>NC_139721.1:36490510-37090510 GCF_964211835.1 Anser anser
TGTGACGCCAGCAGGCGGGATCACTGGCGCTAACACCTCACCCTGAGGCCTCCTGTGTCTCGCTATCTGCAGCTGGCAGCTGGGGCACACCTCCCATGGCCACCGCTCACCCCCGGGGCAGGGCCTGGTGTAGCTGCACGGGAGTTGGCCAGGGAGGACAGGCAGGTTCAGAGATGCTTGTTGAAAAGCTCCATGGCTGGGAAGCCCTTGGGGCTCTCCCCTGTATTGGGTTTACATGGCAAGGTTTTGGTAGCAGGAGGGCTGAAGGGGTGGCCTCTGCGAGCAGAGCCCAGCAGCTGCCCCATGGCAGATCAGAGCCAGCTCCAGCCGGCTCCAAAGGGACCTGCCTCTGGCCAGCGCCAGCGACCAGTGCTGGCTGGTTGGGCCTCTGGGAGGGCCGATTTAAGGAAGGGAAAAATCTGCTGTGCAACAGCAGCTGGGAGAGAGGAGTGAGAAAATGTGAGAGAACCAGCCCTGCAGACAGCAGTGAGTGGACAAGGCGGGCAGGAGGTGCTCCAGGCACGCAGCAGCAGTTCCCCTGCAGCCTGTGGAGAGGCCCCTGGTGGAGCAGGCTGTCCCCCTGCAGCCCACGGGTCCCACACGGAGCAGATCTCCACGCTGCAGCCCGTGGAGGAGCCCCCGGTGGAGCAGGTGGATGTGGTGGGAGCTGCCGCCCGTGGGGGACCCGTGCTGGAGCAGTTTGCTCCTGGGGGATGGACCCCGTGGTACGGAGCCGTGTGGGAGCAGTTCTTGAGGAGCTGCTGCCTGTGGGCAGCCCCCGCAGGCTCAGTTCGGGCAGGACGGCATCCCGTGGGAGGGACCCCACGGGGAGCAGGGGCAGAGAGGGACCGTGAAGGAGCGGCGGAGACGAAGCGTCAGGGACTGACCGCAGCCCCCATTCCCTGCTCCCCTGTGCCACTTGGGGGGAGGATGCAGAAGAGGGTGTTTGAGGGGAAGGTGTTTTTAGTATGATTTTAGTTTCTCACTGCTCTAGTCTGTTATGAGTAGGCAATAAATTATATTAATCTCCCTATGCTCAGTCTGTTTTGCCTATGATGGTACTTAGTGGGTGATCTCCCTGTCCCTATCTCACCCCCTGAGCCTTTTTCGATTGTATTTTCTCCTCCTGTTCCTGTGAGGAGGGGCAGTGAGGCAGCAGTGTGGCGCTGAGCTGCCCACAGGTGTGAAGCCACCCCGCCTGCCACCCGCAGCGGTGAGGTGGCGGCTGGACCCCGCCACCCCCCCCGCCCCGGCGTCAGCGCCATGGCAGCGCCGGCGGACCCCACGGGCGCTCCCCACCGGCAGCAGACTACAACTCCCACAATCCCCGCGGGGCGGCGCAGCCGGCTCCGCTCTCCCCTCCCTGCTCTCCCCGTGACCGCGCTGCACGACGGCCCTCGTAGTCCCGGCGCCCTGCCCTCTCCCTTCCCCGCCGCGGGGCCGCCCTCCCGGCCGGGACTCCCCTTCCCGACGGCCCCGGCGGCGCGGCGCCTGCGCGGCCGGCGGGGAAGTGCGAGCGGCCGTTGCGTTGCGGGCAACGGCGGCGGCGGTGCCGGCGGCTTCCGCGGCGGATGGGGGCCGGCGGGCGGCAGCGGCGGGCGGCGGCGGGGAGCCCGTGAGGAGGAGCCGGGCTGCGGCGGCCGGGGGTGGGGGGCGGGGAGCGGAGCGCAGCGCAGCGCAGCGCCGGAGATGTCCCAGCCCCAGCAGCAGCCGCCGCCGCCGCCGCCGTCTCCTCAGCAGCAGGCGCCGGCGCCGCCGCCGGCCGGCGGCAAGAAGCGGGAGCGGCGCATCTTCTCGGGCACCTGCCCCGAGCCCAAATGCCAGGCGCGGCTGTTCTTCCCGGCCGCCGGGCCGCAGGGCGGCGGCAGCATCGAGTGCACGGACTGCGGGCGGCGCCACGAGCAGCGGCAGCTGCTGGCCGTGGAGGAGGTGACGGACCCCGACGTGGTGCTGCACAACCTGCTGCGGAACGCCCTGCTGGGCGTCAGCCCGCCCCGCCGGAGCACGGAGCTCGTCAAAGTCATGGGGCTCTCCAACTACCACTGCAAGCTGCTGGCCCCCATCCTGGCCCGCTACGGCATGGACAAGCAGACGGGCAAGGCCAAGCTGCTGACGGAGATGAACCAGGGAGACATCTTTGACTGCTCCCTGCTGGGCGACCGCGCCTTCCTCATCGAGCCGGAGCACGTGGAAACCATCGGCTACGGCAAGGACCGCTCGGGCAGCCTCGTCTACCTGCACGACACTCTGGAGGACATCAAGAAGGCCAACAACAGCCAGGAGTGCCTCATCCCCGTCCACGTGGACGGGGACGGCCACTGCCTGGTCCACGCGGTCTCGCGGGCGCTCGTTGGCCGGGAGCTGTTCTGGCACGCGCTGCGGGAGAACCTGAAGAAGCACTTTGAGGAGAACCTGAGCCACTACAAGGCGCTCTTCCATGATTTTATCGACGCAGCCGAGTGGGAGGACATCATCAACGAGTGCGACCCCTTGTTCGTTCCTCCCGAAGGCGTGCCGATGGGCCTCAGGAACATCCACATCTTCGGCCTGGCCAACGTGCTTCACCGGCCTATCATCCTGTTAGACTCCCTGAGCGGAATGCGGAGCTCCGGGGATTATTCAGCGACATTCCTCCCCGGCCTGGTACCCCTAGAGAAGTGCATGGGGAAAGACGGCATGTTGAACAAGCCGATCTGCATTGCGTGGAGTAGTTCGGGGCGTAACCATTATATCCCTCTAGTTGGAATAAAAGGTGCTGCTTTACCTAAACTGCCTAGGAAGCTCCTTCCCAAAGCCTGGGGAGTTCCTCAAGACCTCATCAAAAAGTACATCAAGTTAGAGGAGGACGGCGGTTGCGTTATTGGAGGAGACAGAAGCCTGCAAGATAAGTACTTGATGAGGCTGGTTGCTGCCATGGAGGAGGTCTTCATGAGCAAACACGGTATTCATCCCAGTCTTGTCGCTGACGTGCATCAGTATTTCTACAGAAGGACTGGTGTCATAGGAGTCCAGCCCGAAGAAGTCACCGCCGCCGCCAAAAAAGCGGTGACGGACAACCGCCTTCACAGGTGCCTCATCTGCGGGGCCCTTTCGGAGCACCACGTGCCTCCAGAGTGGCTGGCGCCGGGCGGGAAGTTGTACAACCTGGCGAAAAGCACCCACGGGCAACTCAGGCCTGACAAAAACTACAGCTTTCCCCTCAACAGCTTGGTGTGTTCTTACAACCCTGCGAAGGACGTGCTGGTGCCCGACTACAGCCTGAGCAGTCTGACTGCTTGCAACTGGTGTCACGGCAACCTGGTGCGCCGCGTCAGAGAGGATGGGTCCGTCTCCTACTTGGACGGGGACAGAACCAACACCAGGTCCACGGGTGGCAAATGCGGCTGCGGATTCAAGCACTACTGGGAAGGTAAAGAATACGACAATCTGCCCGAAGCGTTCCCTATTACTCTGGAGTGGGGTGGAAGAGTGGTGAGAGAGACGGTCTATTGGTTCCAGTACGAAAGCGACACCTCTCTGAACAGCAACGTGTACGATGTTGCCATGAAGCTCGTTACCAAGCACTTCCCCGGGGAGTTCGGGAGCGAGATTCTTGTTCAGAAAGTTGTCAACACGATATTGCATCAAACTGCCAAAAAGAACCCCGATGATTACACCCCTGTAAATATCGACGGTGCTCACGCCCAAAGAGCTGACGAGGTGCAGCAAGGACAAGAGGCAGAGGCACAGCTTCCCACCAAAATTATTTTGACCGGACAGAAGACAAAAACTTTGCACAAGGAGGAGCTAAATATGAGCAAAACTGAAAGAACTATTCAGCAGAACATTGCAGACCAGGCTTCTGTGATGCAGAAACGGAAAAGCGAAAAATTGAAACAAGAGCATAAAGGGCAACCTAGGACTGTTTCCCCGGGGGCTGTTCGTGAGGGGCCGTCCTCTGCACCTGCTACGCCAACGAAAGCCCCGTATTCACCTACATCAACAAAAGAGAAGAAAATCCGAATAACGACCAATGATGGGAGGCAGTCGATGCTCACCCTGAAGTGCACCACCACTTTCTTGGAACTGCAGGAGAGCATAGCCAGAGAATTCAATATCCCTCCGTACTTGCAGTGCATTCGCTATGGTTTTCCTCCTAAAGAGCTGCTGCCTCCCAAAGAAGGCATGGAGAACGAACCCGTGCCTCTGCAGCACGGCGACAGAATTGCCATAGAGATCCTGAAAGGCAAGGAGGAAAGCAGCCCGCCGACTGCAGCGCACTCGGCCCATGCCGTGAAGCATGAAGACGTTGCTGTGACTAGTAAAATCTCATCGAAGGAGCTGCAAGAGCAGGTTGATAAGGAGATGTACTCTCTGTGTCTTCTAGCAACACTAATGGGTAAGGCTGGCTTCGGGTTGTATTTTAAAATTGTGGTTTTTAAGTGGGAGATAAAATTTTACAAAATACAGTTATATACATCTGTTTTTTGCTGTAACCATGGAGCAGGTTAGTGTCGTTACTCCTCTCTTAGAGGAACAGTTAGCGTGCTGTCCGTGATTTTCAGTGTTGTGAATTTTAAAATGTGTGTATGAGGTGCTTGTTCTTTCTTTGCTGTGAAAGCCTTTCTTAGAAATTGCCGTTTAGGAGTCGATGCCTTTCCTTCTCTGTCTGTCTCTCTACCTGCGCTCTCTGTTTGTTTTTCCAGCATCTCATTAAGCAGACATTTGATGCGCGTGTTGTGTGAGCTACACACGCCCGCTTCCTACATCTCCCCCGGGTCACAGGAAAGAAATTCAGAGTAGATGTGAGAGGGGGATGTTGGCTGCTCGTCGGAAGTTTGAGGACTAAATTCTCACCCCTGTATTAGGATAAAGTCCTGGTGTTTCTCCCCACGGGGAGCTGTGTTGGTGTAAGCAGATCAATACAGCGTTGTCTCCTAAGCTAATCTGCTCAATTTATATGAAGGTCTGGGTGTTTATTTATTTATTTATATTATTTATTTATTTTTCAAGCAGGAACCATGAAAAGCATTATTTCAGAATGCAGGCAGAGGAGAAACTGAAAGAAGCTAAATGTGTATTTGAAGCCCAGCTGTAGACGTAGGGTAGCAAAGCTCAGCTTATAAATTGTCACTCGTGTAAATGCCTGGTAATAATTCAAAACTAATGAACTTTTCTCCGTTGCCTGTGGCTTTTATTCTCATATGTGGACTCAGGAGATTTGGGCCTTCACTCGCACGCCAGTCTCTTCAGATAATTACATATATTAATCTGCTGACTGACAAAAGACAGATTTTTTTGGTCTGTTTTTTTTCCTTTTTTTTTCTTCTCCTCCCCAACACGTATGACCGAACTACGTTGCAATGACTTCTCTTTGTTAAGTTTCACCATCCCTGCTGTTACTGACAGGAAGCAGACCAGCAATTATCGTTTAGCTGCACGAACAAGTCGAATAGTCATGTTTGCAGGCTTTTTTTTTTTTGTGGGAGTCTCCCCTTCTGCCGGAGGGATTTGGCGTGGCTGAGGCACGTGATATTGCAGAAACAAACCCATTACATAAGCCCGGAGCGACATGTCAGAAGTTCATAGTGCAGAACTTTGATTTCTCCCGAGCCCGGCTGTTCGCTCCGCTATCTCTGGCACGACAGCGCGCCTCGCCGCTTGCCGCCTCGCCGCCCCAGCGTTCGGGTCGCAGTTCCAAAGTGCAGGGAAAGGCTGGGTCGGAGAGCTCGCCGAATTCCAAGGTGAAACTAAAAGAGCGTTCAAGAAATAGGCTCGAAAATGTGCTCGCTGGCTTACAGAAGCCTCGGAGGTGCTTTCAAAGTATCCTGGTGACTTCAGTACTAAGGCGCCTCCCTTTTTGCATCTACTCACATATAAACTGTGAGCCTTGCGCTCAAGGATTGGTTTTTGCCTTTGACTCTCCCCGCTGTGAGATGCCTCCTGTGAAGCACAGGTCAGAATAGCCTTTACCTCACCCTTCCCCAACTGTATCCATGTTGCGTTACTAATGGAACTAAAAGTGGCAGCAAGTGATAAACCACCCAGCTACAACAACCTGGGCAGCGACTGAATAAGGTGCTATTTTTATGTAGCCGTTTTTCGCATCAGGGCTTCATTTTCCTTCAACAATACTCGTGGAAAAAATCTAGGCGGTTGGCTACTTCCAATTGCTATTTTTCAGTGGGAAAACAAACCCGAAGATATTTCCTAAGCCTTTCTTAATAGGGTTTAGGTGCCAGCTCCTCGGGCTGGTATGTTCAGCCTTTCTGGGAAGGGAGACCTCAGTGCTTCTCAGCTAGGTTTCTCTGGTATTAAAGAAGAGTGCTGCAAAGTTTGAGAGTCAGCTTGGCCTTCACGCTCTTGCTGTAACTTATTGTTCTTAAAAATATTCATCCAACATGGTCAGATTAGGACATGAAGAGGAGAGGTGATATTAAAGTAGGCTCTCTGGACCAAACGTTTTTTTCTTTTTTCTTTTTTTTTTTTTCCCATGCCTGTAGTTAAAGTTTGTCTTCACTGATCTAGAGCTATTAGTTCTGGGTGCTTAGAAGATTTTTGTTACAGAGTCTCCTCTTGGGTGGATTGATGCTTCTTTCCCATTGCAGTTACTTGGATTTTTCTCTTCTGGTCTTGGCTCGTTAACTCATTAAAATTTTAGACCATGTTATTTAATTTTTACATACATAATTTAAAAATAACCCTTGGGTAATTAGATACTGTAATTTTTTTTCTGAGCTACTTTACAAAAAACATGCATAAAATGTGAAGCTTTTACCCCTATTTTTATTTAGCTCCAACTATACAATTCTATAAGGAAGTGACTAAAGGAATTTTAATTTCACATCAGCATAGTTTAAAGCATTTTGTTTTTAAACTGATTTAATTACACCCAGGCAAAACCACTCCGGATACGTGCAAGCCGAGTATGAATCTATTTTGGTTGGTTTGTTTTGCATTGATGAACCTGTCAGCTCGTGTGAAATCCAAATGGCCAGGTTTGAATTAAACCAATTAATTGTTGCCAGGATTTGCTGGGATTTAAACAGTGTGTTTTAAAGCCAGCCGCAGCTCCCTGTAGCCTGCGTTTATCAGCAGAGCTTTGGGTTTGCTTAGCGCTGCTGCACGCCTCCTCTGCTGCACGCGGTGACCATTGCGGGCTGCCGCTGGCACGGGTTGGTCTGCGCCCGCTCTTTCCAGGTGTGCTTGTGGGCAGGGTGCGCGGCGTTTGCTGCCCTGCCTTCCTGCTGTGGGGCCGGAGCCTGCTGCGGGGAAGCGCTGCGGTGGAAATAGTGGGGAGGACATCAGCCCTGCGGTGAGTACAGCGGCCTGAGGGAGCTTTGCATCCAGCTAAACGATCGCCCAGATCGGTTTGTGACCTGTAAATGTCTTACTGCCGTTGTAGACAGAACCAAAACGGTCAGACCCAGCTGGGAACAGAAACCTGCAGACCTCAAACATAGTTCAGCTGAATTACGCGCAGTAGTTACTCCCGCCTGGGAAGCTCCAGACAATTGTTTTGGTTCTTTTTGCTGTTCCAATCTGAGACCTCTTTCTCAAAACAGCACAAGGGTTTATTTTGGTTCCTTTCTTTCTTTCAGTGGCTTTCAATGTTTTTGTTTGGTGAGCCCTGCCCACCATACTTTTCTGCCCGTGGTCCTTGCTAGTGTCACGTAAAAAGCTGCCAAGCAGAGCTGCTTCTCTGGTGCAAGGCGTGACAAAGCATGCCTGAGGCTGTAAAACTGGACTTTTCCTAAAAGCCTGGTGGTGGCCTTGTGGGAGGGATGGGAACCCTTCAAATAAGAGCGGGCTGCTAAATGCAGCAGCATGGGGGTCCTTAAACAGAGTCAGCCACTGTGTGGCTGCTGGCTGTGGCCAGAAAATAAGAAAGAGTGGTAGGTGGCTTGTCTGCTGGATTTTCTTGCTGGGAAGTGAATGCCTGTTGACCAGACCAGCGTGTCGTTTTAGTGCTCGGTCAAAGCTGTGAGCTCGATGTGCAAATGAATGGAAGGAAACAGCATGCCTGTGGTTTAATGAGTGCGTTTACAGTGAGCCAGATTACGTAGGGCTCCTGTCTTTGAGTGTCTAAAGAGAGGACACGAAGAGGTGCCGTTCCCTGTTACGGAGAACGGGGACTTGAAGAACACCTGGAGCGGGGAGGCGGCCCGCAGCATCCTTCTGGCGGGGCGCAGGCGGGGAACGGCACCAAGGCTTTCAGAGCGGGCGGTGCCACGTAAAGCCACTGTCGTGGGGTCGGCCGTTCTCCTCCCCGAGGGGTGGCGTACCTGGTGGGTTATGCAGTGCAGGCACAGGAGGGCTTTGTTCACTGGGTGTGTAAGCTGCTAAAAATAACTCTGTGCTTTTATTTTGCTCTTAAGAGCAAGCGAAGAAATATTGGTGGGCAGTACTTCGCAGCCTCACGCTTTCCAGCTATCCCTGTCCCAGTTAACTTTAGCTGATGATTCACGTTCTCCGGTTTTAACAGAACAGTGAGAGAAACGGCTGTGGAGATTGTAATGATGAAAGAAGGCTGCGATTTCCACCTCAGTACTATCCCTGAAGCTTTGACGTGACGTGGGGGAGAACACTCACTTTTTAAGGAAAATGTAAATGCCCAGTAATTGTTTCTGCATTGTTAGTAGTTTTTGTTTGCGCGGCTCTGTCGGCTACGCCACGTGCCACTGCTAGGAAGCAGGAGAGTGGTTAGCAGAATGAGGAGCAGCACGCCTGAGGATGGAGCAGGTGCTCTGTTAGGTCGCTGATACTGTCCTTGTAGCTCCTTCTCCGTTCTTTACCTTCCTTAACATAATCTTGGGGCAGGGGGGCTGCTGTTTTTGCTTTGTCTGTTAACCCCTCAGCAGCATTTCAGGTTGTCACATTTCAACGCCATTTCTGGCGCCTTTGAAAAACGCCTGTTCCAGGGGGCTGCTGGGCCCCAGCGTCGGCATTTTGCTGCCGAGCCTTAAGAAGAGGAAGGGGGAAGGAGGTAGGGACATGATTTCTGCCCAGCTGCCTGCGCAGGGGCTCGTGCTGCAGCGTGAAGCCCGCTGTGTGGCCGCTGTGACACTAAGACCCCGTCTGGGGAAAGGTGTAGGGATACAGAATTGAGGCTTTAATGCACAAGGATACGTGCCTGAATTTTGGAAGAGTGTCAGTCATCTCCTAGCGTAAGCATGTGGTAAGAGGGGAGAGGAGATTTCGGTGTACGGCCTGGCAAAGAACCGGGAGCTGCAGCTTGGATCACATCAAATTTGGGAACCTTTGTACTGGAGCACGTCGGACTATGGGATGTTTTCCTGTAAGTTGACCAGTGTCCTAGGTTCGTGTTCTACAAATAAGCAATCAGAATTCAAATTCTTAATTGCATTTAAGAGAGTGACAATTTATTCCAAGGAGTTACATTTTTCAGCTGTTGTCTGTGATGTTAAAATAGGAGTGCTTAATCCTCACAGTTGTGTTTGATTTTTATAGGAGAAGATGTTTGGTCTTATGCAAAGGGGCTTCCTCAGTTGTTCCAGCAGGGTGGAGTATTCTACAGCATCATGAAGAAAACCACAGGTATTTTTTTGTTTTTGTTGCTCTTTCTTCCTTTGTTTTCAAACCTTTAAAATTGTAAATTGGTCTTGAGTCACTTGTAAGCATAAACATACTTTATTGTATTAGCATGGTACACCTTTAATTTTCATAACATTGTAGAGCTCCTCGTACTCCCTCAGAGCCTTTTGTAAGACTGGGGAATCAGATTACGACTAGTTCATTCAGCTTAAATATGTTCTTCTGAAATCGTCTCTATAGCCATACATCTCCGTATAAACTTCCTGACTAGAACAAACAACTTCAATAAGTCAGCTGTGGTTTGGTTTTTGTTTGTTTTTCCTACTGGAAAGATCAAACAAAGAGAAAATTACAGGACCTATTTCTATTATACTTTAAAACACTCGCTGAACAAGGAGTTCATCTTTCTACTGTGTCTTAGTAGGTGTTTTGTACAGGGCTACTGCATGTTTTAAATTTAAATGGTTGGTTAAATTTGTTTTTGATATTCCTAAGATTGTTGTTCAAAAGCAAAGTTACCCATCCCCTTTTCATGTTGATAAATATCTCATCTTGGACTATGTGTGGAATAAGCAAGCAAGCAATTCAAGAATATTTGATTTTTAGATGGCTTTTAAAATACTGCCTACAAAGAATAACGTCTGATTCTTCATAAAATGTGCTGTTGAGTTATTTTCTCTCACTTAGAGTCTGTTTTCTTGTTGAAGTCTTTGCATTCACAGCTTAGCTCCTGTGGTTTCATCTATAATAATACTTCCTTTGCCACTTTCCTACTGTTTGATTTCCTAAGCAGTTTTATCAACTTATCCTTGATTATTTTTTAGTTTATTATCAACTGTTTTAATACATCCTTTCTTTTATGTTTGCAATAACTAAAATGTGTGGCATACTTAATGCACGTTACCTCTCACTGAATTATTAGCCTGGGGAATAGATTAAGCATGCGAGTGTCTTACAGCAGATCTGCTTCATTTTAGTTTTCATCCTTTTACTGTGCTCGTACAGTGAAGACTGGTGTGTTGTTTGTGGCAAGCGAATTATTTTTAAGTGATGCCCAATGGAAAGGACGTTCTGGACTGATAAATGACTAGCTGGAGCTGAGAGCCTAAAATGAATATGAGACTTTAACCCAGCTGGTCATTAACTCAGAAAATGCCTGGTTTAAAGTATTTTGCCAACTGGCAATGTAAGAGCTAAGGCTGGGGGAGATGCCATTCTGATTTGATTCTGATTGCATTTCTGTATGTGTAGGTATTTTACCTCCTAGATTGGTGGGTAGAATTACGATTTCACCATTAGCAAACCTGTATGATTTTAGTATTTTATGAACTACTAAACTTCCACATCAATTATTGTACAACAGTTTCTTTTTTCACGTGAAGAAGCTCCTTACATATTTGTAATATTTTAATTAACGCAGCCATTATACTGAACATTTGAAGCAAAGCTTTCCATCAGGTGTAGTTACTATTAATCAATTGAAATTTAATTTAGCGGATTGTCTGAGATCTCATTGGGACTTCAAGATCACATTTTCAAAGGCAGGTTTGGTCTCTGATAGAAACTCTTGCAGCACTCTCTTCTGCAAGTGAAGGTTGAGCTGGTAGATTATGTAGTTAAATTTTGTTCTTCAGGCTAAGTTAGGTGTTTGGGGTTAAATTTTGTTCTGTAGCGTGTTTTGGCTGGTTGGTTATCAGTTCCCATGGGTATGTAAAGAAAGGAGCTGTGTGTCTGAAGTTGTTGAAATGAAGAATATCTCATCTGTAGGTTCTCTGCAGCTGTAGGAGCGTGAATCGGAAGCCCTGGAGGCTGAATGATTTTGGTCACTTGGTTCATCGTTATAAAAACCGTTTAATAACGTATCAAATTATTTGAGTGGCCTTTTTGTTGATGCCTAGAATACTTGTTTTGACTGCATTGCATTTGATAACATAGAAGAAGGATTTAGGTGTTATCTTTCTTCCCTTCTCTGTAACTTCTGGTATTTTTCTTGAGGAATTGTAAGAGAATATGAGGAAAATCCTATGACTTTACCCATTCCCTGCACTTTGTTTTTTTAAAGTGCCTTGTCTGTTTTTTTTTGTTGTTGTAGCTCTCATTTCATAGCTGATAGAACTGAAGTGAAGAGAGTTGTGGCAGCCAAGTTTTCTTCTGCAGACAGCTTTTAACTCATAGAAACCATTGTCACTAAAATGATGCCTTACTGCTTATACCACCGTCTGTATGGGACAGAGATGAGAGTTATTTTGTAATTTGTGACCAAAAAATTAGAAAGCTGATTGTTCTCTTTTTTGACACAGAGTGGCTTCAGAACTTAAATTTGCCTGGCGAGCTCTGACGCCAGATCTATCAAATCAGAAGTAGATTAATGAAACAAACAGCTAATCACAAATATTATGTCTCATGTTTATTTTGTAAAGGTTAATACTTACAATGCCTAGGGCTACTAAACATAGTAACCTTGAAATGTTTTTGTTTATCCACTTTCTCTCTGAGCAGACAAGCAATAGGAAATATGAACATCCTTAGATTTAACTGCAGTTGTGCACACTGAAATCCTACTATTTTAACCAGTATGGGAGAGGTCTTAAACTTCTCCAGAAGCACAGTAATTTGAAATGTGCTCTCTGCTCTTTAAATGTTTTCTGTGGGTGGGTTTTTTGTTTGTTTTTTGGCTGGAGGGGAAGGTTAGGGTGGTGGTGGGGTTTGGCTTTCTGTGTGTTACTGCAGGCATGTGCTGCTTCTTCAACTTCTGTTGTGTTAGAACTGCAAGCCCTACCAAGGGGGTTATTTTATTTAGTGGTGCTACAATCCTGGCACTTCAACAGAATCGCCACAGAAGGCAGCAATGTCTTAGGGGTATACTGTGGGTGGTATCTTAAGGCATACAAGCCTAAATTGTTTTTCTCCCATAGTAAAAAGTTTAAATGTGTTTCTTTTTACATCTTTGATGCAATAATTTTAAATCTGCTAGCATTTTGAATAACTTTTTCTATCTTTATAGGTTTGGCTGACGGCAAACACTGTACTTTTCCGCATCTGCCTGGTAAAAACTTTGTGTACAATGCAGCAGAAGATCGATTAGAGCTGTGTGTGGATGCTGCTGGGCACTTTCCCATCGGTCCTGATGTTGAAGACTTAGTTAAAGAGGCCTTAAGTCAAGTGCGCGCCGAAGCTACTTCGAGGAGCAGGGAAGCAAGCCCTTCGCATGGAATGCTGAAGCTGGGTAGTGGTGGAGTAGTGAAAAAGAAATCTGAACAACTGCATAACATAACTGCATTTCAAGGCAAGGGCCACTCCCTAGGAACTGCATCTAGTAGTCAACAACATGATCAAAGAGCCAGGGAAACACCACTCTTAAGAAAGCATAGCACAGAAACGGACTTCAGTCCTGCCAAAATTGAGCCTTCTGCATTCACAGCTGCTTCTGGTAACAGTGAGCTTATCCGAATAGCTCCTGGAGTTGTGACAATGAGAGACAGCAGGCAGCTTGACCCTACTTTGATTGAGGCACAGAGAAAAAAGTTGCAGGAGATGGTCTCTTCTATTCAGGCTTCAATGGATAGACATTTGCGGGATCAGAATACAGAGCAGTCAGCATCAGTTGATGTCTCTCAAAGAAAAGCAGAGGCAGTGAGTTCAACTGCTAAAACTGGGAGCTTCCAGGCTGGCTTACCCGAGTCGTTTTCTGCACCAGGTGGTACTGAACACTTGAATACTGAATCAACTGATGGTAACATGGTGAATTCTGTGGGAGCAACTTTCCCTGCGAGGTCTAAAGCACAAAAGGGAAATTCTGTTGAGGAGCTTGAGGAGATGGATAGTCAAGATGCAGGAATTACTAATGTTACTGAGCCAATGGATCACTCTTGATAGGTTAAAATCTAATAAGGGTAGAAGAAATTACTGTTCAAATGTAATGTTTATTGGCTGGGCCACACAAAGTGATTAGCTATTAAATCTTGTATGTATGTCAAAGATTATATCATCTTATTCAGTGCATGATAAGCAAGTGTGTGATTGGCAATAGCTTTTAATATTACCATACTGCTACCCAGGCTGGCTCTGTTACCTGTAAATTAGTTATTAGGAAATGCACTGAGATGAATATCTGCTGTAATGTGGGTTACTGAAAGTTCTTTGTAATTTTTAATTCTGTATAAGTCTTAAAATTTAAGCCCATGCAAGGTTCTTACCACGCTAGTTTAAGGTTACTGGAAAGGCTAAACCAGGCAAAACTAGAAACTTGACAAGGTTAATCCTGTCCCAGGTACTTAGTTCCACTCAAAAGTATGCCATAAACACGAACTACACGTAAACTTCAAAAAACAACTGAAACTAAACTTGTGGTAAATTTTACAACGTGGCATACACAGTACTTTAATTACACTGGCACTTCCTCAGATTTAATTTTTTTTTCATTCATACAGCTGTATACGCTTGTCAGAAATCTTGGAATAAGTGACTGTAGTAAACTCTCTAATTTCTGCGTATCGTCAGTTTGAGCAAGTTAGAAAAAAAGTGTACGATGAAGATAAAGTGAATGTGGTGTGGTTATGCATGGCTGTCTGAGCCAACACAACCATTTTGGTGCTCTGTTAGTAAGTGATAGCGTGTTTGTATTTCCTCCCAAATATTGAGCTGGTTCAGATGTTGTGCAACTTTCAACACAAGTACAGGAGAGAAGAAGTTGGCAATTGTAAGGAATAGCAAACGTTCATTAGCAAATCCATTTCTCTTAAAAAGCTTTGATTATTAGTATTGGTCAGTAATGGGAAAAAAAAAAAAAAAGAGCAAATAATAGCTGTCCTCAGAGCAAATTAGCATTTTATTGGAAGGAAACAACTCTCTAACCTAAATTCTCCTCAAGTGTTCAGTAATAATTGAGCTTTTGGAAGCTCCCCGTTTCCTCAGTGGAAACAAGCACTGCGTGCTGTTCCATTGTCCGTAAAGTCTGCAAAGACTGCCCACCTCTCTTAGCTTCGCTTCAGTTTGTGATGCAGGGAAACCTGCATCAGTGCTAATGCAGCTGGTATCCACTTACGTAGCGTGTTCATCAGAGCTGCAGTGCTAGTTTTTAAGAGGGAGCCCTCGTGCTTGCTCCCCAAGGACGGAACGTTTATCTGATACTGCACTTTGCTTCCTATCTTCATAGTCAGACTTAAGTGCACTATTGTTGCTTCCTCTAATGGCAAAATAACACTGAGTGGATGAAAGATGTTAATACAGCTTCAAAGGAATTAAGAGCATTTAAATATCGAAGTCAGTGTTTGTGCACACGTGGGTTTTTACCAGTTCACAAGTGTTGTCTGTATCGTGTATGTTTGTATTCGGAAAAGTCTCCACTTTTTACATTTCTAATCACTTAAACAGTTCTAAGCGCTAGTACGAGAAAATGTCCCATGGGGGAGGATTTTATTTTTGTATGTAAAAACTAACTGAAGCAAATCACTTAAAGAATAAGCCCTCATTTTTGTCAAAGTCAATTTAAATTCCTCTGCTGGTTAACTTCTTATGCGGAGGGAATAAACCTTTAACCATGTAGTCCACTGCTTATAGGTAAAATGTAAGAATCACCTTTTCACAAATAAAAATTTTAAGATCTCAAATTGCAAACCTGTGAGTTAGGACTTGGCAGCTTGGAGCGCATGAAGTAATTTGGCACACCAGAACCGACCTTGCTGATGCATTGATTAACTGGCGGGGCTTATTCAGTGAGAAACAGGATGCACATGCAGCAGCTGGAAGCCTGCCACGACTTCTGAAAACATTTAGTCTCCCATGAATCAGCCTAGCTGTCTGAAGGCTACTTCTATATGTAAAATGTTGAGGATTGTGCTTTGTCACAGTGTGAGGTTTAGGGAGGTATAGCAGGGGCATGTTCCTGGGACGGAGCTTGGGTGAGGAGAGGCTAAGGGGGAGGCATCGCCTGGATCTCTTGCATTCTAGATAAGATAGCTATCGCTTAGACGTTTTTAACATTTCCTTTAGAAAAGTCTTCCTTGGCTGGAAAAAAACTGCGTATATGAGAGAATTTTAACTTTGAAATAAATTGAAGTATTTATTGCACATCATCCTTACTCCAAGGAAAGACGCTTACTTTGATGCCTTTGTGGTAAGAGTGCGGAAGTTTGTGTGCCTTTGACTGTGTAAAGAGGAAGGCTTGGTTTGATTTTGACACACTTCCTATTTCAGCAGTAATTTGACATTTTCCTTTCTTAACTAAATAGAAGTAGGCACGGATAATAGCTCGCTTTCACTCACCCTTAGTGTCTTCTCTGGGATCCACTCACACTGTGCAGATCAGAACTCTCCAGTTCCCCAAACCAAATGGTCTCAAATGGTGTCAAAATCACAGGATGATCTGATGTGAGCTCCTCTGGTCTGATGTAGGCTGGTGTATATTTTTGGTGCAGTGCTCTTCTTTCACGTGGCTTTCTCATGCATTTAAATACCAGCTTTTCTGAGAAAGATGGCTTTTGGTACTCTCAAGGAAGGCTAAGCTGCACCTACCTGCTGGCACGATGTGTAACTGTACAGGAGAAGCGAAATAAAGAACATCCAAGTGGAAGCTTGAGCAGATGTTTCGTTTGATTGCTACCAGTGGATGCAGTTGTGAGTTGAGGTAAATCAGTGTGCCTGTCGTGAGCACCCGTGTGCCTGTCAGGTTGCCCTCTTAGGCAGGAAGGTGGTGGTGGGGTACGAGGGCAGGGAAGGCTCGTTGTGGGTGCGAACCCCGTGCAGAGGACATCTCAGGTGGTGCAGAGAGTGCACCTTTCTCTCAAACAACAGAAAACAACCAGCCCAGCTTCTTGCCTCGGGAGTTAGGCTGGGCTGCTGAGTTCCCTCTGAGCACCTGCCTTCATCGCTTTGTTGTCTAGGGGCCAGCCACCTTCTAACACAGCGCCTCATGACAAAGACGACTTAAATTACTTGAAAATCATAAACCTGACTACGGCTTTGGAGGTGTAACCTAAGTGAGGGGTGATTACTGAGGAATACAGGCCGGGTACAAAAAGAAAAAAAGAGCTAGATTCTCAATGAGCACATGGGAAGCCTCAGGAGAACAGATCCATTTTCCAGGCAAACGCAAGGTTTTTACTACTAAAATGTTTGGCTGGTTAGTAAGGTTGACTTCTTGATACTGCTGTTGGTCTGAGAATTGGCTGAATTTCAGTGAGGGAAAAAGACATTTTTCACATGAAGTAATATAAGTGTATTTGGGGCGTGTTCACTGTGACAGACACAAAACAGCAACGTGTATTGTTGGCTTTGTGAATCCCATGTAGTTTACTCGTCTTCTCGGTACAAAATAAGAACAAGAGGTAGTCTGTGACACAAGACCAGCAGCTTCACGTGAGGCCATGTGCTAACAACCCTGTACAGCAGGCATACTTTCCAAACCAGAATGCTTGATTGAAAATCTTTGGAGAAGTAGAACCTATTGTTGCTGTAAGGAGTTTTAGCAGGGTTGCTTGCCGCTTTCTCAGTTTCTTGTGAAAACGTCAGGTAATGAAATTCCTAGTGCGCTTACAACCGGGAGAGCTACGTTCGAGCTGAAATGTAATGAGTGAAAAGCGAATGATTTAAGAAGATGCCACTGTTACCTCTACGTTTGTTTGGCTCCCATTTTTCAAATAGCAGCATTCACATGCTTTTGTAAAATAATAACGTGAAGTTGATCCTTCCGTTTAAAAAAAGAAGACAGTAAGTGGTTTCTTTGTTTTTGCTTGTGAATATCAGTTTAGCTTCTTAAAACTGAGTAAGTTGCTTAAGATCTTTCGAATGCAGGATTCCCTCTGAGCCCTTACGCCTGCGGTTGAGCAATAAAAGGTTGAACTGAGTGGTATTTCCAGAATTATTTTACGTTTAATGAGGATTATTGCCAAGAAATGAAAGAGTGCACTTTTAGGAGGGAATGCTATTTAAAAAAAAATGTATAAATAAGAATTAATAGTGTATATATTTAGCAAACAAATCTTTTTAAACAGTAAGTGCTTTACATGTTGACTTAAAAAGAAACTAGCATAGAAATTATACCATCTTCGCAGCACTGGCTGTTATCCAGCACACTTTGGTTTGTTTTATTTGTGATTGCTGTACTAATTATATTTGATTTTTTAATCTGTAATGTAACAATAGTGTATTATAACAGTATATAGTGTACTATACTACACTTCACTGTACAGTATTTGAAATTTTCTTTGATTGCTATATTAAAACTATAAGTTAAAACATTTGCTTTGGCTTTATAAGATGCAACTTTTATCTAGCCTTTCACACAGGAGCCTATTTGATTAACACTGATTTGGCTACAAAAGGAGTGAGTTGTAATTACTTTTGCATTCTACATATAAATTCCGTTCTAGTTGCATACATGAATACTAGTACAGAAGGTGAAAAACTGGTATAAACATTAGAAAAGTTAGCTGATGTCGTCCATTTTGCTTTGGCTATGTTCATTTAAAGAGACTTTTTGAAAGAAAAACTTTTGATCTCATACCTATTCTGAATATTTCATTAAACCCATCGTAGGACCTTTGAATTTGAGAGACTTTTAAAAGCAGATTTTTATATATTTGAGAGCAAAATCTGAGATCTGAGTCTTTTTTTCAAAGTTGTCACCAAGAAGATGATGTGAGAAAATGCTGACCAAGTCATATGTGGCACTTATCTTGTAATCAGTGGTTTGAAATATTGATCAAAATGTATTTCAAACCAAAATTTTAAGGCATGCATGTAATACACAAATGTGAATAGTATAATTTGGAAGAATGAGGCTTCTCAAAATTTGGCAGTACTTAAACGCGAACATATTGACAACTACTTAAATTATCTCTGTGCTTATTCCACCGACTACATGTGGTATTTTGTTTCAAAAAATGGCTGTAATCATAACTTCTGAGCCTGCAAAGATGTCATAAAATCCATCTGTGAAGCTTGTGCTGCTTCTTCCTATATTTATTGAAAGGCTTTAATTCAAAATGAGACAGCATTAAAACATTCTTTTAAATGATGGATTTAAATGTGCTGAGGTAATTCTGATTGCATGTCACATCACAAAAAATTGATAATTATCCTCTAAAAGATTTGTATTTCAGTGGCTTAAATGCTTAGTGCTAAACTAGACGTTTATTCATCTTGTTTAATGCATTCTCCATAAGCTGAGCCAAAACCCATACCGTATGTATGAAGCAACCAAGTTAAGAGTGCTTTCATTTTTCTTCTGTTATTGATTACACAGCCTTACTATCTGTTTAAGTTCTTAATTTTAAATTGGAGCTGTTGGGTTTGTTTTCTTTTTCCCTTTTATTTGTACCTAACAGACCTGTTCTAAAATGGCTGCAAAGCCCCATCCTCCTGCCAGAACAAGACCCCTCACAAAAACAATTTCTTTATATGATCAGGATGCGAATGAATCTTGGATGTTCATCAGCATATGTACCGACTCACGGAAGGTGCTTGGGGTATAAAGAAGAGTCAATTCAAACACACATTTTGAGTGCAAAAGTTAATAAAAAAACAGTGCTGCTTTGTTTGATGCCGAGTTTATTTTATTGAGGCTGGAGTATATCTTGGCCTCTACTCATTCGTGATCTTTTGAATACTTACTTTTTAATCCTAGATGAAGAAAAGTAGTAATGCTTGGGTCCGTAACAGACTCGATGGCAAAGCTGATGTTACAGAAACCTGTTTGTCACCGCTGTTTTGAACTAGGTTATTCTGATCTGAATTACTTAAATTGATGATGCTGGGTGGTTCTGAAAGTTTATTAGAATCGTCAAAGGCGTTAGACTCCTGTGTAAGCATTACCTCTGTTGCAGTACCTTGCAGAGGCTTCAGAAAAGACTCATTCTCTGCTCTGTTAATTAAAGGCATTGATTTGATGATTATGACATAGCAGCCCAGAATTGTATTTGGACTTCATCCACCTCTGTTTTTTTTTAAATGGCTACCTAATTTTGTTTTCTGCTGGAAATATTTCCAGTGGCTTGCCTTGCTGGGAGCTAATCTAATTTCACTTCTAAAGTGATCCTGTAGATCTGTGCTAGGTCGGTGCTGGCTGGAAACTTGCATTCAATAAATAAGAAACTTCAAGATGGCAGGTACAAGGAAACAGCCAGAAATTAGGAGAAGGTTTAGTAGGTACTTCTTCTTTTTTTTTTTTTTTTTTTTTAACCCAGTTTTGAAAGGCATGAAGTCATTTCCTATAAACGTTTGGCCCATGGTTTCAAGCATCTACTTTCAGAATACAAAAATTTGATTTTAGATGTGATTTTGTCAACTCAGTATACAAGATTTTATTTAAAATGAAGCTTCTTCTGGATTGTCAAATTCTTATATAAAATGTAGAGAGAGACTTTACCCTTTTACCAGATGTTACCTCTCTCTCCTTTCCCACGTTTGTGCAGTGCCTCTGTGAATCCTAACGAGTTCTGATCTTGTGCTAGGTTTTTGTTTGTTTTTCATCTGCCATTTGGTACTGGATCATTTTTATAACAGAGATTTTTGTGTGCTTATTGTCCTCTGTTTATACTGCTGCTTTCAGAGGGACGGTGAGAGGCAATAGAGAAATGATCCAATGTCACACAAATTAGACCGATAGGAATTAAAACCTTGTTGGACTTCCTCCAAGATCCGTACGTATGGCACAGAAAGGAGTGAAGGGAGATTCCTGGAAGAGCAGAGGACTTGTGGGTGTACTTCTGTCAAGGGAAGAATCTACACAGGGATCTCTCCGTGATCGTAATATCACCTCATGGTCCTGTAAGGTGGCAGTGTTCGGTGGCGTTCCCCCTCCAGGGCGATTAGCTTTTGAAGCTCCAGTGGCTGAATCCGAGTCTGGGGATTTCCTGGCGTCCACCTCTGTTCTCCTAGGAGCTGAAGCTGCCGAAGAAACCCTTCTCCATCCCATGGGAGAGAAGGGGTGAGGCCTAGCCCGTTGTTGCTGCACGGTGGTATAGGATTTGTGGCAGCAAGAAGCGAGCCAAAAGACAGAGAAAAGGCAAGAGCCTAACTTAAAATTATGGTGTATGAAATAACTCCTCTTCGTAACTATTTGCATGCTCAAATCTGCTGAAATAGTGCTCGGTACATGCCCAAGTCCTATGTCTGAACGCTGTGCTTACAGGAATACTACTCCCCCATCCTCCCCCGTGTCTTTCTTAAAATAAGACTTCCCAAGAGGGATGCTGGAAATCACAATTACTGTTGCAGACAGCAGGAGGGATAAGGGAAATTATAGTCAAAAGTACCTTCCTTTTGCTTTCAAAATAAGAAAATTCAAGTCATGGTACACCAGAGGATGCTAAATACCAGTTTGTATTTCTTTGCTCCCTCTGTTTCTTCTAACCTTAACCAATTCTTACCCTGCCATATTCACCAACAGATTTAGTTGTTGTTGTTGTTTGCTTCCCTGTATTTGAAGTCAGTCTAGCTAGCTTGTTCCCTTCTTCATTCAGTTTCCAAGCTATCTCAGGTCTCTAATAAGCCAGCAGCTCAAAAACAAACAAACAAACAAAAAACCACTGTCAACTATAGTCTACACTGAAAGTCATATTTTTCTTTTTGTTTTAACAGTTTGGATTTTTCCAACCCTAAACCTGAGGTACTGTATTTGAAACTGTCACACACTCGCATTTTTGTGCAAGCATATATATATATAAAAAAAAAAAATCATTCACTGCACCTGAGGCCCTTTCCTGGACAGTCAGTACCGACTGCAGAAGTGGAGCCAGCGTGGAAGCGTACGGTCTTTTGCACCTGCAGTCACTTGCTAATTCCCCTCCTCTCCTGCTGCTGGAGCTGTGCAGGACATGGGAACGCTCTTGTGGTGGAACAAAAGGCAAACTGCAGTTGTGCAAGCAGCAGAGGCCGGCATCTCTGGCATCACCCGCTGTGATAACAGAAGATTTGTCTGCGTGACTCCTGTTATGATCTTGTGGAAAGGAGTCTTGTACTTAGTTTAGAAGAGTGGGAACCAGAACAATGTTCTGTTAGGGGGGTGGAGTAGAAAGTCAAGCCAGTGCTTTCCCTTCGTCACCGGGATACCAACAAATTTAGGCTGAGTGCTTGTATCTAGCTCCGATACTGCCACTGAAAAGCTGTTATCACTGCTGCCCGACTGCTGTTCATGTTTGGTTGGCTCAGTTTAGCTCCAGCTACTTTACAAAGCTGTTGTGTTAGGACCAATTGTTTACTCGCGGTGTTGGCAAACCGTGGTCTTGGTCGAAGGATTAAATTGACTTCTCTGGCATTCGTAGTGATGTCTTTCTAGGGCATAATACCAAAACAGCATGGGAAAATGTGTGCTGCTAATACCTGATTAATAGGCGACTTCCAAGGGAATCTCTTCAATCTCCAAAGTTGTGTGGATGTTTGTGAAAGGATTAATTTTTTATTTCTAACAGGCTCAGCATAACTAGTAAAATTATTCACAGAATCACAGAATGGCCGAGGCTGGAAGGGACCTCTGAAGATCACCCAGTCCGACCCCCCTGCTGAGCAGGATCACCCAGAGCACCTTGCACAGGATGGCATCCAGGCGGGTTCTGAATATCTCCAGAGGAGACTCCACAGCCTCTCTGGGCAACCTGTTCAGTGCTCTGTCACCCTCACAGCAAAGAAGTGCCCCCTCATATTGAGCTGGAACCTCCTGTGCTTCAGTTTGTGCCCGTTGCCTCTCGTCCTGTCGCTGGGTCCCTGATTTCCAAAATAAACAAGTGGCGTTTGAGAAATTAGTAAGGTTTGATAATCAAGATTGATGTAATCTAATCTTGCAGCAGAATCATTATTTATTTGGAAGGTTGGATGACAAGACTACAGGTAATGTCTGAATGTTTTCACCATTTGACTGATTCAAGGTTGTTCCACTTTTAACCCTTAAAAAATAATGTTTACTGTGTAGTGCCTCAGATAAATTATCATCTGTGGCAATGAAACCATTGGTAAAGTGGTTGACAACCAGAAATTTGTCTCTTCAAAGGTGTACTATCAGAGTAGCTGCTGCTGTGCTTGCATAAGCAGATGACATGAGGCTTGGGACTTGGTTTCTAAATGACAGCATCCATCAGAGCTGTGCATGTGCAATTTCATCACGCTCTGTGCAAGAGGCAAGCGTGAGCTCAGCATGACCTCTCAGTTTCTTCTCAAGCCAGTGACAGCTGAGGATTGCCAGAAGCAAGGATACAGAGCAGCTTATGAGATCTGAAATGTAATGTCATCTCTGAGAGCGACAATTATTCTATGGCAGGGCTGTATTGCTGGAGTTGCTTTATTGATCTCCTGTACTTGGAAACTGGTGGGGTTTGTTTGTTTGTTTTGTGTGTGCGATTTCTTCTTTTTCTTTTTTTTTTTTTTTTTTTTTAATTCCAAGGCTTGATCCAAAGACCACTTGAGAATTGTTAGAGCAGCCATACAGCCTCCTTGAGAAGCTGACAGAATTTGCCTTGGGAGTGTGCAGGAGGATATTTTCTGTGCTCTGGAATGATCCATAACTGTCATGGAGGTTAATGCACTAGTGCAAACTCTAAGCAAATCCAGATCTACTTAATTATTTTGATATTTTTTGTGATATAGTAGCCTTTAATTCTTATATTTCCACCCTCCCTCCGTTAGCATAAATAAAGTAAACCTGCCAATATGGTAAAGTGATAAAGTACCAGTGTGATTCAGGGTATCACAAGGTACATGTAATTCTTTTTTCTGTGTCATGATCAACAGAACACAGGCAAATTGGCAGGCAGAGGCATTAGCACTTTTTCTCCTCTCTGAAAGACAGTATAAATAGATTGAGTCAAAAGTACTCAAAGCTTGTTCATTCTTGTGAGTAAAGTGTTTTGTTCCTGTAAGGCTTGTCATTTCAGGAGAATGTTGTAAGGAACATTTAGAGAAAATTTCAGCAAAAGCAGATCGTTTTCAGCAGCCATGCAGAGAACGTTGCCCTTCAGAAAGTTTGATGCTGAGAAGTTTAAAAAAGAAAAAAAGACTGAGTGTGACTGGAGGCACACAGCAAGCTGAAATTGATCTGAACTGCAGCCTCACTGAGCTGATTGTGAGATGACTCAAGTGCTAGTGACAAACTGGGATCGTCGGTACTGGGACACGGAGCGCATGCAGGTAATACTGGGTTGTCCATATGGAGAAATATTTTAATTTTAAAAAGTACCTGGTAAGTATCTTCCTGGTCTTCATCTAGATTTTCTCCAAACAAGCTCAGCCCCCACAGGGCTGGTGCAACCATGAAGATCACCTTTAGCACTGAGTGAGTAGCGCTCCGAGACCGAGTCTAGTAGCTGGGCTGAAGTCCTGATGGATGCCCGGGGTTTTGATTTGGTGTTTTTGCCAGTGTTGAGCTTTGGAGATTATAGACACTCAAAGCGATGAGGCATTGAAAACTACTAAAAGTAATCTGGTAAAGAGCTGTAAGCTCATTTATGCTGCTCTTCGTCTTGATGTTAGCAATTGTCATGTTTACTTAATAGACCTTAGTTCTATGAGACTGGCAGCAATTGTTTTTGAGCTGGGAAACTTCACTGAGGAAATAAACCACTTCATTTTCACAATCCACAAAACTATTTCCTGGGTTTACCTTGTAGAAATTTTGCTAGATTCAAAGACTGAAGTGCTCATAGCAGGAAGTCAGCTGCGGGCTTTGCTGGTTGTCTGTGCAGAGAATAATGTTGACAAAGACTCTAGGTTCTTCCATTGTAAGATTTCTGAACAACCTACAGGCAAATCATGCAGGATAGACTGATTATTCTTAACTTCCTGACAGCAATATTAAGCCCTGTGCCTTCTGGCTCCTTGTATAGCTTAGCTGTCCAGATAAATGTTTAACTGCCTGCCTGAATTCACAATAAGATTTCAAGGAGGGTAGCAGCAAAACAATTTCACTTCTTCCCATTACTTCGGAGTCCTTCCATCATTTCAGCTCTGTGAACATTTGAAATGGATTTGTGACTGGTATTTTTTTTTTGTTCATTAAAGGCTTTGAGAGGGAATAGATGAAACTGTCACAGAACTGGACATCAAATCAGTTCAGTAAAACACATACAGACTTAACATATGGCCTAATCGTGTGGTACCTTTTTACCACTGCAGCTGGGTATAATTTTTTTTGAAGCATCAGCATTGCACAGAAAAGGACCTGTTTCCCAGCAGGAACAGTCACTGATAAGCTGCTGATCAGATGCATAATGAATGCCTAATACATACATGTATATACATGTGTGTGTGTGTATGTATAGATATATATCTCCTGCAGTTCAGCAAAGCTCAGCAAGAGGGAATGAATAACAGGGCAAATTACAGGATCATCATTGAATCTTTGAGTACTTCACCTTAGCAAATCATCTGGATTAGTATGTGCAGGTGTCCTTTCTTCCTGTCATTTTAGTATCAGAAGACAAGACTTCCTTTTAATTACAAATCCAAATACCAATTGGTTTCAGCTTGTCAGGAGACCCCACTAACTAAGGCAGTGGGGAAGTGGCAAAGTGGCACTTGAAGTGCTATCAGCTTGGAGTGATGGTGATAATTTGCCTCGTACTGCAAACCTGAACCTGCAGCAGTGTTTTTGCATCTGGTCGCCATGTTCTTCAGGTCTAGGCTGGAATGGAGCTCTCCTTTGTGACAAGGGAGTCTTTGGAAGCACAAGTGAAGGTATAAAGCAGATCTTGTAGAATGGGACTGGGATATAGCAGGCTGGTGAGTCTTCTGCTAGGAGTCTGTTGAGGCTGTTCCTGATGGCTTGTGGGCAGTGACAGCCTGGACAGTGCATGAAAAGGGTGGCATGTGGGGGGAGACACTCCGTATCCTACCACAGAGACAGACTACCAGTCTATATCTCCTTTCTTAGGGATTTTCCTAAATAAGCAGTTGGTAAAACAAAAAAAAATGTCGTAGAAGAGATTCCGTAATATTAGACCTTGTCACATGAGACAGTAATGCATACAAGATTAAAAATATATATTATGTGAGGTGTGTATGTGCTTACTGATGTACTCCAAGGCAAGTGTTTACTGGATGTCATAACATGTCTTTATATATATATATGTGTGTATATATATATATTATATATTCTACAGCAGGACTGTCAGTACTTACTAATTTAGTAGTTTGACTCAGCTGATGCTTTCGTTAGGATCCATTTCCTACAAATTAAGAACATATGTATTACTATGGGAATATAGAAGCAGGTACTTATTTAAACTACAATATTTTTATTTCAGGTTCCCGTGACTCTGAATTAAGTATGAATGAATGCTAAATGATGACATTTCATAATATATGAGGCTGATGACATAAATCCTGTCCCAGGGTGTTTTGTTGTCTTATTTATTTATTTATTTATTTATTTTTATTACAGCTTTTGTAGTTCAAAGACTCTTGTCATAGCTTTGATGTGGGTAAACCTGCTGTGTTGTCATCTCTGGATACTAAAAGCAAATCACAATGAGTGCAGGCTGGTGCTGAACACCTATATAGTAAGTAGCAGGCAAAGACTGCTTGTAAATTAAAATATATATATATATATTATTTTTCTGTGAAAGATGCAATGGTACGAGTTTACAGGTGTGACAGTAGGTTCGTAATGTATGTAAATGCTTTGGTTAGTTGGTTTTTGTTATTCCTCCTGTGTTCTGCCATGGGAGGTACCAAGGACTGAGGTTCTTGTGTGCGTGTGCAGGGGGCGCTGCAAGCCAAGGTTTCTCGCTAACCCTGCTTCGGAGCCACGTCCCCACTGGGTGAGAGGCACTGTACATAACGTGTACGTATATAAACATATATACGTGTGTATGTATATGTATGTGTACGCTCCGTACATCTAAGGCTTCGTGTATACGAATAACCTGCAGTTTAAGATTTTTGTGTAGGGGAATATCTAGAAAATAGATTATGCTGGAATGTTGCATGGATTTCATGGCTGTTACGGCTTCAAGAAGTTTTTTTTCCTCTATTCAGGTATTTAACGATTTTCCGTAAGTGAACCAGCTTTTGAAGTTAGACAAAAATGTGTTTGAAATAAGAAGCCATGTACTATTTTGATGATTTATTTTGACCATTAAAGTAAAAAGCACATTAATAAAGGAAGAATACTGATGTTTGGGCCCTATGCTAAACAGTCATAAGGTGAGCAGAGTGGACAAGTACCTCTAAAAGCTGACTCCAGGAATGTCTTTCGCAGAGTTGCAGGAAGACGCTCCTATGTTTTTTGGCTCAGGAACTCCTTACCCATACCTTTAAGGCAGGTGCTCACACCCTTTTTCTCCTAAGAGCTGTGCAGAGTTCAGGTTTTTGTAAATGCACCCACAGGAGGATGTGGTGAGATGTTTGGGGTGCTTCCTTTTTTTTTTTTTTCTTTTTTTAATATATAAGCAGGTAGTGGTTAGAGCAGCCACCTAGTAAGTGGGATGGCTGGGCATGATTTAAACCCACATTTCTCATTTCTCGCTTCTCAAGTGCACGTGTAACCACAGGGCATCAGTGCCTGGGAGGAGGTGAAAATGGAAGAGGGTTGACTCTGTGGTGTGGAGACCGTGCTCCTGCGTGGCAGTGCGTTACGGGGCTGCCAGGGGGCTGCTCCTGCATCCGCACCTTGGTCAATTGCTCAGGACCAGAGGTGAGGCCGTGGGAGCAGGAACCTCACTGTTTCTTCCTCAGGAGCACCCTAAAACCACGACTAACAGACACGGCCTCCCTCATTTTTGCTTGCACTTGGAAATACATATTTTAAATCTGATTTGTCCCACATGCAACTTTAGGAAGAAGAATAGGGGTGTTTCTGACAGGTCTTGACACGCAGCATTTTATCGGTATTAAAGACCCCAACCTGCAAGGCGTGTGAGACGCGGGCACCCCCAGGGCCTACCAGCCCTGTGGGTATTTTAACGTTGCAGTTTGGGGTCCAGGTATTTGTCCTCTCAGTAATTGCGTTTCTGTAAGTGGGGATGTGTGCGTTGTGTGTGTCCCTTCATGTGACACGCACCATGAATTAGTATTTACAGAGAGTTGCTTTTGGATTCTCCTGCCTTTTGGTTTAGGATGTGTGTGTCTTGAGGTAAGTGCAGCCAGGCAAAGCAGTGAGATCCCCCAACAAACTGGGCATGTAAGCATGTGTGGTAAATGTACAACACCCTGAAAGCCTAATTTTCATGTCAGGGTGGCAGCTGTTTCTCAGGACGTGTGTGAAGGACACTATTTAGTAACAACGATAACCATTAAATAAGGGACCAGCCCCGCTCCCCGTGAGGGGCGGCGGGCTGTGAGGCGCGGAATGGCGGCCCCACGCAGCTCCCTTCGATAGCTCAGCTGGTAGAGCGGAGGACTGTAGAGGCGCCGCCCGCGGGAATCCTTAGGTCGCTGGTTCGATTCCGGCTCGAAGGAGGCTCGGTTTTGCGCCGCGGGGCTGCCACCGATTTTATTTTATTTTTTTTTAATTTCGAAGCCGGTTCTGGTACCGGGGGAGGGTCAGGGGGTGGGGGGGACACGGCGGGGTGTGGGGGGGCGAGCCCGCTCCCCGTCACGCCTCGCCCCGCCGCCCCTCCTCCCGCTGCCCGCCCGCGGCTGCCGCGCGGCCCCGCCCCCGCCCCTTCGCGGGCGTCCCGTGCCGCGTGCCGTGGCGGCGGCGGCCAATGGGCGCGCAGTCCGCCTGCGCAGATTCAAACGGCGGCCCGGGAGGGAGCCTGGGCGCGAGATTCGGCGGCACCCGCCCAGCCCGCCGCGAGCGCGGGGCCGCGGCCGGCGCTGACAGGAGCGGGAGGAGGGGCAGGGGGCGGACGGGCCCCGCGCGCTCCGTCCGGGCGGGCCATGGCCGGGGCCGAGGGAGCCGGGCCGGGCCGGGGCTGAGGGCGGCCGGCAGCTCGCCGCGGATGCCGCGGGGCTCGGCGGGGAGGAGGGGGCCGCCGCCGGAGCCCTGCCCGCCCGCCGCCGCCGCCGCCTCCTCCTCGTTCGGCCGCCGGTGCCCGTCTCCGTCGTCCGGGAGGGCGAGCCCGAGCCCGGGCCCCTGCGGGGGCCGGGGGACGCCGCGCCGCGCCCCGCCGCCGTGGCGGCCCCCCCTATGGTGCGCGCCGAGGATGGCGAAGCGGCCGCGCAGGTGAGCGAGCTCCGAGCCCCGGGACCCCGCCAGGTGCCAACGTCTCCTCCCCTCCCTCCTCCTCCTCCTCCTCCTCCTCCTCCTCCTTCGCCCCCTATGCCCCCGCAGGTGCCCCCTGCCCGCTGCCCAGGCCGCGGCCCCCGCCGGCTCTTCCCTTCCTTCCCCCCTCCTCCTCGCGGTGAGGCCGGGGCCCTTCTCGGTTTGGGGGTGTCGCAGTCGGGCCTGAGGTTTCCTGGGAGAGGAGAGGACCTTCTCCTCGGGAGCTCCAGCCCCAGGTGGTCTTGGTGCGGTTTTCCTCTTGCTGACACGAAAATGGGTGTGTCTTTGCGTTCGGAAGGTGGGTCTCGGGGAGCTGTGTTATTGCTCGTTATTCTTGACCTAAATAGCAAATCACCTTCTGGCAAGCGATAAAGAAATGTAAAGGAGGAACGAGAAGGGAGAAGGATGCTCTGTGAGTATTGCTAACGTGTGTTACCTCTGGCACGTGGGCTTTACCGTGGCTACGCTCTCCTAATCTAACTGGGGATGCTTTCAAAGTTACAGGCGCCTTCCCTGATGCGAAAACAGTTCCTAAGCTAATACCCGTTTTCTGAAAAACTGCAAGTAAAGCAAGCAAGGAGTGCTTTGGGGTGCTGCTAGCGTGAGGAACAAAGATGCGCTGGGAGGCTTTGCTTGCAGGAGTCAGCTCACGGTGTTTTTGTTGCTCCTAATCTGCGTTCTGTAACGAGATATTTTCATCCGTGCTACTGCAAACAATAGTTTCGTCTTTACAAAGCTTTAGCCTGCGTTATCTATCAGTGCGGGGCGCTTTGATGTCAGAACAGAAAATAAAACTGGCTGTGGATAGCGGGGGAACCTTTGGGTAGAGATCAGTGGCCCCAGAAGAATGCTGTGGCGGGTGATGTTCCCCCAGACAAAATCATCCCAGCTGCAAGTTTACATAAAGGTGCCTTCAAGGTCATGGGCTTAAGCGTGCAGTTAAAAGAAACAAGTCTGGTGCAGCCCCAGATGGAATTAAGTTTAATTTTGTTAAACTGTGCTTGTTTTTTTGCGTTTGGAAGTTGTTTTTTCTGTCAATGGTTCTCACCTCAGAATTACAAAATAAACAAGACTTGCCTCGTGTTTGCCTTTAAAGACAGCTAGCACAGCTCGTGCAGTACTTTATTTATTCTTTCAGATCACTTATTTGGTGAAACTCGGTGCCTGTGTTCCCCTCACGTGGTATTTTAGTCCAGCTCCATAACTGAGCGAAACGTCAAACGAACAACCTAACATCCTTGAAAGTCTCTTCATAAATTGAAATTTTAAGCAGACAGCCCCAGATGTTCCTGTAGGAGTGATTTGTACACCGGCTGTGCCCAGCCCCGCACCGGGCCGGCCCCGGTCCCCACGGAAGGTGCCGGCAGCGGAACCGCAGCACCGGCCCCAACGGCCGCTGGCCGGCTCCTACCGGCGCTCTCGGCATCGCTGCCTTTTGTCTTTTGCTTTTCTTCTTTCTCCTTTTTTTTGTTTATTTTTCTTTTTTTTTTAAATCCCCCATCGCTTTTCACGCAACCAAAGACTCGGTTCTTGAATTAGGTTGTTGTGCGGTGGCTGAGCGGGGAGGTCACGTTGACAAAGGGCTTAACTGCCAGGCCAGATTTTTAGGTATAAGTGGATTGTGCGGTTTACTTGGTATAAAACAGGATTATGATACCAAGATACACTCCTGAAGTTTGTCGAGAGCCTGTGGGAAAGAGACAAAAAAGAGAAAAGGGAAGGAGGGAGAGCTCTTAGTTACCTGCGAGCTTAAATCCTATTTTCTTAAGTCCTAAGCCAGTTAAGGCAAAACTCTTACAATCATTGTTATAAAATAGATTTGCAGCTCTTTTTTTTTTTTTTTTGAGAAAATGGAACAATATTGACCTTTAGACAAGCTTACTGCCTTGCATCTTACTGGCTCCACAGAGTTTTAATATGTGTATGTGTTACGAACTATTTTCATTGCATCATGACACTAAGCAGGGAAAATCCTCATGGAAGATGTGGTGTAGGATGTAGAAGCAACGTTAAATATGCTGGCTTTGCAAGAGTTTGGCACGCCCTGCCTTGTAGTAATGCTTTCAAGCAAGTAGTGCTCTCCTGAAGCGACCGTGCACTCATGTTAGCTGCGGAGGAGATACTCGCTTCATGTGAAATAACTCATACACGAACGGCTGCTCAGCGTGCTGTGGGGGTGAGCTGCACGTTGTGGGAAGTAATTTAGAGCTCTGACACCTAATCAGTTCTCAGGATACCAGCACAGGTTCATTTCATTACCGGGAAGGGATTTAGTTACCTTTGGTTGAGAAAAGAAAGTCATCTTCGAGACTGAGAAGAATTAACAAACTTAGTTCTGAACATGAGCTCATGAATTTCGGCTGTCTAACGCGAAGCACTGACTTAGAAGTTTAAGCGATGTTTCCATGAAGCATTTCACCGTGCTTATTGGAAAGGCTTTGTTTGCCAAGGCTGTGAAGTAGGTGTTTCTCCGGTAGGTGGAGTGTGATCTACACGGAGCCACAAGGGCTACCTGGCCTCCTGCCCCTGACTCTTACCTTAGAGGGTCAGCACTGCTAGTGCAGTTATTTCTTGCTGCCGTATTCCTGTCTTCGAAGCTGGGAGTTGTCTCTAGTTCCTGTAACACTGAAGCAATGCTTTTATTCAAGGCAGGAGACCATTTAAAATCTCAAGCTGACGCTGAATTGCTTGGCAACCTTGTTGTGTTTGTTGTATGAGTTATGGAGACAGAATATAATTGTATCTTTTCAGTCTAGGAAACCCATTCATTTTATAAGCTTGCTTATTTAAAATAAAGGTTCATAAATATGTTACGAAAAGATGATCTTAATATCTTTTGCTTCAGATTTAAGTCTTGAATTGGAATGACTTATCTGTCTGTGTCCCAGTATATGGCCTAGAAACCGAAGCTAATTCTGTTCCTTTGACATAGTGACTATAAGGCTCCTTCTGGAGGCAGATGTTATGTTCAAGCAAATTCTGTGTGTCATAACAATATATACGGATTGGGGGGAAAAAAAGCTTGGAAAGAAAGTTTAGAAAAAAAAAGTTATTTAGAGTTATTTTAAATGCTACTTTTAACATCTTTGTTCTTCTGTTGTACTCTGCAGTGAAGAAGAAGATGACCTTCAATACGCAGATCATGACTACGAAGTCCCACAGCAAAAAGGTTTGAAGAAGATATGCAACAGGGTGAAATGGACCCGGGATGAGGTAATACTTTATTTTGCTTTAATTTCATTCCTATTCAATATTGTTAGCATGCTGAAATGTGTTATTCTTTAGTATTATATTGAGATAGCACATAGTATTTATTGGCCGAGCTTATGTCTTAACAGGATGAAAGGCTAAAGAAGCTGGTGGAACAAAATGGTACAGATGATTGGGCTTTCATTGCTAGTCATCTACAAGTAAGTTGAATCTTTGCTTCAGTTAAGTTCCCTTGTAATATTTATTTATTTTGGTCATATGTCTAGTTTGGAATTGAGGTGAAACAAACCAGAAACACTTAGTACTTAAAAATATATGTCTGTATTGTAAAGGATGATTGTAATTTGGACTTGAAATCTAGCTCAGACATCAGATAACCTTACTAGCTCTGACTGGGACTTGAATGATGATTCAAAATGACTTTTTTTTTTTTTAAAAAAAGCCTTATGTCCACACTTGCTGTTTGTTTTTATTATGTAATATATTCTGGCTTTCCAGCAGTTAGGAGAGTGGATTGCACCTGAAAGAATGCTTCAAAGCAGCAGGATCAATTTCCTAAACACCTTAGGAAAAGGTGTTTGTATGTTTCTGTTCTGTTTTTTGTTGTTGTTACAGTGATGTCAGCTTCCCTAACAAATACAATCTTTCCACCTAATATCTTCAGTTGCTATGAAGGAGGTTGACAGGAGCAGCACTGTGTTACTGATGCTCTTTTGCTAGGAAGACCAACTGGATCTTCAGTTAACAGCAATTAAAGGCATTCAGAAGCTGCCATGTTTTCACAACTATTTCACAAATAAACCCCTCTATTCTCCACAAAAAAGTGAAGATTGCTAGAAGGTGACTCAGGGGAGGAGATGCAGCCTGTGTTCTCCTTCAATTCATTGCTGCTAAACCAGAACTGAAATGACCTTATTGCTTTATCCCATCATACATCTTTGCTTCTCAAAATATGTTGTAATTTCAGAAATGGTAGGTAGAAACACTACAAGGCTACAACTTCCAAATTTTTCTTGCACTGAAAATAGGAACAGGTAGCCTTTATTGAAAGTCTGTCTTTCACAGCTTGTCTTCTCCAGGAAATTATTTATTCTTTTAACAAACTCTAGTGTTTAAACATAGTGTCTACTTGGGATTAACTTGAAGGTACTGTGCTTAACCTAATTTTAGGTGTAACAGTGTTCCGGATGTTTTTGAGGTCTTGCAGACTGCCTCTCATTTAACTTTGTCTTAGCATGGTAGACAAGCCCAGCGAAATGTTGAACTCAGTACTTGCTGTCCAGCAGCTTGCACTGAAGAGAGCAAATTAGCGTATCCCAGTGTCATAAAAGGTTTGCTAGTATGCTGTGTTGGGACAGGCTCTTATCTGTGTATTTTTAGGGATCTGACCAACTGCCCTAGTAGTCCCAAACTTTATTACAGATGCTTTTTAGGAGGTGAAGTGAAAGCTTCTCTTTCATAACTGGGAACAATATTTCAAAAGATCCTTAGTGAAGCTACAGAAAAGCACCATCTGTCCTTAGCAGAAAAAGCAATGTTGTTTAATTAGTGTGTGTTAGCTAAACTTGATATAAATCTCTTTTCCTTAACACTGTAGTAAAGAACTGAGAACACTTGCATTTGAGATATAAAGAACCTATACCTAGAAAAAAGATCTGAATAAGGCTTTTAATTTGAAATAATTTAATAATTCTGGCTAACTAATATTTTAATCTTATGTATTTAAAAGTTTAACCAGCTACACTGGTCTTCTGTTTCAGAATCGTTCAGATTTTCAGTGCCAGCATCGATGGCAGAAGGTACTAAACCCAGAATTGATTAAAGGTCCCTGGACTAAAGAAGAAGATCAGAGGGTAACGAGAACTAATTGATATTGTATTCTTTTACTGTAATAAAATTGACATATGGCTGCTAAGAGTGTCTACCTTTTTCTTAGGTTTCATCCCCACACAATGTCGGATGCATCTTGTGACATAGTGAATTACATTATATTATATTTTGCTGTATGTGAAGAAAAAAATGCAGCTGCTCTTAAGCAGATGGAGTGTAGGGTCTGCTCGAGTGTTTCATTTCCCTTTGCTCAGCTTGCTAGCTGAACTCTAGCTGACTAAGTAGAGGAGGTCTCTTTATGGCGCCAAAGATCAAAGGTCTTATTTACATCCTTTATTTCTTGAACCCATCAGGCTTACAGGAGTTGGGACTGAGGGAAGTTATTTCATGCTCTACTCTTAAAGAAGCTAATAACAGTGTTTTTGATTCCTTCTCCCTGCCTCTGTTGATCTGCCCTGCAAATTTCTGCCTTGTAAACCTGCACTGCACTTTAGGGAGGTATACACTGAGCTTTCACATACAATATTTCAAATCCACTGCTTATTGCAATTGCATAAAGCTTATAAGCTGTTTAAAACCAGCATTTGTCAAATTCTGGTTATGATCTGCCTAATGTATCATTTGACAGTTCTTGTCAGCCCTTTTAAGGAAAGGCTTCTATTGTGTTTAAAAGAGAAAACAAACAAACAAAAAACACAAACAAACACAAAAACCCCAACCTTGTAGAGACTGGATGGAGGTTGGAATGGAGGTTCTTATTTCATGTTGATGCTTCTGAAAGAAGTCAAACCAAGCATCTTCACCAGCTGCTTCTTCCAACTTTCCTAATGTCACTTTATGGAATGGATGACTGGAGTCCTGAAACGTCCAAATATCTGTTGTCATCGGTATATACTTATATTCTAAACCCAGCAAATGTGGGTTTAATAAACAATTTTTTGAAAAATAATTTTTAAAAAGCCAAGTCACGTTATACCTCTGTAGGCCTACTATCTTATTAAATTGACTATCATAATCCTTTCCTAAAACGTGAGTTCATCTGTGTTCTCAGGTTTTTTTTTTGATTAGGAAAAATTAGGAATTGTTTATAACATGCTTTTATTTGTGTTCCAGGTTATTGAATTAGTTCAGAAGTATGGTCCAAAGCGCTGGTCTCTAATTGCAAAACACCTGAAAGGAAGAATAGGCAAGCAATGCAGAGAGAGATGGCATAACCATCTCAATCCTGAGGTAAAAAAGTCTTCATGGACAGAGGAAGAGGACAGAATAATCTATGAAGCTCACAAGCGTTTGGGAAACCGATGGGCTGAAATAGCAAAACTTCTTCCTGGAAGGTGCTTTTCAACTCTATATTTGTGTTAAATATTGGAATATGGAAAGCAGTCATTTCAAAATTCTTTCCAATGTGATTTCCTAGTCAGAGATCATCTGTTGAAACTTGTTACAAGTTCTCTATCTTGATAAATAATGAAATCCTTATCTCTTTAAGATTTTTGCATTTGGTTATATTCTCCTAAAAAGACAGAAAACCAGAGAAGGTTCTCTAGCACCCTGCAGGTTCCTTCAAAATCCTGTTCACTTATAATACATCTAGTTTAAAAGAGCTGAAAAAGTTCTTGCAGAGCTGAAGAGAGTTCCTGCAAGTAATAGTGGAAGAATGCCTTAACATCCTACGACTTGATATCAAAGTGCCTTCATTAACATACATTTTGGGGTGACTTCCTTTTTTTTTTTTTTTCTAATTTTTGTGCAACACTTCTTTTTAAACCGGGCACTCAAAAAGGAGACTTTAAGTAACCTTCAAAACTCCAGGCTTAGGAATCGTGTATTGCAAAGTTTGTTGATTACCATGTAGAATCTAACTTAAGAATGAATTGTATGCTTTGTTCTCTTTATCTTTGTTTCAAGTGTGATTGCCAACTTACATGCTTGTAGAAAACAATTTCAGTGTATAAAGAGTTTAATGAAATAAAATTTTAGCCTTGTACTGTTACTAATTCAATGTTAAGCTGACCCTCTGAATTTGGTGTGTATATTCAGGAGGTGACTGCCTAGCATGTTCATAAGGAATGTCAGCTCTCGTTATGATGGAAGAAAGAGTCCTTTGGAATGTGTGTTTAAAAGTTTGAAAGTTTGATAAAGCATTGAAGCCATGAATTGCAGGAAATCCTTTGGAGGAATGGGAAGGGAATGGATTGAATCTGAATAGAATTTCAGAGAGGGAAGATGAGATTGTAAAGACAGAGGCATTGCTCACTTAGTAACTTATTAATTGAAAATAAACCCAAGATGAGCCTCTTACCTGTAGGTTAGATCCTAGACATGGGTGATGGTGAAGAGTGTAACAGTAGTGGGATGAAAAAGGGGAATACCTCTTGGAGTTGAGCTCTAGTCAAGCATACCTCTCTCTAATGCTAGTAGTAATATTGCTAGCATTTTAGATTGCAGTGCATTCATCCTCTACTCTTGCCTAGTACTAAAAGCGATTTCACCGTGCTTGTCAAACTGCAGGCCTTTTGTTTCCAGGGGAGTGGCAGTAGCTACTGGTCTTTTGCCATCCCTGCTTTCCCCAGACAAAAACAGGGCACCAAGAGTTATTGGGATGTTCTTCCACAAAGCTGCACATGCAGCTTTAGAGCTGGGAATGCATACTGTCATTTCAGGAAAGATGATTTCAAATGGTAAAATGCTGCCCATTGTGTTCTTACCATGCTGCAGGACAGTAGGCTGAGAGCCTTAGCTTGGTGTTTGCAAATTTTTAGCACAGGGTAAATGATCTTGTGATACAGAACATGTTGCTGTTCCAAGTATCTGAGAAAAACGATTCTCACCCGTGATAATAGCCAGAACCGAGGCTTTCTCTTTTCTGCGCCTATCTTCCTGCAGACTTGACATTCAATAGAAGAAAGTTTTGAATAGAGCAGCTTTCTAGTAATTCTGTCAAAAAACAAAAACAAAAAAAACCACTGATAGATCTTTCAAAGCTACTGGAGCTTTCTGGATTTGTGGCTTCAGATTAACCTGCTTGTAACAAACCCTGTGAACTATGCCATATTTTAAACTTTCTGAGATATGGAAACCAGTTATTGTTGTACACTTTCATTTTAGGACTGATAATTCAATTAAAAATCACTGGAACTCAACAATGCGAAGAAAGGTGGAACAGGAAGGATATTTACAAGATGGTATAAAGTCCGAAAGAGCTAGTTCATCCAAACTTCAGCACAAACCTTGTGTGACTATGGAACACTTGCACACTCAGAATCAATTTTACATACCTGTTCAGACACATGTAAGTTCTAAATTCAGAATAATTAGTGTTTCCCAGTTTCAAATCGTATATTGGGTTTGGAACTAGAAACAAATCTGTAAGAACGAAGATCTGTTAAATATTTTTAAGATGATATGGTAAGTTATGGTTTCTAAACTATAATAGATATCTTGTATACAATAAACTAGAGCTACTTTTATAGCTTTTTTTTAAGGGTATGTAAAATGATTTGTGTCTTTTAGATTCCAGCATACCAGTATGCCTCACCAGAAGGCAGCTGTATAGAACATACTTCTGCTTCTGCCAACTTAGTTCAGGTAAATTGTTGTGTGTTGTAAATGAAGAGACTGTACCATGTATTATGCTGTAAAATGAAGAGTAAACACATAACTTCAAAATGCCTCTAAGTCTTTATCATTCATCTAAATTTATGTGTGTTCCTCTGTAAGTAGATTTTCTGACTTGATCGATAGATAGTTCTAGATAGGAAAAAAGGAGCTGTCTTCATAGATCCCAGTGCTGCTGGGTTTGTTTGTTGTACTCTTTCTCTTTTTTTCCTCCTTAGGAGATCTTTACAAGATGATAGTGAAGGGCACAATACGTTATTTCTTTATGTAGTATGTAAACACAAGAATTGTGCTTATTTCTGACGGAAGTATGACTTAAAACAGTTATTAGTGAAATATTTAGATAAAAATTACAACCTGTTTGTATTACCTAATTCCTGTGAGATTTAAAGATGGGTTTTTACTACTTTATGTGTGTATTAAATAGAATAATATCTGAAAGATTCCATTCAAATAACTTTAACTAAAAGTTATGGCTGTACTTTTTTGCTCTCAATATGCTTTATTTTTTTCTGACTGATGAGCATTTGTCAATCAGCTGAAAATGCTGTTTTACAGCATTCTAAATACTGAAGCATTGAGAAACTAGAGAGAAAAAAAACAACACCAAAAACATATTGGTTCCCTTTTGCTCACATTTCTTGTTTACTAAGTAATGGATTTGAAATTCCTTGCGTGGTACAGACTAAATGTAGATGTTGGCTTGCAATATGACTTCCTGGAAGAATTCTTGTGAGTTTGAAATCAGTAAAACAATTTGACATAGAGAAAAATAGACATTTTGTTTGCACTAGGTGTGTTATATTCATTCTGCAGAACTCTGTACCTAACTATAAGTTTTCCTGTGCAGTTCATCTGCTTCATAGTGAATTTTCTTCTCTGATCTCAGTATAAGAATACAAATCCTAACAAAACCTCATATAGCTTCTGACACTTTGGATTGTGCTATAATAAAGAGATGTTTAAGATATTTGCTGCTCCTTGAAATCCTCCCTAAACCAGGGAGTATAACTAGTTTTGAAGCTCCCGGCATGTATTTTCACTTGCCTGTATTTATAGCAGTATTAGAAAGTTTTAGGGAGGTTTAAAAAACAAAATAAAACGAGAACATGATTAACTTGTTTTCATTTCTGATAGTAGTGGTAGAATGGTTTGTCTGGACATTCCGACAAGAAATGTTGATTTGAAACACTTTCTTACTTACTTACGTGCTTAGTTGAGGGAAGAACAAATCATTCAAAATTGTAGGAAACACATGAGAACACAAACACATCTATCGAGATGCCAGTACTGTTGATTCTATGAAAGGAGGAACTGAGTAACTTTTTTAGTTAAAAGGTGCTATAGTATACTTAGCGTTTATAGACCACATTAGAAACCATATTAGCTTGTTTACTACTTTAACACCAGATCCATCTCCTTTTAATTGCTGGAGTTGATTTACTTGCAAGTGACTACTGCATTACAAAATATGACACAGCTGGAACGGCTCTGTTCCAGCTGTGTGAGAGATTGCTGGTAAAAATGTGGCTGAAGTATGATGTAGATCCTTGCTGTGAAGGGGTGACAGAAGTGGAAAATAGTAATGGCTTCTTTCTTCAATTTTTCAGCAGTCATTTATTGATGATGATCCTGATAAAGAAAAGAAAATAAAGGAGCTCGAATTGCTGCTTATGTCAGCAGAGAATGAAATCAGAAGAAAACGAGTATCATCTGTAAGGACTGTAAATTTCTGTAAATATTTTAATATGCTTTACTGAGATTAATCTTTGGTCAGGCGTGTTTGGATTTGTATGGTATTTTTTCATCTGACCTTCTAAAATCAAAGTTATTGTTCAGTTGTAAAACAAACTCTATATGTTAAATTGAAGCAAAATATTTTTAGTGCCGTTTTCTAAACTGAAAACAACAGAAATGTGACCTGCAATTTGACACTTATTCCTAATTTAAGGCCTACAATTTTAATTCTTTTCAAAGGGTAGCAAGTGCTTGTTGATATCACTGCAATTCAGTTTTATAGATCAGCAACGTCAATTAACTGTCCATCAGAGAAAAGTGAAAGATGTATTGGATTTGTACTATTTGATTTCAAAAGTTTATCTCTGGTCTTGTGTATTGTATTTTTGTCAAACTTCAATGTGTGCTTGCAGTACGTATTATCCACATTTGGACATGTCAAATACTATATAAATTTGCACTGTACATAATTTTCATGTGCTTGAGTAGTATGGGAGAAGCTTGCAAATGACAGCCATTTCCTCAGGAACAGAGGGCTGTGAGCAACATCAAATACTTAACCCAACCTTACTGATTGGTATTTTAGATTACAGGTCAACCTCCAGTTTTTACGTGGTGGAGCTATTTCTGTCATTCTCTTGAAACAGTGCGATGTTCTCCTTATATAGTAGAATCTACTTCGCTTCTAGATTTTCAGTGCAAACCAGAATCTGCTTCTTGAGCACTAAGTGGTATACTAAAATGGGATAACCACTTAGAAGTTAAGCAGGCTGTCAGGGTAGAATCTTCATTAAAAATCTGATCGTACTGGAAGTATTTCACATTTTAGGAACAGTTTCTAACCTTAAAATGTACCTTGTACTTTAGTGAAGATGACTTTGTAATATGCTAATGTTCAGGAACATGGGAGATTTCATCACAGATGGCTTCCAATACAACCAGTAATTATCTATGTACGAGCATGTATAAAATATGAATGAGGGTTGAGATAAAAATCTGTCAGGATTTGAGAATGTTTAGAATATTAACATAAGGAGAACGCTAACTGCATTAATGTGGACAGGTAATTGGTGTTTGAAAAAGCAAAAGTTAATAGTTTAGCTTAGTCTTTCCACATACTACTTATTTTCTCCCCCACTTAACAATTGACTCTGTTCAACTTCTAAGTTGAGCAAGATTAACATATTTCTTCATACTTTTTAGCAAGCTGGAAATTTACCTACTTGGTCTGGAAGTTTTGTCATGGAAGACTGTGTGTCTAATACACTAAATAGCCTTGGGGAACAAACAAGCGAGTTCTACAGCATGGATGAGACCCAGGGCACATCCGTTCAACAGAATTCACCCACTAAGTATTTGGCAGTGGAAGCGAACGCAGTGTTATCATCTCTACAAACCATTCCTGAATTTGCAGAGACACTAGAGCTTATTGAATCTGTAAGTCTGTATTCGTTCTAATAAAAAGTTTATTTAGGCACGTCGAAACTTTAATGGGTATAAAATGTTTCTGTGAATACCTTATTCTGCACTTGCCTGTAGTTTCACCCAGACTGAGTGATTTGTTTTATTGCCTGCTTTAAAGCATTTGGAGTTTTAGCATTGTGTGGAAGGAGTATAATACAGTACATGACTTCTGAAGGTAGAGAGGTAGAGAGCTGTTAGATTGGTGAGTCGTGAAATAATCTCAGATAAGCCTGCTGGTATTTGACTGTTTTGTATCTTGCCTTGTAGGATCCCGTAGCTTGGAGCGATGTCACCAGTTTTGACCTTTCAGAGGCTGTTGCATCTCCTGTCAAGCCAGCTCCAGTAAAACTAATGCGGATTCAACATAACGAACGGGCTGCAGAGTGCCAGTTTAACGTCGGTGTTGTGCTCGATGGCAAAAAACACAATGTCAGTGGTGAGGAAGAAGGAATTTGTTCAACAACTCCAAACTTAACAAAATTCAGCACTCCACCTACTATCCTAAGAAAGAAGAAGAGATTGCGTGTTGGGCAATCACCAGTTAATGAACTGAATGATGGCTTATGTAATGATGCCATCAATGTTGCACTAAAGCATACGCCAGTGAAAACACTACCATTTTCTCCATCACAGGTGAGTTTATTTTTAAATACAGCTAAACTAGGAAGTCTGCAGGGCGTGGGTTATAAATTACAATTACTTTCTCCCCTATTAATACATTGCAGCTTAAACAAGTATGTCTAAAAACTTCTTAAAACATGTGTATAAGGGTAGATCTATCAAAAAGAATTTTTAAAATAACAGGTTTCCTTTGTTTTGAAAATTAACTTCCATGCTGGGGAGGATTAATGTCTCAGTTCACCCTTTCTCATGCAAATTGTTGTAGGTAGAAGCTTATTGTCTATGGCATAAACAAGCAGTAAGAATTTTAACAAGTTTCAATGATAAATACGGCAAACGTTGTGGAGTATAAGCCAAAGCTTATTGGGGCTTATCAGTAAAAGCTCTTCTGATATATGCTTATGTATTTTTAGTGCTCAATAACAATGGTGAAGCTTTGTCCTTTAAGTTGACTTAGTTTTTTTCTCTCATGCTTAGTTTTTCAACACTTGCTCTGGAAACGAACAATTTAACCTTGAAAATCCTGCATTCACATCAACACCAATCTGTGGGCAGAAAGTTCTCATTACGACTCCTCTGCACAAGGAAATGACACCAAAAGATCAAAAGGAAAATGTCGGGTAGGGTTATGACATTAAGCATTTGATGGTGTTGCTCAATATACACAAGTTTTTCTAAATGCTGAGAAATTAGTCTACCTGTTTGTATGCTACGAATGAGTTTTAGAAACCCTCACACCTAAATATTTGTGTACTAACATAAACTGGCTTCCTGTTTTTAATTTAACAGGTGGTTAAAATTTTTCCTTTTTTGAAATACAGAACAAAATCCATTTAACGTTTTTATATGCCTGGGGCAATATTGTGGCGATTTTAATACTTCTTGATTCATGATGGTGGTATCTATTGTGTGAATTAAGGTATTTTAAAATTGTTTGTTAGATTCATTTTATTACATTACTGTTGATAAAGTAAAATATTAAAATGCATGTGTGAAAACTTATCTATGTTTGAATAGTTTTAGAACTCCCACAATCAGAAGATCTCTGTTGGGTTCAACACCAAGGACACCAACTCCTTTTAAAAATGCTCTGGCTGCTCAGGAAAAAAAGTATGGTCCTCTTAAACTTACGGTATGTGATGACGTCATTTATTTTCTTCTTTTTTAAATTGTCCCCTCTTGTTTTTGAGATATCGTGAGCCTCAGCATGATCTTAAAAAGCATTTTCGAACAGCGCTAATGTCTCAGTGAATTTCAGCGTTATCCAAGAGAACAGCTAGACCATGGATTAAAAAAAAATAGAATGTTTAATATGTTTCAGACTTTCTATGCTGAACAGACTGGTGTCCTTCAGTGTAGTATGAAGGCATTGCCTTTTTGAACAGTATTCAGTACATGCAAACACTTGACCCACAGTAATCTTCTAGGAGTACTGACATAGACTAAAACATTGTTCCTGCATTTGTGAGGTGTTTCAAATTTGTGTAGCCTTGCTAACACTGTACCTCCTACTAGGTGGTAACATCATTGTCTGAGAACTTAGTTTTAATACTTCAGCATTCTGGTTTTCAAACAAAATTATAAGTGAGTGAAAGGGGGTGTGTTCTCCAACCGGATAACCCTGTAAGAGCAAACTGGAGAAGATGAATGACTGAATGAGTGACTAATTGCTTATTTTAACCAATGTTCACGTTTAACTTGAAAAAATGCACTATCTGAATCTTCTGGGCCATGTAAGACATGAGTTGTTTTTTTGGTTTTGGTTCTTCTGTACTGCTAGGTTTGAAACCAGATAATTATCACAGCATGCTAGTATTTTGAGCTTTTTTGTATGGGAAGATGTTTAGAAGTGTTATATCCCTCCTAGGGGTGTACTTGAGTGAACTCTAGAATTTTCTTCAACCTAAAAACAACCCCCTAATTTAGGAATTCATGTTTCTTCTGATTCTTCTGGCTGTCACAGAAGACCTTTTCTAGTTGACTATGAATAATGTTACATATTTTTCAATTAATCCGATTTTTGCTCCCTTCTTAGCCTAGCTAAGGTATGCTAATGCATAATAACTTTTGGAATTCAGTAGACATATGCTTTTAAAGTTCTGAAAAAATTCCAGCCAATGTATATTGACTACTTCTTTTTTTGCAAACACAGAAGGTAGCTCAGAGTTTGCCACAGGGCTTGGCACCATCTGTGTTACCCTATAGATTCACAGTCTCTCACTATGCAAATGGAGTGGTTTGGCATTTCTGTTTCTGTCCACTGTTAACCTCCTGTTCAAAATCAAATTTTGAGGGCTTAAGGGAATTCTTCTCCTGTTGGTACACAAAGGAGCCATCTGTATGGCTTCTGTGAAATTCTGTACTGTACTTAGGACTATCAATGTCTTATTCAAAGATTTGTGTTAAGATTGATATAAATTCCTTTCCCAACAAGAGCCATACTTTGATAGTACACTTTTTAGTATGTTTTTGTGCATATATACATACATGTCTCTATGTGCTTAGTGTATATAAGGAATTTTTATCCCCTTGTCAGTGGGTAACTCGCTAATAAATGCGAACAAATAGTTCACGTCTTCTTTGATGCTGTCTTGTGTGGTTTTTGTTTTTTTGAGGCACTGTGTACAAGTATATGGTTTATCTGGCTACAAATAATGTGGAGTAGTGTGAATTATAAAATCTGCGTATTCTTGAAATGTTGATCTGTAGCTTATTAACTACAATGGCTTAAATCCTTTATCTGTTATGTTTTGCAAGATCTTTTATCTGGCAGATGTAGAACATGGTAAAAAATAGAAACTAATAGACTTCCTGTATTTTCTCCTCCAATTTTAATTAACTTAGTCGCAACCACTTGCCTTCTTGGAGGAAGACATTAGGGAAGTTTTGAAAGAGGAAACTGGAACAGATATATTTCTCAAGGAGGAAGATGACTCTGTGTATAAAAGCTGCAAGCAGGAGGTAATTTCACAATAATAATTTCGGATAGGAAATAACTGCTTTTAAATAATATTTTACAATCTTTCTCTGCAAAACATTTCTTGCAGCGCAATTCTTCTAAAAAAGTCAGAAAATCACTGGTCCTAGATCCATGGGAAAAAGAAGAGCTTGGTGCCCAGCTCTTTGCTGAAGATAGTGGTTTGGATGTACAGGTGGGTATTAAACTATTAAAGAGCATCACTGGCAGCAACATTAACATAGAATTGAATATTTTTCACTGTATCATCTAAAAGACTTTGGATTGAGGTTAGAATCATAAATCTATGAAGTGAAAATCACCTTCATGTTGAACTATTACTTTAAGTACTTAAGCAATACTTGAACATTGCTCTTCCATTCATGAATTCTTTCTTTTAGGCCCTCAGGGCAGGGAAGCGGGAAATTTTGACTAGGGAAGTGGCATGGATGCTTAGCAGGCTTGCCATTACAGCAGCATATTTTCCATGCTGGTTAACTAATAAGCTTTAGCATACACAGCACGCTGAAGCTGTCTGTAATTCACCAAGTAGATGGCATTTACCCCTGTGTTTTGCATGCTTGACAATGTGGTAGGCATGATTTGAGGATACGTAATTGCATATTGGGCATATTGTTTTTCTTTTTCCCACTTCACGTAATAGCAGAATACTTTAAGAATTACCAAGTGTGTGGGAGATAAAGTTTGTGGTTTTCCTCTGCCTGAAGGAATTCAAATAACTCTCCCTCAGCAACCAAGAAATCAGGAGTTCAGAGATGGGACTGTCTTGGTCTTTCATTTCTTTAAAAAGTGGCCCGATATTTTTTCCACTTGAGTGACTGAATAAATTAATCTTTAGTCTTGTAGTTTGTGGGGAAAGCTTTATTATAATATAGTTCTTAATTAAGCACTTACATGCATTATTTTCTGAAAGAGCAAATGTCTATGAATTGCAATCAGGTGTTAAGTGATGTTCAAGAGGTAGGAGATAAAATGAACAGGTGCTTAAGTCATACCCCTTTCTGTTTCTTGTAGCTGTTTTTCTAAATTCCCTTCTTAAATGCTTCAGACTCCACTACCAGCTTAGGTGTCTATCTTATTGGGTGTTAGGTGCTCTGCCACCTAGTGGAATTTCTGTGCTTCCCCAAGAACACCTCTGGCTTCTTGTATTCCTCACTGCTGCGGCCATTCAAAACGGAAACAAATATTCAGTGGTGCCTTAGTAAAGTCTTGTTATGGCATGCTATATTGTGCATCTCTGATGGTCAGGTTATCAAGCCTAAACCAAGATACACTATGAGTATTTGGTATATTAGAGGCAGTGGATTGGGAGAAATTGCTTTTCCTCCATCTCGGTGAGGGATGCTGGTACGACAGGCACATTGTCTCCTATGAAAAGAGACGGAGGTTTAATACCTGATTTAAAAATGAAAAATGTGCTAGTCGTTAAGTGGAAATTGTGTGTCAGTGGGGGAGGTAAGTTAAGAATGAGGTCTAAGGGAGCATATGTAAAGGCAGTTAAACACATTTTAATGGGGTATTTTTGTAAGTGAACAAGTATGCATGCCACAGTTACTCTCTGCCATATACCTTTTTCCATCTTTGCTGTAGTGAAGCTGGATTATTTTCTTCTTCATTTCCACAAATGTTATCAGCATATAAAACTCTTCTGTGGCCAATCCAGTGCTTCAGTTCTTAAAGCAGTTCTTCCCCTGATACTGCTCTTGATATGGGCTTTTTTTTTTTTTTTTACTCTAGTCTCCTTGTCCTTACTTTCACAAGGGTTGTACTAAACTGAATTACAAGTTTTTTTTCTTTAGAATTATTCTGTAGTTACCACTTGACTTGATAAAGTTTGCTCTTAACAGAATGACATCAGCTGTAGCAAGGCTTTATATGGGAGAGAGAAACTATTTACTCAGTAATGCTGAAACCATGCTAGCAGCTAATCATTTTACTGTGCTCAGTATTGACTGTGAATCCTAGTATAGAGCAGGCTGGTTCGCTTATGCAGTGTTCATCACTTCCTTTCATTTTTTTTCCTAGGGTCTGTCTGATAGTATTTGCTTTGTTTTCATTTTGGCTTCTCTTCAAGCAGTTGAACATTATTTCTATGAAATACTAATTATTATTCATGTTCCCTACCCGCTTTTTTTTAATAGTCAGAAAATGTATATACTACGTCTTTATTAATGATACCATTGTTGGAAATACATGACAACAGATGTAACCTGACATCAGAAAAACAGGATACAAATTCATCAAACAAAGCAAATGCAGTAATTAAGAAGAAACTGAATGCATGTGCTTCAAAAAATGTCAAAATGGAGAAAGCTCTTCAGGTCTGGTTTCAAAGTTTTCTGTTAGTTTGGTTAGCTGGGTAACTATTAAATATTTTTGTTTTGTTTCTGTCTTCTAACATCTAGAACAGTTCTATTCGGTTATCTAGTTTGGGTCGGTGTTTCCATTATCCATATTTCTCATAAGTTGGTTGTATGGTCCTTGAAGTATTTGCTCATACCCAAGTTCATTAAATGTGACCCTGATGCTTCAATAAATGCTCCCTAAGATTTAAATATGTGTGCTTGTGGAGGGGTCAGGATAGCAGAGATGTAGAAGATAGGATTGGGTGCTCAAGTCAAGCACTAAGAAAGTTTGCAGCACTGACTTGTTGCAAACTAAACTTCCACAGCACCTACGTTTCTTGAATTTGTCTGGTCCTTGCTTCATAATAACCCCAGTGGGATTCGTTAAGCAGAATTAGTCCGCAGGTTCTGTTTGGTAATTGTTCTCGTAAAGTGCCTGTTCTTGTACAACTCTATATTTTCCATATAACTAAAACTGTTAATTGGTTCGGCTAGTGGAACCTAGTTTGTGTGTGTGCGCTTGTGTCTTGACCACCAGGTTTAGGGATTTGGCACCTGTCCTAATTTGCCCTGTAGAAGTTAATGTGTCTTCTCAGAACATCTACTTATCTGAATAAATTAAGGGGAAAAAAATAAAAAAATGAAAGGCAAGGCACCTGGAGTCTGATCTTCCATGGTCCACTTAATTGCTCTAACATTCTTCCATGGTCCACTTAATTGCTCTAACAGTGTTTTTAAGCACAGAGCCAACAGTATTTCTTTCTGATACTTCTTAATGAGAAGGAAGAATAAACCTCGTATAGTTGTTCCATAGCTATTCCAAAACAGAATTAAATGCTGTGAATTACAGTAAAAGTGACCACATCTATCTGACTGAGAAGTATGCACTTCTGAATACTTGAAAGGAGGGCTTATTACTGTATTTGCTAATATTCTTATTGAACCATCTTACTCTTTTCCTTCTTTCTCCTCAGGGAAATTCCCTCTCAGTTTACTGGCTTCTCTAAACATGATGCCTTTCCGTGAAATACACAGAAATTCAAATGGCTGATTTTCTCTGTGATTTTTTTTCTCTGTTACGTGTTCCTCTCCCTCCCTCCTGCATGAACTAGAATCTTGCAATCTTCATTATGCTGCAGTCTGCTAATGTCAGGTCTAATTTAGAACTGCTACGAATCAGCTTGAGGTTCAATAACTCATGTAAATGTGCAGGATTTACTTCATGGAAGAAGCAGGACTAGTGGCTCAATTATTCTTCCATTCATTATTTTTACTCCTAATGCCTTTGCCATTTCTAATATATCCCCAAGACGTCTTACTGTTCTTCCACAGCTGTCAGTTTAGTTCTTTTCAGCTGCCAAACCATTTTGCCTTCCTTGGTGTCACCAGACAGCTGTCAATAATGTGTTTTGCTGCCTGTTCAACTTAGCACGTTTAAAGGGAAAGATATCCAAAAGAAGATGACTTAATTAACTTCTCTTTTATGTTAAAATTGTTGAACTAATCTGTTTTTAAGTGCATTTTTTGGTGTGTGTTATAGCTTAAAAATGTAACACAGATATACTGCTGCTGAGCTGGATGGGGGGGGAAGAAAGAGCTTTGTCACAGGTTTTAGGTATTGTATTGTAGACTCGAATCCTTCTCATTAAAATACAGTATTGCTAGAATTGGATAAGTTATTACTACTCTGGAAGGCTGCATGAGACTTGCTTAATTCTAAGGAAGAAGCATTTTAGTTAAAAGAAGAATCTTTTTAACGGAATTCTCTTTTATGCAGTCAAATTGTGAATGGGAAGCAGTTGTTTATGGAAAAACAGAAGATCAGCTTATCATGACTGAACAAGCAAGAAGATATCTGAGCACGTACACAGCTACCAACAGCACTTCAAGGGCTCTGATTCTGTGATGGTCACTGCAACTGACAACCGTCTCTTTCCATTGAAACTGGTTCAATGTCGAAGGAGATTCCAGCACAATACTTGTGAATTAAGTCTTTACTTTGAGACAGTCTGCTAAGGGAAACCTTAAAGCTTCCTTTCTTCTCTCGACTGACAAAGAACAGACATGAAGCTCTACGAAGGGATAGTACAACCAGTTCTGCAATGCATTTCTTACATATTAAAAAAGTGACACCCTGAAATACTATAAAGAATGGTAAAGAGCATTGCAGTACACATCAACTTACAGTTTTTAAGTCTATTTTTCATATTTATTCTTTTGACTTGCATTGCTTTTTTCTGCTAGTGCATTTTTGATATAGAGTAGGTTTATAGATTGTTAATGGTTTCTGAATGAGCAACATACATGACTGAATGTGCTTTTGCTTATGTAGCATTTTTCTAGTATACAAAGAAACACAATGGGGAGGTGTAAAAAGGAAGGATAGAAAGTTGCACTACTAATTTTTTGGTATGCTGCAAAACAGTGAAATTAACTACAGTGTTAAATATATTTATTTGCGAATGGTACTAGAAGTAGGCAGAGGGGGTGAATTAGGTTTTAGTGTAAAGCATCAGTATTTTCTTCATAAATCTCAAAATGAGATGATTGTTGAATGTATTGTACAGTATGTAGGAACAGGGAAAATTTTGTAAATTGGAAAGGAGTCTTTTTATAATTTATTTTCATTTTAAAGCTTAAATGTAGATATTTATATGTATGCAGGTTGTCTAGAAGCCAACGTTGTTTCCTGTTAAAACAGCTGAAATGAAAAAGGACAAGTCTAACCTTAGAGTATGGTATAGCAGAAGAATTACAAAGGTGAAGTGTACAAATCTATACTGTATGTTACATCTACATAAAGATTGCACTATAACCCTTAAATCATGTTGGTCTACAAAATAGTTACAAGGTATACCTGAAATACAACTACTGTTCCCATACCTTGTTTTAATATATTTAGAAAAGAAGGTTAGGGTCCTGTATGTGACCCAGGAGTACTTTGTCCTGCATAGGAACTAAAAATTAATGCATTTTTAATCTTTTTTATTTTAGAAGAAACTTGGCACCTTGGATCTCAAAACAGTTTTATCTGCACTAAAGTTTGACCATTATATACTTACTAAATGTTTGAACAGCAAAGAACATTATTTTATTTATGAAAATCTTTGTCCTTATTTAAAGTAATACAGGTCACAACAGTTGCTTTAGTTGCCTATTTTAGGTATTTGCACTTATTTTATGTCTTTTTTTTTTTTTTGAAGGAATGTTTTCATTTGCTTTTGTTGTAGAAATTTTTATGTAGTTAATTTCTAGCAAATTGCAACGGTGTGTTATCAACAAATACTGACAGGTAAATAGGCTTGTACACTGTAGTTTTAGCTATTTATAATTCAAACACTCTTCCTCTCCACTCCCGGGTGTGCTGCTACAGATAGTGGCAGAATCGGCTTGCTGCTATGAGAGATGGAAAGAGCGAGCATCATATGCACTGTATGTAAAATTACAAAAATGATGTCAGGTTCTCTAGTTAACTTTATGAGATCAACCAGTACTATGCAGGGTGTGGAAAGTATTCCTATCATTTCAATATCAAAGATGGTAGAGAATAATTTATTAATGGAGAATTTTAACGTGATGAGTGGCACAAAGAAAGTAAATGGTTATTCAACTTTTTTAAAACATCTCAGAGCTTATACAATCCTTATTTTTAGGAGATTTTTTGATATTAAATATTCACCTGGCTATGATAGTAGTAGACATAAACATTTTTAGCAGTTTTTAATTCAGATCAAAATTTTTAGGGGCGGGGGGGGGATCCTATTAGTAATGGGATTGGAAAATACCCATCATGCCAGGATTAACCTCACCTATGAAAGCTGAGAGGAGGCAATTGGAATTCTTGGCAGTACTAGATTCAGATTACCAGAACGGATTTAAGAAAAACATTCTATGCTGGAGACTGCATTTAATTCACAAAGGATGAAATAACACCTTGAGAGAGAATGAATATCTGGAATCTGGATGATATATTTCAGTAGAAGTGGTATCACGAAAACTGCCTATGCCAAGTTTAAGCATAGATTTATGATAAGTAGTTTTAATTTGTGTTGGTATTGGTTGGATTGTCTAGTTAACTCCTACTTTGTTGCTTTAGCAAGAAGGTTTTAATCTTTGATATGTCAGGCATCTTTTATTACTTTTTGAATGTTGTGTGCATTTGCATTTCTTTCAGTTTATAAGTAGATTGTACATGCAGCAGCCAAACTTGCATGAAAATTCAATACATATTACTCCATTTTTTTGTTTTAAGGTTTGACATAATGTACAACAAATGCCTTGTTTATCTTTGTTTTTGTTGTACTACAACTTTTCTTTTATGTAAGAGACTCTCACATACAATACAGACCGTATTAATGTCAGAAATAAAGCATCTACATACCAGGTTACCGCATGTCCCTTTTGTTGGAGACCTGAAACCCTTGGTGCTCTTTAAAGCAATATCTCTGTATGCATGTGCATGTGATGCTGCAAGTAACTTAACCTTTTCTGGACTGGGCACAGAGAAAAAGTGATCGTGTGAGTCAGTGGGTTACAGAGCAACACGTGCTTCAACTGAACCTACGTGTAAGCCTCCTGGTTAAAAACTGTGCTCGTCTTTCAAATTTTTAACACAAATACTTAAATACTTATGTACACGAGGCAGTTAGCGGGGTAAAGAATGTTGCTAGAGTAAAGCTGTTTTGTGTTCCCATCATTTATATGGTAGAAATGATATTCTAATAAGTGTGCTTGGATTGCGGGAGTAAAGAGCAAATGTAAGCTGTGCAGCAGGATTTTTTTTTTTTAATACCAGCATGCCTTAATCTGAATTAGACTTTGTTTTATCTTGCTAGAGACGTGGGCATTCATTGCCTTTCCCAGATTTGTGACAAAATATAAACATTAAAATAAGATTATCTCTTTAAGGAAAAGGATGAGGGACTTAACACAAGTCTATTCATATGTCCTGGTAATTTGTATCATCAAGCTTTAAGCTGTATAAGCAAACGGGGTGACTTTTGCTGGGGCTGTGATAGCCAGACCACTGTGTGAATATCCTGCACACCTGCTAATATTTGCATGCATGAAGTTTTCCATTGCTTGGGACAAGCGAGGTGGGCAGACTGTGCTCTTGTGGCTGGATGAGATCAGGGCAAAGCACAGGTAGATGAGAGTGAAGTCTCTCTAAGGATGTGGCTGGCGAATCTGTTTTTCCTGTGTCGACCTTGCTCAGTGAAAGTAACCGGAGCAGACGGACAGCCAGTAAGCCAAACTCGGAATATGCCACAACACTCAGTTTGGTTACACAAGGAGTCTCTGAAAGCTTTATTTGAGGGCCTGGCTGTATGTGTAAGAAACGGTCTTTTAAGGAATAGAATAATGAGAACGAGCCGTTCCTACTGCTACTAGTCTGGTTTTACAGAAGAAAACTCCTCTGGAGTTGTACCAAATTAAAACTGATGCAGCGTTGTAAGTGAATCAAGCTCCATGAAAGAAGAGCCTTAACACTGGATACTGGCATGACCACAGCTGCACCATACATGTGACCAAGCTCCACCTACACAATGCAAACAACAAATATTCTGAATCTGGAATTTATTCTGGCATCTAGTTTTGTGGCAAGTATTCTGACAAAGGTTCGGTACAGAGGCAGTAAACATACTAATATCTTCTAATGCTAGACCTCACTTAAATTTTTTTTCTTAAGTTTCCTTGACCTTGGATAAGCTTCAGCTTTGCAGGCTTAAATGCTTACTTTCATTAGGGAGCTGTGGGTTACCGTTCCTTTGCCAGCTGAGCCAAAAGATTGGTCCCTCTTGAAGCTGCAGCACACCTGGTCTGTGTGGCTTCCCCGGGAGAAGGGCAGCCTATCCCTCCAGTGGGTTGGACTCGCGCCCTGCAGCCTGGGGGGAACAATAGGGTCCTTGTAGTTCTGCTAGCGTGTGTTAGAAGCAGCTTTGGACATTTAGACCTAATGTTGCAGTTTTGCATAAAGTAAAAATCTGAGTGCTTGCACCCGCTGTGTTACACCTCTGTGGTTACGAAGAAACATCAATACAGCAGCTTCTGTTTGCGTCTGGAGTAACAGATGTGCAGTATGGCATTCTGCAGTATCAGCCTGGATTGGTTGGGTGGTTGAATTTCATTTTCTCTTCTGCTTCGTTGCTGTTTTTATTCTTTTTTTCTTTTCTTTTTTTTTTCTTTTTGTGAGGTGCAGAAGCCATAGTACTCTTCTAGTGTTGCCTGCTGTTAGACTGCATGAGCCCAGTGATACTATTGCTATTACAAAATGAATTTTGTCTTCTTGCTACTACCTTTTACAGAAATTCAGGTTTCTTCTATACAGGTTTATTTTTAGAGAGTCCCCAGGATTGTTTACCTGATTCCTGCTTTTGTGTGCCTTCGTAGTCTCTGACTACAGAGAAGATGGATGTTATCGGCCTTAGCACAAGCACGATGGGCAGGGGCTGTGTGTTGGCTGGCAGTGATGCGGGCCTGTCACTGTCCTGTGCCAAAGTCTGGGGGGAACAGGCACTTTTGTCTTTCAGGGTGGGAGAATGCTACTTACTCGGCATTCACATCCTCGCTGACTATCGGCCAGTTGCTCAATCTTAGCTGCTCTGCCTATAAAAGTGATGTTTGGTGGTTGCACGGCCAGCGTAGCTCTACACCACCCTGCACTGCGCGTTGTGCACACTGCTTTCCAGTGGTCCGTCCCGTGGGGTAAGGACTGCTTGCTCAGTTATCTGCGGGTACAGCAGTAGGCATTAAATAAAAACAAGAATTAAAAATTAAATTAAAAAAAAAAAAAGAAAACAGAAAACCCAACCAAAAACCAGAAAACTAGTTGTAGAAAGACCATACTCATACACAGATAGAAAGCAGCGGCGGGGCAGGGCGGCCGGGTGCATCCACGGCCCGCGATTTACAAGTGAATGCCATCTTCTCCCGAGCCATACGGAACGAGCCTCGGCGGTGTCTGGAGGGCCTGCAGCACCAGAAGTAGGCCAGTTTGTGCCTCGTCCTGCGCTGGCAAACGGCCAGGCTTTGTGTACTCCAGACACCAGATGGGAAGCAATTATGAGTGTGACAAGCAGGTCATCTGGCAGACACTCCGCGGACCTGCTGCCGCCGCATAATTTTTGGCGGGAAGAGGAAAAAGCTTTTTCTTCTCTCCCCCTTTTTGTTGCTAATACCACCTCTCTCTTGACAGCGCCCTTCAGAGAACGCGCACAGGCTGGGCACGGAGCGCCCCGTGTGTGCCGAGTTTATGCTCCCTTTGTGCCCTTTCCGACGCTTAACAAGAGCGCGAGCATTTTCGCCTGGCCAGCGCCAAGCAGTGCTTACGCCTGTGTTTGTGTGGCGCGCAGTTTGCAAATACTGGCCTGCGGTGCTGGCACGGAAGTTTTTGCCGGCTTGGCGAGGCAGGAGGAGAAGGAGACCTCCAGCACGGGGTCTCCTCCGGTGCCCACCTCCTCCTGCTCCGTCGGGCAGCCCATCTGAGAAAGCAGCGCAGCCCTCCCAGGCCCAGGGCTGCCAGTCTGGGGCAGCCAGGGCTGCGGCGGGCCCTCATCGGCTCGTCCTCAGACCGTGGCCTGTAAAAGAGGAGTTTTGCCAGCCTGGACAAATCAGCTTAGCTGCGTCCAGCTGGGGCTGACAATGCGGCCCCTCCACTGACAGCGTGTGGCTAATTGCGTCGGGGGACGTGTAAAATGTGTTGCTTGTTCCAGCGTTTTTGTGCCACAGGCTGGGGAAAAGTGGGAGATGGGGTCCGGGCTGTTTGATGTCGTGCTTTTGGGAAGGCCAGTGCCAGAGTCAAGGGGAAAAATGGAGTTATCTGCAGTGCAGAGCTGAGATCCAGCACTGTAAATAACGCAGAGGTGAGTTGTGAGGACAGGAGGCTTGGTCCAGCTCGTGGCAGACACAGCAGTAGCTTTCAGTAGTTTCCCACCTGATGTTTTCTGTTGGGTTTGCCCAGAGCTCATCAGGGCTGTGTTCGAGGCCCGGCCTGGCCCTTCACACATTAGCATCGCTTCCCTCACCCCTGGGGAAAGTGGGAACAAGCACACACGTTTCTCTCTCACTCCCAGCTCTAAAAGATCAGGTAATAGCAAAGCAAGAAGAGAAACATTGCCCCGAAGGGAATCAGTGGTTGGACAGGCAATTTTGGGGGGCCAGCACCCACAACCTCAGCAGCCTCTGACCCTGCTCAGCCGCTGGTGCTTCGGTGCTGGGCTCTTCAGCGGGTGCTCCCCTGGCCCCGCACACCTCAGCTCTGCCTGCGGCAGCCCCCGGCTGCCCCTGCCTTCCTCCTGGTGCTAACTCTGTTGCTTGAGACCAGGGATGCTTGTACCAAAGGCACATGCTGCGGAGGTGCCTGGAGCTGGCCCTGCTTGAGCAGTCACAAATTTACGGGAGTTAAGAAGGTGAAAAAAATAAATAAATCACTGAGCAGCATGCTGAAGTGCCAGCCCCTCTGTGCTGTGGCTCCAAAATGCTGCTTGCAGCAAGGTTGTGGATCTGCCTGTTGAGGAGAGCTGCCATGAGTTTTCAAGCTGAATCTACACACACAGACCCCTAAAGTTCATGTGGTGGCTGGACACAAGCCCTTGCTGTTGTCCCATGGTATCTCTTGCTCCTTAGACTTGCTTTTTTTGTTGTTGGAGAGGAAGCCTGGGAGGTGCTGCTTTGTTCTGGCTCAATGACTCAGGACACAATATTTTGCAGGCTGTGCTGGTTGCAGGTTTTGAATTGCAGGGTGCGATAGGCAGGAGGATAGAAGCGGTCACATTGCAGTAAGGGTTCTGGGCCTCAGTTTTTCTTCTGTGAATAACCCCAGAAGCTTTATTTCTGGCCCTTTACTGTGCATGAATAAAGCTGTCTGTTGATTTACTTAAGCAATATGAGAGCTGCAAAGCAGGTGAAACAGATCTTGGACCTTCAGCCACCTGAAAAGTGTGACTGCGTAGCACCGAGCTCCCTTCAGAGGGTTGGCTGCTGGTTGTGCTGCCGCTCAGGGCTGCCTTGTGGTGCCAGTGCCCCATCTTTCCCCAAAAGCTTTTTACCACACTGAAGCTGGACAGTGATGTTAAACCCCCTATTTAGGTTTGATACAAGTGGAAAAAGCGGGGTTCCTGTTCTGATGGGCTGAAACAAGCTGGGAGCAGCGGTGCACAGGCACTGTCCCACCTGCCCCTTCCTGGTGGTGGCCCAGAGCCTGCTCATGCAGCACGTTCCCTTTTAGCTGTTCAGAGCAGTTTAAACCCACCCCCGTGTCCCCCTGGCACTGTAAGGCTGAAGCACTGAGAGGGAAGGGGAGCACCTTCCCCTGGTTTACATATCCCCACCGCGTGCCCAGACCCAGCGGGACTCGTGTTATCTGAACCTTCGGGTGGCCACAAGCACCAGGCCCTCCCAGACGCTTCATGTGACTGTTTCTGGGGGGAGCCCTTCGTTGCAGGATCCCTGTGCCTGCCCTGGTTATCAGGATGTGGTAAAGCTTGGCAGCTGTGCGAGTTTGCTCTGACTGGATGGACTTCGGGCTGTTTTCTTGTGGTATATAAAAGGAAATAAAGTAATGTCATTTGCAGCGGGTGACGGTGGCTGGGTGGCAGGATCCCTCTGGGGTGCAGGAGGCTGTGACAGGGTTCATGCGTGTGCTACTTTCCAAAATACTCTGCTCAAACCAACACCCCTCTGGCTGGGAGCATAACTGGATGTGAAGGAGCTGAGCTGGGAGTCCTCCCTCCACCACAGGGCATGTGAGAGCTAGCGAAGGGTTCTGGCTGCTGACCTGATTCCTAAGGCCTCTAGGGACAAAAGTGACTGCTGTAACAGTCTGACCTGACTCTTTCAGAAAACTGCCACCGTAACCTCATTTACCTCTAGCTTCACCCCAAACTTCAGTTAAATACTTTATTCTGGTGCATCAGAAAGGAGATTGCAGAGCAGAGGGTTTGGCTCTTTTGCCTGTCAGACACTGGAGGAAGGATGTGTCCGAGTCATCTCGAGGTTCTTCCAAGAATACCTGACTTCATGGAAAGTCCCAGCAGCACCATCCCATCCCTGCTGGCAGTCGAATGCCTGCTCTGCCCATGATGGCACCGCTCAGCCCTGCCTGTGAAGGTATTGAATCAGAAGGCACCAGGCCAGCGGGAACAGTGTGTAAATGTTTACACCCAGATTTCTGAATCTCCCTTTTCTCTTTTCTTAGTAGTCAGCACTGAAGGCTTCAGCCCTGTTACTGCGGTGTGATTTGGACCTCTGACTTTTTCAAGGCAAGGAGGTTTCAAGCTGGCAGGGTGGACATGGGGCGATGCAGGTGCCAGAGCGGTGGCAACCAGACCGTAGCTGCTTTGCAAGGTGCAGCTTGGGCGACTCCTCTGCCACACCGTAGGAGCTTGTCTCGTGTCCTTCGGGGGCAGGCAGGAGGAAAAAGGCATCACCTGAGGTACCATGGGGCCTCTGTGCGTCTCTGCCTCCCGCTTCAAGACCGGACGCCCGGTGAGGGCCTCACCAGAGACATGACCACTTCAGTGCACTGGTATTGAAAGGCTTGGAAACTTTTCCAAATAGCTCCTCTGTTTATTTATCCAGTCCTGGGGACCACTTCAGTTTCTCTTTCAAAGGGTCTGTCCACGGAGGAGAATGATTAGAGGCTTATTTCTTATTCTTTTTTTTTCATCTCTTCCACTAATGGGATAACCCACCTCACACATGCTGTAATCAGCTAAATAGCTTGATATTTCTATATGTTTCTATTTATGATGTAAACAATTAAAAATGATTAGCTAAGCTTTGGTTTTAGGTGTTACTGTCTCAGTTAAAACAACAGGCATTGAAAGAATCAGAGTGCTGTTTAACCCAATTTTTAAGGGTTTGCTATAGACAAATCTTTTGCCAACTTGCTTCAAATCTGGTTGGAAAATATACTTGCCTCCTACTTTACAAGAACAAACGTCAGATAACCAACGTTATGAAGGCTCTGGAATGAAGTTATAAAGAAGCAGAGTTGCATTTTTCACAGGAAAAGTTTTCTTTAGTCCAAAAAATCCCTCGCAGGACTTTCTGTGCCATCTAACAGCTGAATACAGCCTCACTAGGATTAGCACAACTTCCCGTCTAAAGTACCCGGTAACTTATGAAGCAGAAGCTTCATAATTTTGTTTTGTTTTGTGGTTCTCGTTGCTGGGACGACTGCTTTGACGGCGGCGGCGTTGCTTCCTGATCTCCACCTTGCTCTCCTTGGCGTGGCGGCGGCGGCAGCAGGCGCCTCTGCAGTGCTGGATTTTGCAGTGTCAGCTCTCAGCGCGGCTGTGCCTGAGCAGGCACGACCGTGCCGAGGGCTGGCATCACCCAGAAGTGCCCTCTCAGGTGCACAGGGGAAGGACTGGGCACGCCGCGGGGCCTTTTGCATGTCTCTTCTGCTTTACGGTCCAGCGCGCATCCCTCCCCCAAAAAAGGGAGCGGCGGGCAAACCGACCGTGTGCTGCCTTTTGGCTATTCTGCCACTATGCAAAACGTGACTGCACAAGTAGGAAAATGTTCGTTTGAAATAAAGCGAAGTAAACTGCAAGGCAGGTGATGCTGCGGGCACAGGGCCTGGTGCTGCCAGGGTGTCTGCACCCATTTCCCTGCCTTTGCATCAGGCTTGTTTATGAGGCTGCTAAAAATGATACCTGTTTTTGTGGTGAATCCAACCTGATCACTGGGAGGAGGGACATCATTCACATGTCCATCCTTTTCAGGCTGATTTGCTCTCATTTGAGCTTGGCTGCTTGTCTTTTTTTTCTTTTTTTTTCTTTTCTTTTTTTTTCCTGGGCCTTCATCTAACTTTATTAAATATTCACAGAATCACAGAATCACAGAACTGTAGGGGTTGGAAGGGACCTCGAAAGATCATCGGGTCCAACCCCCCTGCCAAAGCAGGTTCCCTAGAGCAGGCTGCCCAGGTAGGTGTCCAGATGGGCCTTGAATATCTCCAGAGAAGGAGACTCCACGACCTCCCTGGGCAGCCTGTTCCAGAACACTTTTATTGATCTGTGTGCCCCTTCATTGAAATTATAGTTCTGCCACTTAAAAAAAAAAAAAGTTTTTAATACCACCTAGAGTGGAGCCACTCACTCACTCACTAACTCTATAGAGTTCACGTTGAGATTTTTAAATCTCTCATAGGGTATGCACGGCTATTTGGCATCTGTATTGTTTGTGGAGTTTGCGTACAGCTTTCTGAGTAGGGGTTTCATCTGAGAAATCTGCCCTGTTCCACGCCTGTTTGTGTACATGAGTTGTGATATCGTATCTTTTCTGGCTGGGTAACTCAGAGATGTGAAATTTGTCATGCAAATGCTGATGTTTGAATTATAAATGATATCTGTAAAAAGTGTATGTTATTCCCCAAAACAGAGATGTGTCTGTGAGCAACTCATTGAGCAAATCACTTTGCTATAGGACCTGAGTGCAAAAGGGGAAGAAAGGCAGGCAAAGCATATCTGAGATTTTTTCATGCATCAGTAGGAATTATGCTATATAGTAGTCTAGCTTTAAATTCACTACAGTTTATTTAAATAAAGTGGCATGCAAATAAATGATGGATATTTTAAGGAGTTGCTCTGTCACAAATATGTTTTTGAAGTGATGAGAAGAAATTAAGAACTATTTTTGGAAATGAAATACAAATTACTGCAAGTGTGATGCTATACATGGTGAACTATCCTCATGCAGGCTATTTCAGTCACATCCGTGCCCCAGTTAGTCTCTCTGTAGAGCTGGGGAACCACCAAACTGTAAAATGATGAGAAACATGTCTGAAAAATGCATCTTCCCACAGACGTTATAAAGTGTGACAAGGCGCCTGTGCCAGGCAGCGCCAGCGGTGACGCTTTGAGCTGCACGGTTAGCTACGTTATGTCTCTGCGCAAAATGGCACAGCTCGCTTACGTCGTGATCACCGTTTCACATTCTTCTGGTGCTGTGCTGGAGCTGACCCAACATTGTTTTCTGCACAGGCTCATCTGGAAACAATACTGCACGTCCACATCCTGTGCCCGAGTCACGCCGCTGTTTTTAGGGGACGACTGACGGTCAGGCATTCGCGGTGGAATTCCCAGCGGAGGCCAGGCTGTTCCCCCACCGCCTGCAAAAACGTTGTGTCCCACGGCGTGGTTACCCATCAAGGGTATACTCCTGACTCAGTTGTTCTGAACATAGACTCTGTCCATAACCAAAGCACCGGCGTTCTCAGGAGAGCTGAGGAGACAAGTCCTCCTCTAAGGGACAGGGTTTCCAAAGTCCAGGTTGGTGAGGGATGCCAACAGCATGTGTTTTCTTTCCTTGCTGTTTCTCAGGGTCTTTCCCCTCACGGTCCTCAGTCAGGTCCTTCAGTTCCAGTGTCCCTGGGCCACCCACCTCGTGTTGGGCCATGTGCCTTCCATGGTTCAGCGTATGCTTTCTGGAGGCCCTGTTTTGTTTGAGGTAAGCTGAGTGATTTTGCTGTCAACTGGTAGGACTGAAAATAGACAGTGCTTGGTTTTATTTTCTACTAGGGCCTTAATTACCCTCGAGGAATCTCTGTCTTGGTGCTCTTATGTGATGGGACGGAGGGAGGTGACACTGCTCGCCTCCCAGGGCCACAAGGAGACTGGACATCATTGTCCATAGTGCGCTTCTGATCAGATGAATAAACATATGTGTAATGTCTAATGCCTGGCTGTGCCAGGGCTTTTCTCTGAGTATCTAATAAAAACAGAAGGCTTTTCCACTACTACAGTACTGGGACCGTTCACAAACACGTAATTCCGGGCTCTTCCTGTGGGGGAACAAACCTTGGATTTTTGCCATCAGATGTGTGTGTTCTTCGGTATCAGAAAACCTGCCTTTATTTCTCACAAAATCCTTCCAAAAGGCTTTTAAGTCACCAAGATCCATATGTTACCACATGCTACATGTTTCTTTTATTTTTTGTATGAATAGGACATATTTTATTTGAATCAATAAAATAGGTATCTACTACAATACAAGAAATCTTCACAGCAGTTCCTGGGATACAGAGGAGTTAATTATGCATCTTGCAAATCTCTCCTTCTCTCGCAGACACAAATTATAAATTAAATAAATAAGGAAACCATAAATACACATTTCAAGATACAGCAAATATTATGTAGAAACATTAACCATCTCTTCTCCATCCTCATACTGCTTAAAGCTATTAATTAACAAAATGAAATACTAAGGTACAGCTCTCAACAGACAAAACGCTTGCTGCCCTGGACTGAACTCTCCAGGTCACATTAGCTACAAGGGCAGGTATCGCAAGTACTCAGAGCCTTAATTCCCCCAAATGCAGCAAATGGACATTTCCCTCTGTTTTTCTGCTTTTTATTTTTGCTTTGCTTAGGGAATGAGTCCAGTTATTACTGTTCTCCCTACTCCTTGAACGTATGTGTTGCTGTACAAGCAAATAGTCCCACCCAATGCACTAGGTTTACCTATTCACGTAAAAATAGCATGTGCCACCAAGGCCAAAGCTGCTGGCAGGGCTGGGGGCAGGGGAGGGGATAGTGTGGTTCATGATATTTGTAAAACACATTTCAGGAAAAATTTGGGGATGGCTCCAGCTCGGTTCAGCCACAGAGGACCTGATTTTGGCAGAGTTACACCATCTAGACTATTGCACGTGGGCAGTGGGTGAAAAGCTCCAGCTGAAAGGTGGGGTGAACCCCTGTGAGGGGTTTGCCTCCTATTGTGTGTGGTTAACGGGGAGCTGTGTGATTCTCCTCTCCCGGGAGGATGCAAGAGAAGCAGGAGAGGAGCTCATCTCCCTGGGCTGGGTCTGCCTCAGGCTGGTTGCCTTTGGTAAGAAGGAGAAAGGGGAGAGGCTGTGTGATTTCTATCTGTGGTGCTGTCCTCCAAGTTACTGAGCACCGATGGGCAGCTGAGGTGTTTTATGAAGGCCTAGTTCCTCTCTCCTCTTGGCAGACTCAGGGTGACAAGACATCATATGTTTTTAAAGGAGCCCTTCCAGCCACATCGCACCTTCTCCAGCACGTCCAGCTCCTTGGAGCAGCTGGGGACACGCACTCTCTAAAGCAAGCTGGGTACCAGTCTGCTGCAGTTGCTTTCACATCACACAGACTTTGGTTTCTCAGCTGTGAACCTTTCCTGTGTACCTCTCCACCCTTCTCACCCCAAAGCCAATGGACCTGGTTGCTTTTGCAGCCTTTCCCTTCTGCCTGGGCTGTGCCTTGGTACCTCTGATTTGGTGGCCTTTGGCTGTGGATCACTGCCCAAGCCTGCACCTCTGTAGGCTGTAATCCAAGGCTCTCTCAGTCCTCCGCTGGAAGAGAAACTTGGAATACGTTTTTTCAAAGCCCAAGTTGAAGATGATCTTAACACAAGCAGCGGATGAAGTTGGCAGATACCACAAGTGCAGAAATTACCTGGGTAGTTGTGGTAGGAAGGGAAGGAGATGTAACTGCAGTTACGCTGCTGGCTGCAGTCATACCATTCACACCTCTGGCGCACCAATGGCCACCTATTCATTTATGCTTTGGAGCCCTGGCAGTTAGATCAGAGAAAATCATCATTGCTATGAGCTGCAGCACCCATAATTTCCCCAAGTTTATATTTAAAATCGTGTATTTAGGCAAACCAAAGTCTTGTACAATAACCAAGGGAGCACTTACGTGAGACAAGTATTGTTCTTGACTAATACAATGTTGTCTGTAATACCAGTGACATTTTTTGTATTACTTTTTTTTTTTTTGAGAGGAAAGCTCAAGGGACCATGGTCAGCAATTTCTAATTTTGAAAAAAAAATGGGGGTAGGGGATTCCATTGAATCCACCAGCTCATAAGCAAAGGTCTGGTGTATGCAAATATCTCACATTTAGATATCTACTTGCATCATTTATGTATTTTCTTTTCTACTAGCATTTTGTGCACTTAGGAAAATATTCTGTGCCACACAGGTAGACAGCAAGTTACTGACTTAATAATCAGGTTGAATGGAAGAAAGTATTTCTTGAGGTTATTCAGTAGCTCATAGTTTGAACTGGCAGGGCACTTTAAAGCACCAGTGACTTGCCATGTGGCAAAGTTTGGTAAATCTGTATTTGCAAACTTGCTCAGTTCTGACTCATCTTTTCTTTAAAATTTTTTGCACCTTTTACTCCTATCTTGAAACATCAAAACTGAAGAAAAAAGATGTCTAGCATACGTCATTCAACCAAGCAAATTGTAAGATGCATTTTTTGTCTCCTTTCTCAGAAGAGAGGATATGAGAAGAGGAAGAGGGCAAGCAGTGGTACACAACAAGCAAACCCCTGGCACTCAATGGCACTCAGTAACAAAACCAGAACCATAACCTTGCAGGAACACACGAGCATCTTGGCAGGCTTCTCTTGTTGTGAGTCTGAGCTGATTCAGACAGGGCATGTACAATAGGTCAGCAGCAGTTTCAGCATTGAGTCAAGACGTAAATCTAGTGGGATACTTGGGGTTCTAGTGTATTGCAACAAAGAAAGGCTAGCACGTTGCAGCACACTCACCATTTTTACCTTAATTAGCCTTTCTCCTACCTTTCTGAGGCAATGGCATCAAGTAATGAAAAGGATATCGTTTTCCTGGGGGAGCTGTGCTGTGTCTGTTCCCTTATCAATCCTAGAGCACCTTGTCCTGGCTAAAGGAACTTCTGTCTTTCTGAGTGATGCCAGGACTCATCAGTCTGCCTCAAAGGCACTGTTGGTTGCCCCCAGGTACTCCGACTTCTTCTTGTGCTTCATCCACATCTTCCTCAGCAGGCTGGGCGTCCCGCACAGGTTGCCTCCTGTCAGTGGTAGAGAAGCTTCTGCTCCTGGTGGCAGGGTCAGGTCGTACTCTGCCATCTTCCTCAAATACTGCCTGTGGCTGGCAAATAAAGCACAGGAGGGCTGGAATAAAGCACTCATCTCTGGGGCCCTTTTTCCTTCCCTATGATGACCAGCCACTGAAACCCGTGGGCTGCCCGTTTCCGAAGGTATGGGTGTCCCCATGACGCTGTGACAATGAGCATTTATACTATGCTCAGACTGTTCCTTAATTACACTTCAGAGACAAAATGGCAACTTAATTAAATTTTCCAAACTGCCTTAGGACCAATATTATAGACTACTTAGGGGAAAATACTTAAATTTTGAATTTAGATTTTTTTTTTCCTAGTGACAGAACTGTAGCTGACACCAGGGTGGCTGTACAATAGCCACGGTTACCAAAGTCATCGATGTGTTCTTCAGCCAATTCCTCCCTCCCTTTGGGAAGCAAGCAGAGCTTCTCTGAGCAGGTTTTACAGCTGCGATTCAGAGGTCTGCGGCTGAGGAATTCCTTGTGATCCTGGTGAAGTGGTGCCTGCCTGGGGGGTGTCACCCGTTCCCTCCTCACCAGGCAGTGCCCACGCGCGGCTGCGTTGGGGAGGCTGGGGCAGGGGCTGGGGCTGGGGCTGGGACTCACTCGTCTGCGCGCGGGTGGTCATCCGTGGGGGAGCCTGTGAGAGCCGCCGGCTTCGCTGCGATGGGGATGGCTAGCGATGATGGGGGCTGCTGGGGGAAAAGAACAGCGCTGGTGAGTGGGAACCTTAGTCTGAGGAAAGAGGCTTATTTATTTATTTATTTATTTTTAAGGAAAATGAATACATACTGTAAATCTCTTAGCAAGAAAAAGCAGGTTAAGGACCTGACTGCTGTACCCTTGCCCGCACATACATTTTGCTCACGTGAATGGTCTCACTGGTTTCAGCACAGCGGCTGTACGAGCAGGACTTACACCTCCCAAAAAATGTGGGAGGTTAGCAGAACTTTTTATTCCTTAGTTTTTACGCCTGGCTTCTTTGGTGCAGGTCACACCTACGGCTGCTTTCCACAACCATCACAATTTCTTGAGCCTTTATGAATGTTTCCCCTGAACTGGATACTTTTAGGTGTGCTCTGAAAGAATCCCAGACTTAAAGATGTTTGAAATTACTTCTGCAAATACTCTCTGAAATTCAACCAGGTTAATTGCTGGTAGGTGTAATTAGTTTCATTACATTAATAAAATTAATGCTGTTAATTCTGACCATCCTTAAATATTGGTCGTTTTCCTTGAGCGTAGGCCAGCTAACAGCTAGCTGGTATATTGTAGCCATCCAAAGAGCATTTGAAGCCATAAAGTTTCTGTAGCTTAGTTTAGTGTTTGTCAGAAACTTTTCAGAGCCCTATTTTCTGTTTGAAAATCTATTTTTTACAGAATGTAAGGACTTCGAAAATTGTTTTTGTAAAAAAAAGAGGAGGAAAATATTTTAGTAAAGCTGAATCATTCTGAACCAAAACATTTTGTCCCTACTACAGAACAAATTTTCAGATTTTGTATGATGATTTCCTGTTGACTCTGTATTCACCTTTGTGATTGATCTGATCATCTTTTCAGCGTTACGTTCCGGAGTGTGTGAATTATTTGACACTTATTCCATCTTAGAAATACATCTTTTCCCAATTGATGAGGTTTCCTGAGGAGCAAGAGGCTAATTCCTCCCAAGCCTTGCCAGGGCTGACCATGCAGGTGCCTGCCTGCCTCCACCCTACAATGTGTCCCCGGTTCAGGAGGGGCAGCTCTCCTGCGCCAGCCGCTGCTCCCAGCTGGGTAGCCCCTGGCATCAAGCCTGTCTCAAAGCCTTGAAGAAGACTGTGAAACCTGCAAGTGCTGCCACTCTGTTAATGTGGGACATGTTAACAGGTACTAGGTTTTAATATGCATTAGGCAGCGGTAGGTGGTCTTGCTGTATTCACTTACCAAAGATTTTCTATCTGACTGGTGATTACAGGACTTGGATGACTCTCGTTCAGTTATTCCCACTGCAAAGCATAAGAAACAGGGCATTATTAGTGATTATCCCATTGGCACAGCTTGTATTAAAAGCATCCTTCCACATACTTAAGCTAAGTATGAAAACAGCCAGGGTTCAGGTTGTAGTTCCACCAGATCTGATTATAGCCAAAAGTGAAAAAAAAAAAATCTTTATTCTGATAATCTACTGCGATGTCAAAATGAGTGATATTGAAATTGCTTAAGTAATTACAAAAAAAGCATTTAACTGCGCTTAGACTTTTCAAATGAGATGATGAACTTTCCTTAGACCAAATGGGAGCCTTTTCCCACTGCTAACACTTTTATATGTATGTGTGTGTGTGTGTGTGTACATGTGTATACACTTATTTTTATAAAAGTGTGTATGTACATGAAAAAAGCTAACTCAGTTTTTGTGCACACTTGAGCTCCCCACCAGGTTTGTCCTGCCTAGGAGCAGGGAGTCATTCTCCTTTCTGGGTTGACCCATGGAATTATTCTTACACGGACAGCGATGTGTGTGACATCCACCCCACCACAGGGAGGGATTTTAACTTTTCTCTCTGCCTCTGGCCGAGTGGGACCTCTCTCTGCTGTCCTTGAGCCTGGAGGTTAGCTTGCAATTACAGGCGTGTGCTCAGCCGAGAACTTCTCCCCATGTAAATGCTCGCTGACATTCCTGCTAGTTGTGCCAAGGAAATAAATGAAGAAGGGATTCCAGATTTTTTCTCACAGAGCCAAATCCTCCCATTTGGCTGTGGGAATGATGTGGATCTCTCTCTCTCTCTCTCTCTCTCTTTCTTTTTTTTTCCTCCCCTCTTTCTTTTCATTCCTGGCCATTTTTAGGTGTCTGCTCTTTTTTAAAAGTGGTATTCAAGTAAGGGAAGGGCAGAGACTTACGGAAACACCAGGACTCACCAAGATAGAAGATACAATATGATTCACAACTGCTGTTACCAAGGAAATATAAATAATAACTGGAAACCACAGAAATAGCAGGGATGCTGCTTATAGCACTGTCTCCAGCGTGAGTTAACAGTCAGAAATATCTTGTCCTTCTGGGGGCAATAGCTGACCAAGATAAATATCTCAACTAGCTTCTCTCCTGCTGCTCTCCCCCACCAGTAATTCCATTAGGTACCTAACCGTATCCCTCACGTCAAAGTTTAATTCAATTACTTTCTCTCATCTTGTGTGTTAGGTTACTAACAGTATTGGGAAAGTGGCTCCAGGCACCAGTGCTTCAGCTAATGTCCATATATATATATATTCCCATTATACATAATATATATATATATAGTTACAATATATAAACTGTATTCTATAACAATATATAATCTATATAAATATTACAATATATAAACAATATATATAAACAATATATATATAAACAATAAACATATATATATTGTTTGTTTGTTTGCTCTTATATTGTCTGATTCTTCCATTCAGCATGCCCCTATTTTTACATATAGAAAATGTTCTGGTCAACTTTTGCAAAATATTTAAGCAAAAGTAAGTCCTCATGGCTTCAATTTGGTAAGTGCTCGTCAGGACAGGGGTGGCTGGGTGCACTGTGAATGCCACTTCAAGAAGGTGCTCTGGATGGCCAAGCACGGGACAAGGGTTGCTCCAAACCTTTTACTATGACTTTGCCCTATATTTCCAAGATGAGTGCTTGTACAAAACCGAGTACTTCTTTCATGTAGAATAAATGCATATATACACTTAAATATTTAATCTATCCACCCTGTGAAGCAGAGCACAGCTTTGAGGGCTGTCAGGAGTTTATTGTTCTGGCCTTGACACCTGACCTGCTCCATGCTAGTACGGACTGTCCTTATGCCTTGATATTTGTACAGCGTTTCTAATGCTAGCAATAAGCAAGCTGATGCTCTCATCTGTACTCTTTGCACATTTCTAGCTTCCTATGAAAATTTAACTGTTTGTTCTATTACCCAGATTTCAATTTGTGCTTTATCAAATCTGTAGTCTGCTTAATATTCAGCAATAATTGTCTATGAAGCAGGCCTGGAAAACACCAAAGTCAGAACTATTCCCAGTAAGGATGTTGAAGGATGTTTTTGAGGGGTGAAATTTATGTAGAGGGCACATTTGTACGGAAATTAATGCAAACAGATGTTGTACATCCTGGGACAAATATATATATATCACTTTATAACACATTAGGCTGGCTCTCCAGCTGTTGAGAAACAGCTGCAGAAACCTTTCTGCACTCTTCCATGGCACCTCATTCTCTGTGTAGCTATTTGTTAGTACAACGCCTGCTGAAACCAGAAGCTGTAGCACATCATCCAACCCAAACCGTTCTATGATCCTTTGATCATAGCAAAGGGCTATTTTTATTTTCATACAAATATTTGCAAACACTTCCGCTTTTCTCCCCTTACAATGCTAAATTTGTAGTCAGGTGATCAAAAGTTATGAAGCACCAGAACTGGACCATGATTATTTTATTCCCCTTTGAGATTCAGGCTCTAATTTGTGACCAGAAACCATTTTTCCACAGATTGTTCTGCCCCATTCAGTGCACCACATAGAGAGTGTTCACTCAGAAAGTAGTTATTCATCCTCAGCTTTTATTGTTCAGTAGGCGGTCCTATACCCAGTTTTCCCACCAGTGAATCCTCTGAGGGCTAGACTATTCATTTTTATGGCCTTTTCTGTATTGCTGGTCACTGTGGTCAACATCTGCACAAACGTTAAAAAAAAATCCAACAGCTTCATAGGCTCCTGGAGGATAAGGGGTTATACTGGGGAAACAAAGAGTTTAACAAAGAGTTTAAGATTAGAGTTTCCTGAGACGAAGTTTTCAGAGGAATTGAGCAGAATGCAGCACGGTTTGCAGTCAAAGTACAGCTTTTTGTGGCAGCTAGAACTGAGTGCTCCTGGGTATCAGAGTCTGAATTGTGAAATGGGCACCCAGAAAACAGGGGATGTATCAGCTGTGTTAGGTGATGTGCATCGCTGAGGAACCCGTTGGCAGTGAGGGACAGAGCTTAGGGAACTATTTCAGGAACTTGGAGATGTCCCACTGCGTTCTCTGAGCACTTTCTGTGCCAGCATCCTACTAATGTCCTCATTATGCTACACAAGCTAAGGTAGCCCTAGAGGAGCTCTGGTGTCCTGAACAGCTGCTCCTGGTGAAATTGGCTCCTGGTGAAATCCTTTCTCCCTCTATCTGCTCCTCCAACAGTCCCTTTTGCCTCTGTTTTATTTCCAGATCTCTTGCTCAGCACAGTTAATTTAACCTTAGTTGCTCCCTCTTTCCCATTCAGTTTCTTTGCCCAATCACTTCCCTTTCTCCCCTTATGAGAACTGTTTCCCCCATTTTCCACTCCTCTTTTCAGATTCCCGCATCCTTTCTCCCATTGGTGCCTATCTGGTCTCTTTTCCCCTTTGCTCCCCCTCACAACAGACACCACAAGTCTCTTCTTTCTCCCCTAGTACCTCTCTGCCACCCACTGCCCCCCAGCCAGTCCCAAACACTCCTGCTCCATCCCTCCTCCAACCCCTCAGCCCCAGCTCTTTGTTCAGCCATGTCCTGGCTCCTTTCCTGGTTTCAGATCTTTCCCCACAGTCCCAAGCTCAATTTGTCCCTTCCCAGTTTCCCAGGCCCTGCTCTTGCCCACTCCGTGTTCAGATCAGGTGGCTTACAAACCACGCAGTTGCAGACCAGTGGTGTGAAGAACATGCTCGTTCATGGTAGGATCTGCTTTACATTTTTAACAGCTTTTAACAGCTAAACTTCCTATGTCTCTACCAAACGTGTGGCATATGGGGTTTTTCAAAGTCTTTTAGCTGGATTGCATCTGGGTGGTTTTTCATGGGAGAGCAAAAGGTGTGTTTTTGATTAAAAGGCCATCCCATGCCAAACTTCATGGCCCTGCTCCAGCTTCCTCCTTCCAAGCATAACACATCAGCACTGAAGGAACTGAACGACCAGTCTGTTTATGTTTATTCATTTCCTTGTTTTTGCATTGGCAAACTCTATTTTCTCCTTCATGGGTTCTCACAAATATGATGAACAAGTTTTGGTTGAAAAAAAAAAAAATCAGGCCCGTGGCTGACAGCCAGAATCTAAAATTTCATCCCAAATGATTATGTTTTGGCAAATTTTAAGGAACTGAACAGGGATCTTATATAATAAGATGAGTCAGGCAAGCTCAGTTATAAGCAATCTATCATTGCTACAATACTGTCAACTCTTGGAAAGGGAGAGTTTATGACTTTGAATAAAGCAAGTGCTGCTTTATTAGCTTGCTCTTGCAGGGAGCAGAGCTCTGCAATGATGTGGTCTTTATCTCATAAATTCCACTGAGTGTTTTAAGCATGGAAGTACCCTTTCCCAACATAACAAAATGTCTGCTTCACTGCAGACTGGACGACTGCAACATCTAGAAATGTTCTGAAGCGATGGAGACCCAGAAGGCGGTGGAGCCATTTCTGAGGACTTACCGTGCATGGTGGTGCAGGGTCCCTGCTGCCCGCCCCGCAGGCGGCCCAAACCCCGCACCTCCTCTTCTCTGTAGAACATTTGGTGGAGATTACCGTGGTGGGGCTGACAGTCAGACACTGCTATCACCTGCAGGGAAGAGGTAAAAGCCTCCTGTTAGAGCCAGGCTGGGACAGGGCCACCTTTGCAGGCCCCCAGGGGGTCTGCTGTCGGAGTCCCGATGGAGCAGCCTTGGCTGGGAGCAGTGTGCTGCTTGCTCCTCTGATTGCTTTCCTGCCATCTGGGGAGAGGTTTGTTTGGTGGGGACCGGGGTGGGATTCATCTTGTTTGGTTTCTGACTCTGAGCTTCAGAAATACAAAGCACGGAAAAATCAGGTGTGTTCCCTCGGGGACCCAGGTGCTGAGCGGCAGCTTCCTGCATTCGTTTCAAGAGAATGAAGTGTGGCCCTCATTAACTTCTACTGATTCAGGATACCCCTCTGAGTCAGCTTAGCTTTAATTTCTTATTGCATCATATTTTGGGCAGTCAGTTAAAGTTACGCAATGTGAATCAAAAATGCTATTTCTTCAGGCCTCTCCTGTCTCACCTGCTATTTGACAAAGAAAAGGCCTCATTCCACCCACCGGTCTGCCTTCTAACAAACACTCCAGATAAAAACAAGACAGCATTGAGGCACGTCCCCTTGCATTCATAAAATCGTTCAATTTCTTTAAATAAATTAGAATTCGGTGTACTGTTAATGTGCAATATTCTGTGTTTGTGAACCTTCAGGCAGATTTAAAAACACGTGCAAACAGATGTTTCCCAAAACCGGAACAAAATAAAAGCCCAAACCTGACCGCTTTTTACTTTTTCAGATTCCTTGTATCCGCAGGAGTCTGGTCTGGATCCTCCTGACCGGTGGGACCAGGAGCAGACAGCAGGCACAAATGCTGCTGCAAAGGGCTGGTGAGGCCACCAAGCCCTAATCCGAGACCTAAGAGGGGTTTTCTTCTAGTTCGGTGCGTCTTGGCACACAGCCTAGCCCAGTCCCTTCTCTGTAAGCTACTTAAGGACATGCCCGGTGCTAAGGTAAAACCAGAGGGACTGCTGGTGTCCTTGAAGTCAGGCACGTGCACCAGGTGGGGCCTGGCTCTCCTGACCAGGAATCTGGCACTGCCGGACAGGGCTGGGCCACACCATCCTGCCCAAAACTCAAGAATGAGGGGGCTGATGGTGGCAGGAGGCCTCCTCTTGCTGCTCCATCATTTAGCTCTTGCTCACACGTGGTCTTGTCTGGTGTGTGGCTGAAAATTTCTGCAGCCCTCTCCTACCCAGACACCTGAGGTCGCTGCTTTTGCATGGTCATGGAAAGAGCATTTTTGGTAAGTAGGATGCGGGCTGCAGCAGTCTCTAGTCCTGAAAGTGGCTTGTTTGATCAGTGTAAACCACAACTGACTTGAAACTTAACAATCTGCCGGTGCATTGCAGGGGATGATATTTAGTTTGAACTCCGTAAATAGCAGGAATTATTTAGGCACGTTATCTATGTTCTCAAGGTCTCTTGCTACATGCCGTATCAGTAGTGCCATAACACCCTCAAGCAAGTTTCAGTGCCATTTGCCATTACAGTCAGGGACAGCAGCACCATCTCAGTTAACTTGCTTGTTTGCAGCATTTGGCTGTAGTACACTTTGGGAGTTTCTCAACTCCTAATTCGAGACTTCACTGCGACTTTGGCTACCTCACCCATTACTGTAATACATAAAGACTTATCTAGGTCAGGAAACTAAACCTGCTGCAACACACTTTTGATCTAAAGTGGAGCTGACATTTCTCTAGGGTACTTAGGGTAAGGCAGAAGGATCAGCTAGAAGTCACTTTTCTTTTCTAAATGCACTAGGAAATTTAAATCTTGTGTGAATGGCAGAGTCATCTAGACTCTGCCGAATTAGTACGCTGCTCTTGAAATAATTACTAACTTAAACCTCTATGTCATTTGCACGGTTCATTCTGTTTGCAGGATGCTGACTCTGAATTCAGAGCTCAACAAAATGTCTTTTTTTTTTTTTTTTTTTGTGGACATGTACGTGAGGGCACTGAGGCCTTGCACACCTGCTAGTGTTGCACAAGGGACACAGAGGACACAGGAGCGTTGCAGGACAGTGCAGAGGCTGCTCCAGCAACCCCATCAGCACTCTTGGAACCAAAGCCCCCCAGAAGGGGCCAATTAAACATCTGGATTTGGGTAAAACTTCAAAGCTTAGAGGCTGGACGATGAGCTGATTGTTTATAGAGGAAATATCAGATTTTTGGAGCTAAGCTCTTTTTGATGGTCTAATGCTGATCTAATTTTTAATGTGGCAGCACTAGCATACACAGAGGGATTTGCCAGCTTTCTGCAAAGTATTCAGGTACAGTCATCGAGTGTTTTTAGAGTTGTTATCCCAATACTTGGGGAATAGGAGTGCAAGGAAATCAAAAGAAAGGATCTACTCTCACTGGGAAGAACTTTTAATAGGACAACAGGAACTGCAAATAACAATATCATTGAAATAATTTTATTAAAGAAGGTGCTTCTCCCTTTCACCCTTCCACTGCCATGGTTGTGCTTTTGGGGTGGATTCTCAAATGTCATTGAAGTTACCTTAGGTCAGTCGCCTGAATGTTAAATCACTCAGTGCTACACTGCTTGAGTATTTTTGCCATGAAAAAAAGTCTGGCAGATGTCCACACTGCTCGCTATTTTTGCCCTTCCCTAGGATTAAAGTTGTGCATCCACTGCAATCACCAGAGCAGAAGCTCTCAAGTTAGCTGAGGCATTTCTACAGCACAGACTGCAGGTGCAGAAGTAAAAGTGAAAAATAAATAATCATACTGCTACGTTAGTGTGGGTATAGAAATTGGTAATCACAACTTCCTCACAGGCATCTATATTCCACTGGGTGCAATTTATTTGAATGGTTGCACATCAGCAGCTGCATCACACTGAAAAAGAGGAATGCACGAGTCAAAGAGCTGACTGTCCAAATTGCATTGGTTTGCAAACCTTGCTTATCTGGATCTGCAGACCATTCCTTAGGCTTGGTGCTCCCGCAGCTAATATGATGCTGTGTGCATCATGACTAAGAGCTGGTCAAAGGATATCTTTAATTGGGGTCAGGAAAGCCCCAAAGGAAGAAGAAAATCATATCAAAATACAGCAACAAAACAGGGACTTTCCTCTCTTGTTTTCTTAGACCTTTGTGAGTATAGTGCTGAGTACAACAGCTGACCCAACCCAAATTAAATATTAGAGGCCCCCTACATGACAGAAACAATTTTCTGCTGAGTTTTTAAACATCATAACAGACATAAGGTTGTCCTAGCTTTTGATGAGAGCTAGCTGAAAATTATCCAGCTGAATAGGTTTATGAGAAAGTTCTGATTAGAAGAAGTTTGGGCATTTGGTTGGAAAAGTATTTATTTTGTCAAAAAAAAAAAAAAGAAAAAGAAAAAGAAAAGAGGAACTATTTAAGCATTCTGCCGTATTAGAACAATTCACTTTTTGATTGGACTTTTATGCTATTTTTACATTATGTGACAACATATGAGAGAGCATAACAAATAAAAAAGAAATATCTAAATACAGCTTATTTTGAGCAACACTGGGACACTGAATTTCATCCTCATTTGGGTCAAAGAGTCACTTTGAGACCTCAGCCCAAGTGACTGGATGAAAATAAGATGTTTACAAACTGAGAAAACACACACTTTATTTTTATTTTTTTTTTCTTTACTCAAAACCACAGGGATATTCCTGACTCTTATTGGGGTCCACTCCAGGTATCCTATGAAGTATTTGGGTTCTGTGATCTGCTTTAATAACCAGGAGAGGGGATGGAAGCAAATATGGCAAGTTTTTTCCCAGTGCATGGGTACGTGTGGTAAGCAGGGGGACCCGTGGTGCTGTGGGGAGATTAGGGAATCTGGACTATGAAGAGGAGGGTATCTACAAATGGGGAGCAGGATGGTAAGTTGGACAGAGCATGGGAAGAGGAAAGACCATGGAGCAAAATGTTTCAACAAAGTGCTAGAGAACTACCTGTGTCTGTAATGAGAAGAAACACTTTGACAGAAGAGTCTTAAAGCTTGTGATTTAACATGCACAAGAGAAAGCGGGGCTGTCGTGCCTACAAGACAGAACTGCAATAAAAGGATGATGAAAGGGGTCGTGAATAGGCTAACTGGGTTTAAGAAAGGAAAATTGGCTCCGAAGACAAGAAAACTCAAATGAAACCAATGTTTCAAAGTGTCTAAATTTGGAAAACATTTTCTCAGTGTTCAGATCTTTTGCTAATGCTGTTATTACTATTTATTTAATAATAATGCCCAGCAGACATAATCAGGGACAAAAATAGTTAGAGACCTATTGAAGAGAACTGCAATGAACACAAGTCACCCATTCAGTGAAAGGAAAGCAGGGAATGAGGAGAAAAAAGCTGAGACTGTATAGCACAGTGCTGTGGGAAATGTTTAGGTATTTTTCTGCCCAAAGCAGGAGTGAGCACTGGGCTGGATTGTAGGGATGGAGAGAGAGGAGAGAACCACACACAGATGCAAGCTGCTGAGATGTTTAGGAGCCAGGTTGACCCCGTGCCACCATGATCAAGGGACAAGCATCCTCCTGTGGCTCTCTTAGAGTCATTTATTTGACTGGAGGTTACAGCCCATTGCTTGATGTTTTCCTCCCAAATTCTCTGTGTAATGTGGTACTGGCTCCTTGGTTAATGTGTGTACGTTTTGTTATGATTTGCTTGTTTTTCTTTCCTGCCTGTCCCTCCGGCACTATTATTAGTGCTTTATGGATAGGAGTTAAGTCTGTGAATCCCTCAGATGACCCGTGTTGATAAGCTGTGTTCATTTTGAATAGCTCTGCACAAAGACCTTATTTTTTGAGGAGTTTCAAAGTAATTCTGTAAAAATCTGTATATACAGACTAAATCATCTGTAGCTGTATAGGAACTCCCTTTTCTCATTCTCTGTATCAGACACTGCTGAACTTCTTTGCCCTGAAAGATCTGCTTCCCATTTCTCCATGACATTTTGAAAGATAAGCTTAGCCAAGTAGAATGAAAACAAACAAAAAAAAAGAGAGGGAGGGAAATTTTTCTTACGCTCTTGGTTAGGATGTGCTGCGTACTTTTGGCTCTCCTTCGGGCAGGACTACATGCTGTGAAAAGAACAACAGAAAAATGGTCAGGGTGGGGTGGAGGCAGACATGCCCAAGTAGCAGACAAGGGTGGTGCCCACTGAAGATGCTGGTGAGGATCTTGCTGGTTTGTGGTGGAAATGGGCACTGCTCTGTTTGGGGCGAAGTGTTAGGAGACCAGCAGAGACCCTCACCTCAGGTAGGTTTTCCTGCCCCGATGTAGGGGGGCAGGAGCTGGGAGAGAGCCTCCAAACAGGCTCATGGTGTCTGACACTTGTCTGGTGGCTCTGTGCATGTCAGCTCTTCTCTTAGCCCCCATGCAGTCTCTGTTGGGGGACATAGAAAAGATAAGGGCTGGAGCAGCTGGTGTTGGATAATAACTGCTATTATTGGGGGAGAAAAAAAAAATAAAACACCACCACCACCACACCAAAACCTCACCTCATTTCAGTATTTTAAAGTCACTTCTCATTACTTTGTGGTGCTGTAGCTGTGCTACACCAGTGAGATTAGGCCAAATATGCCTCTGAAATGCCTCCAAAAGAATGGCATGGTGGGGAGGGGCGGAAAAAAAAGGGGTTTAAGGAGGATTCCAACTGAAACAACCCAAAATAAAATCTTTTTTTTTTTTTTTTTTAATGTCACCTCAGAGACCATTTTCCAGCTATACAATACAGACATCTGTGGGCACAGGGCAAGAGCCTTCCCAAAGTGTCTGCACGTTCCCATGGGTTTCCAGGAGGAATCTGCCTCTTCCTACAGGAGGCCGTGTCCTGGCCTCCTGTCTAATGATATTTGGGATAGGGGCTCTTTGGTGTTAGGAGAAACTGGTGTTTCTCCTTCCATCCAGCAAGCTTCAACCATGACTAGTATCTACACTGACTTTGGAGAGGCTGATCACTTTATCTAAATACAGATTTTTTTTCCAAAAAGCTCAAATAACTTCATGAAGAAATTTCAGTTTTATCACATTATGTCCAAATAACAACATTTGTGCTACATCTGTTCCTTTTTTCTTTTTCAGCCACAAAATGACCCATTCAGTACTTTAACTTGATGCAGCGTTTTGCTTAAACTTTTTCTCAATTTGATTTCTTAAACCCATGAAGACACCAAAATCATAGGCAAAGCAGAAACACTGGTCACAAGACACATGAGAAATGAGGATCGTAAGCCAAGCTTTTGACTGGTCATTGCACTCACATGGAAGTGATTGGGTTTGGGTGTTTTTTGGACAAAGTGAAGATTGATTAAATGCTTTTAGTTCCAGTTTGACTTCAAACCTGATAAACTCAGTTATTCTCCCAGCTCTCATTGTATCCTACTCTTTGCACGTTAGAATTATTACCCTCCCCTGTATGCAGAATACAGGAGTTATGGCTACAGGATTTAGCAGCTGGTTACAGAAGGGAGCCTACAAAAACTTGCAAAATTCAGAGCCAGGTTTAACTCTAATTCTACATTCTGACCCTGCAGGCAAGGCATGTGAAGGGAGGCTTCCCATTCAGGCTCCATTTGTAGCCCAAAGGCTTTGAAGCATCAGAAAAGTTTGTTAGGGAGTTGCAGGTGACTCTTGCTCTCCAGCTGAGTTTGCCTTTACATTTTTGGCATCCAGGAGCTGCAGTGCTCATCTTCGCTATGTGTTCGTGTTTGTGGAGACTTTGGAAGATGTGGAAGCAGCTGGAGTTGGCCCAAGGCTTTTCATTCCTGCTGCTAATCTGAGTTCCTGCCTTGAGGCGATGAGGTGCAGTCCTGAAGGACCTGGGCCTACTGCTCCCGCTGCCTGTGGGGCCGTGGGGGTGAGTGACAGCAGAGGTGGCCTCCACAGTGCTGGGCACTGCTGCCCACACCACGGCCTCTCCTTGGATGGTATGAAGGAAAACTGAGCAGCTTTCGGGGCCGTGGTACAAGAAGAGCTGGCCGCAGGACCAGAATCACTCTTCCTACACAGCCTGCGTTTGTCTAAGAGCTACCCTTGTCTGTGAAGGACAATGTCAGCAATGACTTGTGGCGTCCCGTAATTTCTCCCTTGCACACCGGGAAGTCGCCAGCCCTGGGGTGTGTAAGCGCTCAGTCACAGGAATCCAGGCATTTTGGCAATTTTAGTGGGGGAATCTAGGCAAACCAGGAATCTTAGTGCCTACAGCCACTAGCCCGCAGGTCTGGGGATCTCAGCTTTAGGTATCTCACTGTTCAGGTACTTTCATGGATCCATCTGAAATCCCCGTTTCGGATGGGTGGTCTGATTTTCTGCAATGTTGAATACCTGCAGGCACCACTGAAAACCAGACCACCAGCTCAGACACCACAGCGAGGATACAAGTACTGAGCATTAGGACCCCATAAGACAGAAACAGAGTTTTGGCCAATCTCTGCCCATAGTTAAGCAGGATGGTAAGACAGGAGGTAATAAATCTTGTCCAAGTCCCCTGCTAGCAACCTGCTGAGGTACAGGGTGCTTACACACCTATCACAAGCAAGTTATCTGCGTGCACAGTTAGAGAGTGTGCTCAGCTGTCAGCCTGATCACAGCCTGTTTTGAATGGGGTGGTATCCTCAAGGATCCCTACTGCCTTCTCCTGCATGAGTAGTTTTATATTTTAAAACATGGCAAGCATGGAGTGAAAACCATACAAGCACAATGAAGTTGTTTTTTTTTTCTTTTTTTTTTTTTCCTTTGAATGTGTTGTAACTTGCTTTTGAAGCTGCTGCAATCAGTTTTACTGCTGGTATTGCATTGTGTGAGGACTATAATCATTAATTGTTCGTAGGCAAAACACTTCAATTAAGTGCAGAAAAGTTCAGTGACACAAAGAATCACCTTCACGTCTCTGGTATTTTACGTATTTTACTGCCCAGTGTGAGGAGTACAGTTTATATATATGTCTCCCAGAAGTGAGTACTGTTGTGCTGTTATTGGCACCAGGCTGGTGCACGATGAACCGTGTACTAATGCACTTAATGGTAATAAATTTGCCTATTTTCAGAGTGCGTACGATCCACAGACTGACTCACTCGCTGCCTGTCATTTGCCAGCATACGTGGCAAATGGCTCACATGGGCTGAAGAAAGGGAAGGCATGAAAGGGAAGTCACAGCACCAGCAAACATCCAATTACTTGAATAGCCATTGAAAGAAGAGTGAATTGCGGAGGTAGACGCGAGTGACCCACTTGCACAGGAATACAATGGCAGCAATGAAAACAGTGGGGTTGCAGGGCTCTCCCTGCAAACATGATTTTTCTGCAGGGAGCAGGAGCAGGAAGGCAGGGCTGAATTCTTGCAGATGCCGTTTCTGGATTTGCCTGCAAGAGGCTGTTTGTATGTGCAGTCCAGATTTCAGGCAACAAAAACAATTACAATGACGGTTCACTTTGTCATTTCCACTTACATTCTGAAATTAAGCAGCTGAGAGCTCAGGCTTGCAGCTTGCAAGTAAAGATCAGATCTGGCCCCACAATTTGTTTTCCCTGCTTTTACCTGCTTTCTTTTTCTTGTTGCTGAAATATGCAGCTATTGAGTTTAAACTAATTTGTTCAATCAAATGCAGACTAGGCTTTGTCCGGTTCTTACTCTTCATTACAAGCAATTAATGTTAATCATGCATTCATTTCGAGGGCATGGCTTTGGAAATGTTCCACTTATTGAGCCAGCAGACTTAAATTCCACATTCATGCAGTTCACCCAGTTCATCTGAGCTGCTAACTGCTCACAGAACTTCATTTTCTTTTCTATCACACAGAATAGCCACACAGTTGCAAGCTGTCACTTTAGCAATTACCTCATAGGTACACGAACACTGACTCCAGATCTCTCCCAGTTTTGCCCGTGCAAGGATTTTACACAGCCACAATGTCGAAGCACCTGCATGGATTAGCTCCAGAAAGAAGCAGAGAGCACCGAGCTGGCAGCGCAGCGCGGCGCAAGCAGAACAGACAGATGAGCTGCTCCTTTCAGAGGTTTCTCTGAGGATAAAAACACTCCTTCCATCCAAAAGACAACACCGTACCCAGCATTATAGTTCTGATGTACTCACATTTGGATGAAATCACGGTGGTGAAAACTTCTAAATTTTCGTCGCTGCAGCTGTAAATCTGGTGCATTTTCCACCTCTCTCTCCTGACTGCCTTTCAGCTTCATGCAACTGCTCTGAACTTCTGGTAAATAGGTTTCACTAATCCAATCTGGCTCTGTGATCATTGTCCAGATCTACAAAGGACAGACTGATGCTGTGATCTCATCTCATTCCATATTCTTCATTGCAACATTTTCTGCTCCCATCTGCCTTTTTATGAATACTATTAATGCAAAGATTTAATTTAGCTGTTACTTAAGCCTCTACTCAGATAGGAACATTTTATCCTTTTACCAGTTTGGAGAATCCTCCACGAGAAATGGCTAATAATAAAGTCTGCTCTTTGCAGCTAACGTATGGGCAAATAAAATTTTACAGAAGTGCTGCAAGGTTTTATAAAATGATTTGGGTTACATTCTGTGTACTTTAACACGTTTATCATAAAATGCTGCTCCTCCCATATAACGAGGAGCTGATTCTAAGTGTATTAAGCGCTTGGTACCTCACCTTTTAAGTTCGTAAACATCCAAGCATTCCTGGGCATGTCAGCGTAGAATTTTAAATGCTAAAGAAGGGCATGTCAGGCAGGCATCCGTAGGTCTGTGTGTATGTCCCCTGTGCTTTAATGGTTCCTGAGGGAGGGCAGGTGGCTCAGTCATAACCAGGTTTCTATATGACTTGAGGGATCTTGGGCCTCATTCCACATTTATGCACCTCAGTATAGGGGTGCCTTCCTAAAGGTTTCAAGTTGGTTCCCTCGTGCTCCCATCAGAAATTGTTCCTTCCACATCTGTGGAAATTTGCCCCCTCAAGTTCTGCTGACTTACTTCTTGCCATGGACATCTAAGCTTGAAAATGTTGGCTCGCAGGCTCCAGCAGCAGATGTAGCAGAAACACTTTCAAGTGCTAACAGTGATATTAAATTATATCGGTCCAGCCTTCATTAATACTGCAATTAGCACAAAAATTAATTCTGTCTGTCTTCTCCTATAGAATCCTGTCAGCAACAGTCCCAGTTGGAACATGCCAGCAAACGTGGGCTGTCACTGTCATACTAATGTCAGTTCTCTTTGAACAGATAAATATTGGTCAAATACACATCCTGAGCCTGGAAGGAGGCTCTGAGGAAGGTGTCACTGTTTCGGGCCAGAAAGGAGCGGAGAGAAGCCGCTATCACTTGTTACCTCCCAGGGCAGCCTCCTGCTGTCCGAAGGCAGGGAGTCTACGGCAGGGGCTGGGGGCATTGTTCCAGGAAACCGTGCGCTGCTTAAAACGGGCAGTGGGACGGCGACATAATCGAGCAAAAGTTCAATTAGTTTTTGATTTATTGTGCCACATGTTCTGCTTGTATGACTGATGCCATTAACATCAGGCTTGGCTGCCGTGTTCATCTGTCTCTGGCCGGCGCTCTCTGAACACGCGCGCGCCCAACAGATGGGGAGTTTCACGGGCTCAAAAGGAATTGTTTATCCCGCTATTGTTCCCGTGTCAAGCAATCAAACCAAATCCACTACCCACCAATAAAAAGATCAGCGCACCGTCCATTCAGCGGTGAATAGAGCAGAGGCGGTTATGCAGGGAGGATTTAAGGCTTTAAAAAGGATAAAAAAAAAATAATGAAGAGCAACACTGAATAGTTGACCAAAAAAAAAAAAAAAAGCTATAACACATCTAACCCACCCTTTATTACACCTTTGGTTATTCAGAGTCCTGTGAGAAGAGATACTTTTGGATCCGAGTCATTGTTTTCCTAATTATAGGTATGATCTAGGGATATTTTTAAACTACAGCCAATGTTCAATGTTAGAACAAATATTTGGTGTTTCATCATGTTGAAGGGCAGCATGGATGTGGAAACTGAAGTGGGATTTAAGAGCAAAAATCTGATTACTGCTTTGCAGGTCAGGTTTTGAGCAGGTAAGCTTTGAATAACTCTCCCTACAAGAGGCATGATGCTCTGAGGATGAGCTGCTTTATACAGAGAGCTGACAAAAGGCTCTCACAGCCCTTCCAGACAGAAAACAGGGCTCTGGAGGGCCAACACACTGCGTGTTTCCTCTGGGATCATCACCTGGGAATGAATTTTCTGCTGATCATGAAAAGGAGTTTTCCACTTCATTCTGCCCAGCTTTTAATGAGGTAATCAAGCACTATGGATGCCTTGGGTTTTGCAGGAAATCTTGATGTGGCTTCAAGAAAAGGACCATGCAAAAATGGCTTCTTTTTTCTAGATCTCCATGGGTTATTTTGGACCGATCACCTTGGTTCATCTTGCTACAACACACATGTGATAATACCTGCCAAGAAAGCCCAACTGCATGCAACCTGTTGAAGAATAGCATGGCAGTAATTTGAGACTCAGAGAAGACACTCTCCACAGTTCCCAACCTAAGAAGTGCTTGTAGAGCCACATCAGATGATTTCACACTATCTATCTCCTTCACCTCCCAACTGACTTACCAAGAGCTCGGTCTGTGAAGGCAGCAGGAAACCAAATGTGCCTGTAGATTCTACAGATCCTTTTATTTTTATTTTTTCCTTGAATTACATTAAATATCTAGAGACTAGGCTAATTTTTTCCTCACTGCAGTGAATGTTATTAATTTAATTTGGATGGTGCTGCTACAGCCATGAGAAGACCCACCCCGAAATGTTTTCAGTTAGGGTGTATCTGTGACTGAAGACTCCGAAGCTGGCATTTGGAATCCAAGTTCCCAAATTCCCAGTCCCAAGGTCCTCCCTGTGGACTGCAATTTATCTCTATTTACCAAACGCCTTAACTCCCAGCATTGTCAGTAAGTGATCAAAACAATTGCTGGTGGAAGAACCTGGTGACCAAAGGTGAGTGAGGACAACTGAGGAGGAGGAGGAGGACAACTCAGGACACAGCAGCAGACATATGGCATCTGGCAAAACATCCACTTAACATCATCTACAGGCCTGGGACAGGGAAAGTATTTGATTTTTGGGATGCGGGCAGAAGGAGAGAGGTGTGGGGACGGGGAAGAGACATATGCTGAGGCTGAGATAAAAACAATCGGTGAAAACAGCATAAGGCAGAAAACCCCATGGCGACCCAGAAGATATCAAAATGTCACAGTGGGGAGGTGGCGAGTGTGCTTTTCACATGGACTGGATCTGTTTAGACACATCTGGAAGAAACAACTGCACATGCTTCTCCTGTTTGCCAAGTTTTCCATAGTTTGTAAACTTAAAAGGAATGGAATAAAAAGAAATTTTAATTATGTTTGCAAAAATTAAATTAAAACTTTGAGTGATTTAAGTCAAGTATCTGAGACCTCTAGACCTTATTTATTCTGGCCTTTGTAAACAAATTAATGCCTTCGTAATGCAGTATTCTTCCAGTGAAGTCAGTGGGAAGCATCCCTGTATTTTCAGCATACCCAGTACTGCCAAGGGATTCCCTGGTCATGGGAAGACAAAGCTCTCCCCGGGTCAGGTCTCCGGGCTCTCACTGGATCTTGTACCCTCTTGCGTAAGAGGCAAATCTAATCCGTACTGAGCCACTTGAGCCTATTTCTTACCGATAGCTGGGCAATATGATAAGGATAAACCACGGGTATTTTTGGAATAGGATTGTAAACTCAAATGTGTGCACAGTTAACCATTTAAAAATAAGATGGGATAAAACTACACGTGCATGCTGCTGGCACGTACTCTAAAACGCTTCTGCATGATGCGATGCAAGTGGTAGTTTGTGTGGTGAGGAAGTTGCTTCGATTGGTTTTAAGGCCACAGAATTGCACTTGACAATGAGAAAAAAAGTAAAACCAACATCGAGTGCAAAATGTAAAGTCAGCCTGTTATACCTAGCCTCCTATTTTCATTTAAATGAAAGGAAAAGAGAGATGGCTATGCTATCCACAACTTCACCTCATTCTTACAGCAGTTTGCAAAACTAGTTCGAAACTAAAGAAACATCGCACAGCTGAAAGGTCTGTGAATAACTGAAGGATCTTCAAAAGTTACATTTTAATTTGCTGGCAGCTGCTATGACTGCTTTTACCCAAACAGGGGTAAGGGGATTGAGGCATTTAAAAAAACATTCTGAGCTTTAATTTCACTGTAGGGGATCCGAAGAGATGCCAATGTTCAGCAGTTTGAAATGGCTAGTGCACAGACATCTTATCTGGTAATCGGGAAGGGAAACACCAGCCAGATCTGGAAGCCAGGCTGAAAGCATCCTCCAGTAGTTACAGAAGGATACTGCAGGACTCCGAGGAAACAACAACAAAAAGAGCCTGGTTGGCGCCTCCTGAAAAAGTTACATCTAGATAATTGGACATTCACAAATTTGCCCTAAGCTTGTAAAACACACTTGAGTAAGTCCATACAATGATTTGTATGAAGCACAATGCCCAGCCCTGTAAAGTTCAAGTCCCGCATAGCTGGTGCCAGCAGCAAGGATTGCATTGAGCTAGCATTAATGCTAGGGCCAATTCTGCGTATTTGGGCTGAGCACGTGGAGGCTTAGCAAGCTTTCATACTCTGGGCATGCACTGGTAATCCACAGAAAGCATTAAAAATGTCACCAAAAGAGTAGCATGTTTAAATCAGGCTGTGATAACAAACAATAGCTTATTAAGATGCTGAACTTAATTTACATTCATCCTTGATTTTTCAGGCTGTTTTGAGTTCTTTATTCCCTGACAAGGCACAATCAATTTGGGATGGGGCATTTTTACTCCTGATGCTTTTCTTTAAAACATTTTAGGATTATTTTGACTCGTCTCCTGATAAGAACATAACCATTTTTGGACAAACAAGCACCTTGATTAAAGCTTGTCACATGGATGCTGGATTTGTGCAGCTCATTTGCTGCAGCTGCATACAGTGTCTCACATAACATAGAGGAAAATCCACTGTTTGGATAACCAGGCATGAACCGCTTAGGATTCCTCCCATGGATAAGCCCAAAGACATGAACTGTCACCTTACTTGTATCTAATGCGTCCTCACGCAGCCATCAAGCTCTTTTTGCCGCCTGTGCCACACGTGCTCTGTGGGATGAAGGTCTTTGGAGGACAGCAGATCGCATTTCCTTCTCTGGTTTAAGTTCTGTGTGAAAATGAGATTTAATTTAGAACAAGGAACCTCATTATGGGCACTCAGTGACCACAGTGCTAGGAAACTCAGAAAACAGGAATAGGAAAGGCAAGAAGCTGCACTGAGGGCACAGAAGCAGGGCTGTGTTTACGGGGCCCTCTTTAAGCCAGGTTTAAGTGAAGGTGCCTGTGTGGAGCCTGGAGAGATGGCACCTGACAGATGAAGCTTTAGGACAGGATGGGAGCATTATGGAATGGCGGGGCCTTTGAAACATGAGACTTTAGGGACAGCTTTTGTGTGACAAGTATGCTGAATGGCCCTACAGCTATGAATCTGTGAGGGGAAACTGGGAGAAATCCCCCCTGATGCCAATTATCCTAAAAGGGGTTTTGAGGAGATGAAGTGGGTTATCTGCTCTCCCTGCTGGCTTGGTCTTTGGCCTCTCTACTGACACTGCCAGCACGGGTGTCAAAGATCTTCTGCTTTAAGTACCTGACTTGCTTCTAGGAATCTGATTAAAGTAGATCACCTCAGATAACAAGGTGAATTAATGCTGCAAGTACATAGGAGAGGATTTTCAAACTCATAAGCTACATAGAGGTCAGTTCTTTTCAAGTCATGCAGCCTCCAAGAGTTCTGATTTTCACAGAACTGATATTTATTTGTCCTTTTCCTCCATCCTGTTAGCCTTAACACTTAAACACTTAGTTTATTAGCTCAGTTCTGGTTGTGGTCTGTTCAGCTGCTATGTCCACTACATGGCACCAGCTGTGCAGAGATAAGCCTAGGAGAGAGAAAACCAAAAGGGAACAGGAAAAAACTGGGGGCTTTGCAGTAGACATGGCACACTCTCCATAATAACTATATAGTTTTAGATTGTACATCCTTTAGGATTTAATTATGTTTTGTAAAATTAATTTCCCATTGTAGACACTACCTTAAAGTCTGGCATTTCTATTTCCTCTCACAACATGGCCAAATAGAAGAGAGGGACTCCTCAATCCTAGCTCTTCCTTTTAATTATTATTTTTTTATAATCTCCGGTCTGCAACTGTTATATGTTCAGGCTCAGTGTCTCAGCTGTAGCTACGGTATGCATATGTCTGCACACAGGTCATTTTTTTTAGCGATGTGCTATGCCCATGCAGATGTCTCCAGTGAGGTACAATGTGCTTAGCCCTTTACCGACCATCTGCTGACCCTACACAGCCGCTGATCAGTGAGTTGGTGCTTTTAGCTTAGCCTGGATGTGTAGGTCCCCAAACTGTGCTTTGCATTTGGTGACCTCATCCGTTCTAACATAAAAAGTCACAAATGGTTACTTTACTATCGAAATCTGTCCCTGAACTCTGTGCTCAGTTTTACCGAGTAGTCCTAGTTTTAGGACTTGCACTTAAAATACAATTATAGTTGGCATGAATGACATCAGGAACTAGGCCTGTGAGGTGGCTACGTGAGGGCTGTGGGACGTGCTCTTCTAGGATGTCGGAACTACTTCATGCGTTGAACTGGTGGCTGCCAAAGTAAGGCCCTTCCCTCTGAAGTGAATACCTGGAGGGCAGGTCACAGCTCTCGATAGCACACAGAGAGAAATGGGAGAGAGAAAATCGAGCTCACGTGCCAGAAACACGGCTGTGAGTGTGTCTGAGCAGGACCCGCGTGCTCCAGAGGTGGGAGCAGAGGCCAAAGCCCCCCAGGAGGGGACACAGAAGTGGCACTGCTCACACAGCGCTGACGCGGGTTCAGCCCTTCCCTGCTTGCAAAGACAAACCCGGAGGAAGATGAAGCCACCGAAACAAGTGCTACATGGACTCTGTGTGTGGTAGTGCAAGACAAACTAATTTGGGCACCGTTTGTGTGAATTCCTGTCCCTTGCTGCTCAGATGAGCACGTAGTGACAGCTTCCATGAGGCAGAGGCCTGTCCATCGGAAAATGGATTACAGCCACCACCTCTCACACATAAACTGCTGAGCAACCATCTAATGGTCACTGGAGATACACCACAGGTCTGGGCTGGTGACCTGGAGGTGACAAGGCTCCCTTTGTCTGTCTGAATCCCCGAGGCATTCAGAGCCCTGATCAGGGGGGAAGTTCTGATCTAAATGACCATTAATCTTCCTCGGGGTGAGAAGGTCAGAGGAGCAAGTTATTCAATGTTAACTGCTTTTTATGCTAGCAAAAAGCTTCTTTATTTCCAATGCTGTCTTAAAACATACAGCAACACTTAAACATCCAAACGTTCACAGTGATTTTTGGGAAGTGATGTCAGCTTTTAGACAGATGACAAGCTCCGGACAAAGTGTCGGCCCCCTACAGCTGTGTCCACAGCGATACCGACAATGCCCCACAACGCTGTCCTTAAATTGCATGGAGGCAAGTGACAATGCCACAGAATGAAGCAATAACGCATTGGAGCTGCCGACAATCGGCCTTTAACATGTGTTATCCATTTGACTGCAGGTGTAAATCAGCATTTCAATGTCAAGTTGCTAATTTAGGGCTGTATGGCCGAGCATTCAGATGGCGCATCCCGTGAAAAGCATTAGGGTATTGTTAAAGTAGGTCAAAGTCACCGCGAGGCAGGAACACGGAGAAGGTCCACATCAATAAACCAGTGTTTGTGCTAGGATATATATTTCATGATACAGCAGGCTTGGATCAGATTAAACATTTAAGAGGGGCTCAGACCACGGCGCGGTTGCTGCTGCTGCTCGGTTGGCTTGGCGGTGCCTGTGCTGCCAGCGCACGTGGCAGCAGAACCAGGCCCTGGCTCTGCAAGGTGACTTCAATTAACACTGCCCTCGAAAGGATACATTTCACATCTCCTCTGCTTTTACTCGACTCAATGGCTGTGCATTAACTTTTCCCTTTAATTTCCACGTTCAGAGAAATAAGACAAAAATCTGTTGCCATTTGCTGTATTTGGAGTTCCCTGACAAACAGGCACATACAATTTTTCAAAAGAAACCAAAGACTGAAAGCATTTTTTTCATCCCTCTCCTATTAATAGGAAAGCAGTTCACTTAAGACCTTAAATTAACATTCCACTGAGCTGTGTCAAAGTGGTTCTTCCTCTTATTGTTATTATTTGGCTGCACGAAGTTTTCTACCAACTCACTTGTGGCAGCTGTCTCAGTACAATGGGGGAAAAAAAGAAAATGAATGGTTGAATGGATTTTTTTTTTCCTAATTGGAGTCCCAAACTGGCAAAAGAGAAAACTGCATTCTGAAACAGTGCATTTAAGGGAACTGCAGCTTTCCTAATCATATCACAGTTTTTTGTTTGTTTGTGTGTTTGGTTTTGGTTTTGGTCTCAATTTCACTGAGAAATTCAGAGCGAAAGGGTAAGCTTCTGCATATTCTCAGGTACAACCACGTGGCCACAATCGCTGTGACACATGCACATAAAAATACACACTCAGCATTTTTTAACAAACTGAGCCTGTATTCTTTCACATGTACACTGCAGGTAAGTGCAAAGGTAACCAACTGCCTGCAGAAAAACTGTTCATGCTGAGACGCTTTGCAAATTCAGTCCCTGACAGCCCCACTGTGTTACCATTCAAAGAGCAGCCTCTTCTTCTGCAAGTAGCCCGGTGATGAGTCAAAAATGGAAGCAGGTTTTGAGGCAGGACTACTAGGAGCAGGTCTTTGTACTGCCCCATGAGCAACAGCTCTTGGAGAGATGAGAAAAACGATCACATTACTTTCTGCATTCACTAGCTGGTGTTTAACAACTATTTTGAATTATATGAAGTTCCCTTTTGTTTGGGAAGTACACAGGGATGGTCTGAGGCAAGATACAGACTATACTTTGAGGCTCTTGCTATACTGCATTAAGCTTTTCTTGTCCCTTCTCCACAGACACGCTCAGTGCAGGGAGGGATTTATTAGGCCGCAGATGCTGAAGCCCAAGACATGCTGCACATGTCCTGGAGCACTGCAGTGCTTAAGCAGATTTGCTTGGGGCTTATGGAAAGTGCCTAGAGATAGCTTTGCTGCACTTCCTTTAACTAACGCTCTTCCTCATCCATTTTTCAGGCCTCAGGGGGATGGAAAGCCAACCACGAGACAGAAGATGACAGCCTTGGCATGTTGCCTTGAAGAGAACACGATGCAGTCAGGAATGAGCAAGCACACACTAACCTACCTGCAATTTCTTCCACCTTTATTCACACAGGATGACTGTGGGAGTTTTCCAAGATGTAGGTTATGTATTTTTTGCCTCATTCTCCTTTTGCTTTAACTGGTGGGATAATCAGCACTGAAATGCTGATTATAATGCTGAAATGCAGAGAGGTTGTGGAGTCTCCTTCTCTGGAGATATTCAAGGCCCGTCTAGACGCCTACCTGGGCAGCCTGCTCTAAGGAGCCTGCTTTGGCAGGGGGGTTGGACCTGATGATCTTTCGCGGTCCCTTCCAACCCCTACAGTTCTGTGATTCTGTGAAATGGGAAGAGGCAAGGGAAAAGAGGGGCTGGACTAACTGCTGTATGAGCTGCCCCCATTTCTGCTGGTGCCAAGCAGCCACCCTGTGAGCTCCTAGTACACTGGTTTTCCATTTTGTAGTCCAGGTAAAACTACCTGCTGTTAAACTGTCTTCACCAGCACTACACATGCACTTGCTCACACTGGCTCCCAAAAGCCAGCCTTATCCCAGCAGAGGGACCGACTGAGTAACCGAATGGGCCAGGGCTCAGTCTGTGTATGTCTGCACAGAGCTCTGGGAATCCAGGACTACGGCACAGAAGTGGCAGATCGATGTCTACAGCAAGAATCTGACCGGTTTGCTAGCATAAACATGACGACTCCTACTTTAATAAAAAGGAGTCCCTGGAGTCTCCTCAAACCATTCTTCTGTCATGACTGAACAGCCCTTATGTACGCTTCCTCAAAACCTATTAAAAAAAACATGGTCTAGATAAACTTGGCATTTGTTCTTCATATAAAGACTGACAAATCCCTTTATGTAGTTATAAGGCAGAAAGTAAGACTGACTCCTCAAGGAAGGGGAGGAAATCAATCACACCCTAGCGCTAACAAGTAAGCCATACAAGGATTGTAGTGCTGTCATGAAATATGTAATGTTTCTTAAAACTACGTATTGACGATGCAGAGTAAGGTGTACAGAAAGCTTCTTCAAGGTTCGGAGAAGTGCAGTGCAGCAGTTGGGCTGCTTTTATTTCTGAAACTTCTCTAACATTCATCTCAGTTGTTACCCCCAGTGCAATGGCTTTGCGTACTGCTGAGTACACCAAGCAAACATCTTGGCTGGAAGAGTCACTACGCACTGCGAAGCTGACAAATGCTTATCTTCTCTGGATGGTTTTGGTTTGTACTTTAAAAGATTGAAGTTAACACGACAGAGTTTTAAATGCTGCTGTCATAGACTTCCAAACAAGCTTGTGTTTATGGCAAGTACAATACTATTTATTATTTGGATTTCAGTATCATCTCAAGGTGGTAACAGATGCATCACGGAGGCCTTTAGTAACAGGGCAGTAACAAGTCACGCATGGAACAAGTCGCTCAGACATGCCCAGCCACCACAGTTTCACCCCCCTTCCTCCCCGCAAACACCACGTTCACATACACAAAACAGACATGTTCAAAGATACAGGTATATTTGATCGACTAGATTTCTCGGTACAGAATAGTTTAGTTAGATAATACACACACACACAAACCCTTACTCAGTTGTGAATGAAACTACCAATGCTCAGAATAGGACAGGAGCCAGGACATGACTCCTTGTCAAACCATCATTATTCGAAAGACAGCTCTGCAGGGTGGCTTGAACTCCTTTGATTTTGCTCAGAAAACTGCCAGGAAAAGAAATGTCCCCCTCTTACAGTACCAGGTGCTTAAGCTGGGTTAGGTGTAGTATCAGAGCCTTTGTCTCATCCACAAAGCATGGAGAAAACCTATTACATCAGAACGAGTTGTAAGGCTTAGTTTAGAAATTAGCAAGAGCTCTGGGTTACCCGAGTATATGAAGTTTAGTGTGAGGTTCTATCAGCTGAAAATGCAGCCTGCTAGTAACTGCCACAGCAGCATAAACAGCAAATAAAAAGTGTGCTGGAGTGAAATATCCTACATTCCTAAGTAGCCCATCAAAGTGCTCTGGTGCAGTAATGAAACCCATGTGCTGCTCAGTTCCCCAGAACTTTCCAAACGCAGCACTGCTGCCATGAATTAGGCTCCTAGAAAAAAAAAATCTCTCTTCAGGATTGCTGCCACAGTCTGGAGAAAGGTAGGAGCGAAAAGATGAAACAGAGCAAAATATTATACACAAAAGGGTTTGACAAGAAGTTTTTTTCCCCAAATATGGCAACTTTGCATAATAAAATAAAATGAATCCCTCACCCCTTGCTATTATGAAGGCACTCTTCATGATAGAGGTTCCTCTGGGCAATTTCAGCACAGGACAAGATTAAGGACATGGAAAATAGATGTGCTTTCCAGAACAGGCTGAGGCATTTTGGCAGTGCAGTCCCTATGGCCACCAAACCCACTCTATGGTAAAGAAGAAAATCTCTGGTATCCAATCAGTATCCATCCACCTGCTTCAATTTAACATTAAACCAGACCCAATGCCAGCATCTGGGACACATCTGTATTTTTAGATAGATCTTTTTAGATTCCAGGTTAGCATTAATCTTATCAGACCAACACAAAAGCACAAAGGTGTGCATACAGAGCCTTCTGCTTCGGCCGGGTGACTGCAGAACTGCTCCCTTCCCAGCAGGTTACGGGGTTCTTCTTGCATTTGTCTTGTGCTGTGCTCACTGCATGAATCTGGTGCTGAAAGGGTCCAACATGAAGCAGAATCTGATTTAAATGAACTGCACACGCAACCGTGTGCACTTTTCTTAAAAAAAAATAAAGAAAAATAGTATTAAAATTTTAGTTTCATTTCTCCCTTTCCCACTTCCCCTTCTCAGTTGACAGTCGACCAGCTGGTTAACTGCTCCGAACGTGCACACTCATTCCCACGTCTAACCAGCCCTCCCAGCGGGGCACAGCGCAGCCATATGCTACACCACCACTTTTTCATACTGAACCACAGCCTACTGCCACTTCATGAGGCTGGCGGCTGTGCTCGGAGCGACAGCACCTGCAGGAGTTCAGCAGAAGCGATCACTTCACACATGTAGTTGATAGCTTCCTTCCACAGAACACAGCAGGAAAAGGGAGCGGTTTTCTCCACGGAGACAAAATGACCGTGATGGATGATATGTTGCTGTTACGTGGTTCCTGTTGAGGGTGCAACCATGCTTTACTCTGGTTTGCTCCTCCTATGAATACTTCATATATACCTTGAAAGGAAAGACAAATATTGGAAAAAACATTTCAAAAATTTAACCTAAAGCAAAACCTCAGAAAGCCTTGTCCAAACATAGTTTCTTTTGTTTGTTTTTTAATCAAACAACAACAAACGACCTCCCTTCAATAGCCTTCTTGGTGAAGCAAGAGGGTAAGAAGATGACAAAGTGGAATACAATACAGCAGATTGACATTTTCCACAAGGGAACTCCCCCTCCCTAATTAAAAATGACCCCAGCTATTTCTTAAATAGCAAGACTTATTAACAAAATCATAAACAATTTAAACAAAAAGCACGTTTTGTAAAATGCCCTGCAAAAAACAGTTTTCACTTTTGACCATCTCTAAAGCACCAGCAAGCCTTCAGTAAAGCTAGATGTCTGATTCAGCTTTCATGCAAGTAATACTACTGGCTACTGAGCAAGGAAAAACACAATCAAGTCTTCACTTCAAAGTAGTTAGTTAACGATGAATTACTTGATCTTTTGGCAGTGCACAATGGTACAGAAGTGGAGGACACCCAAGTTCTTCCATTCTCTAAACATATTCAACCCCGCTGTCTGTAAGAAATTACCTTTGTGTTATAAAAGGGCACACTTTTCTGAGCAAAATGTTTAAGCTAATAAAGCTTCATGGAAGCCTCAAAGAGGGCAGATAAGTCTTCTTCTGTTTGGGGACGTGGTGACAGTTTAGTCACTCTCTCCTGCAAGATCAAAGAAAAACCAGATTAGAGAAGGTTGCCAATAAATTGAATCAAAGAGCAGCTAACTGTGCAGCTCAACTGCGTGCTAATGTCCTTCACAGAGAATAACAAGGTTTTGCAAATAAGTAATCAAGTCATTAAGGTTGAAGCATCATCAACTGTACTGTACTTTCAATAATATACTAGCTGAAACAGCTTATAATTAAACACACAGAAGAAAGATTAAAAAGCTGTTCACTTGCAAAGTCGAGTACTTCAAACATGGGTCTTGCCAGACACAGATGTAGGTACGCTGGGGGAAGCGTTCTGGGAATACAGTCCGTTTTAAATTCATTTGCCAGCATTGGAACTAGGAACATAATTTTTAGGCACTGAGATTTTCAAAATACAACATCTCTCAAAGGCCGGGAAGCCCAGTAGATGGGGAGAATAAACAGTGTGTGCAGCTCAGGCTCCAGAGAAGAGACACACCAAAGCAAGGTAGTGAAGCTGCTTGATATATAGCTGGACGCCTTGGAACAAGAACAGAAAATAATTAGGTTTGGTTTTAATCTGGCCTGTGATTCACCAGAGTTTTCAGATGTGTAAGTCCCACTGACTGAAATGAAACTCAGCTGTACGCCTCACCGTTCTGTTTGACAGAAATAACTACAGAGGCAGGGATTGCAATTGCGAAAAGCCCCCACGCTGTTCAGGGTGGGGAGCTGTGATTGTGTACGGATTCAGTTATCGCAGAAATATGACATGGCTCCACTTAGCTGAAACAGCCTAACATGAATGCACCTGTAGTGTTACGATCAGTAACTTCATGCTTTCAACAACCAATGAATTCACCATTTACTGAAGTATTGGGGAGATTTACAAACACCTGCAAAGACAGATGCCCACACTGGGAACGCACTGTGCCTCGGCAAAGCAGCCTCTACGTGACTGCTGTTACTTTGGCAAGACAGCTTCCCCTCCTACAACCTGTTTCTACATCTCCCTGGTGGACGAGGCTGTCCCTGTAAACGCTCTGATCTGTTTTTCCCTTTTTTCCACCTGTGAGACAGCGGACGTCATTTGCTACCGGGCTTGCCTCGCACACGGGGTCGGACGCCAGGGAGGGAGTGCCTCCAGCCCCCAGCATCTGGAGGAGGCTCAGCAAAAGCAAAAGGCAGAGCTCACACCGCTGCCGCAGCTGCTCCGCTTCCCCCTGCGCCCACAGGGCTGTGATTTGCCGAGCAGCCGGATGTGGCTGCAAAGCGAGAGCACCACGCTGTGAAGTTCATCTGTGGATATCGGGCGGGCACGGAGAGGAAGTCACCTCAGAGACATTCACAGTTCATAACCAGCACGACTAGCACGGCCTGCCGTGAGTCCGAGAAGCGCAGCTTTGTGCAGACAGCTTCGTGTGCAATAGGGACTTTGCAGGTACCAGCTGCAACAACTGAATGAAACCTTTCCTCATCTCTGATCAGCACGGCTGTGCGCACAGATCCAGCCAAGGAAACGGCTCAGATTCTTCTGTGCAGTTTTGAAAACAAACGGAGAATTCAAACAGCACCAGGACAAAAAAAGTGTGTTGCTTTTTTCAGACTCGCAATACACAAAACTCAGAGCTCAAACACCCAGTAAATAATTCATCAGGCTTAAACCAGGACGCTTTGGGCCAAACTGCAGTTTTGCAACCCTGTGTTACCTGTAAAGTCCCACGGGGTGGCGGGGGACGACCATCACCCTGACAGACCACAGCATTTCCCAGCAACAGCAGCAGGATGCTCCCTCCACACGGCAGCTCGACACAGAGGCACCAGCGCTGCCCCCACACAAGCCTGCCGTTATGTGCTGATGCCCAGACAGCAAGGCCCTGGCTCCTCCGGTCTGACTCAGTGAGGCCTGGTGTAATGCCAAGGATGAGCAACTCTGTGCTCATCGGTGCTTCAGCCACACTGCGACTGCCTCTGGTACGGTGGCAGGGGGTGGGTGGGCCGGAGAGCCGGCCTGCTGCCATCGCTCATTGTCAGCCTTCCTCATCTCCCCCCTGAAACCCACGCAGGGCCAGCCACCTTTTTGGCCTCGGGACATGATCTTTGCTAGACCCACTACTCGGTTGTGAATAGAATCAATTTCAACAGACTCATTTACAAAGGAAACCAAAATCCTATTCTAACTTCAGGTACGAAGGTTTGTCCCAGCATAGCTCCAACCCTGCAGCGTGACGTACACCTTGCTGATTTATTGTATTAGCAGCATCAGCCTGCAGCACACGGCCTTGCCGACACGAATGGGTGGCTGCTGTGTTCTGAAGAAAACTTACTGAAAGTTGAAAAGAACATAAATATATCAAAGGCTGACCTGTATGGACTACCTCTGTAGGTAATGGACTGTTAAGGAATACGAATACGTTCCCAGTATGGTACATCTCATGTACAAAATGAGGTTTGAGAAACTACCAAGTCATCTCATTTTACGCAGTACAATTAATCACCAATGCAGTGAGATGACAGTAAATGAATTAAAAGTCCATTTGAGATAAGCTAACAAAAAAAACAACCAACAAATAAAACCTTCAATGTCTAGCTAAAGAAACTTCCCCCCCTCTTAGCTACACAAAACATGCCTTCAATGAGATGTTGTGCTTGTGTTGCCCCAAAATAAATGTTTTAAAGAGAACATTCTATGAAAACAAACCTCCAAAATGCCCCATAACAATTCATGTGCATAACCTATTTGATGCATACTCTGACACTACTTCTTCCTGGCTTTACCACTTGATCCCAAGTAGTTGCATTTTGGGTCTCATTTTCTCAGGTGTAAAATAGGAATATTATTATTTACCTTCTATTGTAAGTAGCTCTGAGATTTATCCACGAGAACTAGACATGATAAGAGATACTGCTGTAAGAAGTGATTAACTTTTCAGCCTGCAAAATTTTAATTTTCACCATATTGTTTATTTCCCTTGCTATTTGGTGGAAATAAATCCTGAATAGACAGAGCACTCCATAGCATATGAATTGAGCTGTCTTTTTACAAGGAAGACACCGGATTTTGCTTTTGGTGTGGCGTGTTGCTTTTTGCAGTGTCTTTGTGAGCGCTGAAACAATAAAGGGTATTACAAGTTTAAACTACACCGTCCCAGGGGACCTTATTTCAAATTCTGATGGGGGTCAATGGAACAAAAAAGCCATCTGTGGAAAAAAAATGCAACTTCTCAGTATGGAAAAGTTTATTGCAAAGTCAGCTTCACCATTCTCACCAAATAGTGCTTGGTATTAAGGCTTTATCTTTAACCCATCCTGCACGTACAACTAACAGAGATATTTAAGAGAAAACAGTTTATTCTACCAACATCAAAGCTCTGTGAAAACCATCCCCTTTTTTAAAAACTTGAAGCTTAAAAAATGCCCCCAACCTAGCCATTCTTTCTGGACCCATGCAAAGAACAGACTGCAGCATGCACGCCATCTCACTGAAAATAAAAACTTAAACCGTGTAGCGAGAAGAACAGTTGACTATACCTTACTTTCTCCATTGTGTTTTCATGTAGGACTATAAATACCATTTGCTTGAAAAGAAAGCCTCCTGTTCTTTAAAAAATCTGCTCGATTTTATTCGACAAGGAAAACTTTTACTTTCTGTCTTACCTGAGGCAGAGTGCCTTTGACTAATGCAGGGATGTCTGCTTTAGAATAACCAATTGCAGCTAAGCCATCATCAACATTCAGATCAAATAGGAATTTCCGGAGCGTGTCTGCCAAAATAAACCCCGCATCTTTGATTCTGGCAGTGCGGATGTCAGCTCCTAAAATAAGACATAATGCCTTGACTGTAGGGTGGAGAGAGAGGAGGAAGCCTGTTCTGGACTTAATTTAATCATAATATCAGCTGAATACATATCCATACATAACAGTCACTGCCCTAAAAGCAACATGAAGTAAAAAGAGGAATCAGTCTTCATTTTACAGTTGGGGTAATTTGTAAAAGGTAAAATAAAACAAGATCAGGAGAAGCAGGTAACCACTGCCAGAAATACTAACTGCCACATGGAGTTAACTTCCTCTCCCTCTGTGCTTCCAGGGAGAAGCACTTCTCAGTCTGACTAACTGCTGGGAGGAAAGAAGCTAACACATGAACGTCAGTGTTAGTTATTTTTTATGGACAGCGTGCCAGATGCTACCTTTATTTTAAGGCCTTGAGTTTGCTGACATCTAGAGGACATGGAAACCAGCGACCAAATAATTTTCTACTTACTCTGTTTAAATACACGTTCAAAGAGAGGACTAGAGTGCAGAGGCTGAGAAAGACAGGAGCTGGCAGGGCAGTGGTTTAGTGGGTTAAATAAATCCTACAGTTAATTCTGTCTGAATATGTGCTTGCTTGTGTAGGACAATGCAGAACTGAAGAGGAGGAATTGGTATCTTTGAAACATCCACTGAACAGCAATGAAAGCTTCAATATAAAATGAAAGATTATCAGTATTCCTTACAGAATAGCTTGCTCCTCCTTCCTCAATGAATGGTCAAGACTTTATTAAAAAAAAAATAAAAAAACCTGCACATCCATATAGAAGATGAAGCTTCCTCCCTGTGATTTCTCTGCAAAGCAAGCTGAGCCAAATTTGTTCTCTGCATAACCTCAGTGATGTTACACAAGAACTATGCTGGGCCCAAGAACCATACTGAGAGATGAGTAAGAGCACAACACAGCTACGGGAGAAATATTTTCTGTGATCCTCCTGCGGTTCAGCATAGCATGCACGGGTGACTAAGCAAACAGGAGACCAACAAACTCATTTGAGGAGCTCGGATATTTGTGTAGTAAGAGGGGCAGTACTGTGGCAGAGACTGTCAGGGAGCAACTGATAAATAACACGACCGAGTACTGTACGCAGACTGATGCTGTGGGGGATTATGACATGCTACCTGAGTTTAATTGTAGAAGAGTAAGTGGGACATAAAGGTGATCCAGTATCTTCAGATAGTAAAGTGAAAAGGGAAAGGGAGTGGGGGAAAAAAAAGGACAAAAAAAGGTTCTGTTACTTTCTTTTTGCTCAGCCTAAAGGACAAATTAGTCACGGATTGCACTCAGAACATTTCTGGCCACACACACACCTATTTCAACTGTTAAAGAATCCACCCGAGGAGGTATTAAGCTTTTTCTGGCTGTACCCAAATTCACAGCTGTACATACACACAACATAACTATTTAGTAATCTTCTCCACATTATAAAATAGCTCCTCAGTCACTGCATCTGGCAACATGACAGCTTTGAATCAGCTACTGGAGTCAGTTGGATTCCAGACTTGAATCAAGAGCAAACACCCCAGGTGGGAATTAATAAGTTCATTTCCATGTGACACCTTTTCAGCAGGGACACTTTATAGCAAGGCAGACACTAACATAGCTTAAATTTCTATTGAGAATATTAATGGAGCTTTTAGAAGCAGAATTTATGGCAGCTGTTCAAACCACAAAACCTAAAGGAACTACTTTTCAACAACGAGTTTTAAAATCAGGGAGCCAGAGATCAAACTCTCCGATATGCTATGCAGGCCAGTTATCTGACGACAGCCTACTTTCTGTGAGCTGTATGCTATTGCTGCAGGAACACAGACATTTTGTAGCTTAGTCTATCTCTCCAGCTAGGTTGTGTTCTGTTTGTGACCACAGGCAGGACTGCAGGAGGACGGCTGAACAAATCTCAAAACCAAAAATAATAAAATAATCCGAACTCTCCCCCAATCTATTTTTTTCCTGAGCATGTTGTTTTACATCCTCTGCAGTACAACTGTGACATTTTCACTGTCTATACAGGAGTCTTTGCTGAAAAGCACAGCGCTTTCAGACCACATACACAGGGAAGCCATACACGTGGCTGGACTGCTGTGACTTGCAGGCAGAAGGCTGACCATACAAGGGATTGAGTACAAATTTTCCAAATACCAGGAGAGTTGCTCTACCCACTTGCTCTGTGCTGTCTACGCTGCTGTGCACGTGACTGTGATTGCTCACTCCTCAAGATAGAGAGCACGGGTATTAGCGGCAGTTTAGCTGCAACACGGAATCGAGTGCAGGCAGAAAAGCTGGCCTTAGATATAAATAAATCAGCCCACAGGAGAGCCATGCTGTCACAGCTAGACTGCTAACAGCTCCAGGACTACGTCACTGAGAGCTAGTTTGCTATACATAGCCGTGCTGGGGGTGCAGTAGGATGTATCCTATCTCCAGGACATCTTCCAGCAAAGGGCTGCACAGATTTACAAGCCACTGTACGAAATGGTAATCTTTGAATGCGTTGTCAGCTTGCAGCACGTACTTTCATTCTGGTAAGGAGCAGAAAAGGCTGCTTCTGAGCCATCGCAGATGTGTCCACGGAACAGCTACTCTGCTTTCCCTTGGTATCAGCCACTGAGAAATTCCATCACCTAGATTATCTAATCCACTATTTTAAGCCTACATTAGAAGGACGGAAAGCCACAGTTATTGTTTGCCTTGGAAAAGGGGCAGGAGTGATCCAGAACATCACTCTGTCCTAATTCATTGCAACAGCAGGGGATTTGTTAGGCGAAATGCTTTCTTTCTGCAAACAGATGCAACTGAGCATTGGTTTATTTTATGGTATCCGCTTTAAAGTAACATCGCTCCACAAAGCACCAAGAGATTTTAATCACAGTTACGCTCTCCTGATTTGTAAGGTATTTAGTTAATTTCATCTTTCCAGTTTTCTAGTCAAGAAGCACAATTCTCCAGCTTGCTTCTTTAATTACATAGTCTTTTTTAACTATTTTTTTTAAATTTAAAACCTCTGCAACAACTATGATTGCTTCCACACGTTTCTTCCCCTCCCCAAAAGACATTTTGGAACAAATTCAGTATACATGAGCAATATTCATAGAGATTCCTACCTAGTATCTCTGCAGCTTCCAAGTGCCGCTCAGGATGTACCTGTGCTGTGAAAGCAAACACTGCTGGGGATGTCAGCACCACAGAAAGGCCATGTGGCTGGAAAAAAGCAGACAAACAAACAAAAAAAAACCACATTAACAGCACATCTACTTGTAACTTCAATGTGCTTTAATGCTCAGCAATGTGAGAGAACAGAGAACTGAGGCGTATGATAGGGAAACAAAGATAAACCAAGTTTTACCACTAAAGAGTGATCCACGTTATAATCCTTTGGTTTATAAGTTTTCACCAAACCAGAAATAGGGTAGGACATTCCATGGCTGGAACAGAGAGTAAAGAGAAAGTGGTTAGGGCAACTCGCCTGGTATTTGGAAAATGTGTGTTCGATCCCCTGTGTGGTCAGCCTTCTCTGGGCAAGTCTCTTGGATACAGAAACACAAAAAGTATTTAGGTACAGATACAGCACGGGTACTGGGGACAGACAACTCTCATCCTCTGCACATTAGTGACCTCGCTGTAAAAACAGCAAGAGTAAGCAGCTCCTTACTTCGAGAGTGTGAAGTTATATACTCTACTGACTGGACTGAAAGATGCTCCGATACTAAAGTAATGCAGACGTGCCAAAAATAACAAAATCTGCATTCCCACCTGATCACGCTGCATGAGAAAAATAAACAGTAATTTTAAAGTATAATTAAAGAGTGGATTTGCTCAAACAAAAGAAATGAAAGGAAGGTCTCTGAAGAGAATGACTGCTAATAACTTTCCCACATAATGCGGGCTTCAGCTTTGCTTTTCTGAGACTTTCACCCCTATGAAGATAGATTGGATTGTAATATGAATTACAGCTCATTTCAACCTGCTGAATGCCCACCCCATAGGCAGACTCACTGCCAATTGCCTTGGTTCAGGAATGGCACAAGATTACCTCAGTGCTGTCTGACTGCAGAACAGCTGGCACGGAATTCAACATTTTAACTGCCCTTGATGCTTCTTTTTCCAATTATGGTTTTTACTTGTATGGTCAAGGAAGGTAAAGAAGGCCACGTTTTGGAATTTTCATGGGATTTGATTTGAGTATCCCAGGCCAGAATACACAATCTTCATACACGTAAATGCCAAGAGCCTATTAATTTCTCACAACATATGGCCCTCCCTGTGTTAAGGGGCAACGCAGGTCAGGCTACACTGTCCTGTACCCAGGAAAGGAGTCAGCAATGCCTTTGACAATCCGAAACAAGCACTGGGCTAGAGGCTGACCTCAGAAGGGATTAACATTTTCCTGTACTCACCAGAGATGAACACCAGCGTTGCCAAAGCCAATACCAGCAAAAGCACTTGCTAGGTGCATGTTGGCTCTTGCTTCACGGTCTTCAGGGTTTCTGATGGCTCTGCACAGCATGGAGACAACAGTACCAGCAAATTCACGATGGAGAAGGGAGAAGGGAGAACAACTTTTTAGTTGGGCAGATAATGATAGGACAAGGGATAACAGCTTTAAACTAAAAGAGGGGAGGTTTAGATTAGAGGTTAGGAGGAAATTCTTCACTGAGGGTGGTGAGGCACTGGCACAGGATGCCCAGAGAAGCCGTGGATGCCCCATCCCTGGAGGTGTTCAAGGCCAGGCTGGATGGGGCTTTCAGCAGCCTGGTCTGGTGGGAGGTGTCCCTACTAATTCTACTAATGAGCTTTGGCAACCTCACAAGCAGATCCTAGATCACTCCAGCACACATTGAGATTCATGAGAAAGCTGGTCTGAACCCCCCCCACCCGTGTAGGAAGAGGATAGGCTGGGCTTCCTTGCCGTCCTGCACGTCAGGCTGCTTATGTAGTTTTACAACATGGAGAAAAAGTCTCAGGAACAGATTCCACAGAACAACAAAAAAAACTACTTGGACTGGCTAGGTACTGTAAAAAGTCTTTAAGAAAGTAATATATTGATCTTTAACATAAGTGCACATGGTATACAAAACCTGTATACAGACAAAAACGTAACTGGTAAGGATCAAAGTCAACTCCCAGTTAAGCCAAAATTTAATCTAAATTGAAAGTCTTCTAAGTATTAACTAGTTTTCAGCAAAAGTATAACTTCACACATCTTTAAGTGATTGTGGTCATCTTCTTGATGGAGCTATTTGCATATTTGTTTGCAATGAAAGACACAGAAATGACACCAGCAATATTTCATACAATTTGTTGCATATTCCTCTTATACTGTCATAGAAAGACCATTCTTCAAAAATATGAGTGCTGCTCCCATATTAACTGATCAGCTTGAAATTCTTTTAACTGAGGACTTCTAAAGTAGATCCACAGAGGCATTAAAAAGATACCTCTACAAGACAACCCAGTAATCCTAATCCTACTTTCAATTTTATTTGATAAACATTTTGTTTTATTCAAGAGAAATTCAGGGTAGAAAATGAAAGCTTAATGCATTGCTTCAACCTAAAACTCAGGTTCTAAATTCTTTTGGGGCACTGAAGACTGACCATACTGGGAGGGGGGCGGCTGTTAAATATATTACCTTTTCAAATATTTAGCCACAATGCGCAGAGCATGAAGAGCCCAGATGTCGCTGATGGGGTTGCTGCCTTGGTAAGCTGGCCTGTTGATTGGATTGGAAGGGCAGGGACTGCGCATCTTGTAAGGAAGAGCGGTGTATGACTCGAGAGCATGGCTAAAAGAAAGATGAAAAATGAATTATTTAAGTGGGAGAGCTCCAATTTGCTGCTCTGCTATCCTTTGAGTAAAGGTTCTCCTTATTTACTTCTGGTGTTTAGCCAAAAAGAGAAACACAATCTCATAGGCAATTGGGAGAATGCTGGGGGGACACCTCCAGAGCGCTTAGCCCTCCAACAGACACACAGAATGCCACAATCCAACATGCCACATCTCCAACAGCCACAATCTATCATGCCATGCCTAAAATTAGGTTGGATGAATTGGCATTTTGGTCTGCAATGCTTTTCAACGAAGAGCACTGTGCATCTGCAGTGGGTGCGTTTCTTCTCCGTAGGACAGGAACCTTAAGAGGCTCTAGCACTAGATGCACAGTAAGACACCCTCCTTTTAAAAGTATGGACCTTTCAAAAGTTATGAGTGGGATATTCAAGCTAAGTGGAAGTGCCAACAACCTTATCTCCCAGATACTCACAAACCTGGCTACATAGAGCAGGAGCACTGCCTACACTGCTACGCTTTGATGTTTGTCCACAAACCATTTTCATTTATAAACAAATGTCTAAATTCCATTACAAACATTGTGTTTCAGAATAATTCACCAAGCTTGAGAAACTGCACAGTTTCATTATGCATCTACTACTCTAACACACACAGCACCCAGAAGGAAAGCAAGCTCTGGCCCTCAGAATAGAAATTTCCATGCATTTTGTGCAGGTAAAAGCTGTAGGTTAAAGCTGAAAATTTTGTGCCAAGTAAAAAACACATTAAAAGAGAGGTACTGAAGATGGTCGTATTTGGGCTAAAACCTGTCAGCAGCCCACAGGTCTTCAAAAGGTTTGTTTGACAGATCATGGCTTTTATTAGAAAATCCTTGTCCTCTATTCCCTGCCATGGCTGACAACTGTGATAAATGCTGTCACAGTTGTGATTAATCATCTACTTGATCTCTCAAAAAAAGGACACCTGGACTCTCTTCCCTGACAGCAACCATTTTGGAAGCAAATGATTTCTCCAGTTCTGCAAGAACATTAAAATGTCTGCAAATGAGTGATTTTTGCCCATGCTTTCTGAGGGAGGTAATGCAATTAAGTAAGAGGAATGTAGAACAGAGATCACCTTAACAAGAACAGGAGAGGAGGAGAAAAGATCGTTTTCTACTCCTAAAATATATTTTTTTCTACAGTCATTATAGTAAAAATGCAAGAACTATAATAAAATCAAGCAGTAGCCTACACAGAGAACTCACCAAAGCACATCAAAGCCACTGTTGGCCACTATTCGCTCTGGCATAGACAGCGTATGTAAAGGATCAATGATGCCCAGTGTTGGCTTAATGGCTCTTGAAGCAATACCTGCAAAATATGGGAAGAAAATGAGTTTAATTTTTTCTGCAACAAAATTGGACAGCAAAAGCCTAATGTTCAATAGGTAAGGAACACAAATGATTTGAAAATAGGAAGAGAACTGCAAAGGGAGAGAAGGGATAGTAAGTATCTATGAATCTAACTCTTATTGATGAAGTCCCTGTAACAGAATTTTTGGATTTGAGACTGTTGGCCTGGAGTGAATTCCACCAGACCACGTTCTCCCTCTGGCTGTCACTCTCCCCGAGCAGCCTGCCTTTCAAAATGTCTGTGCTGAATGGCATTTGCAACGCCATTCTTAAATTTGCATCTCGTGCGGACATCTCTGTGAATCAGAGGACAAGAGTGGTTTGTTTCTACAACAAATTACTGTTGCTAATTGCTGTCTTCAGCATCTATAACAACTGTGCCTTCATACGTAGTTAAGGTGGCACAGATGTAGCCTTGAGAGAGAGAGAGATACAGACAGACAGATTGACTATATAGAGACCACAAAACTCTGAGCTACAGTCACAACTACCGTAGACTGCATAACATATAAAATCCACCCAATCTGAAGTAAAACCTCAAAATAGCTACGAAGCTTAAGATGACATTTTAGCTGTAATCCTTATTGTCCAGGGATGAAAAGGTCAGAGGAAGACAGTGCCCCTCACTTGCACAGCATCTCAGGCCTGAGGTTTCAGAAGTCAGGAAAAGGAACATTTGGTTGCAATTACACAACAAAGAAACATAATTCTTAAAAACAGAAAGAAAAATACAGAGGAAATAAGGAACAGTTGGTTGACCCTGAATGTAAGTAGAAATTTCCTTTGCCATTAACATTTTCTGCCATTTAAGGACTTGAAAGATTTTAGTTTCCTGTTTTGCCTTCAAACTATAATCCACTATATTACATAGGCATTTCATTATGTTAATATGCTATAAATTTAATTTGAGGAGGAAACCTTTAAGCTCTTCAAATTTGTCTGTGGCAGTTGAATCAAATGAATTGACATCTGCAATGGCCGCAGTATTCCTTTTTTCAGGGCAGGAAAATAATGAAGACATTGGGGGAAAAAAATATCTTGAATAGAAGACAAAAAATCTCACCAGTTTTTACTTTTAGTTCTTTGAAGTCAAAAATGGCAACACCAGTGGTTTCGCTTCCAGTTCCAGCTGTTGTGGGAACTTAAAAAGAAGAATGGGGATAATAACAAATAAAAAGTAATATATAATAACACAGAATAAAGAAAAAAACAATAATAATGGCACCAGAAATACAGGATCTGGGAAATCTTGGAGGTATCCCTGATCCAAAGCCAACAGGTCAAAAGAAACAGTCCCTTTGACTGTTTTTCGCAGCAAAAGGAGTCCAACTTGGCTAAAAAAGACAAACTAATGACAAAACCTGTGAAGTAAGCAGCAAACTTGCTGCCGAATACAACTAGAGGAAAAGTAAGCCCAAAAGGAAGGTGAAAAGGTCAGGGTAAACTCTGACTCTTCTCCTCCCGCCCCTCACTCCCTACACACACCTCTGCTGCTTTACCTGCAATGTGTGGCTTAAGGGGCACGGTGACAGGCTTCCCTTTCCCAATGGGAGCGTTGACATAATCCAAGAAGTCTGACGTGGGGCTGGAGGCGTACAGGTTGGCAGCTTTGCAGGTGTCTATTACAGACCCGCCTCCAACAGCAACATAGGCATCAAACTCTCCCTTTTTAGCAAATTCAATGGCATGCAGGAAACTTGGAAAACAGGAAAAGCTTTTCAATCACTCAGGAGAAAAACAGCACATAGAGAAATTACTATTAAGACCAGTGTATAGGTCACAGGCAAAGAGGTGTTTATACAGCCATAGAGCCTGCGTGCCACTTTGAGAAATGTGCTGTCAGAAGTTGTACCTTTGGTCTGTCGGCTCCACCCGGACTTCATCATACATCTGAAAGTTTACACCATATTTTGCCAAGGAATTCAATACTGCATTTACAGGAGGGAGTTGGGAGAGGTTTTTATCTGTCATCAGACAAACTCTTTGAGCACCCAGATTCTTCAGGTCCTACAATAACAATTAAATTACAACACAAACAACTGGTGTAAAATCATATGCTTAACTATTTAAATTCTAATCCCAATCAACTGAATTATTTAATAAAAAAAACTAAAAAGTTTTGTACTATAAGACTTTTGAAACAGTATCAGCTAAAGAAAAAAGAGGGTTCACACATACGTACAGGACACAGACAATAGCATAAACTATAAAGCTGTCAAACGTCTATAGCTGAAGCCTTATAATAGAAGTGTATTGAGTTTACCTGGCGAGGGTTTGGTAGCAGGAGGGCTGCAGGGGCGGCCCCTGGGAGCAGAGCCCAGCAGCTGCCCCATGGCAGATCAGGGCCAGGGGACCCGTGCTGGAGCAGTTTGCTCCTGGGGGATGGACCCCGTGGTACGGAGCCGTGTGGGAGCAGTTCTTGAGGAGCTGCTGCCTGTGGGCAGCCCCCGCAGGCTCAGTTCGGGCAGGACGGCATCCCGTGGGAGGGACCCCACGGGGAGCAGGGGCAGAGAGGGACCGTGAAGGGGCTGCGGAGACGAATCATCAGGGACTGACCGCAGCCCCCATTCCCTGCTCCCCTGCACTGCTCGGGGGAGGAGGTGGAAGAGAGTGGATGGGGGGGAGGTGTTTTTAATTTGCTTTTAGTTTCTCACTGCTCTAGTCTGTTAGTAAGTAATAGGCAATAAATTTCATTAATCTCCCTACATTGAAGTATGTTTTGCCCATGACAGTAATTGTTGAGCGATCTCCCTGTTCTTCAGCCCTTGAGCCCTTCCCATTGTATTTTCCCCCTTCTTCCTTTGAGGGGGGGGAGTGAGAGCACGGTTGTGGTGGAGTTTAGCTGCCCAGCAGGGTGAAACCACCACAAGCAGAAAACTAATGATAAAGATGTCAAGTGACAACCACGTGGAACTGCCTAAGACTGCATTAAAATGTAAAATATTTTTGGGCTATTTTTTTCCCCTACACAATTCCTGTGACATAAAAAGGCCTTTCCATATTAGGCCTTCCCTAGCTGCCTGCCAAAGCACAGCATTAATAACTAGAAAATGTAACACTGAATATTAATTTGTCGTTGAAAAAAAGAAAAATATTTAAAATAAGGTAGCAAAAAGAAGACAAATAATATTACATCCTAATCTTTGCTAAATTAATTGTTGTAATAGCTAAAGGTGTAATTTAAATAATCTCTATTGTTTAAAGGCAGAAGTTCTAACTTTTCATTTACTATCTGACCATTAATCTGCTCCACACATATGCAAATAAAGAGAACTATTAACTCCATAAATGCTAAGCAGCCACAAAACATACAAAAAAAAAGATAAAGGCAAACTAGAACAATGTACTCAGATGAATCACCCCACACTGCTGAAACACAAATTCCATGCCTTCACAGACCAAACTCAGAGCTCAACTAATATCCATCTAATTTAATGGAAAGTCTTTGATCCGTTTTAATAAGCGCTGGAAGAGACATGATACTGAAAAAATCCTGTTGAGTCACTGTGATTCAAAATTTTTTGAATTCAATTCCCTGTCAAGTATCGCTGCGTAATCATAGCAAATCATCAATGATCTAATTATCCAGTGCTACATGTCATGCGGTCACTTACACCACAGCAACGCTGATGTAACACGCTTCTGTTCTGTACCCAACAGTATTTTCCAACCTTTTCACACTGCTGTGTACGACTAGACAGACAGCAAAGCAGCGGAGGTTCAGACACACTATATAAAAGCTTTCCTATTTTAAACAGATTGATAGCACCAGCAGTCCTTTAGAAAGTAAGTTTTCACCAGTGAGGGATTTACATTACAGAAGCTTACCATGCCAATCTCTTTAGTAACTCCTTCTCCATAGCGGATGTTTGAAACGGCCATCTGCAAAATAAAGAACACATTCTTCTGGAAAAAAATGAAGAAATGGCATCAAGTCCCAAACAGCCACAGTGGAACTTAAATATTTACTAATGTAAGCACTTGTTAGATGCCATATTTGAAAGAATATATTACTTTGAAAAAAATCATATAAAGTTTATTATTAAATCTACCTCAAATGCATAGTCTGTATTTCCCAGGGTAGCATGTTCAGGAACTGGAATAAAAATTAAACAGTAAAATTAGGGAATAAAAAGTGACTTCATTCTCTATCACAATATTACAGATGACACATTTCTTTGCTTTTAAAATCACTAACACATCACTAACTGCACAAGTCATCTTGGCTTGTCTGGGTAACACTTACCATTTTTGTCTTCAGTTGTTTGTGAGTTGTTTGTGATTAAATTACCTAAATACTTATTTTGATTCGTATGATTCAGCAAAAAATGGTGTTTTTTCCTTCATTCAGTAATTCTTTCCTATAAAAACTGAGTAAGTTAACAGGAAATTCGCATGAGAACTTACAATGTATAAAAATATTTATGTATATACAATAAATACATAGAACTGAGTATCTGCAGAGCATGCAGGATACTCCATATCATTTGGGAGTTGTTACAAATGTGTAGAGGCTACATGATAACCTTCAGAACAACAAATTTCATGTCAAAAACAAGAGATATTCTCTATGTATCAGGATTGCAAACACCTTTTGTACATGTAAAAATAATTCTGGCAGATGCTTATGCTGCTTTTTACTTCTGACTAGTCCTGAACTTGCAGGTGTATCCGAACTGCTTGCTTGAAAATTAAGAAACTGCATGCATTGCTAATAACAAACAGGGCATTAACAAGAACTGATGATGCTATCAACTTTATTTAGTAGAAGAAAATACTTGTAAGGATAGTACTTCAGTCATATCTTCTCTTTGCCACGTCATTCTTGCATGAATTTTCACAGATCTCTAGTTCTTGCATATCCTGATTTTGTCACAAAGTGAAACAAACAGCATCAACTGAAACAGCCCATTCTTCTCCAAGAAAGGATCAGATGAGGCATTCTGCTCTTCCTGCTGAAGTCATGCCTTCTGTCTGTTATATTAATTGAAAAAATGTGATTTGGATTCAGATCCAATGAGTGAAGCCATGATAATGAGTCTTACAGACACTCTGGGGTGCACTGAAGCACTGACCCACGACAGTAACAGATAGATGTATTAAAATCCTTTATGTGCTTTCTATTCAAGCCCAGGCCAGCTGCTATCAGCTCTTTCATTGTCATCTCTTGCCAGGCTGTACATGTTTGACCTCTCCTGGAGTCTGAGTCTGCTGTACACTCAGTCATTAATTTGACAGGCTAAAAACATGTCCAAGCGATTTACTCTCTTGCTTTCTGATGAAATAATAGGTGCCCCGCTGTTATTTTCTTGAGCCAAAATTAACTTACAGGAAGAATTTTACTGAGTTCAAAACCTGCATTATTTACTACAACACTGTCAAGAAACAGAATAAATTTTTTTTTGTTTTTTTTTTTGTTGTTTTTTTTTTTTTTGCTAACTGTTAAGCCAATTCCCATTATTTAGAGACCTACAGAACTACTATCATCTTGCTACTTTATACAATCAATTTCTGCTTAAAACTTATAGGGTATTCTTAATTAAGATTTCTAGTTACAGGGTCTTATTTTGAATTGACTGAGGAGGTCATCAAGCAGACAACCAGAAAAATGAGATTCGATTTCTCAGCTGTGCTATTGTTGTGCTGTATGATGGTCGTGAGCAAAATAAATATCTGAACATACATTAGATTTTCCACAGCTAAGATGGAAATGATAATTCTTTAAAAAGTGTCTTCAGTAAAGCAGATGAAACTAAGACTCTCAAAACCACTCATTACTGAAATTATGGCCCTGAATACCCATTTTTATAGAAACTATCCTTATTGTATCTCTTAGGTACCTTTGCAGTATTAGGAGTGAAACATGTGGGACGTATTAAAAGATTAAGAGCATCTGTAAACTATTCTGCTGGACACCCTACAGTCAAAGCAATCAGAAGCTCCTCCAAGGGCACCTCCGTCACCAGCAGAGCTCCTCTACTCACTCTCAGACCCTGACCAAAGCAAGCCACATCCTCTGGGCTGGCTGCACAAAAAGCCTGAGGAGATTCCACTCCCCGAGATAAAATGCCTTTGTGCATGGCCCCTTTTTATTCACAGCACTTCTGTTTCTTTTCTAGTGTAACAGATACATGTTTTTCCCCACTGATGCAGATGTGGAGATGGTTTGGGTGATGGCAGGACCAGCAGAAACCACCCCTGTCAGTGAGGGGAGGGAAGGCCAGGATGTGCTAGCTGTGGCTGACGGGGAGACAGGATCTCTCCAACAAAAATCTTTATTATTATACCTTTATTATTGTGTTTATACACTTACAGTTGCAAAATAACAGGCTGCTTACCTTATGCTTTGAACTGTTTGCTACCTGGTACACGCTGCCCCTAACTATGTCAGAGACACGAATTAAGCCTTACCTCGGGAATACGTGTGGCAGTGACTCGGGCACCGACACCTAGATAAAAGAGAAGAGAAAAAAGTCAGGTTTAAAAGGCCAAACTCCGATGTTTCCCTGCCCGGGAGCCTCCCGCCCGCTCCCTCAGAACCCGCGGGCGGAGGCCGCCACCGTGCGGCCGCGGCGGGACCGAGCCTCGGGGGGCGAAGCGGCCCCACCAGCAGCCTGGCACCAGGGGGGGAGACCGGGGGAAGGCCGGGGCAAGCGGCGGGGCCGGGCGGGGAGGCCCCGCCGGGGCCCGTCCCCGACTCACGCGGCCCGCTGGAGCTGCCGCAGGAGGCGGGCGGCCCGCTCCCGCCCGGCCGCCATGGCTGCGGGGCCGGCCGGGGGAGCCGGGCCGGGCCGGGCCCTGCCCTGCCCTGCTCCAGCCGCGGGGCCTGAGGCGGGGGGGAGGTCTGCTCATCGCAGAGCACTTAAAAATGACGTCTGTCGGCGACAGTCAGGCCCGCAGAAACACGATTTCGGGTAATTCTTGTTTCCTGTAGGTGAAAACTATGTGAGGTACTGGCATAGAAATCGTGAAACCTGCGCGACACAGCTTCGGGCCGCACGCATCAGAAGGACGAGATAACCCGGGGTCCACAGAGCTCTTGTGCCGGTCCCTGCATCAGAGAACAGAATTGCCTTAAGGACTGTATGCTTTAATAAACACAGGCTTCACACTGTCCTAATTCAGCTCCCTCAATGAATGCTCTTAAACATCTGGTGCGTAACTGCAACATTCAACTGATACTTGCTTTGAGAGCATCAGCAGATGAAAGGGACTTAAAAATTACATGGAAGACACTGAGCCAGTAAAGACTCTTTGCTACAAGTGGCTGATGTTAGCACAGCCCTTCCAAACCCAGGCAAGCTCAGCTCCCTGCACAGGTGGGGTGAAGTTGGTGCCCATGCAGCCAGTGCTAACTGCTTAAAAACCTGCACCCTCTCAAAGTTTTTAAGTCTGTATACAGTCATGTTGGAGTTTCAGGAAGTGAGAGCACCCAGCAAGCTGTCTGCATCTCTGTTGTGAATACATAACCACTTCTGAAAACTCATACTTTCCAGAATTTTAATGAAGAAATCCTTAGGTTCAGAAAGCTCACCACTAACACAGCAGCATGAAATACTTAACGGGAAGTCACAGGGTGGAGAGAACAGTGCCACCTAGTTGAGCAGGTACAAGACAGCCTATGGAAATGCCAGGAAAATTGGAGGCCTGGAACATTTCCTGCCATTTCCAAGTGCTTTTTGCACTGCTATGCCTAGCTACTTTTGCTGAACACCTGATTTCTGTGTCCATGTGAGCTACAGGATGCATGGGAGGTGAAGAATGCATCCTTTGCAAAGTTGATAAATTCAGCACTGTACTTGATCCATTAATGCCACTCAAATTCCTCCAGCACTTACTCCTTCTGTCCTCCTCAGTAGTCTTAACACATTGAGCTTTACTTTTTTTGTCATGTCGCCATCTTACTGAACTTCTAGAGAATGAGAAAATAATTGCTAATTATCTAGCTTTTTCAAAAACCTTGCAGCAAAACAGTATTATTAACAACTTACAAGTTTACCACTTGAAAGCTTGAAAACTTCATCTACTTGAGATTACTGGAACTCATTTTACTCCCTCTCATGCCAGGAAGGGCTCCATAAAATGTCTTCCTTCTTGGAGCTAGGCCACATACTGGGACAACAAGTTTTATTTTTTAGTTCAAATGTATGGGAGACACTACAAAGTTCAAGAGAAACGGAAGTCCTAGATAATTTCTAGTAAATGATGTGTTTGGTAAAGAAAAACAGAAGGAAAAATAAAGAAAAAAACTAGTGAAACTAAATAAAAACTATTTTTATAAAATGATCTATTACTATTAAAGCTAATAGAAGTAGGAATTTATAAGGTTTTAGCCTATTATTCAAAAAGTAGGACTTTTTAAATAAACAGAACTCTATGAAGTCTCTGCAATTTCTTAGGCTCCACAATGAGTCTTCCAGGAAGTTTTCATGTTCCTCTTGTAAGTGAGCCTGAATACAAGTTGAGCAGCAGTTCCCTTACAGAGCAAGAGCTCCCGCTGGGCCACTTACCCAGAATGGAGAGCTTTGTCTTTTAACTGTACCTGTCTGCACACACCATTCCTCAATCACAACACAGGTTACAGCCCTGCAGCTGGGCCCACCCCCCACCCTAGCTAGCTGAAGGCTCTCCCTGCCAGGGGATGCTGCGGCAGCCAGCCAGCCACAAAGCTGGTACCTGGCCACCCCCTGAAGCCCCCACCCCCACAAGCTCCCCCTGGATGGAGCACACCGTTCTCCTCAACTGCCACCTGAGAGCCAAACGCAGGCCATTTTAGAAAAAACGGAGCACGTTTATTGACAACGAGGTGTGGGAGCAGCACACAGGGCAGGTGGCTGGCACCAGCAGTCCCTTCGTGCCCCTCAGCAGGCGCCCCCAGCCTGTGACACACACAGTCCCCCGGTCCCTGCCTCAAGCCTTCTTCCTCTTGCCGCCTCCAGCACTGCCACCTGCAGGGCGCTGCTGCCGCCGGGCCCCGCTCTTCTTGCCACCACGGCCAGGCCGCTGCTGCTGCCGGCGGCCGCGCTTCCCACGCTGCCCCCGCTTCTTGCCCTTGGCAGAGGCAGCCTCGGCGTCCTCCTCGCGGAGCTGCTTGTTGACAGCGCGGGTGATGTCGAGGGCCGGCTTCTTGCTGTTCATGGCCCGCAGCAGCTCCAGCTGCCTCCCGCGCTCGGCTGCCAGGTCGCCCAGCACCGGCTGGAAGCGCCGCTTCTTGCCGCCGCGACCTCGGGGGGGCAGCTCCACCGGCTCCTTGGGCAGTCGGGGCTGGAAGCGGCCGAGCGAGGCGGTGGAGACGCGGGCGACACGGGCGGCCAGGCCCAGCTCCTCGCGGCTCTGGTGGCCGGTGGGGTGCAGCGGCGGGGCGGGGACGGCGGTGGCGGCGCGGTGAGCGCGGGCCAGGTTGCGCAGGCGGTTGAACTCGTTGCGAGCCACCCGCTCCCGCTTCTCCTGCCGCTTCTTGGCGAACTGGTCCTCCTCCGGGTCGGCGCCCGCCGGCACCTCCACCAGCCAGGAGCGGGCCGGGTCTCCGCCCGCCCGCCGGTACCCCCAGCGCCTCCGCCACTCCTTGGCCTGCTCGTGCCACACCAGCGAGCTCCGCTTGCGCCGCCGGATGCCCTTGAGGCGGGCGAACTGCTCCCAGCGGGTCGGCGGCCGCGGGCGCGGCGGCGGCTTCTCGCGGGGCAGGCGGCAGGAGGGCTCGGGCAGGCGGGCCACCAGCGGCCCCGCCGCCCCGCCGGCCCGCTCGGCCGGCAGCGCCCAGAGCTGCGCCACCAGCAGCTGCACGTTGTCGCGGGCCAGCGCCCGCAGCACCGCCTCCCGCCGCGGCCCGGCCCCGCGCAGCCCCGCCGCCGGCGGAGGGTTGGGGTCGAGAGCCAGCAGGTTGCCCAGGTCGAACTCCAGCTCCAGCTCCTTCTCCACCGACACGCCCCGGGGCTGCGGCGGCTGCGGCTCCCCCGGCGGCGCCTCCCGCTCCCCCGCCGCTGCCGCCGCCAGCAGCTCCTCCACGCGCACCGCCGCCGCCATTTTGTGCCCTGGAAACGGAAGAGAAGCCACTAAACGTCAGTGCGACGGAAGTGCCCCGCCCCGCTGCCTGCCGGGAGTTGTAGTCCTGAGAGGTTGTAGTCCTGTAGACTAGCTGGGAGGGGTGGGGAGCGGGGCATGCTGGGAAGTGTAGTCTGCGCGGCTGGCCTTGGCCTCCCGGGGGGTGGGGGTGGGGCGTTACTCCCTGCAGGGCGCCTGCACCACTTGTGCCCGTTATTTACCGTTGTTTAATCAGCAGCACGCTGTAATGGCGTTGGGCTCCCTCAGTGAACACCTCAGGCGTGCAGGCTTCCCAGTGAGGCCTGCGAAATCCCCAGCGAGCTGCCCCACGCTCCTCCGCCCAAACCCCTTGCCCGCCATCATGCACAGGGCTGAGGCAGCAGCGCTGGAAGGGCATGGCGTGGAAGGGGCAAAGCCAAAGCGTGCTTGCCTGCTGTCTGCAGCACGTAGGGCTGCTGCTGCTGCCATGTACAGGGTGCCCAGGGCGAGCAAACGGGGCCTCGCAGCTCTCCCTGCCACTGCACGTGGTGTGCTGGCATTCCAACAGCAAGCAGGTTTAAGCCTCATGAACACAAATATATATATCTTAACACATTGTTCATATTGGTTTAAGCCTCATAAACACACAGAATCACAGAATCATCATCTAGGTTGGAAGAGACCTCCAAGATCACCGAGTCCAACCTCTGACCTAACACTAACAAGTCCTACACTAAACCATATCACTAAGCTCTACATCTAAACGTCTTTTAAAGACCTTCAGGGATGGTGACTCCACCACCTCCCTGGGCAGCCCATTCCAATGCCTAACAACCTTTTCCGTAAAGTAGTTCTCCCAATATCCAACCTAAACCACCCCCTGGCGCAACTTTATCCCATTCCCCCTCGTCCTGTCACCAGGCACGTGGGAGAATAGACCAACCCCCACCTCACTACAGCTGCCTTTAAGGTACCTGTAGAACATGCGCAGGGCTGAGGCAGCAGTGCTGGAAGGGGATGGCGCTGAGGGGGCAAAGCCAAAAGCGTGCTCGCCTGCTGTCTGCAGCACGTAGGGCCATGGCCACTGCCATGTGCATGGTGCCAGGGCGAGCAAAGGGGGCCTCACAGCTCTCCCTGCCACTGCACGTGGTGTGCTCGCATTCCAACAGCAAGCAGGTTTAAGCCTCATGAACACGAATATACATATCATAACACATTGTTCCTATTGGTTTAAGCGTCATAAACACATATATACACATCATAGCATGTTGTTTATAGCTGAAAGTTGCCTCTGCAGAGCCGTGTCTGTAAGTGCTAGCAGCTGTACCAAAATTCAAGACCTCTACCAGTTCTGCTCAGACCGACACGTGCCCTGTGGGCAAGTCTCCGTGTTAGAGGAGGGAGGAGAGGACAGCGTTAGGACAGCAGTATCACCTGGCAGATGTCTCCTCAGGCATCATGATAAGTGAGGTGATCGGATGATACTGCATACACCCAAAGGTCAGCTGGGTCAAAGATACCTCCATACTATTTTTAAACAAATGAGCCATGGAGGAATCCTTTTATAGCTATACGGTGATTTGGCTTCTGCGGCCATGACATTTCGAGCTGATCCCGGGTGCCCTGAAAACAAGCTCATGGTAGCATTGAACTGCAGCCAGGGAAAGTGGTGGGAGTTTTTATATGAGAGACAATTTTCTGCTAAGTTAAATCACATCTCTACCTTTACATTATGTCCAGAGTGATGGAAACAGTTCTGGCACGGTAGTGTTTTTGGGATGAAAATAAATTGCTTGGCTTGTAAACGGAGATGAACATCTTTATAACTATGATAAAGTCTTACTTTTTTTTTTTCCCTGAGTCAACAGTTACGAGTATGATTCATATACCATGGAACAGCAGGTTCTCTATGCGTTTCAAGGCAGATCCGATGGCATAGACCGTTTCCCCATTTACCACAAGATGGCATCGCACTGGAAACTATTTCGTTCTTTCCTGGACGGCTCATGCTTTCACGTGGAAATACAAAAAAAAACCCCACAACTTTAAAGACAGGTCTTCGAAGAGATGTACATGCACTATGAGATTGGATTTAGGCGTATATTTATACTTTTGAGAAGCATAAGGTCCATCGTTTTGGAAGTCTGGTCAATATCTTTACACTGATCCCTGCACTATCCTGAGTGTTATTCTTAAGCAGTTAGCTCTTTGAGTTCTTCAGTTTGTATTTGCACAGAACCCAAAAGCCTTCAGGTAAATGACTAGTTATAGAAGGATTTAACCGTTAGTATTTATTACACTTCCAGACATGCCTTGAGAGTTTGTGATTACTGTGTATCACTATAACAGCAGAAGGAGCACATACTCCGCATTGGTCTGTTTTACCTGACAGCCTGCACCTGTTAAGGAAGAAAAAATCAGAAGCTCAGAAGGTAAAAATTCGCTTCCTGGCAACTGCTGTTTAGAACTGAATTCCAGCCTTCTTATGTATTCCAGAAATTGTAACTTGCTATGTGAGTGCTTACAAAGCAGTAAACAGAACTATTGATTTGCTACATGGCTTCAGTGTTGCTTTGCAGTCATAACCTAACCAGGGCGCCCTTATGGTTATTGGTAGGCAGCTCTACACGGGGTCTCAGACTGAGTTCAAATGTGATTTTATATAATGGCCTTTTTTCTCCTTTTGCTGATCTTCCTTGCGTGTTTCATTGCTGAAAGCAATGAATCATTTAGCCTCTATGTACATGATTGAACAGTAGCAATTATAATCAACAGAGGAAATCTGTAAATGCTTTAAATTGTTTGTTTGTTTATTTGCTCTTTATGAAAATCCTGAAAATCACACTTTCAGCAGACTAGGTAAGTCTTTGAAACTAATCACAAGTAGATGTTACAACACATTCTTAAAGCGTTTCAAAAAACACAAACAAATCATTTAAATCCCTGTTTAGAGAATAAGCCTGAAAAAATTATTGCATCTTTTTAAAGAATCAGACTTTTAAAGAACATGGGTGAAAACCTTCAAGCTGAAGTCTTTGATGGTTTTGCTCTAGTCCTTGGCAATGTCAGTTTTAATTTATCTTGAGCAGAAATTTCATAGTCTTTGTATAGACCTCCTTCTGTTGTGTAGAAGAAAGAAATATATGCTTAGTTTACTGACAACACCATTTTTTTTTGGTCCTGTAAGCACTGAAAAACAGACATAACTGAGTAATGAGCTTCACTCTACTGTGCTTCAAGTTTCCTCAGCGCGATGTTGTGTTACTGAGGTCTGACTACAAAATTATTACAGCTGTACACAGTGATGGCACCCACGTGCTGCTGTACAGGGTGATGGACAGGACATCTCTGAGCTTGCGATTTCACGGTGTGGTTGGTACAGTGGTAGTTTGAAGAATGTTTGAATGGATTTGTAAACCCAACAGGATTTTTAAATGGAGTCATGGATATTTTGGGAAACTATCCCATTGTGGAAGTGGTTTCTTAGATGCTCACTGAGCATCACATCAGAGCCCCACTTTGACCTTATAACGCTCAGTTTATAGCTGAGAATTACAAGCAGGCACACAGCTTCCAAGAAGTGAATAGACGTGTGTACTGCTGAAATTTTGGGGTTTTGAAAAGACAAAAGAATGATATCAATGTTGAATTATGGAAATTACATTTAGGAAATAAATATCTTATTATTTTATCTTATGCTTGCTCCAGCTTTCATAACAGGCTTTTACAGCAATTTTTTTAAGGATGAATTTTTAGATTCTCCTCTTTTGGGTACCGAGTTTTAGAATCGCATATATCACATTTCTCCAAATGTGTCTGGATTTGTGAGTGCTCAGCACTCACTCAAAGTACTTGAAATCAATTGCCCTTAACTGCAGGCCTTCGCAATCCATAGATGCTTGACCAATTTCAGTCTTACCCTCCCTCTTCTTTCATGAGGTTCTCTGTCTCTTCAGTATGAGTGATAGAAATAAGTAACTCATAGTGTGTGTGCATGTGTCTGTGTGCATGCTTAATTCCTCAGTGATTGCTTACTTTCTGTACAGTGAGATGATCAGATAGAAGTTGGATGCTGTGATAAAGTGCAGACTTTCTTTGTGGTGAGAAAAGCTGCAGTTTTGCTTTGTTGCTGTGTTTGTTTGGTGTTTTTTACCATAATAGTGGTTTATACGAACAACATGAGGTGGCAGAGTGCAATTTGCAGAAGCACTTGTCTGAAACATTAATAGAAACCATAATGAAGGATATATGCAATGCACCAAATGAACAACATCCATATTATACTATTTTTTTTCCTGTTGAAAAAGAATAAGGAACTATCCTGCCTAGCTTTTATTTTTGTAGTTGCTGTTCAGCTGGGCTACAACTTTATGTTTGTGTTTCATCAGAACTGCTCCAATATACAGCATTCAGGTCTTACTGTTAGCGATACAATTAGCTTAGATTTACTCTTCAAACTTTTGCCAATTACCTCTGGATGGCAGTAGATGTAGTTGCAAGATGATTCAACCAATTCTTTAACCTGCTGCGAGGATCATTATGAAGAACACTTTTATCAGGAAAACTCAAAGTGCTGGTAATTTTGGCAAATAGTAGAAAGTGCCCTTAAATTACCCACGATATCTCCAAATCACTTCTTTCCACTGATTTTGTTCAGTACACTTTAAAGTGAAATGTAAATTGCAGGATTTCTTCCTGTAAGAGGGAAGTTAGCTCACCGAAGCTAAATTAAGATCAACAGTTCGTAGACCTAATTCTGCTTCCCAATTATTATTTTTAAAATCCTGATGTCTTTCAAAATGTATATTATTTCCTGGGATATGTAAGTGCTTTTGCAGTCCAAGTAATAAAGCATAGAAATGAAAACAACTTGGCTAAATAAAGACACTTTTCTATTCCCTAGTCCATATAATGTGGAAAAAGTTGTCTGTCAGGAATAAGCAAATTGCAAAGGCCTGAAAAAAAATAAAAAAAAAAGCCTTATGGTTAAAGTTTTTGGTATTTAAGAAAGAGTTATGTTACCCATTACAAATAAAGCGTAGTTCCTTCTTGTGGTTTCACTGATGTAAGGCCTTAAGCTAGAAATGCATTAAGGGACGTGCTAAATTCTAAGCATGTGGATCGTTTTGTTGATGTTGAAGGTATTACCTGTGCTCACACGATTAAAAGCTTTTCTGGCCTGTTTGTAAGCGAGCAGGAAGTCTCCCTGTCTGAAAATGTAACGTAGTATTAGCAGAAGGCTGGATTTGTGGGAAACCATGGACGTGACACTCAGGAGGCTGTAGCTATAGTTCTAAAACCTAAAACCAAGTAATTGGAAATGCAGTTACAAGTGGATACCCCGCAGAGTCAAATTTTTGGTTCAGAAGCCAGAACATAGATAGCTGGTGCGATAGCATGCAGATTTGGATGCCTATAGGCCTTTGTGGAAAGCGACTGGTAGACCATAATCTGTTTTGATCAGTTGACTGGCTGCGACTGTGTGGTTTCATTGACCTGACTTTGGGTAAACAAAACACAAGCTAAGCTAATTTGAGGCCTTCCCAAGTGCACGATGCCTATCTTGCTATGCATTAGGGAATTGGGCTAAAATCTGATTGCAATGTGTTTTACTTTTTTATGAGCTTGACAGTGACCTGATTTTCTGAAAAACTTTCCTTGTAGCATGGTCTTAATATGAGAAATCCCAGCAATGGTGTGGCTTGCTTTTGTTAGATGTTTTTTTAGGAGAATTCAAAACACAGAGTGGGACCTTTATCAGACAGTGATGAAAAGAATGGCAATGTAGTAACGTCTTCTTCTTCCAGGGTCACTCCTTCTTATCACCTTTCCAGAGTATGCCTACTCTTTGGCATAAGATTGCTTCTGCAAGTTTGTTTTTTTTAAACACTGAACAGATTTCCTTCTTTTACAAGAAACCTGTCATGCACAGAGATCTGCCCTGGATTAAGTCTATACTTGCAAGCAGCAAAGAAAAAAGGTTCTTTTGTTCTTGGGCGGGGTTCGTGGTTAGAAATGTCCCCAGTGTTGGGAGTGATACGGAATATGTGACAGTCTTCATCTGAGATACAAAAGGTGTACCCACAAAAGCCTTATTTTCTGACAGTGGCCTAAGGAGAGACTTATTGGGCCACATTTTCAATAGGAAGTCTCAGCCTTTTATGTGTATGTACAAATACTGCATGCATGTTATTAAGCCTATGAAGATACCAGCATTCATGTGGGCAAAAGAGATTTGAATGTTGACTTTTGCCAAAGGAAAAAGGCCGAGATCTGATCTCAAAGCAAAACAATGCAATGTACTTAGGATCACAATTCTTCAGTGACTTATCAGGGAATGTTCGCCTTGGGGCTAGATGTAAATCCCAGCATCATTTCATACACACAACACAGCCATTTCACACAGCACAAACACCTGGATCCCAATCCTTGCAGGATGATGTGGAGATGTGTGCTGAAATGCTGCGTCTCAAAGATGTCTGCACAGCCTTGGCACTACTTGGTCCTCAGCAAGGAAAAGGCTTCCCATGCACAGCTTATAACCTTGTCCTCCACATTTCCATCCATCAGTGAGGCTGATCAGTCAGGATGGAGTTTTGTTTTCTGTTTGTTTTCAGACTGTGTTGTTCCCAAAGCTCCTGTTGACACCAGCGTGATGAAATACACACTGAAGATGTGTGATCAGGAATGGGGAATATGCACGCACGTCCTGCCACAAAGCAGAAAAAGCATTTGCGTGTGCAACTGTGCCTCCTACAAGGTACTTTGATGATGTGTGCTGTAGGTGTCCAAGTAAGATCCTAAGTGCGGTGCTTCAAATCTGATGTTTCAATTACTTTGGTTGCAGTCACGTCAAGGTCTTGCTAATACATTTTCAGTTGACAATTATCAATGAAAGGGGAAAGAAGTCTTGGTTTAGATCTTTTTACATACAGGAAAATGGCACTTTATAGGCTCAATCTAAGATATTAGGGAGGTTTTCAACCACATGTAACCACAGGTGACTCATGTAAGACCAGAATCATCTTTAAGCTTGTATGAGCTTGTATCTAGGATATATGTTGTGGCTCAGAGTAAATTAGGACAATTTCTGTTAAACAAATATTTTTCATTTTAAATGTCATACAACCTAAGGCTGTTACTCTACGTCACTACCCAGTGGCAATAGATTTGTCTGAAACAGTTCTTGCACTGAAAATGAAGTCCTAGAGGTTAACAGAGTCTGGTTTTAGACCATGGTCAGAAGGTAGCTGAATCAGCATAGCTGATTTAGGTAGCTTCTGGGGTGGGAGCAGCTAGGCATTTGAGAGGGAAGAGCAGCCTCCCAAACAGGCTTTGTCCATGGGGGCATTAGCCACAGCTTGACTCACAAGTGGGGATGGCTTCCCTCGGAGGAGCAGTTGTGGTCCATGCCTACAGCAGCCTACCAAACCTCTTTTTGAAGATGTCACTCCTGTAAAGGTGGCATAACTGCTCAGGTAGTCGCTGAGATCTCCCATAACTGCTCCTGCAGCAACCCGAGCTCACAGCCTGGTGCATTAAGGTAAGCTGGCAGCAGTTTGGGATTACCTTAATATAACATACTATAAACAAGATCAGTTGCTACATGGGTTGCTCAGTCATTCCCGCAGAGGGTTTGGGAGCACCTCGGAGAGGTGGGGGGGATAGCTGGGAGCAGGAACGACATTGGCCATCCCAAGGTAACCTCCCTGCTGCTGCTGCTGCTGAATCAGATCCCTCAGATCTGGGGAAGGAAATTCCTTGTCCTAAATTTGCAGTCAGAGCTCCTGGGTCCTTGGAGGGGATGAGTGAGTTTCTGAGCTGTTCAGTGTCTCCCTTGTGCATAATCAAATCAGCTATTCTATACAGTGCGTCCTTATTTTTTAATTTTATGCAGCATCCTTCTGTTCATCAGCTGCTGTACTACACATACAGCAGCAAAGCTGTAAAATGGAATAGGATCTCAGTTTCCAATACCTTTATACAGGCACTGTAGGAATTGGTCAGCCTGTAATTATCCTCAGTTACTGAGGAAATATTCAGGGAAGGGTAGGACAACTGTGTATGTAGCAGTAGTCAGGTGATAAAATGAAAATTGTTAAATATTTTCATATAGTAAATGAAAGGGACAACAGAAAAGTTTTGCTTTTTTGGCCAAGGATGCATGAATAGCTTAATCTACAGTGTTGTTAACTCCTGGTTTCAAACCTGGAGATATCTCATAAAACTCATGTTCCGTCTTTGCTTGTGGGACTGCCTCGTACTTCCAGTGCAAGAAAAGTTCCAATCTTATCGTCATAGGCTTTGAATAGAAACAGAAGTGTTTGCCGGGCTGTGGTGCTGCTCCTTGTCACTCCTTTCCCTGCAGTATTTTTTTTTTTTTTTAATTCTCCTCTCACAAGAGGGGGTGGGTAGACTATACAGAGGAGGGCTGTACAAAACTGGGCACTGGGCAGGCATTTCTTCAGCAGGCAATCCAGGCGCTACCTGTCCTTGAGCTCTCTTGTCACCCGCTTGGTGATGCGTCCACACATCAGGCCGATCAGGAAGAGTACACAGATGCCAACCGTGATCACAGACAGTATGTAGTTCTTGAACGGAGAGGTCATAACTTGCATGGCAAGGTCAGAAAAGCCTTCTGCTGGGGGGAAGGGGCTACAAGAAGCCCCTCGCTACAAGAAGGACATGGAGGTGCTTGAGAGAGTCCAGAGAAGGGCAACGAAGCTGGTGAGGGGTCTGGAGAACAAGTCTTACGAGGAGCGGCTGAGGGAGCTGGGGTTGTTCAGCCTGGAGAAGAGGAGGCTCAGGGGTGACCTTATCGCTCTCTACAGGTACCTTAAAGGAGGCTGTAGAGAGGTGGGGGTTGGTCTATTCTCCCACATCCCTGGTGACAGGACGAGGGGGAATGGGCGAAAGTTGCGCCAGGGGAGTTTTAGGTTGGATGTTAGGAAGAACTTCTTTACTGAAAGGGTTGTTAGGCATTGGAATGGACTGCCCAGGGAGGTGGTGGAGTTGCCATCCCTGGAGGTCTTTAAAAGACGTTTAGATGTAGCCCTTAGTGATATGGTTTAGTGTAGGACTTGTTAGTGTTAGGACAGGGGTTGGACTAGATGATCTTAGAGGTCTCTTCCAACCTAGACGATTCTGTGATTCTGTGATTTACAGAGCCAGGCATTCACATTCTCTACCTGTCCACATACCTCAAATTCTGACAAAGGACACCTTCCTTTTCTCTTGAAGCTGATCCTGCACCTGCCTCCTCTCTGGGCTTCTGAAAACTTGCCACATTCCCTACAGACCCATTCTGAGTACCTCCAAGATGCTCCTCGTAATCCATCAGCCACAGCTTTCTTTTCCTGCCATCCCTTTCGTTCCCTTCACTAATTCCTCCTTATTTACAACATTAATGCAGACATCTCAGCTTCATCTCCAAGACTGTTAATTCTACTGTGTTTATTTATCTGTTCCTGGTTTTTGAGGCTATTCTCCATAGTCTCTGCCTTACCCCAGTCATGTCCCGTTGTATTTCTGATTCTTTCTGTGAAGCACTGAGCTAAAATTCACCTGACTCATGGGGCAGCCTTGCTCCAGTCTGCAGTATGTCTCTGGACTAGTTTGCAGACAGAACAGCTGCCTGCTGTGCAGAGGTGTGTCAGACCTGGCGTTTGTAGTGCATGTCTGCTTCTGGGTACCTGGAAAAAGTACCTACTAAATTGTGTGAGTAAGCCAGGCTTAGCTTTCCTCTAATGCTCTGATATAAATGGCGTGACAAGTACGGATGGTGTGGCAAGGCTGAGAAACAGTCGGTGGTGAGTTTGGGAAACAGTCGATGGTAAGTTTGAGAAACAGTTGACGGTAAGTTTGAGAAATAGCAGAGTTGTGAATTAAGCTTATGACTCAACCCTTATTGATGTTACCAGTCAATTAGAGGATCATGGAAACTCTCAGCTGTACATTTAGTGTGGGCAGCGTTACGTACTGGAACACAATTGCCTTTCACTCACTCAGAAAGGCCTTTCCTGGGCTTTGTATCCTGCATCAGTGAAAACACAGGCATCTACAGTTGTGAGAGTAGAGGAAAGAAGGGGGAAGCTCAGTGGAAAAATACCTCATAAATGAGTTTTAGAGGATCAGTAGGGAAGAAGGAGGAGATCAACATCTCTTTAAATGAATTGTTTGAATGATTGCAGCTTTTCCTTCACTCCAATTTACTCAAGCTGTGCAAAACAGCTCTAGATAAAGTATATTCTCATTATGTCTTCACTGATTAGGGAAAGAAGTAGAGAAAAAAAAACACAACTGTAGATGACTTAGGACTGGACTGAGAATATTCATGGGTCTTGGGATGTGCTCTTGATCAGGCTAAGGGTTATTATGATGAAAACATCTGACACTAAGCTTGTGACTTGTAAATAAATCTAGAGTCAAAGAATTTGAACAAAAATAAAAGTAGATGGATACTATCAAACTTACTATTTGCTAAAAAGTCTAGCTAAGGATCGGAAGTAAAAAGATTTGTGTTTATCATCTCAATGGATTCAGCAGCAGCCTTCATGGTGGCAGGTGTTTGTTTTACATAAAGGAAAAATACACTTTGACTGCGATATTAATTGTTGTTCTCTAGAAAAAAAATCTTGCTTTTATACCTTTACATTTGAATTTGCATTTTCCACATAAAGTACACTATTACACTATTATAAAAATACATATATAGAGAAATAAAATACACTTGTAAACCCATCCTCCTACCCAATTGAGCTAGGCACTTCTGTTCTGAAAACTAACCACCTGTGTTTTCCTTTCTTTGGATATTGAAGTTTAAACCCAGGCAGATAAAAATAAGCATGCATTAAGCACGAATCTTGTGAACTGGTCTTTAAGCCCTTTCTCTTTGAAATCCATGTTTTTGTAACGTCATATATATATATCGATATATATATATATGTACATACATATATGTGGGACTTGCCAAGAAAATGAGAGCCAATGCTAGGTGAGAGCTGTTAGACAAATTAAAAATATGTCGGCTGCTACCTTGCTTCTTCTGTCAGCTTCCTTTGTAACTTATCTAGCTGAAAAAATTCCTCTGGTTTCCAGTCTGTTTCAGGAAGGTATTCAGGCACATGAGCAGTCCTACTTATTTCAGGGTTTGAAGCGAGGTATGTGTTTAAACTGCACATGTTGAATGCAAAATCCTCCAATAGTGTGTCTCACTGAGCAGAAAATCTGAAGGCCCTCCATTCTCACCTGCAATAAAAAAAAAAAAAGGAGAATAGCTCCAATAGGACACTTGACTTTTGAAAGTATATTTTGTTTAAGCACGGGTATCCTATGGCAAATGCCCCACGATGAAACTTTGTGTATTCATTCTCTGTGTGAAGCTTAAAGAAGAAATCTGGAAGTTTGCAAATAATTTCTGTATTACTAACCCCTCCATGCAACTTTTAGGGTTTCCTAATGAAATTCTTATCTGCTAGCATGAGTACAGCAGTGTACTTGTGTAACTGCTGGCCATGTAGATCACTTTATAAGAACTGACAAATGAAAGGCCAAATAATTTGTTAATTACCTCTTGTTGAAATGTAAGTGCTGTTGTGACCTTTTTCTGCACAGTATAAACTACTTTTTTTTTTTGTGTGTGTCTAAGAGAAGTTATTTAACTGTATTATGAAAACCATGCAGGGCCTGATCCTTGAAAGCTTCTGCTAACAAAATTTTCCCCTTGCTACGTTGCAGGTCTACAGGCTGATCCTTGACAGGTAGGACTTGGCATTGCCTTGGGTTATTTCAGCTGTGCCAGAAATCTGAACCTGCTTTGGTGCACAGATGAATAGTGGGACTAATTAGAGGGGCACAGCTTTACAGCATTGAGCCAAAGCATTGCTCTGTTTTTGTTTCTGAGGGTACAGTTAGGGTATGATTAGCTAGGTTCAAGAATGTGAATAATTGTCTGAGTACCTGCAAGACACAGCTAGGTACCCTTGGTGGGTACAGTTAAGCTAAGCTGTTGAAAAGGGTGTGTAGGAGGAAAAAATATTGCAGATACTCAGACAATTATTAACATCCCTGTAACTTGCATTACGTACCGCATGGATGCCCAGAGTCCTGAGCAAGGTAGCTTTTCCCAGCTTTCCCTCCATTTCCCTGGCATCTTTAAAAGTTTCCCTAAGAGAACATCTTGGTGCTTGTGGGCTGGAAGGGTTGAGTCAAAAGTCAAAAATCACTCACAGCACGGCAAATGGGAAGGACTTCTAGAAATTGTACAGATGATAACTGTGTCTCTAAACTACCCTTGTCTGTTAGTGGTTCTCCAAACTTTTTATTCTTGTTGCTGTCCCATGAAAGTTTTCATATATGACTGTAGCTTCCCTCTGGCTTTTTTTTTTTTTTTAATGTTATTTTTAATGCAACATCATACACTACTGGTTCATATTCAGCTCATGAATCAGTAAAACTCATTTTCTGCACAACTGCTGCTTAATGAGGGGTTCCCCCTTACATAATACAGTGTGATACACAGTGTAATATGTGACAATGCACAACCAGTCCATATTAAATTAAATGGAGCATTTTAAGCCAAGCACCTCAATAACATACTAACTCTTTGCAGTCCTGACCTACATGAGATGACTAAGGCCTCATGACCAACATTCGTTGTTTTGATGCCATACTTGTACATAGTGTCGGAAGAATATTGAACGCGCAGAGCGAGTGAGGAGTGAAATAGAAATAGAAAATAGAGCAAGTGAAGCCATCTGAATCCTTCACTCAGAAGTGAAACTGGCAGGAAAATGGGAGGAATGATTGCAAAGTTTCAGGGTTTTCTAGGGTGCCGTGTAGAAATGACAGGGTGTGCGATCCCTCCCGCTGCCACAGACAGCAAGTCCTATAGTGCTGGGGGTGATCAACAACACTTTCTTGTGGAAACATGAAGTAGACCACAAACTTCTCAACAAAGACATTTAGAAATGTCAAGAATGTTGCAATTGACAACAGAATGTCACTTGGAAAAAAGCGCATCCTGACACCGAACCAGATGGCGGATGAGACAATTGAGCATTCTGTCACATCGCCGCATAACAAAGCCAAGTCACGTGAATGCGAACTGCTACCAGCCTCATTAGTGATTTAATAATCTGCCTTCTAACATGTAGCCAGGTGAAAGCACTGTACACGAAACTGATCTATCCTGAGTGGTTCTGGTTGGCAGGGCCTACTGGAAAACTGCTCTGCTCCTTTGTCGTAAATTTAGAGCTGATATTGGAGCTGTCTTTCAGGAAGAAGGCCTAAGCTGTCACAGTATAAAAAAGAGTGCATGAACAAAATCCTATATATTCTAACTTTACAAAGCATGAGGCCATTTAAATACAGAGCACTGCTGTTCATCTCTCATTAAGGTCTTCCTTATCGTGTTCTCCCATTTGTATACAACGGTGGATTTAAATGGATTTACTTGTGATTTACTTTGGTGTACATGAAATAGGAATCAGGATCATAAAGCAGGAGTGAAAGTTCTTTGTGAAGGCCTGATTCTATTTAACCAGACATCACTTCACACTCCTCTAACTGTGCAACAGAATTGTGAGGTGAATGTGAATATAACCTATATAGCCAATGAGATGCAAAATAGATTTTGTATCAGAAAGCATCAAGGCTGAAAGCAACTTTGCTCCTTAGGACCTGAGCATAGATGAATTCATTTCTTCTCACGTATGCGCTGTTATAATCAGCCATAATTTAATTGAAAGCAGTTAGAATTAGAAATTAATGTATTTACATACACAGAAGGTTAGTGTGAAAAGAAAATGAGGTCCGTCTAGTTTCAAAGTCATTAATTTCAGGATGTCTTCCTTTTAGTTATCCTTATTATAGCAAGTGCTTTGTAAAACACAAGTATTCTTTACAGAATACTAAAATGGTTTTGATTTTAGTAAAACCTACCTTGAGTTTCATTTACACAATAATTCATTTATTGTGAAGTGTTATTGAGAAACATTTTCCAGTGAAGATCTCTAAATATTTTAGAATTCAAGTGCTGGAGAGGGTCTCATCACATTAGAAAGCAATCAGCCATCTTGAGACAGGTTAATAAAAGCATCTTAAACTCATCATCAAAAGGCACTCTTGACCTCCATTATCAGGCACAGGACTCCTAATGATTCATTGATCACATTTTCTCTGTTCAACAAAAATATCATGAGCCTAAAGGTTTCAAGATATCCAACATGAGAGATTTTTTCCTGCCTCACAACTACATTTGACAGGTGACCTTTAGTCTTTCTTTCACATTAGTGAGATATTTAATACAGATAATGCAGATACATTTTTTTTCACAATTATCTAATGCACATGCTCACAGAATCCTCTCTTCCAAGTACCACACAGTAAACAGGTACAAGAGTCTTGCTTCTGTAAATGCCTTCATTATAAATAAGTGCACTGCTTTCAGCTTTCCTCTTCCAGTGAGATCACAAGATTTAAAAGCCTCTGAATGTATGTAGTTAACCTGATGCCATTTCACAGGGAGATTGGGGCATGTGTAGCTACACAAGAGGCTTTCAGAACAGATGCGTAGTCTGTTTATGACCCTTCCATCCACCGTGCCAAGAAATCCACTTATATTTCCAAGGTGCTTAAGAGGTCCGATGTACTCAGCATTTCAGTTTACACCTACGCTGCCATGCAATTCAAGGGGTGGACTGTGGCTTGCCTTTCCATCCTAAGCTCACCTGAACTTTCCTGGCTTGGGTACAGACAACAGGGGAGCAGTGACGCTGTGGACATCAGCAGCCAAGCACTCGCCCAGGGTCCTGGGGAGATCTGCACAGTCTGTGCAGAAATCCTTGCTGTCAGCACCAATGCTGGGCAGCTGAAGGTGACTCAGGTGTGCCTATAACAACTGCAGTCACACCTCTGGATCATGGTAGTATTCCCTTTTTCAATGCTTCTCAGGACCTGGCAAGTGCCTTCTGCTGAAACTGTGGAGGTCAGAGGTGTTGCGGAGGGCACAAGATTGCACAAAAGTGTTAAAAGAGCTATGTCACTGCAGAGCTCCCCATTAGTAAGTCAGTAGTCTTCACTGCACATCCTCACCTGTGTTACTCTGTGGGTCATACAGTGGCTGCATCACCTGTTTCTTAATAGCAGGAAGATGCTTTGCAGCTTTTACAGGGGGCTCTGCTCAGTTTGAGTGGGTGCAGCTGTGGGTTTGACTCTTCTGTCTGTTATGCTGGTAAAGCCTGCAGTTATTGCACGGTAGTCAAAGAGTTTAAGAAATATGGTCTTGTCCTTCTGAAGACAGCTCTCTTCTGGAGAGAGGAGGGGTGGAAAGGAAAATTGTCCCATTGGGACAAAATGACACCCATGGCTCTGCAGGTGAGAAAGGCAGGGGACCTGAGAAGCAGGCAAAATAGCATTGCAAAGCAGCTGGCAGAGCATGAGCTCAAGGTCACTTGGCTGTTGGCCCAAATCCATTAAAAATACTGAAAGCCAGCAACTAGTCAGACCCCTTCTTTCTACCCCCCCCTCAAAAACAAACAAACAAACAAACAAACAAACAAGAAAAAAGCTGAGACATGACATTGTTGATTAAGAATCTGAAGATTCTGCTTAGCATCCTTTTGAAGGCCACCATGGATGTAAACTGGGAGTGACATGGTTTATGGCATCAGTTTGAATTGAACCAAAAGTCATTTTACAGAATGGCTGAGTTGGAAGGGACCTCAGGAGACCGTCTGGTCCTACCCCCCTGCTCAAGCAGGGCCACCCAGAGCAGTTTGTCCAGGACCATGTCCAGGCGGCTTTTGAAGATCTCCAAGGAGGGAGACTCCATAAATTCTCTGAGCAACGTGTGCTAGTGGTTAGTCACTTGCACAGTAAGAAGTGGTTCCCGATGGTCAGACAGAACCTCCTGTGTTCCAGTTTGTGCCCATTGCCTCTTGTCCTGTCACTGGGCACCACTGAAATTGGCTTGGCTTCATCTTCTTTACGTTCTCCCTTCAGGTATCTATATACATTGATAAGATCCCTCCTGAGCTTTCTCTTCTCCCAGCTGAAGAGTCCCAGCACTCCGCACACAGGAGAGATGCTCCAATACCTTCATCATCCTCGTAGGTCTTCATTGGACTCTTTCCAGTATGTCCAGGTCTCTCCTGTAGCGGGGAGCCCAGAACTGGACACAGTCCTCCAGGTTCGGCCTCACCAACTCTGAGTAGAGGATTTTACTTGAATACCTCCCTGAAAACAGGTCAAAGCGTAAGCTCTCAAATGAATCAGGAGCTCCTGAAAACTTGTCAGCTTTTCTTGGGATAAAGAGGTGAATGGCTGAATGCAGTAATACTTTGGTAAAAAACGTCTGATAGAGCAGCAAGTACAAGCTCTGGACTAAAGCTTTTCCCAGCATTGAGGCCTTTGCAAGGTTTCATCAATTTGGAGACAGCTAAATCTTTCTTCCCCCCTCTATTAATAAACATAAATGTGTAGAAAATTACCCTAATCTTCTTCCAAAGAGGATGTGCCTCCAGAATCACTTCCAGTACCAAGAACCTCAGAATTCTGCTGCCACATTTAGAGGAGATAAAAACAGTCCTTGAATTTCTGACCAAAATCCAAATATAGCCTATTTCTTTCTGCCAACTGAAAATGTACCTTTTTATTTCATTCAGTTTTGTTTAAACTGAACTTTGTTCCAAACTTTTCATTCTATAAGCATCTCTTTCACTATAATTATTTAACTAAAGTGGGAAAGTGCCCAGTTTAGTGAACTGAATTAGGATGCTGCTGAACGTGCCTGCTATTGTCATTCTACTAGGACTCGCGTCCTGTTCCTGTTATGACTCTCACTCACTTCAGCAGGTTTATAGAAGAGCAGAACCTAACCTGTGAAGGACAAACAATTTTATTTGACAAATCTGAAGTGGACATCGTTGCTATTTCTACAAGATTTACCAAAGTCTTCACAGTAGGATGAATACACTGGTTGCTACTTGGCCAGGCACTGGCTTCATGTCTAGAAATACAGTGTATTTCAGTGATGCTGTAAGGCATCTATGCCTACCCCTTACGTGTGTCGTGGTGTGTCAAGTCCTGCTTTCCCAAGCATTCAGCAGATCTCTGTCTTGGTTCTATGACAGCTTTTGTGATGGGCACCTCTCTCTGAGAAGTGTGAAATGTAGCTCAAGAGTCCCAGAGAACATCAGGATAGAAGAGGCCATGTAGGAGTGTGGGGGACGTTACTGTAGCATTAAATCAACTAGTTTTAGGTATCTACACTGTAGGAATCTGCAAAGAGATGGTGGTTTAGGCTCCTGTTAGAGCCCGTGGAGAGAAATGAGGAATGCTGAGATGTTCTGGATGACTTCTTGGAGACAAGATAAAGCTTGCCCTACAAGTGCTTCTTTTCAGTAAGCTCACTGACAACCTGAGCAACTCAAATATAGCCCTCATTATGTAGGTGTCACAGACAGGTGAGATGATCCTATCTTTCCTGTGTAGGACCTCGACAGGTAGAAACAACTTAATGTATTTTTATATATATTGCATATCCAGAATCTTTTTTTCTTCTTGTTTCCTTCTTCTTAACTACTCTGAAGAAGCTATTTTTTCTCCTCCACTCTCATGTATTGTTTCTTGTGTTCTCGTGCTTATATTTTTACTCAGTCTGTTTGTCATCTACGCTTTGTTGCTTCGAGATGATGATGGTTCTACATAAACAAGTTTGGCAAGCAAACTACTTAAGAAACTCCTTGAAAATCTTTACTGAGACCTTTACTGAGACCTTGACCTCAGGTACTGGATGCAGCCAGTGGTGGTCTGACCCGTCACCTGGAGAAGCTGTTGTGCCCAACACTGGAGCTGCTGTTATCCAGTGGACCCTGTGCTCAGAACCATCCTCTGTCTTACCCGGAGCCTCTCACGGCGATACAGCTAACTGCTCTAGGGGCTGGGTCCTGCCAAAAGAGGGTGGGTGGTGGGGCTGTTTTCTGCCCCTGCCTCCCTGGCCACGGACTCCTGCCTGTTCCTGCGTGCTGCTGGCAGTTGTCTGACCTTGGAGTGAGTCAGCTCAGGGAATGGTACCAGCAGAAAATTACATTAAAAAGGAAAGAGTTTTTTCTCCTCAGGGGAAGAGGTGAGGTGGAGATTTCTGCTTTTTTTTTTTTTTTCTTTGAAACTGCAAGCTTTCAGGTACAGCAGCGCTATGCTCTGGGGTATGGTATAAACGCAATATACACGTCTTTAAAATGTCTGTGAAGAAATAGTACATAATGATCCAGTGCAGCTCCCCCTCTGGAACTTCCTTTTGGCTTCAGTGCTTCAGGATTTCAGTCTATTTACTCACTGCTATATTTCTGTACTGCTGTCAATATTCTCTTGTTATTCTGCATGGTCAAAGGTAAAGATACTGTAAATATTTCAGTACAACATTCAAGCAAGGGGCTTCCAGTGCTGGAAAGCCCTTATGTAGCTACGCTTTATGTATTTTATATATATGGTTTTATACCAGGCTACGCTACTTTTGATCATGATGGCAAAATTCAGGAGTGATTCCCAAAACATTTGTAGGTCATGTCTCAGGATCCAGCAATGAAGGGAATGGGGAAAAAATGAGATCTCAAATATCTTTTGCTTCCTTATCCTGTAGCCTTTGAGGAAGAAGCTCCCTGTGGTCTCCCTTGATGCTGCTGTGCTGCAGAGGTGCAGGCTAGCAGGTGCAGAAGCAGCCAGGTAAGTGGCAGCACCAGGTTCCTTGCTGTTATCCAAGTACATGACATCCCACAGGGGCAGTACTATCCCGACCTGCATGACAGGGGAAACCACAGCACAGCATTTTTCACATAGCCTTCGCCAGGTTGTGTTACGGGAGAGGGCCAACATTAAGGTTGGCTTGGCTACAGCCCCTTCACTTGCCTCTGGTAGACCTGAGCCTGCCACGTGTTCAAAGCACATCTCCCTGTGCTCATGGTTGCCACTGCTTTTCATTAGAGAATTCACTGGATTATTTGCTGGAGATGAACTAGGAGTGTAATCCCAGTGAGTCTGTTCAAAAATGCAAATGATTATTCACAGCAGCTTTTTTTGGGGGGGACCACAGTAACATTTGTTCAACTGTATTCATTACACTTGAGCTATAAAAAGCAGCAAATTAAGGCTCAACATGAAGACACATAACATAAAATCAAAATGTGACAGCAGAAATGGTTCAGTATCCACCCACCACTTGCACAAGGAAATGAGGAATAGTGTCTTGCTTCTTCCAGAAAGACTATCACAGTGATCCTTCCTAACATGCTTTAAAGTCCAGTCTCTACTCCCTTTGAACCCTTTACTATTTTGCAAGTCATAATGCTTGTTTTTTCCCTACAATTGTGAAGGAGGATGCAATCCGGTTCAGTCAGTTCAGTCAGAAGGGAAAGGACTGTGGTTCCTGCCCTCCTCTGATGGTGCACTGAGCACAAAACCTTTGCAGAAGTGGACTAGCACAAAAACAAGGGAAAATGTTATTATACTTGCCTGCTTAAATAATAATTTTCTTATGCAGTATAAAAAAACTACATGCACATTTAATTAACTTGTTTGCAGATATAGATGAATAGAGAATATGCATTCAGTATGCACTTTCTTTCATTAAAAAATCCTTTCTGTCTGCCTAGTTTTTGACAGATGACCTGAGTGCACATGTTCAGGGATAAAGATCCAGAAACTTACTTCCCCAGCAGGGGCCACTTTCTTTCAGTCTGCCAGATCTTTTATTATACACGGATCAGGACTGCAAGGTAGGCTGTAATTGATAGAGGTGGATGCAAAATTCCCAGTAAAATATATATTTTTTCATTTTGCAAAATTAATTTCCGTATAATCAATATAGCTTGTGACTCGATTATTTTTGCCCAGCCCAGCTTAAAAAGTTCAGGGGTTTCTTACTGCACTGCTTACAGAACTGACCAAAGAAACAGAGCTGAGTTGGAGTTCTTCTAAATGAAAAGAGTGCTAAAACACAAGTTAATGAAGTTCACATCAGTTTGAATTGCTCATCTTTTGAGTGTACTTACTTTCACATTTGGTATATGCTGGTGTGAGAACCACTTTGTCAGCATGGTGCTTTACAAAAAACACATAATTAAATATTATTCCATAATATTCAAATAAATTAGCTATTTTTGTTTCTTATTATAGTTTTCTCTCTCTCTTTTTTTTTTTCTTTTTTTTTTTTTTTTTTTTCAGATCCATGAGAAAAACCATCCTGGAATGTATTTGGAGGAAAAAATCAAAAGTTTATAAGTGAAATGCTCTGTTAACACACTGAAGGAATGGGGGAGTGGGACGTAGTAGTACAAGAGTACCACTCACCAAAAGTAAAGCAGCTCAAAACCTCACAACATAGCAAATGAACTATTAGGTACACCTGACTTGATGATTATATCTGTGCTGCGGTCTGGACCAAAAAAAAACCTGTTTGTCCTCCTGTGATTACTTCTGATGTACTTTAGCACTGTCACATCCCCCTGGTTTTGCTGTTTTCATTACTCCTGACAGAACGTTTGGGTAAGTGCAAGAAGAGAGAGGGGATAGTATAGCGGTTTGACAGCTCTAATTATGAATATTTAAGAGCTGTTTGAATGTGCTCTCTTTTATCACCTAATTTCCTATCAATGACAGCTTTGGAAGCACTTGTCTCATTTTTCAAATCAAAGCTTCCTCAAGCAAAATGCTTGGAGACTGAATAGCTTATGCATACTATTAATCACAGGGGGTGGGAAAAGATCCATCAAGTGTTTCAGATAGTTTGAGAGTGCTCCATCCTTGTAGAGCTTTCACCTCCCATTTCTCACAGATGAGTGTATTTGCCTCCTGTGAATGATCTTTGTGATTCTTCCTCATCCAGATTTATCTTCCTTCAAAAATGCGTCAGTTGATGCCTGGATATTTAAAAACAGACTAACTTCTAATTGGGGTTAGTCATAGATAGAAGGGAAGAGTAGTCACGTGTTGTTTTCTTAAAGGAGGATACCTCTTGTTCTGCTTCCAAGGGGTCAACTTTCATCAAAGAAAGGTTACAGATTAAATGGAAATGAGTAACTGCTCCAACTTTGAAATGAGCTTTCTGGATTTGAGCCAGAAAGAACATTGTTGTCTGATGCTTATTCTGTGATTACCGTTACTTTCTACACATGAGATTGACTTTGGTCATGATGGCAAAATGTTCCCCAATTAACTTTATCATAGTTTTGTGCTTTTTGTATATACTGAAATGTCTTCTCCTTATTAGACAGGATTAACCAGAGTCTCCCCAATAATGACATTTAAATTCTGCAGGACGTGCATAATGGATGGAGCTGGAGAAGGGGAATATCTTCACAGATGAAGGTGGACTCTGCCTGGTAATAGCCGAGCTAGCCCTTGGCCTTCTGGGAGCCTTGTGATGACAGAGCAGCACGATAACATTCCCAGTTTTTGAAGGAGTCTGTGTCTGTAGTGCTTGTTCCCTCCCGTTTTGTTGTGAATTTACATTCCATATGTTACTGAAAGATGAGATGAGAGAGAAATGACAAAAGTCAATACTTCACTGAACAACATCTCATGGTATTTCCTACTATTGCTAGAGGGGAATATTATTCCTCCAGGTCTCGTCAAAGTGATAGTGTAGCAAGAACAGCCAGTCTCCAGCCTGGAGATGTGTGGGATTCAATAAAGCGATGTTTTTCTTTCCTTGTTAGATCGAGAGAAAAAAGAGGAAAAAGAAAAAAAAAAAAAGGTTTAGATAGGGAAACAGAGAGAATAAAGAAGCTGAAAATAAATGATTTGGGAGAATGAAAAGCAGATTCAAAACTCCTTCATGTACATTGACACAGCACGACAAAAGTGTCCTTGAGCTTAGAAATGCCTAGTCCCACAGCTCCCACTGAAATGAGTAAGATCTGCATCCTGTCAACTACAAATGAACCTCTTACCAAAGACACTCACAGCTGAAAATATTGGATTTTTGTTTTCATAAAGTGTTGTTCTATATCCTATATTTAGACTGCATTTTCATGTGTCTAAACTTAGTAATATTTTGGTCCAGCTACCAAGCTAGAGGGAGCTAAAGAAAAGTGAGTCTGCAAACATTTTAAATAGACTTCTACTATTAAAGCCATTTTTAACTCTGTGGCATTGATTATATTTTTAATTTTCCCGAAAAATCTCATTTTACCCTCTGAATGCTTGTTTTAAATTTGGTTCTGATGCACAGTGCATTTTCAAACCACAATTTGTTTGTCACTGTTCCTCATTGTTTAAGGGAGAGTCTGCATACAATTTCATACTCACATTGCTACATGCATTGCTCTTAACAGATTCCTTCAGACTGTCTTTAAAACACCTTGAAATGGAGCTACAGTTTTAATTACGCAAGGTTTGGCTGTTGTTGTTGTTATAGCTGTTGTGGAAAGGAAGGCCAGGTAACAAAGAAAAAAAGGATGTTCTTTGTTGGAAGGACGAATTATGTCCTGAAACAACCACCAGGAAAGTAGATTTCCCACTGAGTGACAGGTGAGACTTTGTAAGAAGGCAGGTTGCAGCCAAATACTGAATTTGGCCTCAAAGAGAGGAGACAATCCTAATTGTGCTTTATGGATTGACAGAAATTAATAGAGACCCCGTGCGCTTGGCTGTGAGGAAGAATATGAGTCTGCTTACATTTTTCAGTCAAAATTATTAGTTTTTGTTAATTGAAATGATTAGCACCCTAGGCATATTAACTGTGCTGTTCAGTCAGTGTAAATGAGCTCACCAAATCATGTCCTTTATACACAAGTTTAAAGTGGGTCAAAAATAAATTGAATCAGTGACCTTTTCTAGTAGTTTTCCCCAGGGCAAAGCAGAATGCGCCATGTGCCTAAGTAATCTGTTTTCTTTTTACAAGGGTCTCTCTCCTGCTGTGCTTTTCAACATCCTCCAAACTTTGGTGCCTGAGTCCTCTTGATCACAGCTCAAGAGGAAGCCTTGAAGCGCTTAGATAACCATACTGTCACAAAGCAACCAGTGCTCCACCAAGCCGAGCAAATGCAATATGCAGCGAGTGGCAGACTGGTTGGGGCTGGAAGGGACCTCTGGGGGCCATCTTCACCAACCTGCTCAGGCAGGGCCACCCAGCCTGCTTGAGGGCTTTGAATAGCCTTTGGATAAATTGATGTGTAAAGAGACAATGAATTATGTATTTTTTACTAATTTTTTGCTGGGATCCATAGTTACTTGGGGTATATGAACTACAGCTGGCACGAGCCAGAGCCATAGACCTGATTTCTATCATTACCAATGTTATTTTCAATTCTTCCAGCAGTGTGACTGTGAATTTTCATGTTAAGTAATAAAAAATTATTTCATAAATATTTACCCCCTTTATTTTGCACGACATAATACTGTTATGAGAAATAGGAATCAAAAGCTAAATGTCCCAAAGAACTTTTGTACCACAACTCTCTGTGCCAATTAATATTTGTGGTTTATGTCAGGCAGCCATTTGATGAAACGAATAATCACTGATGCAGAAAGTGAAGTGCTGATTTCTTTTCTCTCACATGTGTGTTCAACACGTCTAAGTAGATGCCCTCATGTATTCCCTCTGTCTGAGGTTTCCTTCAGCCTTCAGGGAGAGCTCTGAAGAAGTGGTATGTGGAGCCAAGAGCAGATCACTCAGCCCAGGTCTCTGTCCTGCTGACCGAGTGTTGCTCCAACTACATTACCAGATAAAAATGAGGAAATTGCCCCTTCCTGCTGTTTTTTCATGGACCTTGATGTATCAGAGCACTCACAACATTCCTTCAACAGTTCACTCAACATAAGCAAAACAGAACTTTCAGTTTATACGCCCTGAGAAGATGTAGACAGGATCCAAGGAGCTGTCAGGGCTGAGGTGCAGAATTTGGCCATGCAGGATCGTGGGATGAAGTCTTCAATTAGTATCTCTTGCACAACATATCTCTAAAAACAAAGGCTGGGGCATATCTCATGCAACCTTAGAGACAGGTATTAGATAGTTACCTCATCTGATCGGTCATCTAGATTCATCTGCAGGGAACAGAGATAGCACGGCACCTCTAAAGAGAGATTTATCCAATTTCCCTAAAGTGAACTGAACTGCCCATGGAGCTGCTTCTGCCTCACTGCTGATGGCAGAGGGAATGCAGACAGTTAGCTTAAGCAGAATTCAGTAAAGATCAAATTCGTAGAATCTGATTTTTCAGATTATAAACTTGTTTTAGGCACATTTTGTTTTTATTGATAAAAATGACCATATTATATGAGCATGTAATTATTTCATGCTCTGTGTGTAAAGTGGTGCATAGAATCTGAATTCTGCTGCATGAAGATTTTTGGTTTAATATGCAAAAAGAGTGCAAAAACCCGCTCAGTTTGAAACCATCGTCAGACTACATAATTTCCCATTGTACATTTCTGCGTCATTAGTGAGGTTTTGTAACAGTTCTTTGTATGAAGATGTTCCTAAAATAACTGCATGGATCCTGCATCCAGTCCACAGCCACATCAAGGGACGTGTAGGAGGTGTCAACAAAGCCACCTTTGTGTAGAGGGAACTATGTTTGTTATTTGCAAGAATATAACAATTCTAATGTGTTTAGACTTTCATATTTAATATTTAACATCCCTGGAGGTGTTCAAGACCAGGTTAGATGAGGCCCCAGGCAACCTTACCTAGACGGTGGCTTCCCTGCCCATGGCAGGGGGGTTGGAACTAGGTGATATTTAAGGTCCCTTCCGACCCAAGCCATTCTGTGATTCTACAAGTCTATGAGTTGTGATGGTCTTACATTACAAACTAGATAGTGGCATTGAAGAAAATATCATGATACCCACAAAAGGCGCTTGCTTGTCCATGAGTAGTTTATTTTCTCATTCTTGTACATGGAGAAAATATACCTTTTCCTTTGTCATTAAAACATTTTCTCTACCTTAGGATCCTGATAACTTCCTCCTTTTCAAAAGGAAAATAGAAGAATAGAAAGGAAAATAGAGGAAATCTTCAATATACATCAAGAAATAAGAAAATTAATTGAAATATTTGGACAGGAGGTAATTTCAATATTTTATGTAGATGTATAAATCTTAAGCTGTATTTATAATGTAGTATCCTTGATTTTCATTCAGGATGTAGATTCTGAAAGGTAATGTGATCTTTAGCTCTGTTTCAGAATAGGGCAGTTAAATGGTAACAGCTGATTTTGTAAGAAGAATAAGGTCATTTGCTTGGTTTTAGATCAGCTGAGGAGAAAGTAATAAAAACTTTCACATTGATCTTTTCATTATGAATGGTCTTTTGAGTAAGTGATTCACCTGTGCTAGATTTTTTTTCCAGAAGTTTTTTTTTCTTTTGTAGAATTTTCCATATTGAAGACTGCATAGTGTTTTTTGAAATCATTTGACTCTAATGAGACTGCATCAAAACTGGTCTTCAAAAATGGTTTATAATCGTGTTTTCTGTTGAGGAGTTCATTCTTTTACAGTTGCCGGCTTAAATGGGATTTTTCTAAGTTGATACTCTCTTCAGTTTAGGTACGTGTCTTTATTTAGTCTTGAAGGCTTCACATTTTCAACAAGGTCTTGCACCTTGTTATGAAAAAGGATTTGCAAGATGGCAGTAAGTGAAGTGTTAAGAGTCAAGTAAAAGATGGAGAAACCTCGAGTTTGGCCACATGGGGGAAGTAAGGGTAGAGGAAATGAGAACGTCTCTGGCCGGTGTCCACTGCACCCTCAGAAAGCCCATGAATGATGGGGAGTGACCCCATCTGATGCCATGTCCTCTGTTGCACTTTCAGCTCCAGGAGGATGCAACAGAGAGTGAGAACTCAAATTTTTGAAGCTCCTCCTCGCCTTGCTTAAAGAATTACATTTTTGTTTTCTTGCTTTTATTCTTTTTCCTTTTTTTTTTCTGTTCATTTTAATTAACTGATCAGTGTTCTAGCCTTCTTATTTTCTTCATTTTCAAATATGAGCCTAAAAAGCTGTGTATATGATGTATAAACTATCCTATACAATTGTTAACTTCTTTTAAATCCTTCAGGGCAGAAGGAAAGAAAAAATCTTGATAGTTATGTAGACTTAAATATACTGTTTATTATTCTGTTCATAGTCATACTCTTTTAAAGTCTGGAGAGACCTGAGATTTGTAGTTTCAGGTAAATGAGAATTTATCGCTTCCTGAGCGTGGTATTTCCTGTTTGCTGGTGTAGGTCATGTTTTAAAAAAGTTGATTTTCCTGTGTGCTTGTCACTGATATGTAGCAGTCATGTTCAAACATGCTATCTAGGTTTAATTCCAACTGAATTTTCTCTAACTAGCCTTAGGTATAGTTTTATGTGTTTGCTCTTCCTATTACCTAAGTTGAACTCATTTGTTTTCACATCTGTAGAGCAATGGGAATCAGATCCATGCCACAGCTCTTCAATAAAACAGTAATCTACATCCAGTTCTCTGTTACACTCCACAAGTAATTACTTTCTATGTCTAGGGTGGGTGAGTTTTGAAGGATAGTGTTACTTATGAGTGAGTCTCCAAAATCAGTTTTCCTAGCCTCTTCTTTTCCTGATTTCCAGTTTTGCTCTTCTGCAGCTAGATCACAACCTTTGAGGCACCGCTATGGCTATGGCTATGGCATGGCTATGCATTGCTCTGGCAGCTCCTTTGCCTCCTGCTTCCTTCTCTGTATTCTTTGCAAGTGGAAAAAAACAACCAACCAACCAAAAAACAAACACACATACAAAAAAACAATAGCAAGAAAAAAACCCACCCAACTTTTTTTTTTTTCCGTATGCTAAAAGACATTTCTACTTGTCCTGCTGTGTTAAACTGGAATTCAATTAATAATCAAAGATATTTGTTCTTAACCCAAGCTCTAACTACTCACTCAGTCACATAGGCTAGGGGAATGTTAGGAGAAAGTAGGGCTGGCTTTGAGATGCTGTGTAGCCTCTCGTAGAAGCTCTGGTGGACTGTGTGTGGTGGCAGTTTCTTTGTCATGTAATCCAACATGCTCTGTCACATCAACAAAATGCAGGTGCCCCATCACAGGACAGATGCATTTGGTGTCATTTGACAAAAGCACGCATGTGAACTGGGTCATGGCATTGGATGTAATGGGAAGGAGGCAGCAGGAAGCAGGCTGCTAGAACAACTTCTTTGTCTCCCAACCTGCTCCTGCTAAGGTTTCTGGGTCTTTGGCAAAAGATGGATTAGTCGTCAGGCTGGCTGGTTCTAACCCAAAGACTAGAGGTTAAGTGCCCCTGCTACACACCATCTGCAGAGAGTCTCAGGAGATCAAATTGGCAGTTTGATAGCCGTATTCACAACCCCTGGTCCCTGACTGCAGTCACGCATGTTGGGACTCCCAAGGAAACTTGTTCTGATACCACATCTGGGTAGAGAAAGCATAGATCCCTGCTGGTAGTGAATCACATCTGCAGATGATAAGGATTAGCAGAACTGTGCTGATTTTCAGTACTTGATAATCTGGTGCCCTGTAAGCTGGGGAAAGATATGCATGGTGACAGGACAAGAAGCAATGGGCACAAGTTATCTCAGGGGAACTTCTGTCTGAATGTAAAAATACATTCTTCAGCAGGAGAATGACTAAACGTTGGAAGAGGCTGCCCAGAGAAAGTATGGCATTTCTCTCACTAAAAATACTCATGCCTTGGCTTGGCAGGGCCCTTGATAACCCGATGTGAGGCCCTGCTTTCAAAGGGAGGTTGGACCAGGAGGTCTCCAGAGGACCTTTCCCACCTTGACCTCTGTATGAATCACAGTTTCACTGTATTCCCTTTGAAGAAGGGCCAGAAGTCTTCAGTGGAAGGGGCAGACGATGAAGAAATTAGACAAGCAAAATGAGATGGACAGCATTTCTGTGTGACTGCAAGCACAGGATAAACTGTTGGTAGAAGAGAGATGCAGATGTGCTCAGAGCAGGGTTAGGCTTTATATATGACATTGCACTGCTCTTAATTTTATTAATTTTATTAATTTTCATTAATAAGAAATATTACCTGAAGTTAATGTAAAAGCTGCTTAATAAATTGAGCATCCTGCATGACCTGACTAATTAGTCTCCATAATCTGCTGCTCTTTAGGTGCTGACCCTGTCATGGTGTATGCATGTAGCTGCAGCAGGACCAGACAAAAAATTAGATAATGGAGGAAACACACCGAGAAATACTGTAAAATCTTCCTGTACAGAGACTATATCATGAAAGCTGCTTTTGATTGTATTGTCCCATTGCTCATGTTGCGACCAATACCTAAAAATAGAAATCCTATTAACAATGATAAATAAGCGGCATGTTTAACACAACCAAATTAAATGTATAAGTCTTAAGCAAATATTCTTGTAATAATGTTAATTCATTAAACTACAGGTGTTCTCAACATGAGGTCATTATATTGTGGTGTCACACATTAATAATCTTTTCCTGACACTTCTGAATTAAATAATTTATGGAAATCCTGTGCATTTCCTCTGCTGATTAATAAACTTGCCATTGCATACTACTGCAGGAAGTAGAAGCCCTGAGTATTATCAATCCTGTAGAGATTTCTGATTTACTTAAATTTCTTCCTGTTCTTTATTTTCACGTGTCCTATTGTCTTGCTGGTAAACTATAGCTGGTAATAGGTTTAATAATACACACTTAGATTTAGGCTACAAAGATATTTTCATTTTAAAATAGGAAAGATTTCAGAATTAGCTCTTTATTCATCTCACTGCCAAATCCTGAGACTGGGATCTCAGACAGGTATAAATCTGAGGAACTGCTATTTAAGCCAGTAGATCGGTGACAACTTATTCCTGTTGAGTGACTGGCCATGTTAGCTTACAGCTATGGGCACAGGCACAGCATGAGAAGAAATCAGGAAGCGAGCTGTTAGTGGGGCCAGAGGCAAGATTTAATTTGAAAGTTCAGCTGCACTTGTAACAGACCCAAAGTTACACCGTGCTCATGCTGATTGACCTAAAGCAGTCTGGAGCTGAAAGAGGTGAATGGCAAAACCTGTGGGTTTTACCCACGACATATTCATTGCATTACAATTTGGGTGCTGCTGCCTGTTATTCTGCTGCCCTCCTCCCAGCTACTTATCCCATTCCACTTACCACGTGCGGTTGGCTCCCACATCTGTCTCGTTTGTCTGGCTTCCTTATCTTGGTTTGAGGCTCACTAAGTCTCAGTAACTTCATAGCACCTGCTAAAAAGCCCCGTTTTTATATCCAAGCAGGTTCCTTGCTCCTTCATTTCTCCTGGTCCCATCCTTGTCTGCTGCATTTCAGGCAGAAAATTCCTACTCCTTTATGCTACACAGAGGCTATGTCTGCATTAGCAAATACTGTAGCCCAATGGGAGCAGATGTGTGCAGTGAAACAGTGCAAGCTCAGGGCCTTGTGTACACCCCATAAGCACTTCAGAGGATTTCTTTTTGAGCAAGTTTTTATGGCCAGGACCCTCATTTACATTAGGACAGGACCTCAGTTTCCCTTGTAGTTTCATTTTGCGCAATGCATGCACTTTGAAACCAGTCCACAAAATGAAGCAAAGCATGTTAAGCGGTGGGCAGGCAGGGGATTTGCTTCAGGAGTGCAGTCCTTCTCCAAATACTGGTAGATGAACCTATGGTGAGACAGAGGAGGAAGGTGTCTCAAAATGGAGACAAGTGACAGTGACAACATGTTGGTCCCTGACAGTCCGGGAAACCAAGTACAGGAAAAACCATATTCGACTTCTATGGCCTGGGCTGGAGATATTCAGTGCCACGATGTCTTTAGAGAATTTAGGTACCAAACACTAACCAATACTAAGTAACTGCCCAGTGAGGTTGTAGATGCCCCATCCCTGGAGGTGTTCAGGACCAGGTTGGATGAGGCCTCAGGCAACCTGGTCTAGTGGGTGGCATCCCTGCCCATGGCAGGGGGGTTGGAACCAGGTGATCTTTAAGGTCCTTTCCAACCCATTCTATGATGCTATTCTATGAAATCTTTAAAGGCCATGTATGAATAAATATTATTGAGAGTTTGTAAATTTATCAAAGTAGCAAAACTCACATCTCTGTTATCAGGACAAAATTTCAGCTTCAAGCCAGGACTCTTGAGTTTCTCAGTGCAGGATTTCTTTCAACTTGATCAAAACAATAGCTTTTCCCGAAGATTACTCTCTCAAAACCACCTAAAATATATTTGCTGTATTTAGGATAAATTATCAGTGTAAAGCAGATACCTGTGGAAAATATGAGTCAAGAAGGTGAAGTCTGTTAAAGAGAGAGGCATTTAAAGCATTAAGCTCTTAAAATAGGTTTCTGGGAAACATCCTCTGGTAATGATCCCATCAGATTTCTCTGTTCAGATTCTGAACTTCCAAGTTGATTATACATTACAACATGTTGTTTCCTGATCAAACAGTAAATTACTACCTACTCCTAAAATTAACCTTTCAGCTCCCTTATATGTATTGTGAAGCTTATAATTTTGGTAAATCCAAAAGCTCATGCATGAAGACCTGGATATAGAAGATGATACAGTTTTTGAAAGCTGGCAAGAAATCTTACTCATCTAAGAAACCAAAAAGAAGCCGAATCAGACTTTATCAGACCCACCAGTTAGTCTAAATGGTCCTTCTTTGCTGGTGGGCAAGGGAAAAACAATCATGGAGGACGCAGTGTTGAATTTAAAACGCAGACATAAAATGGTAGTGCTTGTAATTAGTCTCTGAAAAAAAAACCACCAAAAAACAATGTTAATAAATATCTAAAGACCATTAATAAAGATCTGAAGACTGTAGAAATACCACCAGCTTGTTTTAAACTGTACATTGCCTAAATGAATTGCGTAGTCTTGGTAGCAGACAGAGAGCTGTGAAGGGGCTGTGTCCCCACAGCTCGCCCCCTTTCTGCACCTCCTGTGAACTCACCAGCCCCTGAGCCCCTGGGGAGAGGCTCCTGGAGGCCCTGCAGGGAGGACACGGCCAGAGCTGACCCCGGCCATCCCGGGCTGTGTCTGACCCTGGTTCTCCTCACCAGGCCTGATCCTGGCCACCACCCATGGGCTGACCTCAGCCCATTGCCATTCCCAGGGAGGTGCCTGGGCCTGGGGCTGCCCCACTGCCCCCGGCTTCCCAGTTGGGGCAGTGGGATGGGAGGGCCTGCTGGGCCCTGCCCTGATGTCCCCATGGAGGTCTGTCACTGCCCACAGGAGCCCACAGCCCCTGCAGCACCCTGGCACTCCTGGTGTCTCTCCTGTGAGCTCCATCAGAGATACACAGGAGTGGGGAACATGTACGTGAGTGTCTTGACCCACTTATTTTGGAAAATAAATAAAAGCTACACACTGTTATTAGGCAGCCTGTGTGCACTGGACCTCTCCTCTTCCCCCGCCAACCCCGTTCAACTTGGCAGCGGGACAGTGAACTACCACTGTTCAGCTCACCAGGCCACTTGTGACTTAAATGAGATGGGGAAAGATCCTTGATTTCCCCTCCTTATCAAAAGGGATGACACATTTGAGGAAACTGCTGCCTGTCTCCAGCACGGTGTCAAGAAAGCCATGAATTATTTATTAGTTCAATTAGTTGACATGGGTGAAGAGTGGTGAGGGCTGTAAAATAATTACTTATTGATTTGCCTTTTCTTCCTTGAACCACTTCACAATTTTGGTGTGAGACAGCAAAAGCACAAAGGCTTGGGAGCCTGCTTGCTATCCATTCTGGTTACAGTGGAGCTGGCATTACAAATAATGAGGCTTCAGCTTTGGACATGTTCAAATATTGGTGCTGGCACAACAGATGGAATAACTTCATTTGCTACAGCACAGATGCTGTAACCCCATTATTTTCTACAGGCATGTTAAGCAACAATCAATAACTCTCTGTCTGCTTATGGCATTTGGAAATCGCTGGGGACTACTTATGACACTCATTTGTTTTTCGCACTTGCCATTAAATCGTATTCAAAACACCCCAGACATTCAAAAGGTGGCTACATAATTTTTATGCATATTAAGACTAATAAAAAAATCTACCCAACTTCAGCAAATGACAGGCCATCTTACCTCAGACAAAGAAGGCGGCAGGGGTAATAGCCATTTTTCTGTTAATCAGAATTCCTCACTGCTTCCATAAACTTCCCGAGTTGTTTTCTTATTGTTGCTACGTCAATAATGAGCAATGCTGGTTATGGTTTGTATCAATGCCTGTACCCTGAGATCGCCAGGTCAAAGACAACCTGAGATTGATGGCTGTACCTGCCTGTGATGGTGTAGATATCTCTAACCCTGTTGTTGAGTTGTGGCTACAGGCCTCTGCTGTGGAAGGTCTTCACAAAACCCTTTAATTAACTGTTTTGAAACTTCAAGTGAACTGCAAAACAGGTACAGACAAAATTATGCACTGTTTCAAATAAATCAGAAGCTTTAATAACATTCTTGGAAACAAACAAATCGAATCACCTTCTAATCCTTGTGGGAACTCGTATCGCAGGGTAGTGGTGTGACTAAGGCATTGTCTCAGGGCTCTGAACATCCTGCATTTTGAAGCACTATGGGTCTTGAATTTTTTGACTGTTGTCAAACTGCAAGTTAGAACATGACAAATATACCATTGTTAGTCATCACAGTCAGTGGTCAGGAAAATGTCAGGTCCACTCAAAATCATTTCCAAGCACAAAAGAATATGAAGACATTTCTATCGCAGGACCAGCCTGCAGCAGACAAAAGTGGGTATGACAAGCACTGACATTTAAACCTTTGAATCAAATGTACAGGTTTGAAGGCAGGAGCAGGATTTTCTTTAGCTGGTGACTACCATACTTTCTGGTTGCTCAGGTTCCCAGATTCACATACCACAGGGCCATTTGTTTTTCTGTACTGGCCGGAGAAGCATTACTTGATCAGACTCAGCACTGAGCAACTTGTCTGAGTAGAAGTTGGCAAGGTGGATTCTCCCCGCTGACTTTACACTACAGAGTGTTTTTTCTCAACACCATTCTCATTGTGGTGTACATGAGGGGTGACCTTATTGTATACAACACTGGCACACACTAGCCACTGCCAGCAACAGGAAAATGAAGCTTATGATGTTCTATACGTCACCATATAACGTATAAGGAACCATATAATGTCACCATATAATGTATAAGGACCATCCCTTTGCTTAATTTGAGTCACCTCTCTTGGCCTTTCCCAGCCTCTCGCCCACCTCCAGCATGCCTGCTGGGGAGCAGAGTGAAAACCAGAAAGTCTTGACCCTGTGCCAGCACTGTTTCAGCAATAGCCAAAGCATTGGTGCCTTATTGACATGGGTTTAGTCACAAATCCAAAACATGGCACCATATGGGCTGCTATGAAGAAAGTCAGTTCCATCCCGGCCAATGTGGTGCAATTTCATATCGGTGCTGGCTTGTGAAATACCTGGACTGAGATTCTCATTCACCTTCAGCTCTCCCGTTGCAGGGCCAAGTCACAGCTTGACCAGAAGCTGCAGCCAAGACAGGCCTGGAGAGGATGAGGTTTCTAGAAGTCATGTTTGTTCCTGGCTTGCTGACTCTGGAGGGGCTGTGGTGCTCTTTATGGTGAATGTCATTGCGAAACAGCACACAGGAATTTTCATTTGCTTTAAAAAAACAAAACACAAAGCTAGGAAATTACACATAAAACTGAGAAGAATGCTACATCTGAAAGCTTCAAGCACTGTAAAGATACAAAATTACATGATTAGGTTACCTTTGTGATTCTACAACAGGAGATTATCACACCTCATTCATTTGCCCTATGGCTGTCTTCAGCTCCACAGTCATACACCACTTTTTCCACAGACAACTTTAATTCCAGCATTTCCTTAAGTGCTTGCCTTTGCAACATTAATGCTCTCAGCAGTTTCTCTTTAACACAGTGGGGGGGATTTAAAGATATTTGTAAGAGGTTTTTATGTTCTTTATTTCTCTCTCTCTCTCTCTCTTTTCCCCCCAATAAAATATATTTCCAGGAAGCAAAATTGAAGACCGTTGTGCTAACCAGGGTCAGAGTGAGAAACATCAAGATCTTATTAAAAAAACATTCATAGTCTGGGCATTCATCTCATCCAGTGAGTCCCCTAAATTTTTCTTGCAATCTGTTTGGGAAGCGAGTATTCTCAGCAAGTAAATGTGAGCAGGAAATTAGGGGAAAGTTTCCAGCAGTTAAGGGTTCTTATGTTCAAGTGTTATTTTGAAAATATTTCTGGTTAAGTGCTAACACATTTTCAAGTGACATTTAACAGGTATGATGGCATTTCATGTGGGAGGTGAGCGTACACCAACAACAGCACTACTCCTTCAGCATGACACATATGTTCATTTTGTGTGCTGGAGCACTGCGGTTTTTACGGGCACCTTGTCAATACCTACGTTGGCATCATTCACAGAGTAATCCTATGGGTGGTGTTCCCAGGAGGACTGCAAATTTAATTACTGTCAGAGTGCTTAGGGGCATTTTTGTACATCAAATCAAAACACATAAATAAATAAACAAACTTCTCACTTCAGTAATGGCACTTTCTACCAGCTGTAACACTACATTCTGCTGCCAGCTTCCTGCCAGCCAGTCCAGCCCCCATCCGTACTCGGGTACAGAAGTAGAACTCAGCCCCATCAGTAGCCACATCAGTTTCTGAATGCTCTGTGGTCATTGCAATCTTTGCTGAATTGCAGAAACAAAGTAAACATAGATGCTCTAAATACATTTGGTCCGGAAGGGGAGTTACAACTGGCTGAAGATAAAGGTCAGGAGCAGCCTTCAACAAGACTGTCCATCCAGGAGGACGTTGGACAGACTTCAAGTGTACTCCTGGGAGAGATTAGATATCTTTCAGAAGAGAGCTTCCCCTTGGGTCCTTGCTTTGTTTTATTCTGCAATGGCAAAGGATGATCTTTCCATCATGCTGTCCACCACCTTTTCCCCTCAGTTATGCTGAAAGAAAGTCCTTCTCTCTCTGACACCATGGTATTTTTCCTCTTGGCAACTTTTTCTTACAGAGTTTAGCAGCTGGTAGTATTGAGGATGTCAAAGGTCAGATCAAATATGAGAATTTTACCTTCTTCTATTCTGAATGTAGAGCTTATGCTCTTAGCATTGGCTTGCGTGGGACACCAAAGAGGTAGAAACTTTATGCACAGGCTAGGGAATTTACACACTTTTTTTTCTATACCGGTGTTCTGCTGATGTGTGCTTAGTAATAAATCACAACTAGTTTTACTAAGTCAATATTAACACAGCACTTTGAACAAGCAAACCTTTTCAAGAGCTAAGAATTAATCCTTCTACCACATTTTATAAAGCGATATCAAAGGTGACATTGAATAAATATTTTTCCTAGTTTCTTGCTTCCAGATGTCTTTATTGTCTTACGTGGACTCAGGGTTTTTGAATAAGGACACTCTAAAAATAGAGGTGTTTGCTAATGTTCAAAATTAGGGCTGTGTGACTAATTGATGGCTGGCAAAATGGGGAATGAACTGTGTTCAGCTTGAACCATGTGTAATTGTCCTTTTCTTTTCACTGAACTGTAAATCCTAAGCATTTTGGTGGCAGTAGTTCCTGTTTTGGCCAGTAACCTAGGAGCTAGAGCACTCCCTACCATGGTGTGGGAGACACTGGGTGAGTTCTAACCCCTGCAAAGTAGATTCAAACCCACATCTATCACTGTCTTGGAGATTATTGAGTGCACCCTCAACAAATTTACTGATGACACCAAGCTGAGTGGTGCGGTCAACACGTTGGAGGGAAAGGATGCAATCCAGAGGGACCTGGGCAGGCTTGAGATGTGGGCCTGTGTGAACCTCATGAGGTTCAACAAGGCCAAGTGCAAGGTCCTGCATCTGGGCCAGGGCAATCCCAAGCACAAATACAGGCTGGGGAGAGAATGGAATCCTTTACAGGACACAGGGGGGAACATGACTACTGAGGATAAGGAAAAGGCTGAAGTTCTTAATGCCTTCTTTACATTTGTCTTTACTAGTCGGACCACTTATCCTCAGAGTACTCAGCCTCCCAACCTGGAAATCTGGGACAAGGAGCAGAAGAAACCACCCACAGTTCAGGTGGAAACAGTCAGAGACCTGCTGCTCCACCTGGACTGTCACAAGTCCATGAGGCCAGATAGGATCCACCCACGGGTGCTGGGGGAGGTGATGGATGTGAATGCTGGGCTGCTTTCCATCATCTATCAGTGGTCATGGTCATACGGAGAGGTCTTGGATGACTGGAGACTTGCTAATGTGATACCCATCTATAAGATGGAGGACCCAGGGAACTATAAGGAGGACCCAGGGAACTACAGGCCTGTCAGCCTGACCTTGCTGCCAGGAAAGGTGATGGAACAGCTCATCTTGAATGCAATCACATAATGTATGTGGAACAACTTGGGGATCAGGCCCCGTCAGCATGGGTTAATGAAAGGCAAGTCCTGCCTGACCGACCTCATCTCCTTCTGTGACCAGGTGACCCGCCTGGTGGATGAGGGAAAGCCTGTTGACATAGCCTGCTTAGACTTCAGCAAGGCCTTTGACATGGTCTCCCACAGTATTCTGCTGGAGAAGCTGGCAGCCCATGGCTTGGACAGGTACACTCTTTGCTGGGTTAAAAATAGGCTGGATGGCCAGGCCCAGAGAATGGTGGTGAAAGGAGTAAAAACCAGCTGATGACCAGTCACCAGTGGTGTTTAGTCAGGCATTGGAATGGGTTGCCCAGGGAGGTGGTGGAGTCACAGTCCTTGCGGGGTGTTTAAGAAAAGGTTGGACGTGGTGCTTAGGGACATGGTTTAGTGGGTGATAGTGGTGGTAGGGTGTTGTTTGGACCAGATGATATTGAAGGTCTTTTCCAACCTTAATGATTCTATGATTCTATGACTCTATGATCTTTAAAGTCCCCTCCAACCCAAGCCATTCTACGACTCTGTGATTTTGTAAGATGGAGGGGCAGGCAGCACAACGTGGGTAGAAAAAAGGTTCTCAGTCACTCCAGTTCGTATTATCCTGCTTTGTACAAATAATTCAATACCCACTCAAGCAGGAGCCAAACCGAGATGTCCTGTCACTCCGTTGGGACAAACCTTCACTTGACTGCCTACCAGAGGAGCTCCCCAAGAATCAGACTACTATGCACTCTCTGTCTCTGAATATTTACCACAAAATAGACCAGCCTGAAAAATGAAAAACTAAGTGGATACTCCTTGCTTACATGTTAGGACATTTGAGAAGAGTGCAGCTGAAGGAAGTTCATATCCACTGGTGGTTTTATTCAGGGTGGGGATGTCAAACAAAGCTCCCCCATCTCTGAATGGGCACCCCAGCTACCTCCAGTAGTCAGCATCCAGGTGGTACAATCTCAGCTGGGGAGCTGTATAGGATACTAAGCAAACATATGGAGAAAGTGACTAAAGTCTAGGCTCATTTGGACAGTGAAAATTTTAGGACTTCCCTTCCTCTTCGCCACCCCGCCCCCCAAAAAAAAATAAAAAATACAATGCCAAGCAATTAAGGGCACTAAAGAGTTAAGTCATTAAGAGTTTTCCCACTTTCCCCATCAAAACAGAACCTGATATTTAGCACGCTGTCTGGATTCAGCTCCTGTCAGGTAGAGGAGATAACTGAAATCAGGTTTCAATATCCAGTGAAAGAAGAATCTCATTTAAAAATCCCATTCTTGTTGATGAAAATCTAGTGTACAAGTCTCTATGGAGAGGGACTCTTTACTCGGGTAGATAATGATAGGACAATGGGGAATGGTCTTAAACTAAAAGACAATAGATTTAGACTAGACATTAGGAGGAAATTCTTCACTGTAAGGGTGGTGAGGCACTGGAACAGGTTGCCAAGAGAAGCTGTTGCTGCCCCATCTCTGGAGGTGTTTAAGGCCAGGCTGGATGAAGCCTTGGCCAAACTGGGTGGCTTTCCTGCCTATGGCAGGGGGGTTGGAGTTAGATGATCTTTAAGGTCCCTTCCAACTCGAGCCATTCGATGATTCTATGTTATGATTCTATCTGTGTCTTGCCAAACACAAAGGTAGAAGTCTTTATCCTGAAAATAATATATATATATATGTATATATATTAAGGGCAAAGCAGTGAGATGCTTGGTGCTGCTGGCTTAAATCTACTCTGCGTTACTTTGCTGTTGCTGTCTTTGTTTCCCTTCCTGTTTTCCTTCTGTGATTCAATCTGTCTGTTTTTCAAGTAGAGTGCTTTAGAGTGAAACCCCCAGAAGATGCAGGCATTGTAAGTCTTGGAGCTGACAGACAGCACCCACAAAAGTTCGTGCTTGGTGCTCAGGGCAACAGGGACTTGGTCTGAGTTTCTTAGGCACTGTTGGAGTAATAGTGTGCAAGCACAAAGTTAAGAAGGGTGGTAGTGAAGAGCTAAAACATGTGCTAAATGATCTGGGCCATCAGGATTGCAGGAAGCTTCACCTGGGTGCAACTCAGAAATGCTAGTAGGATGAGTGAGGATTCCCAAAGAGAGGTCAAGTAATATGATCTTAAGAGCTGTACCTTGAATTGCAGTTTCTAAATACCAATCAAAGTCTTAGCATTGTCTTTTTTTTTTTTTTCAAAACACAGTTTCCTGTCATTATTTATTTTATTTTTGTCACTATTTATATTTATTTTATCCTGTCACTGAGCTGGAGGACCATGACAATGGGAATGACAAACTCCCAACCGACCCTGAACATGTGTGGGATTTGCTGCTCCGCCTGGATCCATACAAGTCCATGGGTCCAGATGGGATTCATCCCAGGGTGTTTAAAGAGCTGGCTGACGTAATCGCGGGACCTCTCTCAATTATTTTTCAACGGTCTTGGGAATCTGGTGAGGTCCCATTGGACTGGAAGCTGGCAAATGTGCCAATTTTCAAGAAGGGTAAGAAAGAAGACCCTAGCAATTACAGGCCTGTCAGTCTCACGTCAGTGCCTGGTAAAATTATGGAGAGGATGATCCTTGAAGTTATTGAAGCGCACCTGGGGGACAATGCAGTCATTGGTCCCAGCCAACATGGGTTCATGAGGGGTAGGTCCTGCCTAACAAATTTGATTTCCTTTTATGATAAGATCACCCATCTAGTCGATCAAGGGAAACCAGCTGATGTGATCTTTTTGGACTTCAGCAAAGCTTTTGACATGGTTTCCCATAGGATCCTACTGGACAAAATGTCCAGCATACAACTTAACAAAAACATCATACGATGGGTGAGCAATTGGCTGACGGGCAGGGCTCAAAGGGTTGTGGTAAATGGGGCTACATCTGGCTGGCGGATGGTCACTAGTGGGGTCCCTCAAGGCTCCGTTTTAGGGCCAGTCCTCTTCAATGTTTTTATAAATGATTTGGATGTAGGACTAGAAGGTGTTTTGAGCAAATTTGCCGATGACACTAAACTTGGAGGAGTTGTGGACTCAGATGAGGGTGGAAAGGCCTTGCAGAGAGATCTGGACAGATTGGAGAGCTGGGCGATCACCAACCACATGAAGTTTAACAAAAGCAAGTGCCGGGTCCTGCACCTTGGACGGGGCAACCCTGGCTATATGTACAGACTGGGCGACAAGATGCTGGAGAGCAGCCCCGCAGAGAGGGATCTGGGGTTTGTGGTTGACAGCGAGTTGAATATGAGCCAGCAGTGTGCCCTGGCAGCCAGGAGGGCCAACCGTATCCTGGGGTGCATCAAGCACGGCATCGCTAGTCGGTCGAGGGAAATGATTGTCCCGCTCTACTCTGCGCTGGTGCGGCCTCACCTCAAGTACTGTGTGCAGTTCTGGGCACCACTGTACAAAAAGGACATTAAACTGTTGGAGAGTGTCCAGAGGAGGGCAATGAAGATGGTGAAGGGCCTAGAGGGTAAGACGTATGAGGAGCGGCTGAGGTCACTGGGCCTGTTCAGCCTGGAGGAGGCTGAGGGGGAACCACATCGCAGCCTACAACTTCCTCGCGAGAGGGAGTGGAGAGGCAGGTGACCTATTCTCCGTTATCACCAGTGACAGGACCTGTGGGAATGGTGTGAAGCTGAGGCAGGGGAGGTTTAGGCTGGACATCAGGAAGAGGTTCTTCACCAAGAGGGTGGTCGCACACGGGAACAGGCTCCCCAGTGAAGTAGTCACTGCACCAAGCCTGCCTGAATTTAAGAAGCGATTGGACTGTGCACTTACTCACATGGTCTAAACTTTGGGCAGACCTGTGCGGTGCCAAGAGTTGGACTAGATGATCCTTATGGGTCCCTTCCAACTCGGGATATTCTGTGATTCTGTGATTCTATTTTTCAAGCTTTGAAAAAGCTTGGAATGTTAAATCAGCTTTCTAATAACGTTTCCCACATTAGGAGAAACTGGTCCCTGTGAGCAAAGTTAGGCTCTAGTATTCCATAAGGCAATCTTTGTTGTTGTTTTAATTTGCTGCTTTCCCACATATATCTAAAAAAAAAAAAAAAAAGCTGGTGTGGCCTTTCCCATCCCTTGCATGCCTTTACACTGAATAGGCAGCAAATCACAAGCGCTGTGTGGTGGGAGCTAGTTAATAAAATGCTGTTGTTCAGATATCAGGAAGCATTCCTGAACATTGTGATGATGTATGAGAAATGTGAAGCTGAGTCTGAATAAGGAGTCAACTCAGGAGGGTGTTGCAGAAGATTTATTAACTTCAGGACACATATATTCACCCGCTTCATTTACTCAGAATTGCCAAATTGCCATGGGTATAAGTGAGAGCAAAGTCTCTCCAGTATCTTAAAAGACAGATAAGTGCTGAATATGCCCAATGGATCTGGGAAACTGTATTTGGGAGGGGAGAAGAACAGCAAGGGCTTCTGCAGACTACAAAAGATAGGTCAGGTCTTCACACCTCCAACCCTAGATGGGAAAGAGAAAACCATTAGCTCACTGGAAGATGTTACAGATGTATTTAAAGTAAAGGTCACTGATTTGATTTACTTCTGTTGAGTAATAAGCACCTTCTCTTCCAGAAATATGTATTGCAAAAGCCAGCTTGAGCCTTTCAGGTGTAGGTACAGTGCATCACTCTGAGAAAGGTCAGACCAAGCAGCAGCTTCTCTTCTTGAAAGGAGCCAAGAGACAAAATGTTTTTTATTAAGACTTGCTCTGCGAAGTTCTGCCTAGACTTTGAGCAAACTATTTTCACATGTAAGCAGAACATATTTTCTTACAGGAAAATTCTCAGTCTTTCAGGTGTTTTAAAGATATGTCAGCCAGTCTGTTAGACAAGAACCATCTGATGATAAACCAGATCTATAAACCATTTTAAATTGAGAGCATAATAGGATTATGAGCTATGGTTACATTTATTTTTCCACCAGTAAATGAATGTGAAACATCCTAGATTTTTTTTTCTTTTTTTTTATAATTTAGATGGAGCCACACAAATTAAGAATTAACAGTGCAGGGTATAGTCAATTTGATGTGCTTAGAAGAGTTCTACTGCTCCTGTTGACTAAATAAATATTTATAAGCACAGTTCATGAAGTATGGAGTACTTTGCATGTCAATGGTTACTCTGATTATTTAAAGTCATAATTCCAGTACTGCCATTTTGTGACATTAAAAATAATGAGGGACATTAAAATGGTAAACTGGAAATATGCCCGTGGTCCAGAATATGCAGATGCAAAAATTATGAGAATGTGATACAGAAGTAGAGGAATAATTTCAAAAGAAGTGTATCTGGAAACCTATATAGATTAAGAAATTTTGCACACAGCATACAAAACTGAGTGTTGTGGGCTAGTTGGTGTTGACTAAATATCTAAATACATACATCATTTAAGTCCAAATTTAAAAACTGTCAGGCACATAACTTATAGTCATGCCCCAGTAGGTTGTGAACATATCAGACCTCATTTGCTGGGTAACTGTGGAGTGTTTGGCAAATCCAAGAATAATTTCAGGAATAGAGTGAAAGGTTCCAACTAATTTTCACTTGGGTAGGGACAGTTTGCCACTGATAATTATCACCAAATTTTTCCTGTGCTCCAGATTGTCTCTTGCCTGGCTTCTCTTGTCCTGAGCCTCTGTGCTGGCCCCATAGCCTGCTGCCATAGTCAACCATTAAGGAGTAAAACAGTGAGTTGTTATCACTGGCAAGATTGTTGAGACAGACAACCCAGCTGTTTGTCTTGGGTTGAAATACACCATTTCTGATGATATGGACAATTGAGAGAGACTCTAAGGTTTGCTGATCATCAGGGTATTTCAAGACCAACCCAGAACTAGACTATTTATGACTTTTAAGGGGAAGAACAGCAAACAAACCTCTATCTGCCTGCAAAAATATACGCAGACATATTTGGCTGTTTTATGATCTGCTTCTTGTCTCAGCGGAGCTGATTTCATTAAAGCCAAGCTTCCTCTTTGTCATTTCATTCTTTTTCCTTCAGACTAATACAACCCCTGAATGAATGATGACCAGAGCTGCTATCACAGTTCCTCCAAAGGCAGTTATTCTGGTACAAGATTCATTCTCATCCACCTTAGCAAACTGTAGCGTTTGTGCCATCCCAGTATAGTTACAGTGACGAGGTTATCCTAGAGTAGATACAGTGGGGCTGGTGGAGAAGTGCTGATAGTGGCAGACCTTGCTCTAAATCTGGAACAGAGGTAGCTCACACTTGCACCAGGTATTATGAGTGTGGCAAACCTGCATCCATGTGTGAGAATGGGATGGTCATGAGACTATACTCCAAAACCCACCCCCAGAAATAAAACCTTGTTATCTGCATACGTACAGGGTAAAGCAGCTCAAAGAACATTACTGCTGGCACTATTTTAGAATATCCCATTCTGTTAAGCTGTGGGATTGGTCAATATAGATGGCATAAAGCTCAGTTTGCTAAGTGGAATGCGGTCAAGCTTTTAGTGGGTGCAAATTGACGCAGCTCCACAGAAGCTGATGGGTTCATGTTGATTCACATCACTTAATGGATACCCCACAGTTTGCTGCTGACCTCTTTAATCTGCCCAAATGTTTGGCACCTTGCACTTTCTATAATCACTTAAAACTGTGGTGAGGGATTGGGGTAAGGCAAAGCATTTTGCACTTATTTTGGCACTCAGTGAGCACAGATTCTGAAGAAGCTTTGAGATAACTAAATCCTACCTTTCTTTAGAAGTTGGACATCTGCCTCCCAAAGGCTCTGCTCTTTTGAATATCACTTCCATAACTTCTCAGTCAGATGTAAGGGTGGAGAGAGTGGGGTGCAAAATTGGCCGAGAACTGTATTAATAACTTAAGTGACTTCAAGTGAAGTAAATACTAAATATATATTTCCAGTTTGACACAAAATCCACTGACAGCAACCATAATCTGAGATCCTTTCATCATGCATGATTATAATCACTCACTGTCATGAGGCACCTATCTGTCACATTTATAGTTAGAAGCAGTGGAGGCAGCTGACATCTGACAGGGATGAAGCAGACCTGACAGGCACCCCCATCTTGGCTTGCTTTTCCCCTCCCTTTCATTCCTGTCTTGTAAAGGCTGGCAGACATCTCATCCCCATGGTGCCCCAGTCACAGTGTTGCTAAAGGGAAATGTGACTTTATGGGATGGCTTCACGTCCTCCCTGCTGTCCTGATAGTCGCCAGGGACATGGGCCTTTGAGGTGGGTACGTAGTTCCTCAGAGAGCAGACACCCATTTCAGTCAGGGCGTATGCACATTCTGTTTGCTCATGCTCAGGGATACTTTTCTCTCTGGGTACCCTTTAAAAACACAGCAGTGTGGGATCCTTCCTGAATGTGGCCTTGGTAGTAGGGATTGCTGCTGCCACATAAATTTAGCAGCCCCAGAACACAGTGATCCCTGTGAACCAAGATGGCTGCCAGGTCTCTTCTGTGAAGAGCATGCAGTCTTTGAGCTGGTTAGCCCTACAGTGTTACAGGAGAAGATGAATAACTACATAATGACTAAATAAGTGTTTTATCTTCTGCTTCTTTTTCCTTCCTTGAAGATGGTAATGTCTACCTGTCCCTTTCCCGGTAAACCTCACCTCTTTCCTCACACTTGTTTACTGCTGGAAGTCATCACCTTGGTCATCCTCCATCCACACCCAGTCTGTGGTGATTCACTCCCTTCCCATCAGCAAACAGGGAAAAGAACCAGCTCAAAAGCTGGTGCCATCCTGTTCCTTCATCACAATTTATATGATTATAATAGTTCCTAACTATGTGCCATGTATACAAGATTGCCTATAAAATAACTCCATCAGACCAGGGGAGAAGAGTGGGTGGACGAATGCCTAGGTTGGCATATGTCTTTCTAGGAAGTCCTTTCATTTTTTTCCAAATCTTGCTGTAAAAAGGACTAGGAATTCCTAATCATTTATTTTACAGTATTAAACTGATCTAAACTGTTCTTTAAAGATGAGACTTCGTGATAAAATTTGCCTTTGGCACCTAACGGGCAACTATCTCAACTTGTTTTTCTGAACTGTTGTGCCACAACCATGACACTTGTAGTCTCCCCATTGCTGAAACAAGGAATGCACAGTTTTTTCTTACTTTGTTACACCAGCATAGATCTAGAATAACACCACCTTTGAAATTAGTGGCAGATTTTGGCCCATCAACATTTTGTGAGTTTTATAACAGCAAGGAATTGAAATGAAGCCCATTGTTTCCAACTTTGGGAGAGGAACTTTATCTATCCGACAGCTGCTGTAGTCTACCTGCAGTTGATTGATGTTAGCTTAATAATGATGATCGATTAGATCATCAGTGTCATCCTTAGAAAGAATGTACTTTGGCTAATGACATCAGTTGACTAATAGATTCCTGTTTAAATGTCAGGGGGCCAGAGAAAGACACTCTGCTAAGTACTTACATTATACCTATTGAAAAAAATCCAATCGTCTACCTTACAAAGGACTTTTGTGACATAGTTATAAGCCCTTTATTTCCTCTACTACTGACAAGCAAATTTTGCTTAAAGTTGCAACAGCGTAAAGCTGAGTTACTCCATTTGTCTTCAAAGTTTGGCTCAGCCTTTCTAGAAAGCTTCCGATATAAATCACTGAGCTGTTCCCTGCTGTCATTACAGAAAGCACGTCTCTAGCCCTGAAACCAGAGGTATGGGAGGTGGCTCCTTTGTCCACTGCTGTCTCAGAAGAAAAATGTTCTGTATTTAATTTTCTATTCCATTGTGTTTGCTTTTGGAGGAACTCAAATTCCGTTCTTCTAATTATATTACACATCCTACAAACATCTTGAGAATATCTTGCATCATTATTGCTGTAAACAAACCACATTTCCCCTTCCCCTCAAGCAGAAGACTCTGAATAAATCTTGCATTAATGTTATGCACAAATTAGTGATTCCAGTTGGCTATATCACGCAATGAAATTTTCAAACATAGTTTTCAATTGATTTCTAAATAATCATTCAAGGAAATACTTGCTTAATGCAAACTTACAGTAGGTAAATATGAATGGGAATGTCATTCTGTCAGTATTTTCTGTATGGATTCCTTATGGAGAGGTACAGTTTATAACAAGAAATGACTAACATTCATCTAATTTAAGGAGGTGATTGAATGAGGGACAAAACTATTCTCCGTGCAGATGCATAAGTGCACAGCAGAAGATAGTTTTGTACTTTTAACTTGAGTCAAAATGTACAGAACTGTGAGCAGACCAGTTTATTTTAACAGTATATCTACAAGCTTTCTTCCACTGAAAATTAATTACTGGGCAGATTTATTTTATTCCTATTCAGAAGATCACTTCCAGTGTAAAACTAAATTGCAAAGCTGATGAGAAATTATTACAGATACATGTTTAGGTTTCTTTATTCACACGCATGTATAATTAAATCCAGCTGCCCACCCAGCAGTGGTTGTTTTTATAACTCAAATTTGAATGTGTTCAAGTGAATTAATTATTTGCATTGCTCTGGCTCACTGGTAAGTCAAAAAACTTCATGGAAAATTAACTATAGGTGCTGCCTGAGCTAAACAAACAAAAAAATTAACAAGCAGGGCTGTTTGCTTAGAGACCATGGCAAGTTTAATTTTTACTGATCTTCAGTTCATTTGAACACGTTCCTTCTGAAGCAAGCAGATCTGAGAGGACTATTGCAGCAGCAAGGAACAAGTGAACACTGCTGAAGTGGAGGAGCACTTCAGATCCCCGGAGAATCAGAGAAGAGTCTCTACGTGGATGACAATTTTAGCCACCATTGAGCTCTCAGGGAGGCGGAGAAGAGAGGCTCTCGCCTGTTTATCACTGTCCGTAGCAAGGGAGGAAGCAAGCTAGGGAAATGTATATACAGAAAAATATTCCATCATCCCAGTAAGAATCTGAAAATTCAAACACAGAGGAGGGTGTGAGAGTATCTGCAGCATTTAATTTTATATGTCCAGCTTAACTGGCTAAGATTATCCACGGCAGGCTCACTGCCAGAAGACTTACTGGACTGAACTGGCAATGGGTAGGATTTGCTGCATCCTGATTTATACCATTTTTTCCAATAACATCTGTGGCCCTTGCTCATGCCACCTTGCTCCATCAGCGTGCAGGGTTGCTCACAACATATGAGCATCACAGACTGGCCTTAGCTGTTCTTTCCTTGCATTAAAACACCTCACGCTGCTGGGAAGACAAGGACAAAAATCTCTTCAGGGGATAATGCAGCTGTGACCTTCCTGGATAAGGATAAGGATTTCATTTGTGGGGTTGTCTGCTCTCACAGGGTGCACTGTAACCTGGTGAAACTTCAAAACTTCAGTAAACTAGTACTAGTTCCAGAAAAAGCCTAGCGACAGCAGTGCAGCACTTGGGGTAAAACAGGCTGTAGGCAGGCAATCTCTTGCAGATGTGGCTGTGCCAGTAGAAGATGTCTTGCCTCAACTTTTCATTGCTGCCCACTCTTAGAGAGTGTTGCTGCTCTGATCTGCTCACTCAACTACATGTCTGAGTGCTCCCAAACCCACTTCAGTGGAAATGAACAAGTTAAAACTGAATTTGCTGGTTGGAAGGGGCTTTGGGCAACCTGGTCTAGTGGGAGGTGTCCCTGCCCATGGCAGAGGGTTGGAACCAGATGGTCTTTAAGGTCCCTTTCAACCCAAACCATTCTATGATTCTATGACTCTGTGAAATTAAAAACAATACAGCTTGGCAGACCCAGCACAAAATTGCTCTCTTTGCAATTTGAGGACAAGGAGAAGCGCTCATTGTTTCATTGCATGTTGCATCATTTGCTCATTTCACCTTTATCTCATCTATCTAGAGAATAAAAACATACCAAGGATGTCTGTTATCAAGAGGAAAAACAACTTGAAAAGAACATTTTCATGTCTATCTATCTACCTCCCTCGCTATCTGTCCTTTAATTCAAGTCTTTAAAAGTTAATGGTATATTACGACCACCAATCCAGATTAAAACATTGTATGGAGTATAATTTGGCATTTTTGGAAGTATTTTAATTTTTTTTTAAACATTTTTGTTTCCCTGAAAAACTAACATTTTTAATGGTGGATTTTGCAAAAGTGTCTTTTTAAATTTTCTGTCCAGTGCATCATGCTGTGACTCATGGAGTGCGGTTGTATAGGTCACATCAAACTTCTTTCTTTAAGGAAAACATGATGTCACGTATGCGGCCCAATGTGATGTGTCAGAGCACATGAGAGGTCATGCCTGAAATGTGACAGAAGCTGTTCTCAGATTCACTTAAAATCTAGGGACAAACAGCAAACTGCTAGATAAAGCTGTCTCATGATGTTAATAGTATTAACTCATATGTTTTTCTATAGTACCTTTAATCCTAAAATGTGACCATCTTGAACAAAGAAATCATCTTGTGTTTCAAATATGGCTTAAAAGGATGACTTTTTCTTTCTTTCTCTTTCTTCTTTTCTTCCTTCCTTCCTTCCTTCCTTCCTTCCTTTCTTTCTTTCTTTTTCTTTCTTTCTTTCTTTTTCTTTTTCTTTCTCTTTCTTTTTCTTTCTTTCTTTCTTTTTCTTTCTTTCTTTCTCTTTCTTTCTTTCTTTCTTTCTTTCTTTCTTTCTTTCTTTCTTTCTTTCTTTCTTTCTTTCTTTCTTTCTTTCTTTCTTTCTCTTCCTTCCTTCCTTCCTTCCTTCCTTCCTTCCTTCCTTCCTTCCTTCCTTCCTTCCTTCCTTCCTTCCTTCCTTCCTTCCTTCCTTCCTTCCTTCCTTCCTTCCTTCCTTCCCTCTTTCCTATCTTCTTTCTCCTCCCTCCCTCCCTCCCTCTCCCTGGATTTGATGTGGACCCACCCGGATTTGTGCTAAAACATAAAATCTCCTGAGAGACTGAGGCCCTTAGGTTTACAATTTTGATTTCACTTGACATGGTATTGTCACACATAGACTGTTGCTTCAGCAATAACATGAAAAGAAAGCTACCGCCTACAGAATCATCAGCAGTACATTGACCCAGAGCTACAAATGCACTGAGTCCATAAATAAGTGCACTTTTTTAAGATTTAGACTCTCTGTGATGACCACCAGCCCGATGCAATGGTTGGGCCAATTAAATACCATAATCAGATAGCCGACTGCTTTGAGTAATGTGTTTATCTGCTTTCAAGTTGATTTTGTACAGGGTAGCACCAATGATAAGGAAGAGATTTTGGTTAAAATAACCTGTCATTTACAATACTTAAATGATTCTAAATGTGAAGGCATGAACATGTGTATATGTGCATTTTATGAATTAATACAAAATGAGTTTTATTCTTCTGAACTGTAACACTTCACTTTTTGTAATACATTTTATGAAAGTGGGCACAGTTATCATCTCACTGAGAATTTATGTTTAATATTTAGTCCCAAATTCTCTTGCAAAAAAGAGAAATCCATTTTACATTACATTTTTATAAGTCTTTGACCAGATTTGTTCAAAAGTTTGAACGTTTGTTTTTGCTTGAGTCCAGGCCTTCCCTGTTGCATGATGCAGACTGTTTTCTGTATGTAGTAATGAATGCTTTATAATTTTTAAAAAAAAAAACCAAAAACATTGCATCTCATTTTTCTCTCAGTTTTGTTGCATTGGTGCAATTTTTTTCCTCTTTACTTGCACTAAAGCAAAGAAAATTGTGTACTGTGTCCATGCCATAAGACTGTCAACTAATAGATCTATATTGGACTAGTGTCTTTATGTTTAAAAGTTTCAGTCAAGATTTCTAAATATTCCTGAACACAACACTGTTAATGGGAATAGCTGCCAGATGAAAATGATTATCTTTAAGTTTCGTACTCTTTCTATACATTTAGCAACCTCTTTGGGGTAATTAATTGTCCTTTCCATTGAAAAACTTCATTATTTGGTAAAAGCGCCAGTTTTTGTGAAGTACGGGACCAAAATTCATTTGATGTCTTTGCCTAAAAAAAATCTTTAATTTCCTGACTCTTCTGTGAGAACAAATGCAGTTAAAAAGGGCTGATTGCTCTTTTCTAGTACTGCCATTGGAGTTACGTTTGGGGAGATGCAAGTCATCATTTCTTCTTCTCCTAAACTCTTCTAAAATGTCACTCTTCACTCATACTGTATATACACTGCAAAGTGTGCCCAGATCCCAGATCCAGGCTTGGATCCAAACCTCTGGTCTGGCCAAGCTTTTGTTTTTTACCGCACACAATCCATGCACGTGTCTTTGCTTCCCTTCTGTTGCATCGGTTCAAAGAGAGTTCAGTGCTAAGGAGTTACAGGAATATGTCCCAGAGTCCTTAAAGCCTCCTTAAACAGAGACACTTGAAGGGCTAGTTCATGGGAGAACCTGTCGGCATATCAGCCACCCCAGCCTGTGTCCCTAGGGGTGAACATAGGCAGAAATGTTTCCCAGGGGAAGTGAGATGGGCTTTCCTTCACCTCAAGTTGCCTCCTGCTTGCTGAGGTGAGAAGGAGGTGTCCTGGCTCTGTGTCACTGCAACGCCATGCAGCTTTGGTCCAGCCACATAAGGGCAAAATGAACCATCTTGGCTTGTTACTGTACCAGGAAAGTGTTGCTCACAGGGCTAGCGCTGGTGGCATCCCTCTGCTGGGACCAAAGCCGGGCAGGCTGTAGCCCAGTTTGCAGCTGAGGAAGGACCAGTGCAGGCACATCTGGGCAGGAAGCGGGGAGCTCCTGGGCTACAGACTGAGTCAAGGACAAATTCCTGGCTGACCAGCCTGGCTACCACAGGCTTCACGATTTTACAGAGGCAATATATTGAGTCAAGAAAAGTTAAATACCAGGCACAGTGCATTCACTCATCTTCAGGGGCACATCAGCCTCCAAGAATAACACCAAAATCATTGTTTCAGTTTATTCCCCAAACCCTTGTTTCAATTTATTCCCTTTCCTATCTATATTCAGAAGAAAGTGGAAGCTGTTTCCTTAAAATATTCATAATCCTCTTTGTGCAACTAGTCTAAGTTCTAAATTTAACTTTCGTCCTAAAGCCACAAAACACTATTGGTAATAAATTCTCTCTCTCTCTCTTTCTTATTTGGGAAGGAAAATAAATTGTTTATTTTTAACAATTCAGTTTAGAGGAAAAAATTATAGCATAGTGAATAGCAACTAAATTAGCAATTCCATCTATTATCCAAACCAGCAGGTCTTCTATTAACAAGAGCAGTTTGTGGCCCCTGGATTATGAAATCAATCAGGCAGTTTATTTTTCTTTAATTTCGGGGAATCAAGTAATTGTAAATCGGTCAAAAGCCACATGTAGGACTTGTATTTACCTGTGCCACGTTGATTTAACTGATTTAATATCACTTTCTTACTCCTTTTGATTTATTTTCTGAAGCTGGGGCTGCTGATTGTGTGTAATTTATCCCACATTGAGGGCAGTTATTAGACACCCAGTCCAGCACCTCTGGTACAGACAATACCTTCACTCCTCTTTAATAAATGTGCTTAAAAAACCTGACACTCAGCCAAAGGGCCGGTAACTACACATAGGCTGGGCAAGGGGAGCTATTCCGTCTACTCTGTTTTGTTTGCAAATTTAATGGAAGATTATTATTATATATTTTTAAATCAGGCGGGTATGTTGGCACAGAGAGCAGCTGGTGGGTTAGCTGTCCAAGGCAGCTCAAATAAAACTTCAATACACAGATTGTTTCATGTCCCTGCTCTGAGGCTGGGTTTTATTGAATTGTAGTAGTTAACAGAAAGCTCTGAGCAACCTGCAGCAGAGACTACCATTGTGCACAAACTGGGATTAGGGCGGAAATATCCATCTTCATATTCTGCCCTTTTTAAAAAGACAAATGAGACCTAATTGAGTTCTTCTTTGCCTGTAGTCTTCACTGTCTGCTTGCCATACCTAGGAAGCAGGAAACTTTCCATTTGGTTTATTTTAGATCGCTTGACTGTCCATAGATATTTGCCACTTGTCAGCCTCCAACTTTATGGTCCAAAGGCCATACACAACTTCATGTGCACATGCACCTCAAGTTCTTTTTCTGAGGTGTTGAGTTGGTGCCACGAAGTGGAGCCGGAGTCATAGCTGTCGATGCTGGGAATCATACAGTCTAAGCCAGGGAGAAGAGGAGCATGGACAGATGATGCCACAGCCACTGGCCTCATCAGCTTCTGCAGCCCTAGAGGGACATTGAGCCCAGAAGAACTCAGAGCAGCTTCAAGACTGGCCTGAAATATGCCATGGTGTCAATCATTCCTTTGGAGCCCGAAGCCCACTGAAGCCATTCAGGTAAGCTTTAATGTAACTGGCAGTCTTTTTTATAACTTAGGTCCAGGACCAGAGATCTTCCCTGGAAATTCAAGCAGCAGTCAAGTGCATTACTGGATTGCATCATTTTGCCTTTGAAGATTAAAAGAATTCAATGGTTAAGATTAAAGTATACTTTCACTGTGTGAAGGCATACAATCCACCTACTCAGAGAATTAGATGAGTCACTCAAAAATTCAGTGCATCAATACATTATTTTTTAAACACAAACAAAATCTGAATTAACAATGGCTGCAGGTTTGAAAAGGATGTGAATGGGCACATACTTGCTTATGAGCCTTCATGAGAAAACATTTAAGGCAAAGAGTGTATCATTAAAAAAAAATGTTTCTAGAAAGAAGAGTAGTAGTAGATGCATTTTGCAAGGTTGGTTTCTGCTGCTGGTTCTACACTGTCAAGGACAAAGTAGATATGAAGATGGATGGTATTTCAGGCCAGAAAGCATCTTTAGATCATCTAGCCTTAAATCCTTTGTGCATCACATATATACAGTTCAGCATCACCTCTAAGCCGAATTCAGTAACATCAGGGACAGGTGCTGAGCTCTGCTCTCTGGGGACAGCGACAGGACCCGAGGGAACGGCATGGAGCTGGGACAGGGGAGGGTCAGGCTGGGGGTTAGGGAAAGGTTCTGCACCCAGAGGGTGGTCGGGCACTGGGACGGGCTCCCCAGGGCAGTGGTCATGGCACCTAGCTGCCAAGAGTTCAAAAAGCGTTTGGACAATGCTCTCAAACACATGGTCTGGTTTTTGGGTGGTCCTGTCCGGAACCAGGAGTTGGACTCAATGAGCCTTGTGGGTCCCTTCCAACTCAGGATATTCTGTGCTTCTATGATTCTGTATTTGATGACAGATCTCCCAGAAAAGCACCTGGTCCTGTTTTGAAAACACTGAGAACTGGAGAGCCTATGCAGACTAGGCAGACAGTTGCCCAGTTTCATGATAAAAATGGTCTATCTTTTCTCTGTTTTGGATCTGTGCGGCACATGTTTCCCTCCAGCACTCATGTCTTCTTATGCCTTTCCCCACCAGATTAGAGAGCTCAATGGAGCAGAGCAGCAGTCAGCCACTTTTCAGTCAGTCAGATGTCTTAATTACAATGTCAGCGATATGAATGATCCAGGAAAGGAGCTTTGCAATTCCTTAGCCTCGCTGGAGCACTGAGAGTACTGCCTTGCATGCAAGGGCTGCGCTGTAGTTGAAGCTTGCTCTTCTGTTCCTGGAAGCCTGTATTAATTACCCTCCACAGCTGTAAAACCGAAATTATGCAAAGGTGATTCAGCTTTTTAGAATCCAGTACCTCAGGGAGAATAGTGTGCTCTCCACCCTGTCCATGGACTTCTACTGACTACTGACTTCTCCCCCACCCTCTGCCCTGCAACTAAGGACAGGATTCACCCACAGCTTAGTGACAAGTGGAAAACGTGGCTAGGTCTGGGTTGTACAGCCAAACCACTTCTCTTCAGCAACATAAAGGTTCTTCAGTGCTGTTGTAGCAAGGTAGAGGTGCCTTACAATATATAATAGTTTTATTTTATGTTCAATTAAAGGGATTATTTTATTGCCAAAGTAGCAAAAGGAGACCATATTAAGGTGCAAACTGAAATTTTTGGAGGCTACATCTACGCTATGCAAAGGAACAAAATGCAGAAATTCATTAATCAAGTTCCCTGAAACAATTGTGTAGTAACATCAACAATGTACAGGACAGTCCTGTGAGGAGGTGCTATCTTGGGTCCTCTGTAGGAGCCATGAAGTCCCATTCCTCAGCAAGGTTGGAAGGTGTGACACATAACCTGTGCAGTCAGACTGCTACTGGTTCCTAACTGAGCTCAGTAAACACTAACCCAGGGGTCTACATACCTTCAGCAAAGCATTTGTGTCAAGATGTCCAAGACACTGTGCTCACACTTTAGGACCTGTAAATATTAGCAGTCCATAGTTTCTGTGCTGAGATCTGGATGTGTCAATCTAGAGGCCTTTACTACCTTGTTCTCTTTATGTTGGTGTATACATGGACTGTGGTGACCAGGCTTCATCTGGAAGAGAAGAAATCCAGCTGCACATGTTCCACTGATCCTTCAGCTCCACTGCCTCATCCTTGGGATGACACATGTCACAGGTGATATAATGTTTTCTTCCACAGCTCAGGAGCAGACTTGTTAGTCACTGAAGAACTCAGCACAACTCAATTAAATTTCTTCCACTACCTAATTGACATTTAGTCAGCTAGGAAGAAAACAACACCAACCGAAAACAGTCCTTGCTTTCAGTGAAGATGTTGTGAAACTCTATGATCCCAACTGGCCAAATGTGAGGAAGAAATGAAGAAAATTTAATTAGACATTGCATGGCCTCTCCTCCAAGATTAAATGTAATATATTTCTGGTTAGAATTTCCCTTGAGGATCCTCCTACTCATGTCAGGCACACAAAAGTGCTAAAACATCTGTGACAGCATGATGCGTAACATAATATGTAATCTGTGGTCACAACATCAGGATTAACTTCCAGCCAAAGAAGGTGATCAGGCTGCAGACATATATGTTAAAGGTCTGAGGTTCTGAGCATTTGTGATAAACTTAATCTCTGAAAGTGAGATGGATTTTTACAGCCAGTACCATTGTAATGCAGAGCATGCCTGAGCTTTAAATGCTACAGGAGATTACTCTCCAGAGCGATACAGGACAGTGTTCCCATCTTTGGGAAGAACACCCTTCCCAAAGTTTCCAGCATTTAACAATTTTTAAGACCACTCCTTGAGCTACTTTGTTTTTTTCCTAACAACCCTGGAATCATATAAACATAAGAAAGCGTACTGATGTCATGATCCCACTGCCTCTTAGCCAAAGTAGTGTGATGCTGTGACATAAAATGTATGAACTCTCTCTTTTCTCCAGAACCTGGGGAGGTTAACCAAGAAGCAACAGATGAAACTTGTCTCAGTAGAATTTTGACACTGTCTCAGGGGTATTTGTCTTAAGCAGTCTAGGGGACCTCAGTCTAGACCAAGTTTCTTTCTGGTAGTCTGTGGGCTTCCCTCTAGTTTTTTGTAAGACATCAGAGGTGAGTTTCAAAGTAGTTACTAACAACAGTTAAATAGAAATGTATGTGCACTTCTTCACAAATTGGGAAGGCAAAACAAAGACGGAAGGGAATTAAACTTTCATCTACTTTTCACCACACCTAATTCTCATACGGTAACATTGCAAAAGGTGGTCCGTGGATTCTTTTTCTCTCTCTTTTTTTTTTTTTCTTTTTCAAAAGGATTGAGTGGTTCTTGTTGAATGGAGTTGAAGAAGAATGTTCTAGATGAAAATACAGCAGAACTAGTGTAAATCTGGTTTAAAATAATTGTTCAGAGAGTAGTTATGATAATCTTTCCAGCTGAGAAGATGTGTCCAAGGAGTTATAATGTGGATTTAATATTCAGCATTTGATTAATGGTTTGGATGATAGAGTAGAGACTATACCTGTTAGACAGGCACATAACACTCAGCTGGGAGGGGCAGCGTGAATGGAGAAGGAATGTTCTTGACAAACTGGAAAAAAAACACAACAATTATCTGGCTTGGCTAAAAAGCTGCAGCTCAACAAGCAAAATTCTATTCTTAGGAAGAAAAATGCACAAACTTAAAATGGGGGGTTTCAGTAGACATATTTTCTGAAAAGCTTCTAGGGATTATAGCAGATCACAGCCTGAACTTACATCAACCATGTCACATTATCCGGATAAAACAATGCACTAAGGTGTGTGAAGAGGAATGCTATTTGATTTACTCACTACTGAGGAGGCTTCACTTTAACACTGTGCCCAGCTTCCGGCATTATCCTGCAAGAAGTGTATTGAATTGAGAGGAGACTAGGTATGGGTGCTGCAGTCCTAGGAAACAAAGTGTATGTGGGTTGAGGAAAGCAACTGGGAAGGGTGTTTACAGAGAAGATTGAGTGAGACAGTTGCAGTCTTCAAATAATGTTGGGTTTCCTAGGATGAGAACTCATGGGCAATGTGGATATTGAGGTCGGATGATAGGAAAACTTGCTAATGGTCAGGCAAGACTGATAGGGGAGGATGTGGAGTCTCTGTGATCCTACCTTGAGGCAAGACAATGGTTTGGTGCGTCTCAGACAGGACCATCAGACGAGTGAGGTTGTCTGGATGCACAGCTGCCATCAGCATATGTGTCCTATCTGCCTTCTGCTCTGTCACAGTCAACAAGAAATAATTTGTGGTGTATTTCATATATGCTACCTCCTATTTTTACTTGTGTTGAGCTTCCCATATCCAAGGTGCTGGGTTTTCCATCTCACACTTTCACTGGTTGCCTCTATTTTAACTGCTGATCATCTGCAAGAGAACGCGTTTCTGTACTAGTTCTTTCTGGCTTCACACCAAATGAGTTACTCAGTAGGAAACAAAATAATCCATATTTCTCTACATGTTTCAGAAGCCACAGAAGCACTATTAGAGGACATAGTAAGAATTACTGTCAAAACTGAGTTTCACCATGTCTGCAAAGCAGGTAGGGCTCCTGAGTACGTAGGAAACAATAATGGAACTGAGTTGCACTATGTAGAAAGTAGCAGCTAAGAGTAATCCCTTAAAGTAAGTACAGTTATGGTGGTGCAAACCAAGTCTAGCTGAGAAGAAAAACAGGCTCAAAGAAACTTGACTCATGTTACATTATCATAAGATCAGCTTCATCCTCAATAGACAAGCTTCCCACACTGATTTTGATTAAACTCTTGTCACATGTAATATTGATTTCTACTAAATTATTTCTATTCACACAATGTGAAGGAGGCGGACTGTCCCTATGAGCATAGAAGGTCTGTGCGTCCTTCAGAAAATATATAGAAAGTAGTCTGCCCTTCCAGCATTGATTATTGTTTCAATACATGCAGGAGCAGGAAAGCATTATGCATGTGCATTTCCCAATGGCTAGTTTCAGCACTGAAGGGAGAAGTAACATTTGCATTCCTTAAAGAACTGATTGAGATTCTAAAAACAGATTGGAAACTTAATGGTAAGAAAGGCACAGCTTGAAAGTCTTTACTTTTTGGCATGAAAGTGTGGACCAGATTGACACAATCTGTGACGTAGTTTCTAATGAAGCATTTGTAATGAGACATTTAAAGCAACTCAAGAGGCCTCTCTATCCTGTTGGGAAAGGAACACAAGGAGCACATATTTGAAATTCATTCGGCAATGAATACATAAGCTGATCTTGACATGAATTTAGAGTAGGATTCAATTGTAGATAGGTGCTTGGGGAAGAAGTTGCTTGTAGCAAAAAAAGAAAGACAGAGAGAGAGAGAGAGAAATTAAGAGCTAAAATAGTTGGAGGAAGCTCTTGGGAAAACTGCCAAGAAGAGAGAGAGGTATCTGCTTATTGAACTGTTGAATCATGGAACTGATTTCAGTTGAAAAACTTTTTGCTGAGATTTCGTGCAGAGACAAATTTGGCTTTCTCAGTAGGCAGGTGGGAAGGGTGGGACCTCTCAATTTCTGTTTCTCTTTCACATCTTGCTTACCCCAGTTGGGGGGGTGCCTTTGGTGCTCATTAATACCCTCTAACAAGCCCATCTTAAACCTCTGCTGTAGGTGAGGTCAGTGAAATTGAAACATTTTTTATCTTGTTTACATGTTTATTAGTTAGGCAACTCAAAGCTTCCCACTAGGCTTGATCTGGACCCACTAACATCTGTTAAAATCATAGTTTACCGTATTTACTTATTAAAAAAACACCTGTTTGCCTGCAGAAAGCCACAACAAAAGAATGACTGTGCTCTATCTGACCTTGCTTCTGTAGCTCCATTTTCTCATGTTAAAAATTTGTTTTTCTTGCTTCCTTTGCTGGTTATTTAGGGATTAATTTTCCACCTAAGCTGCTGGTGAAGCTCTTTGAATATAAAGTGTTTTTAAGTGCCAAATATTGCTATTACTGCTGATTAGGTTATTAGGTAATAATCAGTAGCTGAAATCGGACTTCCCAGAATAAGAAAGAAGTCTGGCACTCTTCCATCCTCTTTCCCATCTGAGGAATGACCAATTGGCTCTGAGGTGCGTGCATGGCATGCTTGTAAACACCCCTCTGAGGTGCATACCTGGTGTGGTCATATACACAGGTGCGTTTTAACACCTGATCATGAAATTAACTTTTGGATGCCACGACAGCTATCGCTTTTAGTGACATGAGTAGCGTACGCCACACTGCAGCCATCCTTTAGGACTGTAATGTAGGGATGGGAGAGCCCAAAAAGACTAATGCTTTGATTCAGGTGGCCTGACTTTTACCCCAGTTTCTGCACCTAATATTTCCTCTTGGCTGGCTCTTGGCCTTCAGAAGCGCTGACTGAAAACACTAGTCATGAAGAATGAGGTGGAAGTAGAGCTGAGCGAACCCAGGCACAAGCTTCCTTCTGTCTCATATGAACATCACAGAAATGGCTGATTACAAAAGCTGTCATCGTCCCCAGTAGTCACGGGCTGAGGCCTATCTCAGGCACAAGGGAAATTCTTGTCCTTGAGACACTCTGATTGATTTCACTGCTGGGATATAAGTCAGGAAGGCACACCAGCTCTAGCCTCCAAGGTTAGGTCTGCAGCATCTTCTAGGCCTGGGCTCTGATGGCACCCTGCTGAACCGCGTCACTGAAGGAGCTGGCTTTATGTTGTCAAGTATAATAAACCCAAATGTTAGCATGAATTTGCTAACAAATGAAAGTAATTGGGTTCTTTAGGAGGGAATGAGATGACAGCTTTTACTGTACTTCAAATATCAGTCCCAATTACTGTAAATACGATCATGATGCAAAACATTAATTAGGAAAATCTGAACTGTTTGAAATGTAGAGTCCCATATGAATGATTAACTACATGCAAAATATTGTGCCTGATTAGAGGCATTCTACTGAGACATCCATCTGTGAGCTCTGAAATAAACCTGGTGGAAGCAGAGGAGAGATAGCAGCACAGAGGGGCTGGTTTGCTTGAGATGACCTAGGAAGCTATTGGGCCATGCATATCTCCTGTAGGGTGATAGGGCTTCCAGGACTGTAATGTCTGTGTGCCCTATATTCTGTGCTGTAACAATCTCCAGAAAGACTATTTCAAGGGTAAGGAAGTCAGGCACTAAAACAGTATGGGACTTATTCAAAGTCACCTAGGATGACAGAAGCAGAGAAAGGAACCAAGCACCGGTTGTCCAAGTCTTAGCCTAACTCTAGCTCTCATACAAAGGTGGAATTGGCTGTCCACAGCCAGGTGGGAAATAAAACTTCTCAGAAAAGATGATAATGAGCACACAGTTTTGGAAAGATCAGGAACAACAACCCTGTCTATAGATCACCCCAAGTGCTCTTTCTGGTGGTGTCAATTCTTGTGATACTGCTTTAGCATGTGTTCTTCAACCACTGATGAAATAACACACCTGGAAATACTTGCTTTAGGTATTTCCTGTGGTACAAAGACATTTGCTGGTTACCTCCACTTAGTCAGGGGCAAACACTAAGTGGAAAAGGGCATTCTACTGAAGTAAATAATACCTGCCTCTAGCACATGGCTCAGTGACAGAACTGATGTAGGAAAAAATGGGGAAGAAATAATCTCTGATCTTGTGACTTAGTTTTATTCACCTGTTCTTTGTCAGGGAGATGGACCATGAGAGATCAAAACACTTTATCTGCTGGCTTGCATCTTATTTGAAATTCATTGGTCTTCTCAGTTCATTAAAAATACTAAATAACTACGCTATTGCTGTTTTATTAGGAAACTTGGATATATGCTGCCAAATGGGCTATTTTAAGCAAAATATTCTGTTGTAGTCTAAATGTACTATTGTTCCCTATTTGGACATGTGTCTGTAGCCACTGAAACATAAAAGCTCACAAAATGGTGTTTCTTTGTCAAAACCTTGGTGAAAGAATCACGCGACAAAGGATAATTGTTCCTAGTTTGGATTCCCTTTTTCAGTCAGTTCTTAGCCTGAGAGTCCCCTCTGTTTTTTGTTGGTGGTGCCACATTCATTGCTGGTAGAGCAGCTCACCACCAGATCACCCACTGATCCAGCTGGAGCACGAATATACACTCCCATTCCTGTCAAATTACTCAGGTCACGTGCTGTGGTATTTTTGCTGCCTCCATCTTGTGTGCCAGCTCTAGGGGGAACAGATGATATGCCCAGAGCAGCACAAACCCCGCTGGTACAAAATTAACTTGCTTTTGAAGAATTCCTATCCAGCAGCTCTTTGCACCAGGTGGCTGCAGTACTTTTGATCCAATACTGGCAGGCGCCTGGTCAGATTTGCAGTGCTGAGTACTCAGAGCTGTGTGCCCAGAGCTTGCTCTGATCATGTCATGAGCTTTTCTGCTTTCCTTTCTCAGCAGCTTTAGTCTTCTCAGCTTTGTTCAGATGTATAGCCTTCCAAAAACAATGTCCAATAAACTTCCCCTGCTATTTATGCTGATGTATGGCTTTACTGGTGACATGTGTGCATTCTGGGGACAAAAAAGAGTATCACTTATTGTCTGATTCCCTGGAGTACTATAATTGATACTTGCATCTATCCCAAAATGGAAGGTGGCCGTTGCACTGATTTGTTCCAAAGAAAATTGGTCTAGTCCATAACAATAAAATGTTATACAAATTATGTAAGAATATAATAATGACAAATTTAAAATAGGTAATATCCTAGCATTTGGATTTCTTATCTCAGTATGCTCTTTTATATGATTAAGTAAAAACAAGTTTATGTCTAAGCAGCTTATGAAAATTTCCTTTAAATTGCTATATCAGCTACTTATTTAGGAGCTCTTCAAGAAATTCCCTAACCATTGGTCAAAACGCTACAATTTATTAGCTTCCTCTTGTTGATTATAAAGTAAAATCTTTAGTGGTCTTTTTTCATAGAATAAATGAACTTAATGAAGAAGGCTTAAGCATCCAATTTTAATGGGAATAAATATAGAAAACACACTGGAAGCTGTAAGTGGAGGGTTCTTTTGGGTGACTTTGAAATCAGTTGCTAAAGGATGGTGCAGGTAACAAATGATAAATGCTGTTAGGTTGATAAGAAAACTGGTTATTCACCACTCTTGTTGAGGTCTCTGCTCAGTTTGATTTGAAAAGGTCTGCTCTGCAAAACCACCTCAAAAACCTCACTGCGTGATTCTCTCAGCAGAGACATACCAATCTGCCCAACAACACTCCAGTTTCCACTGGTATCACCAGGATTTCCCTTTGAGGATGGCCACAAGGAGGGCACAATTGCCATGGGACTGATTTTCCAGTTCGGCCACGCACCAGTAGGACAAGAAAAACCTCAGACACTACAGATGCTCCTGCCAGTGATGCTGTAAGTGAACATCTCCGGTGCTCTTCCTGCTTTCTTACTCAAGGCCCCTGGTCAATCAGAAATGTGACGTGAGTTCTTATCTGAAGTGTTTCGCTGCCACTGAAAGAGCTTCTGGTAATTCATTCGCAGCGCAGGGCGCTTGTCACTGATGAAAGGCCCGGTGTTAGTTTTAAGCATGATTTGACTCATGCGTATTTTGTAGTGTGTTGCTCTAGTGTTCAATTTAGGGACAATGAGACAAGATTAACTCATGAATATTTGCATCCGAGGTAGTTGTTCTCATTATATTGATAATGAGTGCTTCTGGCTGTAGCTGGGAGCGAACAGTTTCAAGAACTCTAGGAAGCGAGCAGTAAGAATTGAGGATGATTGCTTTCCAGAACAGTTAATCCCCAAAACTAAAACCCAGGTTACAGTCCTTCTAACAGCACAGACAGCTGAGAGACTAAACGACGGGGGTCGGAAACATCATAAAGCATAGTGAGCGCAGCCATCTTTTGCATCTTTCCACCTGAAACCCAGCTGGAGCAGACGTTTGCTAGGTGTGAGATAGCTGAGTTCTAGCACCACCTCTTGGCTCCCACCTGTAGGTATGGGACAATGTATTCAAGCTAAATAAATGAATGCTGGGGACTCAGGAATCTTTGCCTTTTTTGATAAAGATCACTCGATTCTTCTCTTCATGGAGAGACGTTATTTCCTCAGCTAGAGGCCCACAGCAAGCAATACACCAGTACCACAGAGCACTGATGGGATTTCTGATATTTCCACTGGAAATCTGAGCTGTGATTGATCATCTGCCTTGTTTATATTGTGGAAGAATCGTAATTCTACAACAGTTTGAAAATAATTTCCTTCCTTTTCCAACGTAAGGGCAGTGATGTCAGATGCATAGACATCTTTCCCGGGAAAAGAAGGATCTTGCCAGTTTTACAGATGGGTTGTATAACTGAAGTTCTCTTTTTCTTATCACGGTCACATTATATGTTAGGATCTGTTATAGGGCTTGTTTATTTTTTTATTGCAGATGTCATTTACAGATAAAACACTTCTCAATCAATCCTTGTTCAGACAGATTCCTGAAAGAAAATTCGATATTATTCTATCAAAATTCTATTCTGTCAAACACAAACCCTGTCTCTGGATCACAAAGTCCCTGAGCCGCAGATCACTTCCCACCAGAGCCCCTGCAGACAGAGCAACACAAGGGCAAAGAGCCCTATTTGACTGGATGCTGACAGAATGAGAGACATGCGCCATATTAATGAAGTATAGTAAGCACCATAATGTTAGTTACATCTTTAACCCTCAGCAGGGTAGCGCAGTTGAAGACACAGCTAGTTTTATGGCTAGTAAGTGAAGCACCCGTGAGTTTCTGTATAAACTCAGGATGAGTGCAGGTGGGAGACGCAGCCTGGGACTGGTGTCCTGGGTGGAGGTATCATACTGATGTTGTGCTTGGCGAATGGAGGAAAGCCAGGTTATTTAGAATATAAAATCTGCATGTGGCCTAACTGAAGTCTTGCTATCAAAATAACAAAAAACTGCTTTCTTTCTCCAAAAGCACCAGGAGTTATACATGCCTTGAGTTCACCACAAGTCAGTTCAGTCACCCCCAGAAGAGGCAAGCCACTGGAAGATTTACTTCAGTTTGCATTCTTGAAAACAACTTAGTCTGTCTCAAGCTACATCCTAGCCATAACTGAAGGCTGAAGAAGTATACTATTTGTGTTTTGGTAATGAACAGGGCTTGGTTATCAGTAGGTGTCAATGAGCACGAAGAGATTCACCAGTGTTTTCTGTGACTTCTCTGCAATTGGCGTGTTTCATGTCTGATACTTAGAAGACAAAACTCAAACTGAATAGGACCTCTGTGATGCTGTGTTGGAATTATACATGGAAAACTCGTTCCTTGTGGCTCCAGTCATGTTGACAGGTAGCATGTAGAGTTATTTAAGCTGTGGCATTCATTCTTTGGAGCATGAGGTGGCTCTGCCTCAAGCTCCGAGTGGCAGCTCAAACAGAACCATGCAGAGAGACAAGGTTATGCTTAGGACAGTGCTCAAGATTTGAAATCTGGCCTTGATCCAAAACAGGGATTTTGTTTTCATTCTCTGCAAAGAAAGAGTCAAATAACATCTTCTGTCAGCAGATTTTGACCCTGCTTTGCGTTGACTCTTATGGATTTTATAAAGGGATCATTGTGGAGCTCATTTTTGAAATGAAGAACCGTTCTGAGGGGCCCGAACTAGGATCTTTATCCCCTGATAGTTATCTACGGTGTGGAGTTTATTAGAAGTTTGTCCTCAGATGTAGCCAAGCAGATGAAGGAGCAAGGATAGCCCCGTGCCTGAGGCAAGAGACACAGTTCCCAACTATCACAAAAAATACGTGCTGCATTTCCTTTGCTCTCAGGATGGATTAATACCTTATACCCTTGCTCCCTGCAGGAGCTACTTGAGTGTTTCCTTGCTCTAAATAGAGCTGTGCTGGAAGCGTTGGTTGGTTGTGAAATGTACAACATTGCTTCTTGCTCATCTCTTTAATTTGGGGTTTGTTTCTTACCAGGAATAGTAAATAGACCCAGAGAACAAATCCAAGTCGTAGGCACAATCCCTGTAGTAGTGAAACTGGACGGCATCTTGAGTCACATTTATTTATCTGTTGTCATAGTTCTTGCTGACATAATAAAGACATTATAATGCCATTCAATCACCTATTGCCACGTGGAAGCCAATTCGCTTACCACTGCCCTTCTTTTGCAGTTCACCGGTTGCCTGCTGCTGACATCTCCTTTCCATTCCTGTTTTGCAACAGTCAGCCAGCCTCCATCACACAGCTCTGCCAAAAGCTGTGCCAAGACAAATAGGAGGAAAGTGTGTGTGCGCTTCAGTTTGGGGCCAAAACAAGTTTAATTGCAGTCAGTGTCAGAACCCTAGACTTCAGGATGCACATTTTTTTATCCCCACTGAGTTGAAAACCCTACCTTCTCCTCGTCAGGAGCATTAATACAGATAGGATAAGTGAGGGACTGGGGTGTAGTTCCCACACTACACCCAGGGGCCTTCCTCCTTCTCCTACTTGCAGAGGAAGAGACAGTTTCAAAGCTCAGTTTCAAGCTCAGGAGCAATTCTGACTAAGCTGTAAGTGCTTTTGTGTCAAAGCTTTTACTGCGTGTATTTCCAGGTTCCTCTGAATCATTCTCTCATAGTAGAGGTCTAGCTGAGCAGTCTGCCTGGGGTGGCATCCCTTGGATGTTCCGGGGAGCTGCCTGTTGAGCCAAGGATTTTTAAAATCTTCCCTGAGCCCAAGACACTCAGAGAAAACTGAAGAGAGACAACCTCAGTGAGTGTATTTGCCAGCACTTCACACTGCTGTCTTACAGCAACACCCAAAGGTCAGTGACACTCACTGTTAACACCTTAAATTTGGCTGCTCTATAATTATTTTTCACACAGACTTCACTAAGGGAACTGGAAAAGCTTTATCAGGACATTCCCAACCTTTGTATGTCCGTAAATGTAGCTGCCTCAAAAGAGATGCTATCAACTCAAGTATTACTTGAGATGAGACTTATTAAAATAGAGGCACTGATTACTTTTCTGACATTATTTTTTTAAGTTAAAAAACCTAAAAATAAAACTTTGGCCACTCTGGTTGCAGCCATCTTCTCGCATTTGAAAGCATCCTAGGAGGAGCTGTGAACAGGGAGCTCCTAATGCCTGTGATGCCACCCTATGGCTTTTAGCTTTAGTTCTTGTCTCCTAAATTCTCAGCCTCCCCTTGTCATTTAGTAAAAAATTCATCTGTACGAGCCAGGTTATGTCAGAGATGGGTGCTGACGAGCTCTTGGCATTTACCTAGATGTCTGCAGCCAAGGTTTGGTTTAATTGTTGATCCAAGGGCACGTAGAGCAGAGCAAAGTGAGAACACACTGCGCTGCTGCTGCTCCAAGCCCACGTGCCTGCTCTTGCACAGAAAAACAAGGAGCTGCGAGCTCTCGACAAGACTTTTATATGAGATGCAGCATTGCACTGCCAGAGCATCACGCGATACAGGCTGGGGTAGTCCAAGCACCTCCATGCCCGTTACATGAGGTAGGCCCCGTCCTGCAGCCTTGCCTGGGTGCCGTTTCCACGCACATTTCCTGGCACTCGCTCTAGCCCAGTCTGTGGGCCTTAATTGCGGGTGGTGTTGGACCATCTCAGCCTTCTGGGGAATGGAGGAGGCTTGGCAGTAGGCTTGGGAGTTGCAAAGCTGCTGTATTTCACTCAGTACAGAATGCATTTCACTGCTAAAGGACATTAATTCTCTACAGCTACTCGTTAACCTCATTAATTTCAGAGGTAATATTTGCAAAGCAGTTTGAGATCTGCTTCTTGCAGATCTGTTTGAGAGCTTCAAGTGGCCTGATGTCAAGCCACTGACACTGGTGCGTCCTGGTGAAGGAGAAATCAGAAATGTAGTGGCTAGGAATACACATCCATCTTACTTGATGTGCATATCCACCAGCCTGAAATAGAGGGGTTTGTAATGACATCCCACCATTCAGGGACCCCAGGCTGAAGACATATCTGCTTCTTAGTTACCTGGATGCTCCTAGTCATAGAGAAGCAGCTACAACACTTCTGGTGCTGCTTGCCTTTGCTCTCCCAGCACCAGAAGTTAAGAATAAAGCCAGTATTTTCTTCCAGGCTAAAATCTTCCTCATTTGCTAAAAGAATAGTATATGGCAACATGTGTGGCTGTGCCATCGGTGGCCCCTATGTTTACATCTGAAAGATGACAAAGCAGAAGAGAGATGAAAGAAGCCATCCAGTAAGTAAATTCATTAAGCATATGCCTTGCAGTATCAGTAAGCCATAGTGAGAATGGAATGGTTGAGGAATCTGGAGATTTTGTCCTGTGGAGACTGACCATTTCCTCCATTTATTAACTGGCATGATTTGTGGTTTTGTTCTGTACTTTGATTCCATCACCCGGTCTTTCATCTTGTCCATATCAAAACTCACTCCAGTGTTCTCAGACACTGCAGCTCTGAATTAGAAGAACCAGACAAAAAGTCCTGCCAAATTCCCAAGAGTAGACTGTGTTTTGGAATTAGCATTGTCTTCTCCTCATAAAAATAACGTGATGTCAAATAAAACTCCATTAACCACTGGCTTAGAGAAATGTTGTTTGATCCTGAGATGCTGATGAAAACTACCTTCATGTTCCCAGCTAATTTAATACTACTATTTACTATGATGTACCGCTTGAATTGCAGTAGCACTTAGGATTCCTAGTCACAGACTAGGGCGCCGCTGTGCTAGACACCAGGCAGGCATGGAACAAAAAAGAAAGTCCCTTCCCTTAAGAATTTGCAGTCTTTGGCATGGGCATGGTCATTATAAAGATAACAATCTTTTTTTCCAAGAAACGCCTCATCTTGTTCATTATCCTTCGCAATTAGTCTCATGGGGCTCCTCTTCCAGCAACACACACCTGTTGGTAAGTGCAGCCTAGTCGGAGCTAAGAAAGACTTTGACTCTTCCATTTTTTAATGAACAACAAATGGTGCATTAGAGATGTTTGCTCCTTCAAATATGCAGACATCTGAATTTCTAATTGTTTAGCATTAGTCATAACTTAAGTAGGACAGAGCAGATTCTATATATAGTCTGTTGCTCAGCCATTCAAGACAGATAGCGTTTGTATTTCTTCCCATACCTCCTCACTTGAAGGAAGTGAGAAGGCAGTTGTTGCATCTCTAGCCTCAAGTATTCCAAAAACTGTGCTGCTCCCATCTCTTCCTCCCCCAAAATATTGAGATTGTGCTCAGGATCATGAGATTTTTAAAGAAGATGACATTTTGAGCTCTTCCTGTGCTTATTTGGGGATTCTCAGCCTTGATGGTGTAGTTGGGTTGTGTTTTTAAGCTAGAAGGCTAAAATCTATTTTTTTTTTTAGCAACAGTTGAGGTTGTAACAGGATTGGAGGAGCAGGAGTTGCTCTTAGTATCACAAACCTTCTCTAAATCACACTGGTTATTTTCCTTCTGTACTCAGTTTCATTTCTCTGTCTCCTTCTCATATAGTGTATGCTTTTAAATATAGAAGTATCACGTGTACTTACATTACGAAGGAAACCCCAGTTAACAAGAAACAAACACAGTGGAAGTGAGCGAGGGTTTCACTTTCTGCAAATTCAAACTCTAACTTTTCTCCTGTTCTCTTCGCCTCTGGTGGGACAGCAGCAGATTGGCCACCGAAAAATCACAGACGCAGCAGTTTGCTCAAATTCCTGCTGCCTGGGTGCTGGAAAATACAACACCAGCACAGACATGTTTCTTTATTTTCAAAGTGACCCCCGGATCCATCACCCCAGCAGCATGGTTTCCCCACGCTTGTATGATGGCTACGACTTCAGGGCTGGTGATTCTGATGGCTAATGGAGGCCTGGCGCTGCATGGAGTGGCAACAAGGCAAGGTCCCTGATGTAGCTGTTGGCTGAAGCTGCCAGTGGCTCAGAGACCCTTTCTGTTGGAGTGTCCGAGCTGGACAGACAGGCTCTCCTCTGTTCCTGGCCTTCAGTATGCGATTCCTCATGGACTTCCTGGAGCGAGGACGCCAGAAACCACCAGCAACGTGGTCTGAGCTCTGTGGGCTCCCCTCTGCTCCACACCCAGTGTCGAACAAAGGGACAGCTCCATGCTCGAACCTCGCTGTGGCAGGGATGTGTCTGAGGAGAGGCGACTTGAAAATTCCCGCTTGCCCTCCGGGCCCATGCCAGCCCCGGCGCCTGCCCTCCTCTGCTCAGGCCTCTGCCCCCCCTGCCCACCCCAGTCCGTACACTGCTCCCAGAGGGCCTGGGGCTGTCCTCACTCGCCTCCCTGCCCACCAGGCTGAACCCAGCCTGTCAGCGGGCTGCCGGAGGCGTGCATGAGATTCCAGCCCAGTCCCTCGGCCTTGCCCCGGGCCCGGCAGCTGTGTTTGCCAAACACGGGCAGACAGGCCGGGCGAGCGCACAGCAAAGTTTCTCTTGTGGCGAAATGTACCCAGACACCGAGGCAACCGGGAATACAAATTGCTCGGTGCTTTCACAGGGTGATCGTTTGATGGATTTCCTTGTTGCTAACAATAATTGTGAGATTAGTTCCTGCAGAATTATCATTAACAGTGTAGAGAGCTCGCATGCGTACCCAAGCAGCCTTCTCCATCCGTTATTTGAGTGCAAGAATAGCAACTGACAAGTCTTGTGAGGTAAATATAAAGGTCAGCTGTTGCCTCCCTAGATGAGGGCTGTCAGGAGGAGAAAGGCACAGCTCTTAGCATGCACAATCCTCCCGGCCTGCTTCTACAAGTCCCTTCACCAACTGCAACGAGAGAGCGTGGCTATGAGGCACAAGCACTTTTTGGTGACGTCCAAGATGGTACATGCACAGCTCCTGCCTGTGCCACTCGAATAAATCCTCCTGGGGGCACAAGGCATTAAGCACATTTTAGGAAGAAATTCTCCTCTGAGGGTGCTGAGGCACTGGCACAGGTTGCCCAGAGAAGCTGTGGATGCCCCACCCCTGGAGGTGTTCAAAGCCAGGTTGGATGGGGCTTTGGGCATCCTGGTCTAGTGAGAGGTGTTCCTGCCCATGGCAGGGGTGTTGGAATCAAAAGATCTTAAGGGTCCCTTCCAACCCAAGCTGCTCTATGATCCTATGAATCTATGTTGGTAAGCCATACCACAGAAAATCATAGAATCATAGAACGAGTCAGGTTGGAAAATCCCCGTGACATGAGCACATGACCCCCTTCCTGGAGTGAAATCATTTAAAAATTGTCTGAAAGAGAAATTAAAACTGAATGAGAAAGTTTTGAAGACTTTTGGGTTCAGAAGAAATGACAAAAAGCTGAAGTCCTTATTAGTGTATTTTTTCTTATCCTGACCTAGAACATACTTTTAAAAATTATTATTTTGTTGATTTATTTTTATTGAATTTCATAATTCACTTTAATTGTGGTTCTCTATGATTAGTCTAACAAATTCAGTCTGATGAGGAATAATAGGCATAACAGGAATAATAGGAATAGTATTTTGTTCTTAAGATGACTTATTACCTTCAAGATACCTTGAATTTTTCTTCCTTTTCTCTAGATTGCCTTGGAATCCATAATATTTATGACCACAGGATTTAGATTTCTTAGTGTCAGAAGTAGGGTCAAATGAAAATGTAATGTATACAGGAGTCACTGTGTGACTGCTGGCACTGCAGAGTGGGCAAGATGTGCTGAAATAGTCACAGAATAAAAGATCGTGTGTTGGAGACCTGATCAGAGGCACCAAGTAATGATGGTGATACATGAAGTGGTTAAGTGAGAGGACATGGAAATATTTGCTGAATGCAACAAGACCAGAACACCTTACTATCTTCTGACAAAAGCTAGAACTATAATGAAATACTACACTATTGTAGAAAGCTAATCTACATCTGGTGTGTGTTCTTCCATGTTTGTAGATGGACATCTTCAAAAATACCTGGGGTAAGAGCCATACCCTCCGTTTAACATCATCACTTCTATATTGTTATTTTTAGAATCGCATGAGCTCTCTGCTATGGTCAATCAATGAGGACGGGATTCTTCTCTCCTAACATTAGCTATTTAAAAATTCAGTGACTAGACTAAGGTAGCTCTCTGCACTCCCTTTATAGACAAGGGAACGAGGTGAGCTTCTCCAGAAGCCTCAAGATATTATTTTGCGATGGGTTGTATCATGCACTGGGCATGCTCTTGCTTTCCATTAGCTACAGCAGAGTGGCTATAAATTGCCTTTCAGTAGGTGCCTGAGTTTGAGATTGCTTAGGCTGAAGTGCAGGTGCCACCCAACCCATGTTAGTATAGAGGAGATGGACCTTGGTAACGCTTTTTGTTCTGAGACAATGTTATTGTGCAAAAATTATGTTTGCGCCTGATGTTTGCAGAATGAGTCAAATATGAGTACTTTTTATATGAAGAGCCTGCCAATCTCAAACTGTGTCACTAAATGTAAAACTCTACTCCAGAATTACCCCATATCTGCCTTGTTTCTCTTCTTCACCCCTCCAGTGAGAATCCAGGATTTCTTCTGTTGTAATCTTCTTCAGGAGCAACAGCTGAGATTTTGCCTTGAAACTGGTTCCTTGTTGGAGAAATGAGTTCTCTGTTCACAGGAAGTCAGTTCTGCATGTGAAGTACTGAGGGAAGCACTTTTCAGTTCAGGTATCTGTCTTGTTTTGTAACCCTTGTTATCAAGGCATCCAACTATCTATCTCATAGTCTTCCTGCATTGAAATTGTTGCGAGCCCTCTAACACATCATTCAGGGTCCATGGGGAAACCGTGGGCTAATGTGACAATGTTGGATTAGAAGCAAGCGTGCATGAGAAATACAGACCCTGCTCAGGGCCAGGGGTTGGGAAAAAGGTAAGAAGAACCTGGCAGGTTACACAGCCCTTATGAAAATTGCAGGAGCTATCCTAGCCCACTCCTTTGCTGTATTTTCTGTCACTGTAATTCTTCAAGGGATGAAACTGTCTGCCTAAAGGGACTTCAGTAATATTGAAAATGATGAAAAACATAAAATAATCTGAGCCAATTCTAACTGGCATCAATCTTTTGGAGACATGAGACTCTGTAACTTATTCAGATCTCACCCACAATACTAAGAAAAATGTGTTTGGATCAGAATGTTTCCTTCTTTATGTTTATGATCTCATTATTTTAAGAGGTTTTGTGGTCTTTAAGGGTATATTAAACCTATAAATGGAGGCACTGTGATAAAACCCACCCTGGAGCACATCTGGAGGGTTTGAGTTTAATAAGTGCCTCTTACATTCAACTGATTGAACTTAGTTCCTGCTTCTTTGAACCCCTTGTTGTTCTCACAGAAAGCTGTGCTGACACGCTTTAAAAGCATACAAATAGCGTCTGCTGTGACTATCTCCACAACATATTCTGCTCTGTTTTTGTTGTAATATGCTTTTCAGTTCATGAATGCCTGAGCTAACGGAGGTAATGCAGAGACAAATCTCTGGTATTACTACTTGTTTTTCCATTTGTGTGTTTATGATGCACAAGATCGGATTCTCTGGCACTTCACCAACGACGTCTGAGGCTAGAGGTAGGTATAACAAAAATTAAAGTGTATAGCGTCCCTAAGGAGATGCTCAGAACTGGGCTGTGGCCAACCTCATATATTAAGTGGTTTGAACTTCGTTATTTTGTTAAGGAAATGGATTTCAGATTCGTCACTGATGTAGCGTCGATAACACACGACCACCTTCCGCGGTCTGTTCAGTCTCCTCACCATGGTGGGACACGCACAAGTGCGTGGCCCCAGGCATTTGCAGTCTGTGCAGGGTAAAACCGGTAGGGTTTTCAGTGCAATTTTCCGATTTAAAGGGAAGGACATGATGACTGTTGCAAGTGAGGTGGTGGCGGCGCGGGACCGAGCTGCAGTGGCGTAGCTGGTGGGATGCAAAGGCTGAAGAAGGCACGTTGGGTGTGGAATGGGCACTGGGCAGAAGTTCTTGCCACAAGCAGTGCCACCTCCTGAAGAGAGGACGGGATGGTGAGCGACCTGGCTGGAGATACTGGTGGAATGGAGACCGAGTGGTGACGGGAGAGCACTGCAAAGGGACCTCAAGGCGTGCAGTCACCCACGGAGGGGGGCGAGCAGGGAGACCGGTGACCGGGAGGGCGAAGAGGTGGGGAAGATGGGTGCGAGGGAAAACCCAAGGGTTTTCTCGCTCTCCACCTCGGCGAGAGGGGACGATGGAGGGGAAGAAGGGCCAGAAGCCAGGCGGGGAGGAGGCCGGGGGGCCACCTGCTCTGCCCGCCCCCCGGCAGCCTCACGGCGGGCGCAGGGAAGCGCTGGCACCGCCGGCTTCCTCGGCAGCCCCGCGGAGCCCCCGGACGGGATGAAAAGGACCGGGGAGGGGGTGGTGGTCGTAAGGGGCGGGGGGGGGGGGTCGTCGAAGGCTGCCCGGGGTGGCAGCCCCGGTGCGGGTCGGATCGGGCCGGGTCCCTGCCCGCAGCCGGCCGGCGAGTGGAAAGTTTTCCCGGAGTGACCTCGCATAGTAGGCGCCCGCTAGGAAATCTCATTCAAGTATTTTTGTCAATGGGGTTGGGGGGGGGGGGGGGGAGAGAAAAGGGTGGGGGGGCACCCCGCTCCCCGTCCCCCGGCCCGGCTGACGTCACCGCAGAGGCGATAAATATCTGTTGATATAATTGGCCGTGAGATTTGGGGTTGCGATAGCGAAACTCGGCCCATCGGCGCTCCGACGGGCCCCCATGATTTATTCAGCAGTGGATCGGGGCACGCAATCGGGCTGTCAGGAGAGCGTCAGCTTATTAGGCAAGTTCTGCGTGATTCCAGGAGAGGGTCTAAGCTATAAAAATCCCGCGCCCCGGCTCTGATTAGGACCAAATCTGATCCCAAGTTCGCCACGAACCGGCTTCCGAGGGAGAGAGAGCGAGAGGAAAGGGACGCCGGGCACCGCCGAGCCCCGCCGCCTCCTGCCCTGCCGCCGCCGCCCCGGGTAGGTGCGGAGCGGTGCGGAGCGGTGCGGAGCGGTGCGGAGCGGTGCGGAGCCGCTTGCGCTGCGCTGCGCGGGGGCTGGGGCGGGCGCAGCCCCGGCCGCGCATCCCCCGGGGGCAGGCGGCGGGGATGCGCGGGGGAACCGGGCGCAATTTTGAGCCCCCCGCGCATCCTCCGCGCCCCGACGGCAGCGGTCGGGACGGGCCGGGGCTGAGCGAGGGAGGGCTGCGGGGCTCGGGGGGGCTCGGAGGGGCTCGGGGGGGCTCGGAGGGGCTCGGAGGGGATCGCAGGGGCTCGGAGGGGCTCGGAGGGGATCAGAGGGGCGCGCATCAGCACCGGGACAGCGGCCGCGCTGCGCGCCCCCCGCCGGCCGCGTAACCCCTCGCCCCGATTCCGTCCCCGCTGCAGGTCCGGGCGCCGACCATGAAGCTCCAGGTGCTGGTGTGCACGGGACTGCTGCTGCTGCTGGTCGCCCTCCTGCCCTGCCAGGAGTGCAGGGCGCTCAGCAAGAGCCCCGGAGCCGCCCACGGGGCTCTGCACCAGCCGGATTTCTTCCCGCAGCAGCAGCAGCAGCAGCAGCAGCAGCAAACTCTGCCCGTCCTGCTCCGCATGGGAGAAGAGTATTTCCTGCGCCTGGGCAACCTCAACAAGAGACCCGCCGGCTCTTTCTCCGCCTCTTCCAGCAGCAGCAGCAGCCACCCACAGCCCCAAGCCTCCGCCACCAACTTTTTCCGGGCGGCGGTGCAACAGCTGCAGCAGCTGCCCGAGCGCTCGCTGGGGGGGCCCGAGGAGGGCGAAGGCGAGGGGGAGGCCGTGGAGAGGGAGAAGCGGTCCGAGGAGCCCCCCATTTCTCTGGATCTGACTTTCCACCTCCTCCGAGAGGTCTTGGAGATGGCCCGAGCCGAGCAGTTGGCGCAGCAAGCCCACAGCAACAGGAAACTGATGGAGATCATCGGGAAGTGAAGCGGCCCCTCCCCGCCTTGCCAAAGAGAATCCGCGGTTAGCACAAGAATAATTCCACACTCCGATGTACCATAGTGCTGCTCTGATGTCATCTCTTTATTTTTATATAGCTTTAAACCTAGAAGGGTGTACTCCGAACAGCCTCTGTCCCTTGACTAGCATGCACGGCCGCGTACCAAGTGCAGAAACACGAGTGTCGTCCGTAACCTCCCCTACCTTTATTTATTTCTCCATTTCCCAGTATTTCTAGTGGCATCGCTGCGTAGGGATGTGTGAGCATTGGAAGAAATGTCGCCGAGAAGCCAGATAACTTTCCTGGCGGGGGCAGGGAGGTGGGAGGGGGAATCTCTGTAAGCTACTTTAAATCCACTTTTTCCTGTAAACATTTTCACAATAAAACATCTTTTCAGCGCTCGGTCAATTTTGTTGTGTAAGAGAATGTTTAATATTTATATTTTTAATAAAAGCTGCAAATAACCATGGCTGGCTAGACTTTCTTGCCTAGGCACCCCGGGGCGAGCCCCAAAACCGCCCCCGCCGTGCGGGGTGCGAGGGGAGCAGAGCGCAGCGTGGTCCCGCACGGGCTCTGCTTTAGCCCTAATTACGATTAATTGCAATTAGCACCCCCCCAGCAGCTGCAAACGGCCCCGGTCCCCGTGGCCCTGCCCGGACCTCACGGGGCATTTTGGGGGGGGAAACGGCCACAAAGCGGGGCTGCAGTCCCAAAGAGGCAGGGAGCGGGGGTGGCCCCGCCAGGCTCCCCCGTGCCCCCCGGGGGCTGCTCAGCCCCGTCCCCGACGGTGTCCCCCCTGCGGGGCGCTGCGTGCCCGGGGCCTCGGGCTCGGCTCCTTCAGCCCCTGCCCGGAGCCCGGCGCCTGGTCCCCGCGGCGCTCGGTCCCCCCGGCGGCCGCCCGGCGTCCCTTAAGGGCTGCCGAGGGCTGGGTGACAAAAGGCACGGTGTCACCTTCAGCGCGGGTCTCCCGTGCGCCAGCCTGGTGTGGCCGCACGGCTCCTCTCCTGCCCTGCAGGCCGGCGTTCGCCCTTCCCGGGGCCTTCGGGTGACAAACCTGACGGCGCAGCTCTGCGCCGCCTCACCGCACCCGAGGCGCTCCCTAGCATCGGCCCCACGCGCTCAGGGCTGCCCCGCACGGGTGCCAGACGCGCACACGCCTTCCTCGTCCCTCCCCGCCCGAAATCTGTGCAGGTGAGCATCGCCCGCTGCGGCTCGGCAGGGAAAGCGAGCGCAAGGGGAGAAGGAAGAAGCAGCGGCTTCCCTCACCCCTCCTGCGCTCAGCCTCTGCAGCACGGGATGTGCTGATGCATCTCGGGGACCGGGGACCACGGGTGGTGCCCAAATGTAACCCAAACGTGACTTTGGGGCGCCAAGGGGGTGGCGGTGGCACCGAGGTCACCCCGCAGGCTGGACACGGGAGGGCACCGAGGGGAAATGCTGCGCTGGCACAGGATGCTCCTGGTGAATATCACAGCAGCGTTTTAGCTAACATCAGTGAAGCAGTTACACCTACACGGGGACGTGCCAAAAAGTGAGTGAATAACAAAACAGTAGCAGTGCTCATCCTGCAGCTGTAGCGATGCTGCTTTTCCCTTGGAAACCAGAAACTGGAAAACACTCTGATACACTGAAGTACAGCAATTTGTCCCCATGCTCCCACCCCTGTCGCGACTCCGTCGTCTCAAGGGCCGGGCACGACGTGGAGGTCAGCTGAGTTCCCGGGAATGAAACCTGCTCGGATGTCCCTTTCCAGGCCAGCTTCTTTGTCGATTCCAGCCAGGCTGCCTGCGCTTGCGGTCCTTCCGAGGAGCACACCAGAAGCCAGCCGGAGTGAGTCATCATTCATTCAGTGAGTTCAACCAGGAGAAGGAGAAGACATGACGAGCCGGCTCGCCACCCCTCTCATTGCTCACGGAAGCTTCCTCCGCTCGTCCTTGAGGGGACGGTTCAGAGCCGGTCTGTAAAGGAAGGAGAGGTTGGCAAATGGAAGAGGAAAAGATGGGCTGCATTAAAATACGTCCGATCTCACAACAGGCAGAAAAAACAGAGTGAGGTGGGAAAGGGGGTAAGGCAGGGAGCATGGAAATTTGGGAAGGCCAGCCAGACTTCTAATGCCAGAGAAGGCAGAGGGACTTTTGCCACAGACAGCGGTAGAGGAAGGATTGCGCTGTGTGAGCGTCGCGCTCGTGCAAAGGGCTGAGCCCTGGTTTGGACCTCTGGAATATTATCGCAACGAAGGTGATAACTGCCTGCTTAGAAGGGATCCTGAGCCAGCTTGGCTTGTGTAGCTGGGTCTCCAGATTGATGTGGACCTAAGCCAAAAGTTATTGTCAGTGCTCTGCCACTCAAAGTGATCCTTGTTCTGCTGTCATGAAATCTGCCTTGGATGTGCTTTATTTTATTTTTTTTTCTTTAAAGTCTTTTAATAACAATTTCACTTCAATTTCAGTCAGACCAAGAACAGAAAATAAATAAGAGAGAAATATAAGCTTCTGATTCTACTCCCCAGTGTAGAATAAAGAAAGCCCCGGGGAAAAATTTGCCTTTTATTTGCACAGCTATCCCACACTTGCAGTAAAAAAAAGAAATCTGGACTGCATGTGCTGTACCTGCCAATAATTGTTGTTATATTTTAAAATTAGATGGACATTTAACAGGCCAGTATAACATACTGAAATATTTTTACTAGTTCCAACGTTTTCAGATTCCTCTGGCAGAGAACGAACACCAGCTTTGTGAGGGTAACCTGATTTGGTAGCTAAGGGATGCCTTCTGTCTCCATCGTTGTAACCACAATTTAACAAGAAATATAGAGGAATTTTTTTCTCTATACTCCTATATATGTACATATATTATTGCACATTCTTAATATTCAAATAGTTGTATGAGCTTCGGGCCAATGCTGCCAGCCTTCTCTATGCAGGATTTCACCTTACTCTGGGAAGTTCAGCATGATCTCAGGAGAACCGTTTGGTGTCGAGATATTACTCAGGAGAGGCAAAATGCCTGAGTAGTGCTCTCTGAATTTTAACACATTTCAGTCTTCTATACTACTCCCCTAAAACAGAAAGTTACCAAAGCAGTGATGCTAACATACATATCCAGGAATGAACAAGGAAGCAGGGATGCTTATGAGGAATGGAAGCACGGGATGATAGTTTTCCTTAGCATTTTTGTAAGTACTCAGTGTTAAAGTGTACCATAGGAATTAGTGAGAAGTGGTGGCGTGTTACGTATAGATTGGCTACTGGGCTTCATTCCAGTTACTACCTGTTTGAGCGTCGTGACACCAACAGACGAGACAGAATGGAGGTATGGAAAAGTAGCTCCCCATTTCTTTACTTGTATCTGATTAGATTTCATAGCTCCTTTTTTAGACCTAGATCCTCAGGTGGTCTGGACTGGAATAGCCTTATTTTTTACAGTGAAATACTATCTGAAAATCTGATTTAATGCTGGTAATACGCACTGATCTTTGACTTAGACTCATATTTGCCAAGAAAGGCACCTCTGCTACTCACTGCAAAATACAGGGCTCAGAAAGGATTTTTACGGACAGGTATCCTTCAAAAGAACATTATTTTTCCATGCTAACTTTTTAATGCGCCCTAATGAAAATACAAGTGGGGTGAAAAATCTGGGAGGAACAGCTGCCTACTTGAATACAAAATTCCTTTTTCAGCAGTGCTGGTGAGAACGGTTGTTTCCCAGGCTTATGCGAAAGTATTGCAAAGAATCGGGCCCATGAGGCCAGATCCTCAGCTGGAAAAGCACGTAGCTGATTGAGTCCCGATTATGGAGATGTGACTCTCAGACCTGGAAAGTGCTGAATGCAAACCTTTCAGCTGAAATGTTCCAACCCAGATTACAAAAGTCAGGTATCAGCAGTAAATACATGGCTAGACTTTCAGAGTCATAAGGGGTTGTGTGCTCTCCAGATCTCAGTAAATGCGGGAGCGTAGGTGGGTTATTAGTCCTCTGTGGTGTTGAAAATTTTGCCTTTTATTTTTGGAAGGACACCTGGAGTAGCTAAAAGTAGTTTTGAAATTGGTTGTGCAATTTTGCGCACCAAGCCCTCAGCAGCGTGTGTGACCAGGCATGGGGCTGACCCCTGTCACTCCCCCTCAGCCTGCAGAGGAATAGGACTGGTGAGAGGTTTAGGACATCATTTCCTGCAATTTCATATTTTTTTTTTTTACTTAAAACCACAATTGTACCTTGCCATTTGTCTTCTTGTGCAAGATGGGCTTTCTATACCACTTCCACTTGCTATTCCAATAATCCATTAGCCAGAAATACGTATTAAACTAAGCTCAACTTTGAAGCAAAGAACGATCTATGGGCTTAAAGTTAAGCAGCTTTTTTCATAGACTTTGGAGGTAGCACATTAGAAGAAATAAAGCCTTGGTCGGGAAAAGTGACTGCATTCCCTTGTTAACCAGCATTGCTGGTGCTGCATTTCAAACAAAACAATCTTTGTCTACATCACTGACAAAACCGTGTTTCATAACGTGTTAACTCCTTCATACGCTGCTGAGATGGCATCTTCCTGTGTCAGCAAAACAGCGCCAGAGCTCCGGCACGTTCCCACTGGGCTTGGCTGGGTGAAGCATTCTCTCCCTGCACCTCGCTGGACTCAGCAGGCTGCCAGGCTGCAATACCTCGATGCGCCTTTCCAAGAGCAATAACCCACCATCACGCCCAGCCGGGAGTGAAGCAAGTGCAGAACTGACAACGGGGCTATTCCTTGGCTTTTAGGCTTGTGTTTTCACACCTGTGACACTTTAGTATTTGTGCTCTGAGTCACGCAGTCACTGAGGTATGCTATCCTCATGTGAGGCAAGAAACCATCACAGGGTGCCAGGAGAGACTCTTTCCACGTTACTAAATCCATTTTCCCCTTCCAGTGGCAGCTCACACAACATGGAGTAATACAGTGTGTTGGATTTTTTTTTCCCAAAGATTTTACAAATCTTTTACAAAGATTTCATCTTTGTAAATATTATTTATTTATTTTTAAACTAGGAGGTGATTCTGCAAGGCAGAAAGCAGAAGCAGGTCCCCTCAGCATCAACAGGGTTTGGGCATCCGATCTTCCCATGAGTTCTTGCATCTCATCCCAGATCAGCTCCCTTCCCCTGTTCCTGCAGTCGCTCTCCACTGCCAGGGAAGAGCTTTCTGCTGAGCGTGGCTCAGCCCTTGCCACATGCCTTTCAGAGGTTTCAGATTCAACACTTCAACGTGTTTGTCCATTGCTGTTAGGTAACTGCTGTTAAGCTGCTACCTGAGCTTTATCTTAGTCTTGGAGATCTCATGGGTAGGGCTTGTTTTTCACTTTACCTAGAATAACAAGTCCCAGCCCTCTATTTGGGTCCCTAACAGCAATAAAGAATAACTGAAGTGTTTACCTCAGATTACATTAATCACATTAGGCCAATGCTGAGAGAGTGCTGAATACTTACACTTTGATTTATATTTTCCCTTGTGGTGTCGAGTGACATCAGATGATGCTTTTAATAAGCACCAGGAATTTTCACCAGGCCAGCTCATGAAGCGGGGAGGGAAGCACACCCTGCATGACTGATGGTTGGATTTGTTTTCCGCCTAAGCGAAGTCCAGGCTGGGGTTTACATGCCAGCTCTGTGGAGGTGCTGAGCAACCACAACTCCCACTGAAAAATCCATTTAGCACCCCTCAGCAGCTGGCACGCTGGAATTTGCGTGGATAAACAGTATAAGGATCTCGGGGTTTAGCAGATGAGTCGTAGGTGTTCAGCACTTTCAGCATTTGCTTCCTTAAGCACAAGCACTAGTTAAATCCGCATAGGGTTCGAGCAAAGGGTGTGGAGGGAGGAGAAGAGTGAGTAGACTGACTTTATCACAGCCTTTTTATTGATTAGGGCCCAGCAGTTATCCTATTTATGGTGTGGGAAAAACAGGCAGTCCGGGCCTTGTAGGTATTTGAAACATAATGAAGTCCACCCGCTGTTTTCTGCTGTGCCACTGCTAATCTCCATAGCCTTTAGGTACAAAGACTGGGACCCATATTACCAAGCTTTAGTCATCCAGAAGTGAGATATCTGGTCAGGCAAACTGTATTCATTCTCTCTAGTGGGAGTGATGAGAGAAAGGCACCACCAGAGGGTGATTTGTCCCCTCCTAAAAGAAGTGTCTATAGCGTGGGTTGCCTTCTGAAGGCGCCCGGTTCTCCCTGCTGACTCCAGAGTCACTCTTGGTGACCAGGTTAGACTAGGTCTGCCTTTCAAATAATTACACAAGAAAGATTCCACCCAAACACCTCAGAATATCAGAAAACTGATAGAAGCGACGAACTTTGATGGCACCATTTCTTTCTACAAGATCAGTGCCTCTTAAATTTATGAAGTAGGGATGAAAGGTGCAGGGTCTTTGTAGTCTTCTTCAGTTTGAATTTTGTTTTGACAATTTCTTTTTTACTTATTTTTGATGATTTCTGATAAGGCAGGATCTGGAGAAACCAATTTTATAATGGACCTCTCAGAGGTTGTGTCACATCAGCTTGCAAGGAGATGTGAGAGCAATGATAGCTGGAATAGTTGTTTCCTCCAGTGCTGCAGATCACCCAGCAGTACCTTTTATCTGGCTTGAACATGACTAAATGATCAGAATTTTGTCTAATCAGTCCAAAAAACTAAAAAATGGTTACTGGCTTTATTATGCCGGTCACAGGAGAATAGATTACACACCTTTTCAAAAATTCTTACATTTTTTGAACAAATATGGTCCTTCATAGTGATTTTGAAGTTGAAGACTACTACTAGTCGAAGACTTTGTGCCACCTGAGTATGATATTTCTGACTTAGCGTTGAATTCTCCAAAACTGTATTTGCCATCTTGTGGAACCCTGGTCTCAGTTTTGACATTCCCAATGAGAAAGGTCTACATTTACACTGAAATTCACGAGGAGAGAATGGATGTGGCTTATTATAATCCAATATGCCCCAGGAAGGGGGTTTATTTCTTAGAACCACGTACATGGCCACACTAGTTGGTTACAAAGAGCCCTCTCACACAGCTATATCAAAGTTTGCTGGAGCAACAGCACAAACCGAAGAAGGTTCTGCCCTTTGGCTCCCACCCACCACCTCCTGCTTTCCCTCCATGTCTCACTGTCCATTTGCACTGCTGCAGCTGTTTGCAGGGCAGCGCTAAGAATGGGAATGCCACTGGAATGACATCAATTTGTTGTTGTTGTTGTTTTTGAGTTGAAGAGTGATATTTTTAACCTGGACCATTTGAATGATTTGATTCCAACACAGCCCAACAAGCAGCTGCATCAGCACAACTGCCATGCCAGTGGTGGCATCTAGGCAGGAATAAGAGGCAGGGTCATTTGGCAAAAAACTCCTGTACTCCTAAACTACCTTTGATGCCAAAAAATAATAAAATAAAAAAAAAAACAAAAAAAAAACAAAAAAAAAGGATCTACACCCTTAGAGGTATATGAGCTACGCAATGCCTTCACTGACTCCTTTTGATACAGCACAATCGCAAGAGTGAATTTGTAAGAAAATATGGCTCTTGGAGGGAGAAGCAGTGAAAATACAAACTTCTTAATTCTACGGTTTCTGTAGCCTCAGAAAAGGAGTGAGAAATTAAAGTTAATTCCCATATTTTTTCTAGCTTGTTTAGAAACAACCCCCAGTGTTGACAAGAAGAGGCATGATTAAAAAATGCTAGCTGGTCGCAAAGCCATCACAGAATCTGTAGGCTATGTTTGTCTGCCTCAAATGTCAAGTGTTACACTTCTGGCACTCAACACTTCCAGGCAGCGGAAACAAAGGGAGCACAACAGGTTATTTTTAAATGGTTTAAACTTTAGTTCAAGCATTTTGTTTTCATATTTTTAATGCAGTCTAGCTCCTTCAGCAAAACACCTGGCAGCTGTCACATATATCACAACAATACTCTTTCAAGCTAAGAGGCTGCTTATTTTGCATGGATCTTTTCTTTTTATTAGTAGGAACCAACAGAATATTCTCTAAATAATTGCTACGATTACCTGCTACAAGAACACATATGGTGGCAGTCTAAATAATATGCAAAGACATATTGCATATTATCAATGGAGACAAGCTCCATCAATCACAGTACTAGCTATGTCACTTTCTTAATAGTGGTTGACAATGAATTTTAAAAGTATATTGGGAGCAAATGCTTTACTTTAATAGATTTTCCTTATATTACAATTAACAGGATGTGGCTAATGTCTATTGCAATGTCTCTTGCATAATGACCTGGTGATTTGATGTCTTTAAAGACAACAAATGTAGTTCAGAGGAAAACAGCCCACATAACTTATTTTGGTGTAGGGTTTGCACATCTCCCACAGGATACCAAGGTCCAGGCACTTGAGAGAGTAGTGAAAACAGTTTTAGAGAACGGTGTGAGAGGGTGGCTTTCTTCTAGCTGGCAGCTGGGAAAAATGAATTCCCTTCTCTCTGTAACCAATCTTTTTCACGACTCGAACAACAAAAAAAGCCAGAAATAAGACACATTTTCAATATTTCACTCATTGCTGCACCTTATTGGAATTACTTTTTCTTGAGAGTAATTAACTACTGATCTGCATAAAAAGTAGTGTCACTACTGACCAGGAAAATGAAGAAAACCCAAGAGGGGAGTCTTACAGACATGAATGTTAAGGCTCAGTCTTTCCTGGATTTATCCACACATCATTCTTTGTTGCTCTGATGGAGAAGTTTTTGAGGACCTCCTGATCAATGAGTCATCTATTCTAAACATATCAATGAGCCATCTATTCTAAACACATAATTTCTGCTGTGTTTCCAGTCCTGCTGGACAACTGTCTAGCAAAGGAAGAATCACCTTGAGAGGCTGCAGGAATAAGTGGCAAGCACTGGCGACCAGTGCCAGAAAGCTACTCATGGCTACCAGCTCTCCCCTCTTCCTCCTACTTCTGCTTCATCAGATAAGCAGATATTACTTCACACCAACAAATTAATCATGAAGTAAAGACCTTCCAAGAATGTCTCTGTGGTACTAACCCATCTAAGCCATGTTAGAGAAACTTTGCTATTAACTTTCAGGGAAAAGGAGCAGATCTAGTAATGGTTTAACGTCATGTTTGTCTCTCTCGTATATTCTTTCCTTTGAGTAATGTGGATTGTTGTAAATTAAAGCTTTTTCTTCCTCTGCAAATGGTATTTTTGTAGAGCCAATGAATGAGACACAGTGCCAGTTCAGACTGACTCACACCAGAGCTCCATTCACTGGATCAGATAACAGAGCCAGCATAGCGGCGAGGTGTGTAGACACATAGCATGCTTTGGAGGTTGGAGCACTGCTTATTCTCACATCACGAGTGGCTGACTTCGTCGGGTTGGTGTGAGTGAGTGTGGGGTGAGCTGTCCACAGCTCACATTCTCTGAGAGACAAAATTACACTAATGGGGATGCAGGAAGAAAAGCTGCAACGTCAGCTCAAGCAACTGGTTGCCATTCCATAAAGTCACCGTGTAGCAGAAACAGAAAGTCTTTGCCACAGTTAAAACACGTCTCCTTCCTCGCCTGTTGCTTCTGCCCCTTTTCTTCTGTGTGCTTGTTTTTCCGTGTGTTCGGTTGCCCAGATCTTCTCCTTAATTCAACCACAGCAATTGAACCTGGTAGCCAAGAAATGTCTCTACTCCAGTAATAATGCATTGCTCCGCTAGCAGCACTGTGACTGCCTGGGCAGATGTCTGTGGCATCACGTCTCACATCACAGTCTGTGCTCACCCATTATTAGCAATGCTGGCCTGCTCGCACACTGCTTGGCCAACTTGTGTGCGAGGTATTAAATCAAGCTTCCTTCTGCCCATCTCGCACTGCTCCCAGGTGAAGTCTGAGGAAGCTGTGATAAATACTGCTCTTAAAGCCTCGGATTCAGTCACGGTTATTGACCTGGTTATTATTGGTGTGGAGTACAGACCACAGGCAGCTGTCATCAAGCTTGGAACTTACCTGCACCTGGGCGGACACATATTCCATTAAAAAAATCTATTTATTTTATAAAATGAAATTATAAAATTGCACATAAATATAAAGATGAATGCATTTGAAAAAGTAAATCTGCTGCCCGTCATTGAAAAGCTCACCCTTACTGAGGGAGGAAACAACAGCCACCTTTCCTCAGTAAGGCATTTTGTAATAGAGCAAATCAAGCAGCAAGTGTGTTTCATCATGAAAAATAGCCACTTCTTCTGTGAGCAGAAGTGCTGAGCCAGGAGTGCTCTAAGAGACCAGGTCTGTTTATCAATCACCACCTCTGGCGGTGGAGATAGGCTCAGGCAGATTTTATAGGGTGCTCTCTAAATGAAAGAGAACAATAGGAAATTCAGATTGCTTATTCTCCAGCACTGTGAGATCCTCATTCTCTGTTCAGTGAAAGGAGAAGTAGGCGTGACATCTATGTGGGACATCTAAAGCCTCGTTTGGATATCATGGCACCAATCTATCTCCATTGGACAGAAATCCGGGATAACAGGCTGTCTGAATTAGTCACTAGTCTCTTACTTAATGACCTGAAGATTATTCTAAAGATGCCAGGAATAAAAACCACCTGAGAAGGGATCTAAGACTGAATGAGTGCTGTGTTTGATATGGCCCTCTCCTTCTCTTTCTTTTTGGATGTACACCAGCCATCCACCCTGCCTCTCCATGTCACCGCCGGGTGGGTGGGTGCTGCAGGGACCCGTGCTCCAGCCCCTCGCCTGTTCTGCAGCCAGCAAAGCCTAGAAGTGGCAGGATGCAGTATTCAAACACAAGGGCCCAGCTCTAGTTAACTTCTAATTACTGCCAGTAGGACTTTCACTGTAGCTAGTCGGATAGGCTGGTGTTTAAATACTGATCCAGCTGGGAGGGTTCAGAGACAACAGGCACTGCTTTACGTGGCTGAGTTCACAGCTACACCGAAAGCCTGAACTGTCTCCAGGTAGCGGGATGACAACCGACCAAATATTTTACAAACAGGCGGCTTGTGTTGTTGTGACACAAATCGACCACAACATGATGTAAACCAGCAACTGCTCATCCATGATTAAGAAATACTTTTTGTTTACACTCCATTTTCCTTTCAGAATGCCTTAACAGCGAACAGAGTGAGCAATGCCTTGAGGAAGAGGCTTAGTGGAGGTTGAATTCGGTATTTAAATGAGCTAGTTTCTGAAAGACAGCATCTAGGTGAGCCTGGCTTTGTATTAACTTAAACAGCAGAAATAATTTTGCCCATGCTGTCATTGTTGAGTCCTATTGCTAGTAATGGACTGAAAAATGAAATATACATAAATCAGATGGTACCTATGACTCACCAGACAAATCGCAGACCAGACTATTCAAGGTAAAACTTCAGGTGAAATATTTGCCACTCATATTAATTATGAGAAACTGTTGTCTGAAAGCTGGCCCTAATACATTGCCCTTACGACTCATCACTGAATCACTCAGATAATTCTCAGAAGCAAGGGAAAGTGAGGTGTTAAAAGAGGAGCAATCAAGACTTTCCTGATTTTCTCTGCATGTGTTCACTAAATTAAGGAAAAAAACATCTCACCTTAAGCACAAAGTCAAGATGCAAAATGGAAATTTACAAGCAGAATTTGCTACCAACTAAATACCAGCCTGACTGGCCTCAGACCTGAACATTACGCCTGAGTCCCAGCTCGGTTAGCCAACTTATGAAGAAGCACAAGCAGAATTTTGAAAATGTTAACTGAGGGTTTTGCATCTAAGGTCTGCCCTATATTTTAGCTACAGGTTGAACACTTTTTTTTTCACATGGTGAAATTTAAGAGACGTTTAGGAAGAAGCTTCAAAGAGAATTCAGCTAGGGCTTGCAGGCTAACTGGTTCAGGGGTCTTCTGCAAAAGGCTCAGCTTTACTGACAGTAGATGACCCATTTTTCATTCAGTCAAATTGGGCAGATTTTTTAAGCGTACAAGCATGAACCCATCCAGTCTTCTACCTAAGATACAGTCCAAGTATATCCAGAGGTAGATGTTAAACATCTAGTAGCATTTTGCTCTCTGAACTCCCAGGCCTTCCACTAACACCAAGTACAGTTGTTGAAGGGAGCAGAGAGCTTTTGGAGCAGCAGCTGGCTTCCTGGGGAGCACTGCCTGGGCTACCTCTGCTGCTGACACACTTCTGGTCCTGCTCTGGGGACAAGCTGTGGGGAGGCTGTGTTGGGTGGGCCAGAGGGGAGAGGGAGATGCCTTGCTCAGCATCACTCCCCCAAAATCCAGCCTTGTGAGGCTGTCTTCTCTCAAGCAAGCCATCCCCTCTGTGGGGGCTGTTGGCTTTAGGAGGGTGACATAGCTTGCTTACCTGAGCAGACTGGCAAGACTGAGTTTCCGTTTCACAGAAGAGAAAGGAAATGGTTATTTGCACAGCCAGGCAGTCATTCCAGAGCAGCACTGCTCTAAAATGTAGAGCCACACCTCTTAAAGAGCGATGGAGGAGCAGAGGCACATGAGCAATGAACACAGCCTGATCTTAGGCTTATTTTCATTTTAAATTGTCTTATTTCGTCCACGTTGCCTGCATATTGACATGACAACCAATTGGCTAAAGCTTAGCTAAATACTGACCCCCCTGGCATGTGATTTAAAGCTGTCTTGTGGAAAAAAGTATGAAGGATCACCAGCTGAAACTGAAGCGTTCAGCAGCAGGGCAAAGACAGCTACGGTACGTGAATACAGAGAGGTCCGTCCCTATGGTAATTTTGGCAGATGGCATAAGGTTGCAAGCAAGTAATAGAAAATTTTAAAACTAATGAAACAAGATTAACATAGGCCACTCTATTAGTATTTCTCCTCCCAAACAGCTCAGTCCTGATTATATTTTATATCCTCATGGAATTAAAGCACTGTACTTACTGGCAGCAAAGGGAAATTAGATCAGAATATTGTTTGTGTATGATTAACTTGCATTTCCTTTCAAACTGTTTGTGTGTGCCTGAGTCCTCCGGAACCACAGACAGACACTTCTCGATGGGAGATCTGAGCAACAGCCTATGGGGTCCAGCACTTTCTTTGGGTGAAATAAACTGGATAACCAGAGACCTAGGTGAATACAAGGCTTTCATAAACTCTCACAAATGTACATGATGTCACTGCGTGAGAGATGTTGCCTACAAAATTTGGAGTAGGAAAAAATGAACAAACTCTTCCTTATTTATGTATCCACTGCCTTCTATTTAATCAGACTTAAGTAATTTGAGCAGATATAAAGTCTTGTGGGATCTGCCCTCTGCCAGTGACAACACAAGAAGGTTTTGCTATACAATATCCATCCCTACTGATTCTGGAATTCCTCTATTACAAGCTGAGGGACAGAGTGGTTCCAAAAGTGAAGGCAATTTTAAGGATTACACATGCCTGGAAAGTTCTCCTACTGTTCTTGATGTGCACGGCTTTCTCCAGCTGTCAGAGGGCTGCACAAGTGAACTAAAGGGCAGAACTGAGGGCTAGCTTTTCAAGTTTGGTTGCCTGAAGCTGGGCCGCAAGATGGGCTTGACAGCTGGGAGTATTGAGCATTTGCATTTGTAGAAGAGACAGATATTCAGCAGTCCTAAAAAACTGTCTTACTGCTAAGAGTGACTCAATGTATATCTGGAAGGCAGATTTACATGAGACTGAAGGTCCATATCTCCTCCAGGTGCCCCAGTCCAAGGGTTGGATGTCATGAGCATTTATAAAGCATACACACTGTTCTTCATGTGTCTAAAGCTTCAAAACTATATGCCATTAGAAGCATCCTCCAAGTATAATGAGCACAAGGACACATGCCTGAGTCCTGAAATGCCAAGCAGTTGAATGAGTTTCTTAAATCTAACGCACAAAACATGCACTTTTCTTCCTATCCCACTTAGCCTGTCTTCTGAGACCGAACACATGAAGACAGTTTCAGACTGGGTAGAGGCTTGCTTCACCTCCCTCTGTAACTTGTCACACACACCATCGCTAAGCTTTCTTGTTTTTGTTTTGGACTCCGAGATCTGTTTCTCCTGTGCGCTGGGATGGGCTGCTTGTTAATGCCGGTGCCATCCTCCACTAACACAGGGCTCCCCGCGGGGGCGAGGCAGCGCACGGATCTATTCCTGCTCCCGGTGTTCCAATCATTCACCCCTGGCTGTCAGCCGCAGAGGCTCGGATTCACCGCGTAACATCTCCCTAACTTCAGATGCTGAGCAGAGGCACCTGGGGTAAGAGCGATGTCACCTCAAACTCAGCAGGTGGATGTGAAGAGGGTGCCAAGAGCGCAGCAGCCACTGTTAGAGAGATGCCCCTCTCCCTCCATCAGCTGCAGAAGCCGCTTGCGGTGACTATGCCCCTAAATTCCTCGCTCCCTGGAGTGGGATGTGTCTGTAGTGCGGAGGTCCCTTTGTGTGAATCACCTCATGCTGCCCCTTCTTAGACCAAGCAGGCTGTAAACCCGTGGGCTGCACCTCCTGCTGCCCGTCCTGACTGATCCGCCCTTCTGTGTGCCGGAGGGAATGTCGCCGATACCACGGCTCACAGCGAAGTGAAGTGACCCTTCAGTAAAGTAATTGGGGGTACTAATAGGGAGAACTGACTTCTTGCTGCTCAAACACAAGGAAATCCCTATCGGTGCATTCGACTGAAATAGCCTGAAAATAAATCGTACGCTGCTTTTATGACAGTTGTGCAGCTTTATGTTATTATTATCATCATCATTATTCTAAATTATTATTACCGTTTTTATTTCCAGTAGTTTTGTTATTTGGCTTTCAAACAAAAAGAGAAAAGGGCAGTGACCTGATATTTCACATGACAGATAAAGACACATAAAGTGTCTAAACAGCCACCTCACTACACATGGGGAAGCAAATCATTTTCATGCAAATAGAGTCTGCGACCAAAATGTCTTTCTTCCTCACCTCCCTTCTATTTCATGATTAAATAAATCATAAAGCTGTCACTAGAGACCACACAAAAAGAGGTCTCAAATGGTTGAAATGAGAGCCTTCTGCATTGGTCTATTTTTAATTTCAAAAGGTATTTTGAATTAAAAAAGAAAGAGAGGGGGAAAAAAGAGCGTGATGCTATTCGCATGCCTGATTTCCCAGGAGTACAAGCAAGCTTTATGTCCTCTTGTAATAACACAACAAATTTTCAAAACCAAACACAAATGAATGAAAATTAAACGGTGCTCCGTAAATTTAATTGAGATTCACAGTGTCCGATGCTTTTCAAATTCAAATTACCACCAGACAGCGCAGCCTTTTGCATAACTTATGCAGATAAAGCATAGATGATAGCTTCTTTTTCTCTATTTTTTTTATTTTTTATTTTTTTAAGGAGAGAGAGACTTCAGTCCTAGTGGTGGAATTTTTGCACGTAAAAGCTGAATAGTAATTTACCATTTTTCACAGAAGCACCATATCGTGTTGTACAGTGCTTAGAGAGCAGTACATAAAATGAGCAGGGAAAAACAAGCATTTTTGTATTGAATAATAGACCAAAACGTTTTTTTTTCCTGTCATTAGAGTGAACGCTCAAAGGTAACTACTGTTGCTTTCTGTCAGAGGTCTTTGGTCTTTGGTAAATAAGATTAAATGCTCCAGTGATAACATAATTCTCTGCAGATCAGCCATATCACTTTGGAAATTGAATATAAATATATAGCTTACCTACAGAGGGTGTGAATTTGGAGCTGGAGGAACTAAATCATGGACCTTGTCTACAAAAAAGGAGCTACTCCAGAATAGAAGTTAAGGAACAGTTAAGGTCTAACCTACAGTTGTTCTGTTTTCAGGACAACTTCACTGTGTAGTGAAGCTCCTAGTCCTTGATCTTGTAGATATTTCAGCTGTAATTAGTGTGATGTAAGGAAAAAAGCCTTTGCCTACAGAAAACCGTGTACTAATCATGCTTTTTGCTGTGCCTCAGTATAGACTGGACCTTCTCAGTTTGGATCTACTTGGGGGCAAAAAAGGGGAAGAAAAGAAGAAAAAGAGTATTCACAGCCTGCACTGGGATCCATGTTTTGGAAGCAGCCCCTCAATTTAGGACATGCCCACTAAAAACCGGGGGATGCAAAATCCAGCCCTAGCTTGCTCAGCCTTATTGCTACGAAAAGCCCCTTTTCAAGACAATTTTTTTAAGCGCAGATGCTTAAAAGCACACGCACAGCCTTGGGTGGTATCTGTGCAATGGCAGTCCCATCTAGTGTGTCTGGTGAGATTTAGCAGTGCTGTCATCTTCCACCCCGTGTCACCGCAGGCTTGGGGCACCTCCTTCCTTCTAGTGAGCCCTGCTGTGGGCACCACTATGCTCATTTTTGGTGCTTTTTCTAGGAGAGGAAGCTGCTATGTTGTTGTGATTCACTGACGAAAGCACTGCTCATAAGCAGTGCTCTCGAGCCCACAGCTATGTCTCTGCATCCTTTAGGGGCAGTTATCGGGAGTGTTTGTAACCAAACAACCCTGGATGCTTCGAGAGGGTTGGGCTCATCCCGCACAGCGTGGGGATGTGTTTCAGGGCCACGTTGGATGGCTTGGGCTCTTCTCCTCGGAGGGGACAGGCTGCTTCCCGGGATAGGGTTATTCGGTGGAATTTTCTTCCTGATGTTTACCCCTCTGATGAAAACCATCACCCTCCAGATTTTCCTCCCTGATTTGTTGGATTTAACAAGCTCAGCTCGTCACACCTCCCGTCAAACCTCAGCGTCTCCATCCTGCTGGTCAACTGAACAGCAACTGAAATAAAAGCCCATGGACCTGAGGAAGTAAATTTCCCTGTCCATTTTGAACCACGGGGATGCAATGTTTAACCATGCAGGAGTAAGCTGAAGGGTGGAGTTCTGAAGGTGAGAGGAAGAAATGCTTTAGGCAGCTTGACTTGTGAACCAGCATGATGTTTTTGGATGGGGGGGAGGGGGGAAAAAGGGAAAACTTCCTTTAAGACCATATAGGAACATCACCAGAGACACTATTTGAACTGTTAGTTAACGGTAAAATGAAATATTTCCTACCCATGAAAGAACAAATGTATTGAATCAGATTCCAAAGATGATGTAGTATGATAAGAAATGCCAAAAGTGATATGCAGAATGCTAACTCCTGTGAGAAAATAAGAAGAATGCTTCACCAGCATTGTCATAACATGAACTCGTCGTTACCACTAAGCTCGGAGAAAAAGCTCTGTTTCCACAACACTTTTCCATGACATTCTTTAAATGGAGCAAGGGAGTAAAAACAGCAGTGTAAGGAACATCAGCCAGGATTTTTGAAAAATCAACCTGTTTGTCATTTGAGAGTGGGTTGTGTCAAAGTCACATGCAGGAAGGAAACAAAGCTGAAGTTCACATACTGAAAAATGACCAGTGGCACGCGACAGAGGCCATTTTGCTCACGATGCAGACTCATTTCAGCTCAGATCCACAGCTCTGATATGGCATCATTCCTCCACCCTGCCTAGCTTGGTCACTCCAGTTTTCCTGTTCTTCAGCACACTCTGCACCCTCCAGCTCCCCGTGCTTTCCCATTCCTCCCCTTGCCTCCAGCCCAGGGGCAATCCCATCCCCAGCTCTTTCTTCCCCCTATCCCCAGAACCACGCGCTACTCTTCTCAACCTCCTGCTCCTCCCAAAATATCAGTGTCACTCCTGATCCTAGAAAATATCAAGACACAGCACCCACAGATCCACACAACCCCAGGCACTGGCATCTTTCCCACTCGCTTGTTTTCACTCCCCGTACCCGGCCATGAAGAGAGCTGGGTACCACAAAGCAGCTACGATGTGACTGGAAACCACGTTTCAGAAGTTTGGCCACACCAAACATTAGTTTTGCTCCTCTTCTTGTTGCTGGTAAATTGGGACCCAAGGAAGCAGACCAGAATCAGGCAAACCCAGTAAGGATTTTACCTGCCTATGGGCTTGGGTGCCCATTCATTAGTGGAACTGATATAAAGAAACAGCAGCAACAGATTTCATTGTGAATTTACCTGCTTTTCCCAGTTCATTCAGAATATACTTGGAATATACTTAAGAAGACAAAGTCATAGAGGATTTGATAATGTTTAAATATATATATATATTTATTCCATATTCGCATCAAACCCTGACTTGAAAAATAACTGCTGGAATTTGTGGGTCAAAGTTTTCTCTTGTTATGACTGAAGTCACTGAGAATCCTCCCACCAAATTCAAGTGTCACTGCATAAAGCCTTCAGCCGACAGTTAAATGCCCTTTTTATCACATCTGTATGAAGCCCTTCTTCTAATTTTTTGCCCACCACATGACGATTTATTATCGAAGAGCTGCTCATGTATGCTGAATGGTCAACTTTAACTTTTGAGGAAACAGCACCGAAATTTTTACTACCCACTTGTGCTTTTCCACATGCAGACACATACTCTCCTCCCGTCACATATGTACAGGTAATATCTTTTTAAGTCAGACAGCTTGAGCCTGACTTCTGCAAATCAGGACAGTCTGATTTGGAGTGCTGCTAATGGGCTGGTTGTCACCCACTAGAGCAGGAGCAGGTGTGATGCGCAAATACTTCACACACAGCCCCCTCAGCTCTGTTTCTTGAGTCCTTGACCCATGCAAAGTTTACACACATATGCAGAAGAAACAATATTTAAATTCAGGTTATCAAAACTCTAACATTGTCATTTTAAGAGAAACAACCTCTTATAGTTTAGCACATGAACTTCTGAAATCTCATCATGCTGCTGGCAGTCCAGCACAGAACTGGAATATGTTATTGTCATGCTCTCCTTTAATCAAGTCACAAGGAGGAAACCCTCTGCAACACATCTGAACCCAGTAAATCGTGCTGCTTACTGCCTGGCCACCAAACACACAAGGAAGCACCAGGTATTTGCATGGTTTTGTGTTCACAGGGAAAAGCTGTACACTCCAGTTGCAGCCACCAAGCCGCAAAAGGCAAAGCCAAGCTGCAGCTGCTTAGCCAGTGGTGTACACGTGATGTGCACAGGCTATCAACAGGTGATGAGAATAATCTCATGCATGGGATCTGTCTGCCGCTAACACATGCAAACTTCTGATGGGCAGAGGCATCACAGCCTTTCTGACAGCTCCTGAGAGCGTGTGCAAGCAACTCAGGTTAGGTGCGCTGGCAGCTAAGCACAAACGACTGCTGGCATGCTCCTCTGAAGCTGACAATCAGCCTGTCACATATTCCAGTCATCTGTAAACCCAGGGGACTGGCCAAAACGACGATTTAGGCTGTTTCGATATTTCTCAGATTATTCTTTAGCATGCAGAGGAAAATTAAGTCAGGTTTTCCTCAACAACTGCTGCACGCCACAACCCTCTGGGGTGAGCGCGGTGGCACTGACCTTGGACGTCGCTGCAGTGGCATTACTTTCCTTACCGCTCCCCGGCGCGCTCTCCTCCACTGCTGCCGCTTCCGGGGCTTCTGCCTTCTTTGCACTTGTTTCCAGAGAAACGGGAGCCCCTACTTTCCCCAGCCCGCTCCCGGGGGTTGAGCTCGGGCTGCTTGCTTGCCGCGGCTGAGCCTTATACCAGCTAGGGTAAAACAAGGGGTCGACGGTTTCTGCCGCGGGTGGCACTGGACTGTCAGACTCTGCAGTCTGTTGAGAGCCACTTGGTGTCACAACCTCATCCTTAATCAGGACAGATAAAAAGAAGAAGAAGAAGCAGAGTGCACCGCGTTACCTTCCTGCCGTAGCCAACGTTTCTCTGCATGCCGTGTTTGTTATATCTCACTGCAAGGAATGTATTTGTCCTAATATAAGGTCCAAAAGAATTACAGTCAAAATGCACAGCAAAAGTAACTAACATTTGAGTAACACGGATATGGCAAAGAATATCTGAAAAATAAAACAGGAGGGCAGAATTAGCAGGGAAGGGGACCCTGACTGAGAAAGGAGTGGGCAAGCTGTTCCTTAATCCATATTGTTGTACATTTTGGGCCTCATTTTAAACCCATTTCTAAATCAGAAATAACTCTCTGGAAGTCAGCTGAGGCACGCGGTGTTAATAATGGGCACCGGAGGAGAAGGAGGCCCCGCGTTTCAAATATACTGTCCAGGGAAACTCCAGTACAGGGATAGTGTTGCCTGCCAAATTACAGGTTCTTGATTAGTTACTGTATTTCATTACATACACAGATAAAGACACAATTAAACCCCCAAAATATAAGAAATCTTGCATAAGAGCCTCATGAACTGTCACCAGCCATGAGGAACAGGTTAGGTGCCTTTGAATGGTGTTTTGGGTCAAGAGCAATGCATTTGCCAACAAAACTGTTGATATGAACAGTCAGATAAGGAGAATACAAAGACACTGGACAGAAACATTTGCCCACCAGCCTTGCTATCAATACGCTAACCAACCTCAGTCACACTTTGCTGGGAAGAGGAGCAGTTGGCTGAACTGCACCTCTCTACTTGCACCAAGCTCTCGGGCTCACCCGCACGGTATCTGCTATCACCGCTCCATTTCTACTTTGCCTTTCTCACACCGGAAGGCAAAAGCTGAGATACAGGTATCCCACACCCTGCAACACCACATGCCATGGTGTAATGCACATCTGACCAAGTCATAATGGCATTTCACAATTGCTGCAGCAGCATGCAACACATTTTCCATTTTAGCTTTAGAAACAAGTGAGGGACTTGACATTAGTGGTCCGGCTTTCTTAAGTCTAATTCTTGTCTGAATGTAAAAGTACATCAGTTATGCTACAGAAGTTTAGCTGAATTGGTGCAAATCTTCAGAAGACAAACTTAAAAAAAATCAATAAAACCTGACTTAAGAGCATCTTCACACAACTGGTGCAAACCCATGTATGCTCTTAAATCAAAGCAAGAATCAATCTATATTATTTATTTTCCTTTGTTTTATGTGGAAAGCTTGCAGTAGTTAACAATTCACCAGTTGCTCTGTTGTTTTCACACTGACCTCTCCAAATACCATCAGAGCTGTCTTCAGCCACTCAGCAACTTCACTGGGCAAATTGCACAAGGGCAGAATCTGCTAAATTAGTTGTATCTATGGGCAGCTAAAGTAGCATATGAAGTATATTTTTTATATAGTCTTTTAGAATATGCAGCAATTATAGCCTCATTCTAATCACATTCCTTAAGTAAAAGTGCTGGCCTAAATTATTCACACACTGAATCTGTTTGCTGCCAGGTTGTAACGTTGATAGGTTAAAAGCAGTTCCCTCTTCTGTTTGGTGTGTGATATCCCTGCATCCACCTAGATAATAGCACTAGGATGACCAGACCAGAAGAAGGTAAGTGCCAGTCCCAGTAAACAAGATTAGAGGTACGATCTAAAAACTGCTGGTGGAAAGCTCACTGAATCCACTGGGGATGCCAAATTCTCTTAGTATAAATATTTTAACAACCATTTCATTTATAACAGTTAGTCTGAGTTAAAACACAGGACACAGCAAGCAGAACATCCATTATTATGTGCTTAACTCCCAAATTGAATCTCTTTTATTTATATCTTACGTATCCCACATATATCCTGGTTTATATAGCGAGGCAATTTTTTGCCCATCAAGCAATCTTTACGCAGGACAGGGTACAGTCATGTACATCTGTGAAAGGGCAATAAGCAGCTTTGCTCTCCAGTGCCTGGACTCCCTTAGCCGTGCTCCTGAGACACAGTGCCCACAGGCTGCAGGAGAGGGTTTTCTGGCTCTGCCAGACTGCTCAGCAGAGCTGGCAGGGCAGCGGGGCAGCGGGGGCAGTTACCTGGCCAGCTGGGGGGGCAGGCTGTGGTGCTGGGGCAGGTTCGGCTGGGGGCTCGCCTGCTGCACTCTGTGGTTCAGGGTCCTGCTGAGGCGGCTGTGATGCTCTCTCAGCCCCTTCCTCCTCCTCCTTCTCTTCTTCCTCCTCTTCCTCTCCTGACGACTCTGTGTGGACTTCATCCAAATCTTCCCCATCCACTGTCTCCTCCTCTTCCTCTTCCACCTCCTCCTCTAAGGGACAAGTGTAAAAGGAGCACCACGAGAAGATGACTACAGTCTTTGTGTAATGAAAAGGCCATTTACAGTTGCACAGCAGAACTACTGATGATCCACCTCCCTGGCAGACATGAGGAGCCTGCACGGGGCACGAGCAGGAGCCTCACAGCAGGGAGGACACCAAACACACACTTTTAAAAGTCTTAAATTAGCCCTTCCCATGGGAGGGAGGGCAGAAAGGCCTGTTCTCCTCAGTTATCCTCATGAGGGATTTGCAGTACGGACCTGCGGTCTTTCGTGAGGGGATAACTGGTCTGGCACAATCTACCAGGCAAAAAGTCTCTCTTGCAATTTTATTTGCTTTAAACACGTTGAAGTCATAGTGAATTTTACCAGGTCAGTGTTTTGCAATACTTGACTGTGGAGACTTAGGGTACCAACCTCCCTAAAACCAGACTGTCAAACTTGGTCAAACCAGAGCTTGTACATCCTACAACACATCCTATTTTCAGCATTCGTGGTTGCTCCCTCATTTCCAGAAGGAGCTCTCTAACAATGCATTTTGTTTTGCATAATCATGGTATTCATCCAGACAAACATCAGATACTGTTCAGAGCCATCCTGGTACTTCAGAGAAATAAACCTAGATGGATGCATTAACCTACAAATTGACTGCACTTTTTGCACAGGTTGTGGTTCTGCCTGAGACTGTAGAAGGAATGCAGATCTGCAAATCAAATAACACTCTCGTAATGGAGAAATATGTCTGCAAGCAAACACTCTCCTATAAGCAGAGTGCTAAATCTCTGCTTCCACAACCCCTGCATGCAGAGGACTTCACTGACTGTAGCAGGACTGAAGTCCTGATTGCCGAGGCTTTACTAATGCCTTGTCCCCAGGTGGTGGGTGTCACATTCCCAATCTCGTGGTAGGGTGCAGGAGGTCATAATCTTGGCAAGTGCATGCAGGTGGCAAGTGCACGCAGCTGTGGCTGATCACAGGGACAAACTGGGCATGAGGCTGTGAGCAGAGACTGCCCCTCACAGCACAAATACCTGCAGGTTCGTGGCCCTGTGAGATGGCATTTGATTCTCTGCTGCTAACTGGTGCCATGGCTGGTGTCCTGCTATATGGACCTGGGTGCCAAGTAGAGCTAGTCCATGGGGCCCATCTTACAGACCAAGACCTGCAGCAGGCATGTAGGATCCCTCGTAGGGACCAGCCACATCCTCTGAAGTTAGTGTGAGTTGTGGCATGGGAGCAAGTGATGGGTGCCAGCGGAACGAGTGTCAGGCATTTGCATGAGATTTAACTGGGCTTATACGGGTAAATGTGGGTGTATTAGCAGAACCCTGAGCCATCATGAAAACCAGAGATATCCAGATGGCCATTAGTAGAAGAGATGAGACATCTCCTCTTTTAATAGGAGAGGTCTGCTTATTTGAAACACTCATGTCCATTAATTTCTTGTGGCTTACTCTGTAAGGTAAAGCATAGATGAGCCTAGATTGCAGGCTGCCAGGGCAAATGAAGAATTGCAACTTTGCAAAAGCACGTAGCATGTCATGATGTCACAACAAACGACATCACAAACTGTTAAACGTATGAAAGATGATGACAATCTTTGCTTACTTCTATAACTGTGTTTTTGAATTTTGATTACATTTCTGTTACATTTCTCTATTACTATAAAAGAAAAAAAGGATGTCTTTTCTAAAGAAAGGAGTATGTTTAGTAGTAAACTTTCTATTTCTTTAATGAATTTCTATAACAGACAGGCCATACAACAAGGGCATCCTTTGGGGGGGAAAGGTACTTTATAGACTGAAATAAAAGCTTAATTTTGTGGTCCCTTCACAGGAGGAATCAGTAAAGATCACAGGAGCCTCAGGAAAGTCTTGAGGCTCCATAATAGGTAAAATTAAGGATGTTGACAGGTTATGCGATTTTTAACTGTGATGGATATTTGGTTTTGATTATAATTGAAACAAAATGGTCTAATTAACCTTGAGATGGACAGAAATATCTGATTCAAGTTTTCCTGCTCTGTATCATCATGTAAATTACACACAATTGCTATGTAAGAAAGCAATTTAGGTGAAATAAATGACTTACCTCTGTCAAAATCAATTTCTCTTATTATCTTTTCTTCTCTACTGAGGTTCACAGTGAACTGGTTCATATTTTCATACCCATCCTCTATTTTTTCCATTTGAAATCCTTTAGATGCTTCAGTAATTCTAAAACAGAGAGATTGGTTATTTGCATTTGGATTTGCAGATAAATTTCCAATTTGTAATTAATTATAAAGATCAAATGTCGTAAGTTTAAATACTTACTTTTGTAGCAATGTTTTGGCATTCTGTGAAAACAAAAAGGAAATAACTGACTTCTTAAATGGTTCCATTTTTTGAGAGACTTTATGCATTGAGATCTAATTCTTACACTGGCTGCTTCTAAGTGCACTACTATGGATCTCATAAATGACAACCACAACATCTACAACTGAGATCAGATTTGAATAGTGATTAGTATACAGCTGAGTAATCCTCTTAGTTCATTGAAGATGTTTTAGTTAAAATCTGAATATGACAGCAAATACCAACAATCTCTACAAAAATGAAATGGAGATATTTATACTCTTTTTTTGTATGTGTGTACAGTGAAAAGCAATTGTTCTGTTACCACTTCTAGTCACAATAACTATATCTTTGACTATGCATGACAGCATATTTCTGGAGTCACAAAATTTTATTTGTTTGGAAAGAATATTGTACTCTTCAACAGCAATTCTTTGCTGTTTTTGTTTTTGCTTTCTGTTTAAAAAAGATATTTTCAACCTTTAATATAGAGAAACTGTAACATTGCGGGACAGAAATTCTACACCAGTAAGTTTAGTGAACAGGCTACTAGTGGTTTCCTAATCAGCTATTCTAAGTTTATAGTAACGAAAACAAACAAGTTTTGAAGTAAAGGCATAAAAATGTGACTTAGAACACCCATATTTAATCTTGGAAAGTTAATCACACTGTCAATATGCAAACGAAAGCTGTAAATCACAGAATTACATATATATGTATGTTTTAGTGGTGGGACAATAAGAATATGTAGGAAAATAATAAAATTTATGCTTTCTCTTGGGGGAACTCAAAATCGTTTTTGGTTTGAATATTATTCACAAGAGGACTAGTCTTTTTTTTTTTTTTGTGTTGATGCAAGTTTTCAAAGAATGAGTTTGTATAAGTGTTCACTCAGACATGACCAAATTCTGAATGCTCCTAAAATTGAGAAATGCTTAAATTGTATTTCAGCAAACCCAACACTCCATTTCTGCTTCTACTTATAGACTTTGTACCTGCAAAAACACAGCCATTTCTGGTTCTTCCATGAACTGGATTCCTGATTCCACCAGCTTTGACACAGCTTCCAAATGATCCGCATACTTCTTCATCAGGGAGCGGACGTGTTCCAGTTTCTCCTCTTGGGTTCTAGTGATTATTTGTGTCATCTCGTTTTTTCTTTCTTCCAGTACAGAATAGAGATAATCAAATTTTTCACACAGCTGTTCTTTCTGTCGTCTGCAGCATTCCTGTGAATCATTTGGTTTATGTTAAACATGTTATGTTCTTAAAAGAGTTTCTATTTTTACAGTTACTTGGAAGCATTTTCATCAAAGAAATTCCTCTTTCTGAACAGTGCAAAGGATTCCGAATGACCCCAGAGACTTTTATAATTTTCAAAGTTCAAGCTATTGGAACAAAAGTTTTAAAACTGTTCTCAAACTCTGGATTTCAAACCACTGAAAGCCCCCAAACAGGTTATTGTATAACTTGTCAGCCTTCTAAAAAAACTGTGAAAGGTATTTATGATGTCTGCAGTGATACTTCAAAGCCTGAAGAAAAAGTAAAAAACATCACCATAGTAGCAGCTGGGTTCATTTGCACGAACAGAATGTTTTTGAAAGGAGAGATCATCTCAAAGCAGTTCTGGAGAATTTTCTTTTTCTACCTGGAACTTTCTTGCTTAGGCCTGATTTTTACATAAGCCCTTTTAGACTCTGTTTTGACAGCAGGTGTCCATTATATTCCATTTACTGTGCACTGAATGGGGTAGAGGTACCACGAAGAAAATGGTGTGCGACAAAAGCACAAAGACAAGGAGGAGGAGCCAGGTCCCAACCCTACCTTCAAGCATTGATTTTCACATCATTTTCTGAGACACTTTTACTGTCCTACCCAGACAACACAGTGTATTTCACCAAGTAAGGAAGGTGGGTTTGATGACTGCTTCATTGTACGCTCTCTAACAAGAACACACTGCACTTGCAAGGGAGGATTTACGGGGAGGAAAGTGGAGACAGGTTATCAGCAATGTCTGAGGCCTACCAAGAAGAAGCACTTGACTCATCTCAGTGCCCTGGGGCATGTAGATGGGCATATCCTTATTGTGGTTATATCTGGTTGTGGATGGGGGTGGTTATTTTAATCTCTTTCTCGGGAACTGAGGCTGAATCAATTCCTCTTCTTCATCCCTTGAGGCACAGAGCTGAGATCCTGGCAGCACAGGGTTATTAACAACCGCACAGTACTTTTGGAACTGGTATTATTCACAGTATTTGGCCACTTTTTTCCTTGACTTTCAGCCAGTGCTCTTTCCTAAGAGTTAGAGACAGTCTACCCTGTATTGTTCAAAGGAGAAGGCCTTTCGAAGATGGATATATGGCCAAACATCACAGCCTGGGTTGCAGGGTGAGGAGCAAATACAAGTCTTGTTGCATTGGCCCAAGTATCCACCTCTGCTTCCCAATGAGGAAGAGTAGGCTAAACAGGCACTCCTAATCTAAAACTCATGGTGGATCCAGCCATGTCCTGTCCTGGAGGTCCTTGGCGTTTCCCAGAAATTCCTCTGATGAGTGAATTATAGGTTGGGGATAAGGACCTTTTGAACCAAGTGAGACACAATTTCTAGGTGTCGTTCTATTGTTCAGACCTCAGATAACCTTCCTCTCCTCTTTCACTCCTTTCCTCACTTTCTCCCTCTGTTTCCTGCACTTCCTCTTGCTGCACACTCCATTTTAGTCTACAACGACCTCCTCTGAAATGTCACTCAGATCACTTTTAAAACAGCCTTAATTTCAGGACAGGTGTGTGCTATTTGTGAGATTTGATATAGGACAAGTATTAGGGGAAGAAGAGAGACAGAGTGATAGCAGGGTGCCCTGAGAAGTCCTTCCCAATCTCTAACCTCCAATACATAATATTTCCTGCCAGCAGATATTACAGAGTTGTGAACTTCAAGTGAGAGAGTACAAAGCTGGTTCCTAACTGCAAATGCTGAAATATTTCTGAGTACTATCTTTTCTGTATAAAATGTACCCTTACTAAGTCTCTGTGTGATAGAATTATCCTAATCAGATTCTGAGTAATAAAAAAGGTTAAGAAATACATGACTTTCTGTTCTAAAAAAAATCTTAGCCTTTTTTTTTTTTTTAAACACTACTACAAGAGAAAGAAAGAACATGAGTTGCACTGCTTGTTCTAATGTATCTGTATTGCCTGGTCTATGCTATTAGCATTTGAAAAAGACACTGTAATTTTTCCTTCATTATCTGACTCTTGTTTTTACAGGACTAAACATTATTTATTTGTTGCTGTTTTTCAGTATTTACCATTTTATATTCTTCTGTTTTATCTTGTTTGTTTGTTTTCAGTATGATATGTGGACTTGGTATACCTTTCAATCAGTTAAAGATATACTATTACTAATCAGGTGGTTTTTTTTGTTTGTTTCTTCACTTTTTTAGTCTTGGATAGGAGCAATAGCTAAATATAGAACTGTAGGCTATTGCATACTCCAGCTAAAAGAAAAATGATCATGTATTTTCTGCTGGAGCAGACACTTATTGTTCTCCTCAAAGCGTTAAGTAAAGAGAGAAGAGACAATCCTGGATTATGAGCACTACTTCCACGTGTGCACATTTCTCAGCTCCAGCTGTAGCTTTTCATCTTCAAGGACAAACTGATGTCAATTCAGACAAAGCTGTTGTATGGTAGGAAATGTGATTTGCTTGAAACGTAACATGGAAGTGCCAAGGTAAGCTCTAAGATCTATTTTCTGCAATCTTTGACTTTAAAGGTGAAAAGCCTGTTAAAACATCTGAAGGTAAAATGGCTGCACTTTCTCTGGGCTTCAAGTTTAAAGGTTAGGCTTTAAACTGAGTGGATGACTCTGAGGAAGCTAGTTTCAGAAACTGTTGTATTTTTTAAAGTATTTTTAGCACAGTGTTTTCTCCATACTTCAGATGATGTTTGAAGTTTCGTTTCTATATCAGCTAGTTCAACTTAAATGAGTATAAGCTCTTACTTTTGTATCATTCAAATTTCTGCAGTTAACCTACTTGAAAGGCTTGTTTCTGTCTGCAAAGTCCTGATAGCAGCCAATTTCATCCTTGCAATATGAAGGCTTCCTGACTACAAAGTTCTGACTCTACTGCTAACACTCTCTCATTTATTTGGGCTAATGGTTTTATGTTCTTTGAATCAAACTTGGACATTTTCTGCTCTTTCTTGCTCTAAGGAAATAGGAGCCTTCATTAATTGTGTACATAGATAGTGGAATCAATTTTTCCTCCCATTTAGAATCTATACATCTTGGATTAACTTCTTTTTCACTGCAGTCTCCCTTTTCTGCTCCAGCTCTGAAGGGTCAATAGAATTCTAATTGGGCTGAGAGGGATGTGACTTCTTCACTAGATGCTTCATCAAACTCCGATCATAAAATCAATTCATATGAGCTGCTTTCAGCCTATTACTCTGTGATGCTCAAATTGGTCAGAGCTGAAATTTATATTTGCTTTGTTGGTGCAAACCTCTTGGAGGAAATGAAAGCCACTTCTGCTATTGAATGACACAAAACCAATTCCAGCTCTGTCAGAGAAAGACCTTTACCAGAAAATCCAAACTCACAGTAGGAACCCAAACTCGACACACCCATGAGCAACACAACAGGATTCCTTAAAGGACAACATGAGTATATTAGAAATCTACTGCACAGGAGGCAAAGTAACCAAATAAAGAGTTAATCGACATGCTTGGGAGCTAAGCTGAGGCTACCATGTGTCTGAGACTGAGGTTCTACTCAGAATCAGTCAGGACTAATTCTGGTCTTCTGCAGCTCTAGCTCCTGAGCTTAGGTGTTAAATGAACTGAGAGTTGATGGCATTTCTGCTTTTATCTTCAGTTATAACCCATGCAACTAAGAATGCTGAACAAGACATGTTGATATGGATTATTTTACTCTTTGTCCTCAGTCACGTGGTCAGTGCCAGAGGCAGGGTGCTGAGCAGGATATATCCTTTGGATGAGGCGCTACAGCTAGTACTACAAAAAGCCACAGATTTAGCAGAATGATGTGGGAATCCATTCGGTAAAGTGAGGTCTAGAAAAGAGTGATCGTTACCACCAGTTTAAAAGATGCAACTCCACTCTGCCATAACTGGACGGGAAGGCATGCTACTTACCTCAACTGTCTTGCAGGTCTCCTCCAGCTGCGTGACTATCCCTTGCACTCTGTCGTTGCTCCCCACCAGGACTGCGATGCCGTCACTCAGCTCGGACTGGTCAGCAAAGGGAGAGCACGTGAGAGGGTGTTAGACACTTGGGGGGCACTGCCAGCCAGCCACCCACCGTCCCACCTCACAGTGGCCCATCTAACAGTGGGGAGCAGGGGGATGAATAAGCCATACCAGGGTATTAGCTGCTCTTTTCACCAGAACCATGGCAAACTGAAGCATTACCTGCTCACGAGTTGCCTGCTAGTGTTTTGACATTTTTTTTCCTCTCCCAAAACACTATGAGAAGATTGACATTTTGAAAATTTTCATGGAGAAGAAGCCATGGTTTGGAAAGGAGGAAGCACTTTCTTCTAGAAGTTTCTTCTAGATGCTTTTGTCTAAAACAGCCACAAAATAGCCTAAAACACTATGTTTCAACAGCCTCAAAATATTCCATTTGGGTTCATTGACAGGAAAGACTTTGTCTCTTGAGGGGCTGTTTTTTTTTCTAGTTTCTGGAGAGGAAAAGAGGGTCCATAGACCTGGAGGGACTGTGGGCATCACAGAGCCCCTGCTATGAGGGCAGTGTGGTTAGGGGCTGTGGTGAGAAAGGGAGGGAGAAAAGGATGGAGACAGAGTAATTTCAAGGGAAACAGGTGAACACTCTCTCAGGGACCAAACTAGTGGGAACATGGAGGACCCTGCTGTGTGATACAAGGGAAAAAAACATGCAGGGAGGAAGGAGCTGGAGATGTTGAGGCAGGGACCTCTGCATGGAGGAAGCATGAAGCACCCTAACATGAATGGGAAATGTCCTTAGAAGAGGAAAGTCAGAGAAGATACTCCATAGGGAACTTGGTGAGGGTGCAGAGGAGGGCAAGGAGCCCTTGGCATACTGCTGTAGTGATCTGTCTACAGAGACATCCGTGTCTGTGGCCTCTACAGCTTTGTAAAGGATCCTTTGAAGCGTGCAACCCACAGGCTCTGGATTAGACATCCATTCTTGGGCATGAAAGCCCCTTTCCACAGGCACACTGGGGAGGAAACCACTGCTTGCAAGTCTCCACAGAAAGGGAGTGATTGAGGGCATGGATTCAGTCCAAGAAACTTCTCCCCCTTTTCTCTCCTTTTTTGATCAAAAAGGATGCTTGTAACTACTTTTCTAAACTGACTTCTCATTTGTAGTTTTCACACACAAGCATCTGTGTGACAAAGTTGGAGGCTGGGATTGCAAACTTGTCCTGTCTGATTGCTAGGCCCACTGGGGCCCTCCAGAAAAATGAGCTGTTTATCTCATGAGGATAACCCAGTGAGTCAGGTTTTAAATTAATACTGTATTAAAAATAAACAAGTCTTTTACTGGTGACAGCAAGGGCAGAGGATGTTAGGTACATCCTGTGCTGCCAACTATTGAATATTCCTGCATTTACTTGCAGGAGGTTTTTCACTTAAATTTTCTTAAAAATGGGATGCTTAAAGGCAAAAGTGCCTGATAGATAACTCTTTGATTTGTAACGGCCTGTTCTCTTTTTATCATGTTCTGTAAATCCCGCTTCCACTTCTTTTTGTGATCTGAAAGCATTGAAAAAAATAGATTAGGAACCTCAAAAGGGAGATCCTCATCTTCACATCAAATCTTGGTCTAAAATGTTTCCTTACTGTCCTAACAAAAACTGAGACACTTTAATATCTTTCTGTGTGATTTCTCATAAATTTATTTCTCTGTGTTCTGAAACAGTTTCAACACATCTGTGTGAGCCCTTCATTCCCATACAGGAATGGAGAATGTACTCCGAGACCCCTTTGGAAACTCACAGGAAGCTCATGGGAATACTTTCCTGTTGATGGTCCTTCCAATTGCTGGGAGGACTATGAGATACAAAAAATTATTTACCTTCTGTCTCTGGTAAACGTTTGTGAGAGGAGCAACCTGGCAGTCTTTGTGGGCACCAAAGACTTTGCACAAGGAGCAGGTGGGCATTTCACAGTTCAAACAATAGATATTAATTCTCTCATCTTCATGCTCTTCACACATTGGCTGGTCACATTTCCTTTCAGGCCTGCAAAAGAAAATAAGTTTAAAATAGACTCAGTCTCATAAATTTCTGATGACAGTACTCAGAGTATCAACATGAAACAGTACAATCATATAGCAGTGTCCGAGGTTGAGCTGAATACTCACTGTAGATTTAAACCTGTCACACAGGCTGACTAAATAGACAGAAGGATCATTTAATATTCTGACATGATAGGATGTGATGAGAATATAGAAACATGATTTCATATTGTGATTCCAACTGGGAGTGTGACTGAACCCTCACTCATGTTTAAAAATGTAAATAACCTCACTAAGATTGGTCTGAGACTACCTGTGTACTTTAATTAGCATGTTGTCCATCATCGACCTGAAATAGGAAACGTATGTAATTCCTTTAGGGTTCATCATGCAAAATGTTGGGTGATTGGCCTTGATGCAGCAAAGCTTCTATGTAAATTTGAAGTAAGAGTTGTAGGTATCAATGGGCCTTCATGCCTTTAACTCTATCATCTCTGCTGATGTGCCCTGAGGTCCAGGTCAGGCCTGTTGATATCAAACTGGACCAAGTCCTTGCGGCCTTTACACCATGCCAGTAACAAAATAAGGTCTCACACAAACTAATTTTAGCTGGGTGGCACGTGTCTAGCTGGTTGGACTTGGTGACCCTGAAGGTCTTTTCCAACCCAGATGATTCTGTGACTCTATAGCTTGTACAGTGTCAAGCTTTTTAAGAGCAGCTAATTCGATTGTACCAACCACCAAGGGTATGGTTACACAAGAAGTGTGTAACCTCACCTATGCTAAGCCAGGATCTATCATTAGCTTCACTAGCCCAGTCCTGATTTCATTTCACCAAAATGATTCAGCCGTATATACACTAGTCAACCCCTGCCATTTTAGGAACCAATTTAGTTGAAACTTCCTTTAATGAGCCACCTAATTGACATACCCAGTGTAAGTGAAAGCTCTGGTCCTATCTGTATGGGCAGGATGATGATTTTCTGAGCCTGTGCTCCATGCTTAGCACCCTAAGAACATCTGTGACAAGCACAGGAGCATGTGACAACGTGGCACTGGAGCACAGGGTTAGTGGAGTGGTGTAGGGAGTGTGCCTGGGGGTTCCAGCCTCCAAAGGCTGCCACTCCTACTGTGGTGTGCAAAATCTTTCCAGTATAACTCATTATAGCCTTATGCTACTATCTGGAGGGAGAACTATGACTTACCTGTAGCAAATGGGACAACAACATCACAGAAATATGTCGTCATCATTGGATATAAAATATTTCCCCAAACTATAGAATTTAATGGCATTAAATGGAAACTTTTTTTTTAAAACCATTCTATAGAGCTCTATAGCAAGGAGGCAATGAGTCGTTCTTTCTATTACAATTTTAAAACATTCTGTAAAGATCATTATTTTATATTGTACTACAGTAGAACTTTCCATACAGCTTGGCAGAGTGCAAATTTTTTAATGACAAAGTACAGGTTTTCTCTTCTGACCTTAAAAAAGAGGAATGGAATGTGATCAATTAAATGCATGTAAAAAAGATTGAGCAATAAAGAAAATGTCTTATGCCTTTGTTTTTTAAATTCAAGAAGGCACTAGAATTAAAAGTGTTTATAAGGAAAACCTGTGATCTTCGATATAACATGCTTTACAAAAATAAGAACATTTCTGAACATTCAGAAGAACATTTCTGAAGGAAGCCTGCATTATTTGGGTCAGATCTCCAGCATACATTTACACAAGGCCCTCAATGTGTCAAACTGAACACCATTTCAAGGCCAGCCAAAAGAGGTGTGTCCCCACTGTGAAGGATGCTTTACATTGTTTGCAGCTGACTGCTAACAGCCCCTGCTATGTTATGGTGCGCCAGTGGGTGGGCCCACCTGCCGGGGCAATAACAGACAATGAATATCGAAGTGATTAATTAAGCCTGAAATAGCTGCTCTTCCTGAAAATATTTACAGGACCAGAAACTACGAGAATGTTATTTGACACTGGAGCTGTGCCACTAGCATGAAAGACACACAGCACAGGGCAAAAAGGCGATGGTGTCGAGCAAGTTCAGCCAGAAGTAGCCAACCTTCAAAGGTGCCGGCAAGGAGCTGGAAGAAACCTGGCAGAACTCCCTGAACTAGCGGGGCCCTGAAGACAGTGACAGAAGACCAGAAGTAAACAGATTTACGGTCTCCTTCCTAGGCTTTGCTAAAGGAGAGATTTTTTGCAGAACATTCCCTGACTTCAGAGGAGATCCTCTAGGTTTACGCTGGTGTAGCAAAGGCTGAAACACAGCTCCTAAGTGTAAAACAGTGGCTGCTCCTGAAATGGAAGATTAGAGAGTAGCCAGTAGGACAACAACAGCATGGCTTTACTAGGAGAAAAGATTCATCACAGACGTGGTTGTGACCAAAGAATGGGCAGGCAGCTGAAATACCCCAATAGTGATTCTATGATTCTTTGTCTCTGCTCTTTGAGATATTCAGCCTGCATTTGACTACTACAGGCTTATTTTTTTTCCTGCTGAAACTGGATAAGGACCTTAATGTGCAGAGTGTTGTGCATGCTTTATGCAGAGGAGGACTCTTGGCACTGGTGAGGCCACATCTAGAGTGTTGTGCCAAGTCCTGGGATCCCCAGTAGACGTTGATGACATCCTCCCTGAGCCTTCTCTTCTCCAGGCTGAACAATCCCAGCTCTCTCAGCCTTTCCTCACAGGAGAGATGCTGCAGTCCCTTAGCTGTCATCTTGACCCTTTGTTGGACTCTCTTGTACTGGGGGTCTCAGAACTTGGCACAGCGCTCCAGATGTCCTACTAGTGCTGAGTAAAGGGGAAGGATCACCACCCTCGGCAGGCTGGCAATGCTCTGCCTAATGCAGCCAGGAGATCGTTGTCTGCCTTTGCTGTGAGGACACATTGCTATCTCATGGTGACGTTGTCCACCAGAACTTCTAGATACTCTCCTGTGAGTCAGCCTCTCAGCCAGTTAGCCTCCAGCATGTACTTGGGCTTATTCCTCCCTAAGGGCATGACTTGGCATTTCCCTTTGTTGAACTTCATGAAACTCCTGCTGTCCCATTTCTCCAGCCATTTCCCCTTCTGAATTGGTGTACCAGCCACTCCTCAATGTTTGGTATCACCTGCAGACTTGATAAGGGTAGACTCTTGTCCCATCATCTGAATCATTAATGAAGATATTAAACTGCATTGTACCCCAGTATCAACCTCTACCTACACCAGTAATGACTGGCCACCACCTGACTTTGTGCTGCTCATCGTAACCTGTTGAGCCTGGCAGTTCAGCCAGCTTTCAGTCCACCTCACTGTCTGCTATCCACTCTCGACATTGTTTCATCAATTTGTCAATGAGGTTATTACGAGAGGCAGAGTTGAAAGTCTAGCTAAACAACATCCACTGTTCTCTTGTTCACCAAGTTAGTCATCTCATTGTAAAAGGCTATCAGGTTGGTCAAGCATCATTTCCCCTTCGTAAATTGATGCTAACTACTTCCAATCACCACCTTGGTTTTTATATGTTTGGACATGTGTTCTAGGAGAGTCCAATACCTGTCTAGGAGAGCTTGCTCCAATACCTTTCCAGGGATCGGCATGAGGCTGACCAGCCTGTAGTTGTTACACAGTGACATCTGCTTTCTTATGGTCCTTAGGAATCTATAACATTTCCCATGACTTTTCAAAGATTATGGAGAGTGGTTTTGCAATTACATTGACCAGTTTGCTCACCACTCATGTGTGCATCCCATCAGGATGTCCACCTTTTAAAAAATATTCCCTAACCTCATCCTCCCCACTGAAGGTAAGTCTTCTTTGCTCTAGACTTTCCCACTGGTCTCAGGGACCTGGGATTCCTGAAGGCCAAACTTACCATTAAAGACTGAAATGAAGAAGGCATTGAGTACCTTGGCCTCTCCTGTGTCCCATTTAGCAGTGGACCCACATTTTCCCTAGCCTTCCTCTTGCTGCTGATGTACTTGTAGAAGCTCTTTTTACCCTTCACATCTCTCACTACATTCAGCGCCAGGTGGGTTTTGGCTTTCCTAACTCCATCTCTACAAGCTTGGAAAATATCTCAAAATATTCCTGGGTAATCTATCTGTCTTTTTTTTTTTTTGTACATTTTTTAGTTTTATCAGGAGTTCTTTGTGAATCCACGCAGGTCTCCTGCCACTGTTGCTTGAGTGTTTTCACACGGGAATGGACAACTGCACGTTGGATGAAACTTGGAGGAGATGGTCCTTGGAAATCAGCCACAATGATGGACTCTCCCAAAAGCGGCAAAAAGTCCATCAATACTCAGAGCAGAAGTGGGGCTTGAAAAATGAGAAGACCAAAAAAATGAAATAAAAAGAACTTTGGGATTCCTGCAGTTCCATACATACACACCACCACTGTGAATGCCTGACCCAAGAAAACCTTTGGCACAGGTAAGGCTTGGGCTTTGTCTCCATGGGGACTTGGAGAATATCCAGGTGATCTCTCTCCTCATTTCTCGTGCTGTGTAGTCTGTGGGGCTCCTCCTGCAGCACCGGTTTGTGTCACAACCCTACCGGTGCCCACCACCTGCCCATCTCCCTGGTCCAGCCATCTGAGAGCCCAGGCATCTCTGCAGCCCATCCTGGAGAGCCACAACCTCCCTTTGGGAGCTCAGTATGAGACCACTGAGGTGTCAGGAATAGTTGGTCGTGGCGGTGCTGGGTACCCTGCCACCACTGTCGCAGAGCCCGTGCACGCTGCTCTCAGCATGGTGCCTGGTCGCTGCTGCACGTGCTGCTCCGTCCACGCACAGGGCTGCAGGGCCAGCCTTCACCTAGTAGGTGTAAGGGAGAAGCCCTTACTCGACCCTCGCTGAGCAGGATTCAGCTGGAACAAAGCCCAGAGCACCCTTTGATCAGGAATAGCCGGCTGAGCTCGTTAGAGGCTGCCAGAGCATGTGAGAAGTCCCAGCTTCCTGCAGCTACCCTTTCCTGGCAGCAGCAGGCCCCCTGATGCTCCTCAGAAAGTTTGGGTAATCAGTGGCCCACAGACTTTCAAACATCGGTGTAATATTTTAGTCAACTCTATTTCCACTCGGTTCGGCACTTTGCCCTCCTTTAAAGCTTTGCAGGAGCCACATCCTGCTTGAAAATTTTTTTCCTTGTGTTGCTAATAGGTTCTAAATTGGGCAACAGGCTACGCTGTCATCGGCTGGAGTTTGATGAGCAATGTGATAGAAGATAAAAAAATGATGTGATTGTTATTAATAAGAAGGGCTGCATGTGAGGGCTTGGGCAGAGCTTCCCAACCTCATGGCAGCTTCTGCCCCAGCTTTTATTTTTGAAAGAACAATGCCTTAACTCAAATAGAAACTCAAAATAGAAAAAAAAATAAGTTTGAAATCAATTATTTTTTTCTAAGCAGGAAACAAAACTTGCTCTTATCTGGATTTTCCTCACTCTCCTCAGCTCATGCAAAAGCAGCTGGGAACTGGCATCATCCTGGCATGCAGTTATGGTGAATTATACCCACAGAAAGACCTGGGGGAAGAGGTTCCCCTCTGGAAGTCACAGGAGCTGCTGTCTTGAAGGATTGTCTTGGGAACACTCAAAGATGCAAAGGTGACATCTCACCCCTCCTATGTACCTCTGCCAAACCCAGCCCTCCGTTTGAAGGAGACTGGTACAAAAGGAAGGAGAGGAGACTTGATTTCCCTTGACTTTCTTGTTTCAGCAGGACAGCAGAGGGTAAAGCAGTGGCAAATCTTGCTCACACACCATGGGAGCCGGAGGAACGTTAGGCAGAGGGAGATAAGCAGCTGAAGCCTACAAAGTGCCAAATAGTTTAGATAATGCTGTTATGCACTGCTGCTGCTACGTAACCCTGATAATTATTTTAAATCTAAGGACATACATGAAGGTTAAATAAACACCTGAACAGATTAAACAAACGAATATTTTGGATAGGTAGCTAAGCAACTATATGTTCATATTTATATTTTTTCTCTTCTCCCCTTTTATTCTCCTTGTTGCATTGTACTTTAGTAGAATTTTAAAAAATAATCTACTAAATCTCTTACATTTCTATTTAACTGAATTTTGTTCAATTTGCCCATGAACTACATGGGAAAAAGGAACTGCATTTCCATATTTTTAAAGTTAAATACAACTCTTGAGTAGAAAAAAAAAAAAAGAAAGAAAGAAAAAAGACATGAGGCCACACATGTCCAGCTAATTTTGTTGAGAGCAAAGTCCACCACCATAGCTCTGCTGATTCATTTCCTCCAAGATTTTCCTGACTCAAATAATATTTGGATATCAATGACACACACGAGGGTAGCTGACCTTCCCTGGGCTCGGAGTGCTAAGGGCAGCAGAAAGGACAATTTTAAGCCAACTTCGTGCTCTCCGGCGTTTTGGAGCTCGAAGCTATGCCCAGCTACAACAGTCCCTGAAGGAATTCAAACAGCCAAGAATAGCCAAAGCCACTGCCGGGCTCCAAAACGTCCTCTCTGCTAGTAACTGACCTCCTCTGCTGGAGAAGGGTAGAAGTGCCCGGAGCTGGGGTCCAGTGCCTGTGCCCACCTGCTCCCCCAGTATTGCCTCTGTTATCCCTGCAAAGCTCTTGTGGGAGCAGGATGGGATGACTATCACGGAGCGTGGCTAGGATTACACCTTCCTTCAGGTGTACAAAACACCTTGCCATACAAAACCGGCCCTACGGGTGCACGCTGGTGACAACAGGCTGAGTCTCTGGGTCAGAGCTGCTTGCTTGGTGGCCTGGGACCAGGATTAGCTTCCCCTTTACTACATTCCCCAGGGTGGTAGCATGTGTACTGCCCATCCCAGGGCAAGAGAGAGAGAAGAATGCAATATCGTTCTACTGCTGGATCTGTTACACATCCATTACAGGCAATTAACGTTAGGCGTAATCTTAATTGTCAGGATTAATCTATTCCTCTATAGTGGGATCCTGATTTTTGTACACAACCACATAGCACTCATATATATTATTTCTGGCTGTTCCTTCACTTTTACAGAGTCCTGAATAAGGCTTGATTTCATCCCAAGCATTCACATCCCAAGCTGACAGGAGTGGAGATTTTTTATTGAGTTTTGATTTGATCTTATGATGCGGGGCATCCTCTCTGTGCAATTGACCCATCTCCTTGTTTGTGTTGCCTGTCCCTCAGGACTTTCTAACAAAATTTGAAATTCCTTTCCTTTCTTTAGCATGAGAACATACAGGATAAAGAGAAAGATGTTCTTTTGAACAGTTTATAAAATAAGCAACATGAACCTAGCTACTTTTCCCTTATCCATATGAATACCCACTCTGACTTCAAGGTCTTCGCTTGCGCAGGCAAGTATTGCTCATGTGAATAAGCATGGCATAGTCGTCTTCTATAAGTGGTAGCGAGGAAACTCAGCATCTATTTGGATACTGTTTTCTGAGCTCAGTGAGAGCTGACATCATTGTACCGCAAACAGGCAGGCATGCACAGCAGCACAACCCATTTCCGTATTTCCAAGAGAGAAAATAACTAAATAAACCTCACTTCTGACAAATAGAAAGACCAGAACGGTCACCTAAGCAGTGTCTGCTTTTGTGACAGATATTCTATGAAGGGTACAAATTCACCGCTTACCTTGTGGACTCCTGCTTGTATATGTCGATGATGTTCTCCACCAGCAGGTTCCTCTGCAGCCCGTACACGCCGTGCCGGTCGAGGACCACTTCATGCCTGCATGAGGGGCAGCGAAACCGGCCTCCCGAAGCCACGGTCGTGCCTCCCCTGGTGGGCAGGTAGGGGTTCGAGGCCTGTTCTTGCCAAGCAGCCCAAGAAGAGGTGAGTAAGGCCATGCACACCTTCACCAAAATGTGTTTTGACAACAAGACATTGTTCTTGGAGCACGCAGAGGCTGTTTCATGATGGACCAGAGCCCACTGAAACCAAGGCCACATCCCTCTCTCTCCCCTCTTCATCCCTACCAGCCCAAGGAGCTCTGGGCCAAGCCATTCAAAGCCCACATTAAAAAAAATTACTGGGAGAAGCAGCTGAAGCTGTTCAGATCAGGCTCACGGCGCTGCAACGACCTGTGCTAGAGATAGCACAGCTCTTCCAAAAGTGCCAGGGCAAAACCCTGTGTGTAGCAATCCATTTGTAGGTATGCCCGAGGCGAGGGCAGCTGCACAGAGGAGCCCAGGAGAACACGCAGAGACTGCAGGATGTAGGGCTGGCTCCTTGGCTCTTGCGTGCTGCCACCTCCCTGAGCTCACGGGGGGCAATTCAGGCTGGTGCAAGCTCAGCCCCAGCCCTGAGGAAGCTGGGCCCTGGGGACATTTCCCCAGCTCACGTTCTGTTTTAAATCATCCCCCCCCAGTCTTACCAACTACTAAAATCAACCAACTGAGCCGTGTGATATTCGGCTTTTCCATTCATTCAGCAAGTGCCGCTTGTCCCTGCAGAAGCAGCGCTTTCCGCGGGAGCGAACCTACCTGGAAAATGTCGCTGGCGCACTTCCTACACAGGTTGTGCTGGCAGGGCAGGATGACCACCGGCTTGGTGAACATCTCCAAACAGATGGGGCAAATCAGCTGCTTCTCCAGGTTATCCATGGTCTGCTGCTCTTTGGAGAAGGACTTGTAGTTCAGGGAGGTGCTCATCCCTAGCTTTTCCAGGGGCATACGCTCCGGATCACGGCGTCGCAGGTCGGTTTCCGGGTTAATTTCCCTTGAAATAAATCCAAGGCTCCGCTGCGATCAGAGGCTCTCTGGGCTGTGCTCACTGGAGGACATTGTTTAAACGGGGGGCCGAGGGGAGCCGGGGCTGTTTTTAGCAGCGCGGCGTCACGAGATGCCATTCAGCCGTGCCCATATAAGCGCGTGAGAGGAGGACAGGCTGGGACAGGTGACGGCTCCCGGGGGGCCGGGGGGGCGGCCGCAGGGCCCTGGCTCTCCTCACTCGCACATGGCAGCCTTCACCCCCCCCGGGAGGAGGCCGAGCGATAAGCAAGCGCCATCTGCTCCCCCCTTATCTTCGCAGCCACTCACGCCAGCGATGCAACGAACACCGAGGAGGCGATGTGCAGCCCGCAGTTTGGGCCGCGTGTTTCGGCAGGCTCCGGGAGCTGGCCTTCCCAAGGTGTGGAGCACATGAAGTCCCCGGAGAAGGCAATAGAAGCAATGGCTGCTCTCGGGCTCGGTTAATTCGGGGTGTAAACCTGTCACCACCTTGAAAAACAGCTTAAAAAAATTGCCTGCCTATATCTGCACTTAACTTCCAGTATGATTTTTTTTTAGGAGCTGTAACATTAGAATCTAACAGGACTGTTCAACACATTAATTCCACAGCAGCTCAAATATGCCCCAAAAAGCATTATTTGAACTTCCCAATGGGAACGAGTCAGAAGAAATACAGTATGAAAAGCTTTAATTTGCACTGCTAGAGAATATGTACTAATTGTACAGTCTCTCTCTCTCTCTCTCTGTGCATAGTTTAATTCGAATACATTTTAGTTTTGGGCACTGCTGTGTTTGTGTCTGTTTATTAGACACTGATATCCCTCTCAGCTTGGCACTTGCTCTGGAGTTATTTTTAAAATGACAATTTCCCAGATAATCTGTGGCATGTGATGCCTGATCTTAAGGGAAAGCCATCTGTGCTTCTACTTGCCAATAATTTATCACACAACTGTACAAGTAATAAATACCTTGTCCTCAATTTAAGCCAAAGTTCCCACATGTACTGTATAAAATCACTTTGCAACTGTACTGTATGTGCAGTCAGTATATTGTCTGCTCTTTTAATCAATAACTTTAATACTTTCTCCACCAAGTGTCTTGTGGAAAACTCTCATGTTTATGTTGACTCCTAACCCTGGAGTGCTTGGATATGACACATGCTATACAGCAGCTGAACCCGTCCTGGGGCAGACCCCAGCTCCCTTTATCTGTATGCCGCACCAGTCTGCAAACTGGGCAGTTCAGGGAGATAGAAAAGTGAGGGTTTTCATTGATTTCCACATGAAAATGATTCGTATTCTCTGCATGAAATGACAGTGAATCACATTAAATTCAGTGTATTACTGATTAGTTTTTATTTTCAATGCCTTGCATAATTTCTAAGCATTCGGGTGAAATCCTGGACCCATATGCAGCCCACCAAGGCAGAATTTCACCTACGTAAAAATACAAACTTGCCAGCAGTCACATAAAAACAAGTAACTTTTTCTGAAATCTTGCTTCGATGAGAAATTTGTAGCAGTTTAGTTAAACTGGTTTGAAGTCACACCTTTGATTCAGCTCCCTGCTGTAGGCAAGACCTTGGGAGCTGCACGGGGAAAGCTGCGCTGGCAGCCGAGCGGCGGACAGCTGGGGCTTTTGGCAGGGGTGGAGGGGACTCGTTCCTGGCAGCAGCAAGACGGTATTTCTCTTCTCTCCCTCCCCTCTGTGGCCAGGTCAGAGGTGACTTTGGTGTCTGGAGGAATTTGAAGGCCTCATGCTGACCCTGCCTCAGCTGCCCCTTGCACATCAAAACCTGCGTGAGTAAGGAGCTTTATGCTGGGTGAGGAAGGCTTTCCTCGCACGGCGAGGCAGATGCTTCCACCCGACAGCACACTGAAACTCTGTGAGGAAAAGCTGAAGGTTAGAAATGCCACTGTGTAGAAACATCTGCGTACAGCGATGTGTGTAGCAGGGGGCATTCAAGACACAGGAAAACCCAGGGGCGCTTAGGTCAATGAACTAAGGCACTTCTGAAGATGCAATGTGTACCTGGGACGTAATTCTGGGAAAATTATACTTACCTGTGGTGGCCCACAAAAGTCTTCAGTTAACTGGCTGAAAGTGCCATCTGATGCATACGCAGAGGACATCTGATGGCCTCTGCACCCACCAGCCCTGACGGCTCTCTCTCCTGAAAGAGCCACCAAGCCATCTCTCAGTGGAGCAACACGGGGCAAGGGGACCTGCCTTAGGTCTGCTCCTGCACAGAAAATCTGGACACCTGCCAGCCATCACAAAGGTTGCAAGGGTGTTTTTTTATTGCATCTTTTTACAGCATAGTTTGCCTCGGAGCGTTACCTGGCTTTGCTGACAACCAGAAAACTAGCTCCTAGAGATATGCTTGGTTTTCCAGACATCACTTCTAACTCCTCTATTTTTGCAGCGTATCACAGCTTGTGGTCTGTGGACTGAGGGCCAGGAGAGCCTGGAAGGCTGGCTGCAAAGCAGTGGGTTTAGGAGAGGGATTTGAAGGCGGAAGGAGAGGTTGAGTGATGTCCAGGTTCAGGTTTCAATACCATAATGACATCCCTGGGTTTTGCATTCAGAGAATTCCCCTTTGCAACCTCTTACCTTGTACCAGCGGCGTGAAGCTCTCATCTGTCAGTCATAGGAAATCTGCCCTGTTGCTCTCTTGCATGACTGGAAAACAAAGGGACAAGCGTGTTTTCACTGCAGGGTAACTCCCACGTGACTTACCTTGCCACAAAGCTCAGCAGGGAGAAGGCTCACTCTGCGAGCACCAGGCTCCTTGCCTGGGTGAGGATGAGCCTGGTGAGGATGAGGGGTGCTCTTCACCCATCTCACCTCCATCCGTGCCCATTTTCCCCTCAGTCAGCAGCCCCTTAGCAGTGGGTGGTGAATACTGGCACTCCCACCTACGGCAGGCCTGTTGCAGAAACTCAAATTCCACTTACAGTTGCAACAAGGTATTAAGCGGATGAGCTTACTATAAGATGAAGCCCTCCTACCTATGTAAGTGAAAACTGCAAACAGCATCTTGTATTTCGTGATTTTATTGTGATCACTACACATCCCACAATAAATACTAAACCTACCCTTTGAGGTACATGACTCAGTGCTGCAACAGAGAGCCTTTGCAACAGGGACAAGAGCTTTCAAAAACAGCTGCCTTTTGAGATGGACATTTTTCCATTCAACATATATATTCATCTTTGCGTACCTTATACATAATATAGGCAATACGCCTATATGCAATATGACCTTCTAGAAACAATCTGGGAGATGGTTTCAGGTCTCCAGGGAAAGACAGTCCAGCACGGAAGGTAACGACATGTTCCAAAAGTTCTCTTTCTACGTTTGAAATCACAGCAGCAGAGGCAAGCTCAAAGCATTTCTACGGGTGATTCACTGGAAGCACATGAAATGTGCAGGGGCACAGGATTTCAGGGACAAGCTAGAAAAAAAACAGTAGCCAGAGGGTTGATTTCTGTCCTTTTCTTTTGATTAGGGGATGGACACCCATCTGAACTGAATTGTGCCAGAAAGAAGCCTTTTCCTCTGGGCTTATCCACGCTCAAGAAGCTTCCATGGTTTGCAGCAAACAGACAGAAACATGGGATAGAAGGGTAGGTGAAATAAATCATCATTTTTGTTCCAGATTCATAAGCAGTACCAACATAAATGCCAGCAGGCAATTTTCAGAGACTTGGATTAAAAGACCCTGAAATGGGGATAGTCCATGGATGAGCTCCAAGGGGAAGTCACCTCCACGTGCCGCGGCTCTGCTGCCGGCAGGACGCCAAGCCGTGGTGTTGCTGCCCCTGGCTGTCTGCAGGCTTCCAGAAGGAAGGTCCCACGCCTTCCTGCTGTCACCCAGCAACACCAGCAGGCCAGAATAAACCCGAACGTCACCTGGCCTTAGAGGACACGAGCTCTGCCTCCTGCAGAAAGTCCCGGTTTACTCAAAGTCCTTCAGATCAGGATTAGAAAAGGTGGTCAGGCCGTGCCCATCAGTGAGGCAGGGCAAACCTGAACTGTGATCAAGACGAGGCATTAATCATCTCTGTAATTATCTGTATTCTCAAAAATCTCAAAACGAGTAAGCCCGAAAAGGCAGGCTGCCCAAGCAGTGGAACAACAAACAGAAGATTACAGATTCAGCTTCTCCCTCAGCCACACGCAACTTTACAAGCCCAAAGGTTCCCAAACCCTCATTCCCGTTTGTGTACTTTGGACTCTTGACATATTACTGATAGAAAGAGATCTACACTTCACATGCAAGGCTTAAAAGTATGTCCTAACTGCTGCATGGGGAAGAAACTGGCCCACATGACTGACCACCTAAAAATAGGCCCTCTCCAGGGCTAGGGACGAATTTCAGAGATAACAGGCTTGATTTTCCACACACTGAAATATGTGCTGCGGAAATATGCCTTGAGAGTGAGACACAAAGGGAAAGGTTATAAATAAATATTTAAAAAAAAAAAAAAAGAAAATGGAAGAATACAAGCAGGAATCCTTCATCCTCTCAGAGAGTAAGTGACCAAATGCTTCACTCTTTTAGCACGTCTAGCCCTGACCCTTTCCCCTCCACTTTGCTATGCTAAGAGCACAGCATCTCATGGGAGCCTGTGGATCATCACTAAATGCCTCCCCTGTTACCAGAGCGGAAGGCATGACTGTTTTTTCCCTGAATCGTTCTTGCATTTCATGGAATAACATGGTAACTTAGCGCTGGGTTAAGGGAGGATGAATTGGTGCTGTGATGGTGGGGCTGGACGCAGGTAGCCCAGACGGCAGCAGCAGGGGGGCCTCCCAGGCCAACCGGAATTTAAGGAAAAAATGATAGCAGAGTTTTAGCAGGAGGAATTTTGACCAGGGAACAGATCTCATTTCTGCTTTATCCTTGACAACCCATAGTGCTCCCCTCCAAACCCCCAGCTCTATCATCAGGAAACAACAGCGATGTTCAGTGGAGAAGTGATTTGTGTTTTGCAGCACAGATCCAGCTCAGGCTTCCCAGCTGGTGTCAGCTCATCGCTTCGCAGAGATACAGCCTTGGCCCAGGGTCACGTTTCTCCCCAGCCCTGGTCCGCCCAACGTCAGCCACTCGTGATGCTATTTCAGTCTGTAGCCTCCATGGCTCAGCTGGCAGAGCAGAGGAGTGCGGGTATTTTTTCTCCAGGACAATGCTTAGGTCTGTAATTCAAAGGAGAGACTGTCTTAAAGTTATACTCAGCACGACTTTACTGTCCCAGGCCCCCAGACTGGTTTACTTTGTGTTTTCATCCCTCCTCTTCCTGAGGGTCATTCCTTCAGGACAGAGTAAAAACTGAGTGCTGGAAGACAAAGGACTGAGCTTTGTGCTGTTACAGTTAAACTAAAATTCGGGGTGTAGAGAAAGGAAGGTTTTCAGAGAGCAAGGCATCATCAGGCCTGTTAAAGCACTTGTTTGGCATGTGCCCGGTGACAGGGGTGGTACCTCTGTCTGTTAGCCTTATTTTCCGATGTATTTCAAATTTATCTCTGCTTTCCTTTTATGTCTTCCTTTGTCCTGCAAATGCTCTTTAGGTGTATAGCAAAACCAGTGTGACTATTCACATCTGAGTGCCTATGCCTTTTTTCTTTTGAAAGTCAGCTTAGAAGAGCAAGCTCCTCTGCTGGACATTTACCAGCCAAGTTCCTTCCCCCCCCTCCCTCACGTGAGGCTCACACGAGCAGAGAGACAACAGCAGCTGGAAGAAGTACATTCAAACCAGTCAGGAACCGAACAAGCACGACTCAAGCTCTGATCGGGGATGCCATCGATTGTGACATTGCGTTCATTGTACCAGGCAGCAGTGTATTAGATTAACGTTGTTTTGAATTATCACTGCAGGAACCATCTCAAGCACATCAGCCTGCATCCACACGTGTGGCGTTGGGTCCCCCTCTGCCACCACACCGCACGTTTCTGGTGCCTCTTCAAAAGCTTTGACCTTGTCACCAAAAGGGCAGCTTTGAAGAGCTGTGGTGCTTTCAGAGCAACCCTTAGCCACTGGTTCAAGTCCAGCTCCCAGGAGAGGGAGTTTTGTGGTGGGAGGAGGCCCCTTGCTCATCACTAGTCTTTTTACCTGGCTCCCTGGACCAACACCTTGAGGAACCTCAGGAATCGAGCCCGGGGGCCGATCTCCTGTTCTACGCCAAACAGCATCCCCAGTCACCTCTGTCAGCAGAAGACGTCTCTGCCACTCCTGACCTCCAGGTACCTGCCAAACTCCTTGGTCTTGCAGCCAAAATGGGGCAGGCATGGCTATCGCTGTCCTTTGGAGAACATTCCAGGAGCCTGACAGGCGTTAGGTGGCCACAGCGTAGCAGTTCACCATAACCTTTTGCAAGCAATGCCTATGAGCAACCAGTAACACTGAAATCCCACTCAGATCAGGCCAGAGAAAGCAAAAATGTAAATAAAATCATTTATCCATGACATTCAAGATAGATGATTTTTTTTTTGGATACTTAAAGAAAACAACAAACAAACAAACAAACGAAAACAATCTCCAACCCTTACCCATCTAATGGATATCTCTGCCTGGTCTTTGTGAGGCCCCTTTGTAAAACTGGGGGAAGAAAGCCTACAGAGGCAAATGGAAGGTGTGCAGGGGAAAAGACAGAAAGTCACGGTAAGAAAGGAGAGAGCAGGCGGGCACAGCTGTAAGTCCCAGGATGTCCTAGACGCTGAATAAGCACTGCTCCCTTTGAATTGCTATCCTAAAACCCTGCACGACTCCTCCACCTCCTCTTCTACTTTGCAGCATCTCAGCAACCCACTTTTCATCCTTCCCACATCAACTGTCAGCTCCCCTTATCCTCTTCCATGAACACAGCAGACCATCTCACCCTCTCCCTGCAAATACAAGTCCCATGAAGAAAAGAGCAGTCCCTGCTCAGGCAGAAACAGCTCCCCTCGATCCTGACCCCAGAACTAGCTTGGATCAAGACATCCCCTCCAAAACAAGGCTGATGAGGCACACACACTTTGCCTTATGCCCGTAGGAGTAGTGATGGCAGGCAAGGCAAAGGAGGGATGTTTACATTGTTACAGAAAAATAATAATAAAAATAAGAACATAGAAAACGGTGGCTTTCAGGCATCAACCCAATGCCTTTCCCGTGACAGCACTCTCACTTGGCATTTGGGCCAGGGTATTGTTTTGTTGGCTGGCAAGGTAAAGCTAAGGGAATGAAATCATTTTTATTTTTGCTGAGAAGGGTCAGTGTGCCTTCTGGGTAAGGAAGAAGTCGGAGGAGCTCCATGTTAAATCAGGGGACCTCCCTGGAAGGGATTTTTTTTTTTTAAAGGAGGAAATTAGACATGAGAGGCGCTTTGTTCTCCCATGAGGAAATATTTCTTGGTCAACACAGCCTGAGGTATAAGGTGTGGAGGAAGATAGCATGCTACTCACTGTGTCAGGACAGCCTGTGGCAAAATGCCTGGATATGAGGGAATGGCCTTGCTGATTTAATCTTCAAAGCAACTAACTGAAGCCTGGTTTTCCCTCATTTCTCCACCTACCTCTTTTATGAGTTTATCTATCTTGGCAGCTGCGAGTAAGTGTTTTTATTTGCATTTTGTCTTAACCTGTCTTGAATTAAGTATGATTTCAGTGTAATTGGATACTAATGACTCGTTCCTTGCCAAAGGATGTGGTAAATCTCCACGTAGAGCTTGGGGCACCTCACAAGCTCTCTAGGTTGCCAGCTTGTTCTCCACAGTACCCAAAGCATTACTGCATGTGCCTTCGTCAGCTGCAGAACCCTCTGGAGAGGCCAGGGTGGGAGAAGTGTACTCTAGAGACAGGAGCAACAAGGAAGGCCATCTGGCACAAAGAACTGGTGCAGACCTGAATCTCAAAGGCTTCTGGGGGGTTGTTGGAGGTTTTATGGCTCTTGGTGGAAGAACACGTTCTTGCTTCATGGTCTGAGAAAGAAGAAAGCAGAGAAACCCTCCTTCGGACAGAATTGAACCCGGAGCTTAAAAAGTGTAAAAATTGTGTTCCTAGAGTCTGCCTTGCTGCCAGGTGAGCCGACACAGCACATTAGGAGAAGACACCAAAATGTAGGGTTGGCAGCATACTGTCAGGCACGTGTCTTTTCCTACCTGCACACCCCCTTGTAGCACCCCTTCTCATTTCTAGCTCTTGCCTGCACTCATTCCCTAGCCTGAGTTCCCACCTCTGACTCCAGCTTCCTCCAGGCAGGAGGACTGTTCTCTGCTTGACCAAGCTTTTGCCTGAAACCATTATTCTTGGCTGTGGCCCTGCCCAAATCCATGGGACCCTGATGTCCTGCCTGTCCTGGGCATGCGGTGGAGGATGTCTGACTGCCAACTGGAGGAATAAGTGCCAGTCCCAGCTGCCCAACTGGGAAAAGGCGCTACTCCAACCCCTGCGCTCTTCTGTTTGCAATTACAGTTTTCCTGTTATTAAATGCCCACCAGCCATTTGGACACGCTCACACTCTTTCATTCACTTTGTGGTTCTTCATGATTAATCTAGAAGAGAATAATAAAATCCCCTTGCAGAAGAGGAGCTATTTGCAAGTCTCTGCTTATGAAGGGGCTGCTCCCCTCAGTGCTCACCCCCCTGCAGTGGCCTGAGGCAAATCAAGAGGAATCTGGCCTCATCTTCACCACCCACCTTACAAGCACCTGCAAAAAATAAGGAGAGCAAGAAGGAGAGCAAAAAGAGGACGGAAATAACAGATCAAAAGTGAGGTGTCCATGGAGGCAGGCAGCAGCTCTACCTCTTACCTACTGGATTCCTTCTTCACTTTTTCCACTGATTTGACAGGCTGTCCCACTGCCTTATTCCCACTCCACGTTTTCTGCTTTGTGATCTCAGGATGACCCTCCTCCTTCACAAGGCACTGAAAGTGGCTGACCTGCTCTAGCAAATGGGATGGGGCAGCCTGTGCCTCTCTTTTTTGCACTGCCCCTGGCAGCAAGGTTTTATCCCACTGTTTGCACTGACTGTGCTGATTCACCTCTCTGACCTACAGGAAATGAAACATTTTCCTGGATTATCAAATTGAGGGTCCACAGACTACCAGAGCAGGGACAAGTTGAGTTGTGTGGCTTAATGCAGGGGAGGTGAAGCAAGATCTCCTTATTTTGGATCAAGGAGCAGCTAGAGTGGCTCATCCTCTTCAAACTTCACTCTCGATGTCCTCTTTGTTATCCAGAACATAATACCCGTGGTACCCCACAAGATGGTCCTTGACTTGAAGGAGCACTCACAACCAAGTCAGGCCTTCTCTGCAGGGGAGCTACAGCTGCTCACCCTCATCCCATCTGCTTGTGCATCCAGAGAGGACCTCTGGCTGAGCAGAGGAGGCTGTGCAGAAGGCCTTCATCTGTGTTCACTCGTAGTGGCCGGAGCAATGTTTGTCTGTCAGGCCTCACCAGATTCACAGGATGCATGAACTGTGAAGGAAAGAGGTCTGACTGATAGGACTTGGCCTCACGGAGCAATAGGTACAAGGTGGTTTTAGCTGAATGCATTCCTGATGTCAGATAGGCCCCTGTTGTGACACTGTCATACCTCTGGCTTGAGACCTGCCAGACAGCAGCTGCACGGCTGCTTGTGCAGGAAGAGCAGACCACTGCCAGGGTGACAATGCAGCCAGTGCCCAAAAACACCTGCCTGCACTGGAGCCTGCTGAGGAATTATCCAAAGTAATAACAAAAGATAAAACAACAACAACAACAAAAAGACCTAGAAGATCAACATGTCAGACTGGTTTGGGGAAAAGAACAATAACAAATTAACATTTTGCTTATGAAGGATGAAACTAAATCAGCTTTTCCTTATGAACAGGGATAGGTCCTTGCTTCGTCTAACCTTGATGTGGCACCATGCAACGCACAGAAATACAACGCTCAGTTATTGCTCAGTTATAACAGCGCCCTGTTAATACCCAGTAGTCAGGCAAAACCATCATTGCCAAAGGAGGTAGCAATGCACGTTCAGATAGGGTTGTGGTGACTAACGTCCGTCTCCAGCAGCTCCTGACATTTTCTCTGGCAGCAGATGATGTGAATCTCGTCCTGCTCCTATGGAATGGAAAGAAGAGCCATTCCTGTTCTCCCATGTTCCAAAAGGTACAGGGCTTGCTAATTCTTTTGTTGTCTAATTAAGCTAAGGCTAAATATCATGCAGTTTGTTTTTCGTTAGCTGGGCTCTGTTCAGTACAGACCTGTTTATGAAAGCATGGTTGGACAACCGTCAAGCCAGAAATCAAAGAACAACCAAAGACTATCACAGGAGAGAAGCCAGCAGCCCAGTGACACCTGGGTTGTTATCAGTACTGGCTTAACACGTGTGGCTGTGGTAAGATTAGCAAAGGGCTCATAAAAACAGGCAGCAAGCATTGCCAAGAAGTTCTGAGGCTGAATCCCAAGTATCATTAAACTGTTAGGTTTTCTCCAGCTCTCTCTGGAGAAGCAAAACACACTTTGGATTGACTGACAAGGAAAACAAGTTCTGGGGTGCTGCTGCCTATGTGGAGCATGCCAAGTGACCAAGACCACAGCCACTGATGTCCTTTCCAGAGCACCAACACGGTGCGTTGTGTGGATTCAAAGGTAAAACCTGCTTTGACAGTCTGAAAAGAGTTGTCTCTGACAGCTGAGCCACAGGAAGAAAATGGGGGGTATGGACCAAGAGCAACTTGGAGCTTGGGGCAGGAACTAACATGCAGATGCGACTCTGGCATGTTGCAACGGGAGAGGTGTCGGTATGATGGTGGAGCTGGGGTTATCTAGAAGACAAGTTGCCCAGGCTGTCTTGTACCCACTTGTGGCGCAGGTTCAAGCATGGGGCGATGGCCCCAAGGCTCCTCTGCTGCCACTGTGCTGGGGACATGGAGCCAGATCCCACCTCCCCTGCCAGCAGGAGGGATCCCTGCCCGGAGCAAGCTGGGGAGCTGAGTTTGTGAGCAAGGAGGCATGACACAGCTCCCTGAATTTGCCGACTGAACGACATTTTGCCTCATTTTGGGCATGCAGGTAATGTGAGGCGACTTGTTCCCTGCTCACAGCTGCAGAGCTCTTTGTGGCAACATCGTTCATCGTGGCAACATTGGACATGGCTCCGGGACACGGCTCCCTGGGGGAACAGGGTGTCCCACCGTTCAGCCACCACCTGTGGCTGCAGAACTCCGCTTTCTCCTCAAGAACAGGAGCTGGGGGTGATAAGGGGTGGCACCACAGGCCTGCAGCCCCCCAGCCCCCCCCCGCCACCGCCCAACACGGCCCGTGCGGCCATCCCCACCCGGGGCCAGTGGCGCAATGGATAACGCGTCTGACTACGGATCAGAAGATTGTAGGTTCGACTCCTGCCTGGCTCGCTTGTCTTTTCGTTCTTTTTTTCCCCCTCCCGATCCATGCAGCCCTGCCTCGGCTGCTGGCCAGCTGCTGGAATTGCTGGGAAACTTCCTGGGACGCTAAAAGTCGCGCCTACCCGCCCAGGGCCTCAGTAGAGGTCACTTACCCAAGTCAAGAAAAAATAATAGAAAAGTTTAATGTACTAACTCACTCAGCAAGGATATGCTCACACTTCCAGTGGTGATGCACCAGGTTTCCCAGCTGGTGAGCAGCGGGACGTCTTGTCTGTGCACGTGCCACAAATCTTAAAGTGCAGCCAGCACCTCCCCACGAAGGGCCATTTTCACCACCTCTCCTGTGAACAACTCCAGCCAGCCTGGGGACTTTTAACCTCATAATCTAACTTCCCTGAGATTTTATATATTTCCCCTTCCTGCAGTAGAAGAGAAAGCCTTTGCTTGAAACACAGACAAACCTTTTCCTACAGCACTGGAGCTGAAGGACCCTTTCTGTTGGAGCAGCTGTCCCCTCTTGTCCCTGACAGCTGTTTAACAGCAGCACCTCAGCCCTCTGCCAGCCCACCTCACACTTCAGAGTTTCAGAGTGAAAATACCTAATCTCTGGCACATTTCTGTTATTGAGAAATCCGATACAAATGATTAAATAGGATATGAGCACACAGCTCTTTATTGGCCCTAACTGGAGGCCAGGTACAGAAATAATTAAGCACTTGCAGACGGCTTGTCACTGACAGTTGGCACCTAAATTAAGTACTTCGCAAGCTACTCTGCCATCCAAACACCACATATACTCTTATTGCAATAAAAAGCACTTAATATATTTATAAACCTGAACATGTCCTAGACAAGTGGAAAGCTGAGCCAAACAATTACATTGATGCATTAATGTAATAAGGACATAGCTCCAGAGGCACACAGTAAGCCCTGAGATCACTGCCTGCATTTTTTCTTTTCACCTTTACTTTCCCTTTCTCTTCTCTTCTCTCTCTCTGTCTTTCCTGGCTTTCATTCTGTTGTATTTTCTTTTTCTTTTCCTCTGTCTTCCTTTTCATTACAGGTAACATGCATTTATGCAGAATGGCACGTCTCACCCTGTGGGTAAGAGAGAAAAAACATCTTGTTTCAAGCTGGGCAAGAAGTCAGCTTGCAAGATGGAGGAAGAAAGAAGATAGTCCCTTCTCCATAGGAGATGCTGGGTGCGCTTTCATTTTGTGAACTATCCTCTAGGAAGAGGAAAAAGAGGATCCACTAAATAAGTAAAAAGGAATGCAGGATTTTCCATGAACTTCTGCAAAAGGTAGGAGCAAAGGCATTTATATACAAATAGAAATATATACAAAATGAAACTTGACTAAGAAAAATTAGTCTTGTGGCCCTGGATGGAATTGGTACGCTCTCCTACACCAGAGAGTATCAAAGGGGTGTTTCTGGACTGTGAATTCAGATTTGACTGCTAGCGTGTGAACATTTAAGGTAATGGACACAGAAGGAAATGGTTGTCTTTGCTCATTCTCTGCTTTCCAGGGTGCCCCTGTTCCCTGGATTTCCTCCTACATACTTCCTAAGAGGGGTGCACTGCATCACGCTTGAAGAAAAACAAGAAAAGGTGGCACAAGTGTACATAAGCATACATTAAAATGTACTGAATAACAGAACGCTTAGCTGGGGCCAGTGATTCAATGCATGAAGTGTGTAACTACATACCAGAAGCCTGTAGGTTTGACTGTGGCTGAGCCTGATAAATCTTCTTGCCCACTGATGGACAATTTTCTTACCTTTCTTATTCACACAGATAGTAGGCCTTACTTGCAGTTATATCTGAAAAGCACACCCTCACACAGAGAACACTAATTCTAGGTTCTTTTGAAGGAGAAAACCTCCTTTCTTCCCCTACAATGCAGACAGACTTTGCTGCCTTGAGACATGTTTACTTTTTTCCAAGCCAGGAGCCATTGCCAAGTGTGTTTTTTTCCGCACACCGTGTAGCACCTGTAATGAAAAAGATGACATGAAGGAAAAAGAAGATAGCACTACAATAGAACATAAGACGGGACAAAAAGCAGAGTATGAGTGCTGGCTTTATTAGTTACCACATGCCAAGCAAGCCTGTGACCATGTGCATTAAATCCCTTCTGTATAAAGGACACCTGTGCCCTCTCCCACTGCTCCACCTTGCTGCAGCTCATCCCGTGCCTCCCTTTGCAAGGTGACCAGAGGCCAGGGAAGAGTCTCAGGCCCACTACCACCAGACAAATGACCATGGGACACTTTTATCCACTGCCACCGGCCAGGGCGCCCGGAGCAGAGCTCTGGTTGCTGAGGATTACCTGGCACCTTTGGGGGGAGCTGAACCGCAGCCTGAAGGCCCCTGTGGGAAGGAGACCCACGGCCCTGCCGTGCCACCGGCTGATCTTATAAAACCGGCCAAGAGTGATTTAAACACGCCTATTTTGGGGTTTCACATAGAATAATGTCAAATGTATGCACGTTTACTACTGGAAACAAACGCATACTCCCACCAGTGCAGCTGCAGCACAGAGGTCAATGCGTACCGCACAGCTGGCACCTGGACGCGGCAGTTTTGTTGTTTTTCCCCGGCCGCACCTTTGACAGAGACGAGATGGGATCTGCTCCCACACGGCAGGGCAGCGTGTCCCTCCAACCACGAGCTGTGGCAGCTCACTGAAGCCAGTTTGCAGGAGAGAATTAAAAAAAAAAATAAAAAATCATGCCGTCTCCTTCGAGCCGGAATCGAACCAGCGACCTAAGGATTCCCGCGGGCGGCGCCTCTACAGTCCTCCGCTCTACCAGCTGAGCTATCGAAGGGACCTGCCCGCCGCCGCGCCGCGGCCGGCCAAGCTCCCGCCCCACCCCGCGCGTCGCTCTGCGCATGCGCCCTCCACGGGCAGCCGGCTGCAGCGGGGGCGGCGCATGCGCACGGCGGGCTTGCCGCCGCCCTCGCGTCCCCCCCCAGCTCCCAGCAGTCCGCCGTGCGGCCCCGCCCCCCCCGAAAGGGGCTCGCTGAGGGGGCGTCGGCCGGGGCGCTGCTCGTGTGCGGGGCCAGTGGCGCAATGGATAACGCGTCTGACTACGGATCAGAAGATTGTAGGTTCGACTCCTGCCTGGCTCGCATGGATATTTTTTTTGGCTGCGCCGGGTGGCGGCCGGCCTAACCCAGCGAAGACTTACTTGCACGGAACTTTTGGAGCACAGAGCCGTTATACGCTCTTTGTGTAAAAAAAATACCGTTTTTTTTTCCCTGTTAAACACAGATGTCCCACATTACGTCCTGGCCAGCCATGTTTGGCAGTGACAAAGGAGCACGCACAACATGGCGGTGTGCCGCCTCCGCCTGTGGCGCCAGGCCTCGTGTCGTGTCCTGCTGCGGGTGCCCTTCGCAGCTGGAGCTGAGAGGACGGGAGGCCAGCAGGAGCCCTGCTAACCTGCTGCATCGCCCCGTGACTCGCAACGGTGGTTCTTGCTCCACGTGAACCCGTTTCGTCCTTACCTTGCGTTGAATCTGCGATCATGTAGGTGTGGGCTGTTCCCAGGTCTGATTACCGGGCATTACTGGCTTGCCTCTATTGATTGTGCATACTCACTGTGGTAATACTGCCCATCGCAGCAGTGTTGCTGGTTCCTCTGCTCCTTGGCACGGTGCTATCTGCCCTGCTCACCGCGCTGTACTGGGCAAGCACTGTCCCTCGACTGGAGCCTAAGGAGGGGCAGGTGCTGAGCTCTGCTCTCTGGGGACAGCGACAGGACCCGAGGGAACGGCATGGGGCTGGGACAGGGGAGGGTCAGGATGGGGGTTAGGGAAAGGTTCTGCACCCAGAGGGTGGTCGGGCACTGGGACTGGCTCCCCAGGGGAAGTGGTCACAGCACCGAGCCTACTAGAGTTTAAGAAGTGCTTGGATTGTGCACTTAGTCACATGGTCTGAATTTTTGGGTAGACCTGTGTGGTGCCAGGAGTTGGACTCGATGATCCTTGTGGGTCCCTCCCAACTCGGGATATTATATGCTTCTATGATTTGGCCTGTGCAACTCCTTTGGCCTGTTAACTGTGTTATTTGTTGCCACAGGGAATGTGTTTGACTGGGTGGATATTTAAGTGGTTTGAAAAGTTTAAGCGTAGATGCTGGTTTTTATATTTTATGTGTTAAGATGTTTTTTCTTCTCGTTTTGGGAGACGTGATAATCCAATGATGTGCCAGGCATGTAAGTGGCGTGGAATTACGAGTGCAGGTTTAAGAAGAAAGAGCTAAGTAAAAGACAAACAGCGCTCTGTAGGTGCGTATTTGCGTGTCACCACGTGCAGGAGATGGAGCGCAGCGGGAAAAACAGAGCGAGCCAGGCAGGAGTCGAACCTACAATCTTCTGATCCGTAGTCAGACGCGTTATCCATTGCGCCACTGGCCCCGCACGGCAACAAGGTTTCCTCGCCCTCCCTTAGAGGCTGCCGCCGCGCCCCGCAGCGCCCCCCCCACCCCGTGCCCCCCCTCCCCCCGCAGCCCCCACCCCGCAGCGAGCCCCGGGCCCGGCCGCTTCCCGCCTCGGAGCCGTGCGCGGTGCGCGCATGCGCCGGGCGGCGCGCGGTGCGCTCTTGGGCCGTGGCGGCAGGCCGTGAGGCAGGTCCCTTCGATAGCTCAGCTGGTAGAGCGGAGGACTGTAGGGGCGTCCCTCGCGGGAATCCTTAGGTCGCTGGTTCGATTCCGGCTCGAAGGAGACGACATACGTTTTTGTTGGCAGTGGGTGCTCGCAGCTGCTCTCGCCTCACAAATCACAGAACCAGCTCCCACACCGCTGCTACAGTTCCACACCTCGCCAAAATGTCCTCCCACATCATTTCTCCTTACGCATCTGCAGCCACTTTTTTTTTTTCCCTTTTCTCTCTGAGGCACCCCCGCGCCGCAGCCCCAGCCTCTGAAACACCCGAAGGCTTCGCTGCGACTCGCCGACAGGCAGCAGGAGCCGTGCTGCCGTCACGGGGGACACGGGGCCTGCTGCACGAGTGCCAAGACCCGGTTATGTTGTGAGGGAAAACAAGAGGCATGTTGCTCCCGCTCCGGGCCACCTCAAGCCCTCACGAAGCAAGTCACTGCAGGAGAATGCCTGCTGGGATCGTCCCGGCTGATTAAGGTGTTGAAACGCCAAGGGCTTTTTCCAGAACCACCTCTCCTCTTCCCCAAACGTCTAGACACAATTTTCCGGGCTCCCTGCTAACCACCAGCATCCTTCTGGCCCTGGCATGAAGGTCCAGGCCCTCTCCTACCACACTACTGTGCTCACCGCTTCTCCCACCCTGCCCTGTGAGGATCCTCCAGAAACACGAACGCGTGGCGTTGGTGCAAGCAGTTTTGTCTGCTGGGTGGTCACGAAACGGGGCCAGACTGCCCCGTGACGCTGGGCTGGCACCGTGCTGCGTAAGCCCGCTGAGCTGTTATCCCAGCTGTTCATCCCCTCTCAGCCTGAAAGGACACGTGGGGTGCGATGATTCAATGGACGGGCCTCTCCTAGTTCATGGAGGGAAGGAAGGGGCTGCTTTGCAAGTCTTTCTCCCTGCTTTCTAGCAATCCAACAAACATTTTCTTTTCTATAGGAAATAGTATAGAAAACAAAAATCAATTTTCTGAACTGTGCTTAGTTTTGTGTGCTTCGTTATTTTTTTCTTTAACAATTTTGTTCTAAAAAAAGGCAAAAATGTAATTCTTTTTTGACTGAACTCATACCCGTACTCTGGGTATTAATTCTTAGGGAAGTTAAACGATGAAATCAGACAGCATACTACTCTGTTTGATGTGTCTTGGATTAAGCAAAGTGGTTTATTGTATAATCTTATTGTGGGGAGAAAAGTGCTCCGGCCACCTAAGTAGGAAGTAGCTGCCGTGTTAATGGTAGTCCTAAATCTTCTAAGATGTTTCTTCCATTCTGTATTTTGAGTGAATCTGGATATATGTTAATACTCAAGCACTCAAAAGGACAGATCTTAGAGATTACGGCCAGCCAAAACTGTTGCCCCTTATCCATTTTTCGAATGCTTGGGCTTCTGTGGTCATAGAGGCTGGATACCATCATAGTGAGAAATACTCCTCTCTTGTAGCAGCCCAGATTATCTGGCACTCTGTGCTGGCTCTCGGACAGATGCAAAATCCCTGAGTGAGATCCTGGCCCAAGGGAAGCTCATGTGAGGTCTGCTGGTTGTCCTCAGTAGTGGCATGAGTACTCTGCACAGGCCCTGTGCTAGGGGAATCGTTCCATACAGGTATTTAGGCCAGTAAAACTACCATGTTACACCACTTCAACCCACTGCTGAATTTTCCTACGTAGACAAGCATCCTGCTTTATGTAAAGGACGCATTTGCAATGTGTGGCTGTACCCCTGGCTGCTCTGCATAGATAGGTTCATCTGCCGCAATCCAAGAGTGAGTTCGTCTTTGGGGAAATCCTGAGCTGCTGCTTGCTGCTCGTCAGGGTGCAAAGCCATCATCCTGGACAGCTGTTGAGACAGCTTCTGTAGCTGTTACTGCAATGAAGTTGTTGATGGTATGGCAAAAATGAAGGGAGTGCTACAATTCGTACATGCAGGCTTTATTAGTCAGAGTGCTTGATGGTAAATGTAGCTTGGAATGTACGGTAATTTACATCTTAAACAAATGCAGCAAAATAGAACAACAGTTTGAGCAACTGTACATTATGAGAAGATTAATGGGTGTGTGACTGAACCTTACATAGAAACAGGTCATATAAACACTGCTGTGTTCACTTTAGCAACTTTTTCGAAAAGCAAAACAAACAATAAAATCACACGGAAGAGCTAAGTCCTGAAGTCCTTATTCATCCCTTCTCAAATCAGCCAATCCTGATGATGGTGAGAGAGGCAAATGTTCTGGTACCCTGAAAACCGAGTTGCCTCTTTGGAATCAAACTGTGGGTTCAGAAACACAGATTTTTAAGCTGCAAATCCTGGAGAACCCACTCAAAGGCTTGGTCATTGGTTTGTTTGGGGGTTTTTGGCTGACTGAGATAATACATGGTGGTTTCTCTGTAGAGAGCCACATGTCAGTAAAAGGGCTTTACAAGCATGTGGCAGCTTGTCCTTATTTGCATCACCCCGCAAGATCGAGTCATGAATCTTTCCCAAGGAAAATCTCTCATTTAGAAAGAGTGAATAAGAACCACATGACTTACGGTACATCTCCAGCCCATGGAAATCACTTCCTTGATTTCAGTAAACCTTGGATCTGGCTCATACACTGGGGTCCTGAGGGACACTGAAGGTGTTGCGTGTGAATAAAATTGCCAAAATGCTTTTACTGATCTAGGATTTAACTCTCCCTTCCTAGTTTCAGGGAAATCAAGGGAACTTCCCTGGGAGCAGGATGAGGGACGTCACATGTAGAAGGATTTCTTATATAACATGTAGCTTTAAGGTAGACTTAAGTCTGGATGAAATTCCCTTCTCTCTGCTGGAAATAGTCACTACACAGCATTCGCACGCTTTCAAAGAAAATTTCTTTATCTGAGAGTAAAACTTAGGAAATCACTTAACTTTCGTGCTTACGATGTACTCACTATGTGCTCCCTCTCTTCCTGTGGTGATGGCTTACAGCAGAGCACGTGCTGTGCACAAGGGAACAGCGAAGAAGGACAAAGTGTGTGTGTGTGTACGAGTACATTAGGGTGCCGATGTCTCGCTGCCTGTTCCCCATGGGCCCACAAAACTGCCGCCAGTGCACGGCACTGGTGCCCCGACACACACGTGGTCAGGTCTGGCTGCCCAGCAGGAAGGTTTGTGGCACTTGTCTGCCGTCTGGGGTCACATCTCCTCCGCCACGGGATGTTGTCACCAGCCCGGCCCTGGGACCACAGGGATGGGCTCACCCCCCCAGTGCCAGCCGGGCGGGCAGGGCAGCGGTCTGGATTTGTGCACATGTGAGCGACCCCTCCATGGGGACCTTGTCTGCAGCCCATGGGTAGGAGGGGATAACTGCCCTCTGCCCACACACAGCCCTAGTCGTGCTGGGACTTCCCCTCCTCTCTGCAGCAAAAAAAAAAAAAACAGGACTGTTTCTGAGGACAATGTGAGCGTCAGCTGTCCCCAGTGCCTGCGCTTGGAGAACAGGTAGATAATCTGAACTAGAATAAATGGCTTTTAAAATATCCATGTGTTGTGGGAACTTTAAAGAAATGTTCAAAGTAGTATTTCTTGACTTTGGAGCGATAGCTGGTGCTATGAAACACACTGTATTCCCGTATATTTAGCTGCCACTAAATGACATTTGAAGTGAAAGGTGAGAATGGAAGGAAGACAATAATGTTTCACAACCACAGAATCCAATTTTAAAGAAGAGAATAAGACTTTTGACTAGCTACACATTCACCGGTCTCTGTAATTCAGTGGTACATTACTTCCCCCTTTGGACCGCAGCACTGTGATTAGAGGAACAAAAATAGCAAATGTACAGAACTGACAGTGATTGATGTAACATGATCAATAGAGTGAAATTCATCTGTCTAAGGCTTAAACTGCTCTGTCAAATGAGACAAGTGCTAAGTTTAAGATCCCAGAGTTACTTCTTTATCTCTTACAAATTCGGGGCCTAATTTCTTTATGCTTGCTTTAGCTGTACCCACACATAACTCCACTGATCTGTGCAGCGGTACCCCTGGTTCATTTTTCAGAAATACACAAGCACTGTGGTTTTGCTCAAAACTGAGCATTTTGTGAGTTTGGGGATATAATTGTTAGCATGCTTCTCATCCCTACCTCTTTATTTAAAGCCACGCAACATGCTCCTAAAGCCTGGGGCCGAGGGGAGGACCCAGGCTCACCTGAGGACGAGGGCTGTGGGCAGGATGCTCACTCCTCTGCTGCCTCCCTGCCCTGCCAAGTCCTTGCTGCCCCGCGAGGCGGTGTGGAAGCGATGGATGCCGTCCCGGTGCCAGCGGGGTGGTGGGGACGGCGGCCAGGGGCACCGTGGAGTAAGAGATCTGGCAGAAAGCAGTTGGCTGGGGATCAACTCCCAGCACACTGCAGCTGCAGATGGAAAAGTTGGGGCTGCCCGGCGTGGACGGCAGACCCATCCACGGAGGAACGGGGGAGCTTTGTGGTGGTGGCAGGGAGAGGAGAGCAGCTCTGGGACAGCCCAGGGCCAGCATCCCCCTCCATGGGGTGTTTGCAGCTGGTGCAGGCGCTGTCCTGTGTGTGTGCAGGAGTACGCAGAGCCTGTGTGTGTATCTGGTGCTGGACGAAGCTCCTAGATTTGGAGTCATCTGCCTTGTCAACACCACCACAATGACCCTAGAGCACCTCACCCTGGCTCAGATTTACAGTTTCTGGGGCTGGGCACCAGAAAGGTGATAGCTGCTTTCCTCCTTGGGAAGGACAGCCCCAGCTGCCTTGCCACCGACCTTCTCTTTGAGGGAAATCTTCCCCGGGGCATGGAGAAAAGGAGCTGGTGTGTCCAGAGAGGGGCTCAGGACCATGTCTGGGAGGTGTAACCCCAGCTGAGGACAGGGGAGAAGAGCAATCACACCAAAGGGAGTATTGCAGAGGAAAGACCACGCCGAGCAGGGCAGCTTGAAGCAGCGAGAGCTCTGTACCGGCTGTAGGCAGCTCCTTGTAGAGTGCAGATGGGAACCTACATGAGGTGGCCTAAAGAGAGATTCTGCCTCAACAGGAAATTACTCTCAGGTTAGTCTTGATTAGCTTAGAGACAACTACAAATACAGACTGCAGAGCTTTCCGCGTGTTCTTCCTTGCCGTGACGCTCACTGGGAGGCACCCTCAGGCCGCGTTTGCCCGCTCTAGGAGTCCGTGCGGTAGCTCCGGTGGCTGTCCCCTATGAGCTGCGTCTTCTCGGTTGCGTTTGTCGGCTGAAGCACAATAGGAGTTTCTCCATCTAAATCGGGGAGGGAGACAAAAATACTTTAAGCATCCTTCACTTGCTGCCAAAGCCAGGCTCCTTGTTGGCACCACAGCGTGTCATCTGCTGCCCTGGCTTACGCCTTAATCTCGGTTTCGGAGACAGCTGTGTGCCTGCTGAAGAGGCAGCAACGTTCACACCGAGTCTACAAATGCTCTGACACCTCGTCCACGCGTAACGACAGATTTCAGGGTGACTATTGCTATTGTTGCTGAACCGGACAATAGCTTTACCTGGTGCCCTGTGGGGATTGCAGGGTAGCGGTCCCTGCCTGCTCCAGGCACAAGTGCTTGCTCCTGCAGACGTCGGCACACTACGAGCGCCGCTGTGACTCAGCAAGCACTGACCTTGGCAGTGTCTGAGTGGGCCAGAAATGAGTCTTGGAGAAGGCAAAGTTAGCAGGAAAGAAAGAAGAGAGTTAAAAGGAAAGCAACGTGTGAGCGGTAAAACCTTTGAGAGTGAAGAAAGCACAGGCATCCTGAAAGCCAGCAAGCTACATAAAAATGTCAAATTGCGTTCTGAAGTCCTACATAATTTATTTTCAATAGAGTTTTGAGGACTATTATTTTGATGAGTTTGGAACTGCCCAAACCCCATAGTGTCACTATATAGCTGCTCACTACTTCGTACTTTCTCATTCCATTCGGTTGTACGCTTGGTTTCCCAGTATATCTGTAAAAAAATATATTTGTTGTAGAGCGGAGAAAAGTTGAGTCCTTACGGAGCTCCCCGCTGGCTGTTGTGTTCACTCTGATAATGAACAGGGTTTGGCTGCCCTTCTCCCGGGCCTCCTTCCAAGCCACCATTTTTGGGGGGGGAGGAGGGCACTCGAGTCCAAGAGAATGAATTTTAAAGGTTCAGCAATCTCCGTGAAGGTGCTTTCATACGAAAATCTTTCGACTATCCACCTTGAAAATAACAGTTTTCAGAGTAATTGAATACAAATTGCATTTTTTTTCCAAATGACAGAATGTTTAGAAAAAAAAAATCATCTGACATTTCCTCCTGTTTACATGCCAGTCGATGGGATGAATCATGGGCAAAAGATGTAACGTATAGGAGTAACTTAACCCAGAGCAGGAATCTAACTGCGTGCCATACGGCTTCCCCTCGCTGGGGGCAGAACCGCTTCGACTCTGTCAAGGTGAAAGGCAAGGATGATAAATGCTGAGCAGCTTCTCTGTATGGGCAATTCCTAATTTAGACGCAAGGTCAAAGACAGACATGTTTCATAACTTCTAAAAGTATATGAGTAATTAATGCCTTGAGCTTGGTGTGGTTTCGCATTAGCTTGGCAGTTTCAATCCATTTTTAAGTTGCTATGTATTTTCCAGATCTCTGAGCAGCATTCCCTCCCACCCTCTGCTGCCTCCAAGTTGTTCATTTTTTGGAAGCTCGTTTATGGAGGGCAGAGCCTAGCAGTTAATTTTGCTGTGCTACCCAGATGTGCAACAAGAGACCCACTGAAAATCTGTCACGTTGCTCCCGGCTGATCTACGCACAGTTCTGAGCTGACACCTTCCCCAGGTCCTGTGCTGCCTGCACCCTTCTGAGATGTACGATGCTTTTTATCAAAGCAGGGACCTCTGGTATAATAAACTGTACAAATATAGACTGTTAATGGAGAGCTGCAGAATGGAGGTGCGGCAGGATTCACAGCTTAAACTGCTTTCTATAGATAGCTCCTGCTCACTGTTCGCCTACATTGATATCATATGGAGTGTGGAGGAGACAATGAAGTGCTAAAAACTTACTGCTTCTGAGTTAGGAAAGTATTTTGTTATTCTGGTTCTTTTTTCTTTTACTTTTTTTGTTTTCTTTCTTTTTTCTTTTCACTTTTTTCTCTTTCTTCTTTCTTTTTTTCTTCTTTCTTTTTCTCCTGTATTTCATTTTCTGTAAAATGAAAGTTAGTCTAGAAATGTCTTGCTTTGTTCTTGTGAGAATAACCAAACAGGAGAGGAGAGCAAACCAGACAAACTGTTTGAGTGCATCGTTGAGGGCAATCCAAACTCAATCATCTCACCTGGGACCACAGAAGTCAACAGAAGGTTTGCCATGGACCTCAGTGAAAGCAAAATCTGTCAGCCTGCACTGTGTGCAAGCGAAAACAATGAACTACTGCACATCTGTGCTGCAGAGAGGTGTGTGATGCTCCCCTCTGTTAGTGTATTTTCTCAGGTCATCTGTGGCATTATGGCATGATATTACAGGTTACCGGCCTTTATGCATTTTTAATGTCACTTTTTTTTTTTTCTTTCCTGAAATGCTAAAAAATGTCACATTTAAAAAGTAATAATCCAAATACAAGATTTATTTTGGAAATTGATCTTCTATTGTGCATTGTGTGACAGAAAGAGTCCTCTTGTGATTCAAATCAATAGTCACGGGAAGAAATCACTGTAACCTAAGCACAGACCAGATCTTACGAATCCCTAAATTCTCTTAGTTCTTCTTGGTGATACTACCCATGGAAGTAAAAGCTGTAAAACAAGTCTCCCACAGTAGATACTCAGCTAGCCAAGCACTTGAACTAGTCAAATAAATTTCAATAAAACTTTCTTCTAGAGGAATATGACTTTTTTTTCAGACTTGAGGGTTTTGAAATGATTGTGACAACTCACATTGCTTTTCCATTTTAGGGAATGGATCACAGAATTTTTGGCCTCATGTATCTTTATTTACTAATACATTTGTTTTATGGTATGTTAAATTGGGGAATCAAATAAACTGTGTAGCACCTTGAGTTTTGTTAAGGAGAAATGTGAGGGATTTCAAAAATTACTACTGTTGTGCCCTTTCAAAAAAGGAAAGTCTAAGTCCCTGCTCCCACAACACGCACACTGCCTTTTCTCACAGTATGACTGGCTCCAAGCAGCTCCCCGTGAGCGCAGCAAGAACTGGTGGAGACTTGCTCTCAGAGATTGTTTAGCATCAGGGATTGTGATGTTTTATCGCTGTTGCATTCCTCAGAAAAGCAAGGGCTGATTATAAAATATTTGGATAAATAAAAGTATGGCCTTAGTTTGGGAATCTACATTTTGACCTCAGTAAAAAAAAGTTCTGGCTAGCAACAATATATAAACTTGGGACAGCAGGAAGCAAAGAAATTAATTACCAGCTAGAATGCTCAGTCTGTGGGCAGAGGGCATGCAAAGAATTTGGAACCTGATATGATTTTCTCTTCCAAAATGTAGTCTGATGCAGGACTGATTACAGTTTGTTTCTGAATTACCTACAAGAGCATTTCTATTATTTACACAAAGGAAGGCATGAGCATTCATTTATCTGGCCCAACATTTGAAAATGTCTGGTGGAAAAGCCCAATCTTTTCTATTCCAGGTCATCTGGTTCTTTTTGACCAGAATCCCTAAAATCTGGTGAGGAGAAGAAGGAAAGTAACTGCAGTTTGAGCTGGTTACTATTCGTTTCTCTAAATGCAGTGCCTATTTTCCTTTCAGTTGCAGAAAAGATGCTCCCACCATCCTCTGTCATGAAGTTTTTCCTTTTATTTTTTTATTTTTCTTTTCATCTGCTTTTAAGATGTAGAGAGTTCTACTCTGCTTAAGCAAGCTGGTTTTGATTGGCAAGAAAATGTAGCAAGATGGAAGAGAAGGCTAGGAAAGGTAGAAATAGCTAGTTTTCCCCAGGCCCTACCTGATTAACATTGTCTTCAGAGTACCTAAAACATACTGGTACTTTGCTGAACATGCAATTTATTTATTTGTTTATTTATTTATAGGCTATCTAGTTGAGATTTGGTGGGAGTAAAGGGATGGGAAGATGGCCTAAAGTTACTGAACTCATGTCAAGAAGCACTACTAGTGCTGGAAGGAGGGAGCACAGGTTTTTTTCCTGCCTCTGCAGAAATTTGTCCTGGATTTTGAGAGACAGCAAAATGCCTGCCAACTTACAAAAAGAGACAGGGAAATGCTAAATTAAACATTTTTTATCCTTCCAAGTTACACCTTTATATTTCAGACTTTGGTGTCATAGACCCATAAGCATCAAAACCCGTTTTTTATTTGCACTTTTCAGGTGCTTAATGTCTTACGGTATATTACATTTATTTCAAATAATGCACTGTGGTTATAAACCTTTCACTAACATTTTTTTTTGTTACCTTTGCACTGACTGACCAAACGATCAATTTCTAAGCCGACTGTATTTACCTTGAAATGCTTCTAGGCAAAAACAATTTAAAAACAACACTCATTTGCATATCAGTTATATGAATAGCATTTGTTTCAGCTACTACAGGTGTTTTGTTGCATATTTATGAAAGGGTATATTTGTGTGTAAAGAGGGGAAAAAAACCTCTTCCTGCTACGGGAATGTGACATTTGCAATTTGGCACTGCTGGTTTAAGTATAATAAGCCAAGCCAAGAGGGTGACCTGCTGTGAAGGGGTCCTGCTGTCCCCAGCCTGTGATCCCTTCCTTGAGCTGGATTAGCACTTGTCCTGTCCCGCTGTGAGGCACACCAGGGAGTTAAACTGGCAGGGAGCTGCTCGCTCTTTTGGGGAGATAACTTTTCATCTGAGTCCTGTCCAAGGTTTGGCTCCTGGTGAGGCAGCACAATTGCTATGTCCAAAGCAGTAGAGAAGGAGCGAGCAGCTTGAGGGTGGATGGGAAAGGGGCAGGACCATGGCAGCTCCCATTCTGAATGCCTTAGGCTACTGCACAACCTTACAGCTGGAAGCTCTGCATCTTTTCTTAAAGCCTTTTCTTGCATGGGCACGGTTGGCCCATCACAATTGATGGATTTTACCTGAGTAAGAACTGAATGTACTTTTTCAGGCAGGTGAGATGTGGCAAGCACCAGTCCAGCTGGAGCCTGCTATGTATGTACAGGACCTAGGATATGAAGCAACAGGGGTATGGGGGCTAAAAGGCGAGCATCTTCTCTTCAGATGAGCCCTGAGACTTCTAATGTTTGCGTCTAATAAGAGATAGAGGAGATATTTAGTTATTAGTTCCATAAGTTTAGTTTTTCATTATCATGCTACATGGGAAGTTCATTAGGTCACGGTGTTAGCTGGAGAGAATTGGCACATCTCCACGGATGTCTGGAATCAGCCTCAGCATTGCGAGCACAACATCTGGCCTACAGGCTCTACGGGCCGCTTTGAACAGCTTTGCTACCCAGTGAGCCCCTATAATACACACCTCTTTCCATGTCATTCTTAATTTGCTCTTCCAAATCTTCCGGAGACACACAGAACTCATACTCCTCCCCTTCAGGTGCTTTGGGTTTGCACTTTCCGCAGCAGCAGTTGAAACAGCAGCAGAGGCAGCAGCAGAGGTAGCAGCCCGTCAGGAGGCCGCAGACTGCAAACAAGCCCTGGGTTAAAGACAGCGAGAGGAAAACCCCGTGAGCAGTGACCTTCCTGAAACTCGCGGCAGCCTCTTCAAAGAGGCTCTTCAAAGGGACTCGGGCTCCCACATGCTTGGTTCTCAGAGGAGTCCAACCACCAGACGAGTGCCTAAATAAGGACCAGACCTTCCAGGGTCCTCCTCACCCACCAGCTCCTGCTTGACGCTCGGGACCACAGCCACAAAGAAGCCACCAAACAACAGGCCCCCGCATGCCCAACTCCCGAAAGCCTGTCTTCAGCTGACGGCCCTCAGAAAAAACCTCCAGGCAGTATGCAGAACCCCACCCACCTTAAAATGACTCATTTCCATCTTAAAAATGACTCATTTGCCCAAGAACTTTTTTTTTGCAAACACTTATTTACTGGCAGGTTCTTGTCAATAACAAAGCCAAGACAAAAAGAAGCGAAGACTCAGATGCATCCACACAACTACAGTCACTGAACTAAGGCAGGTAAATTAGGCCCGCAGTCTCTGTGGGCTCCCCACGTAGGTGATAGGAAGCTAAAAGACCTTCCAGAGGGTGAATCAGTCCCAGGAGAATTTGCATTGCCCTTTGGAGGCGTCTCTTTCTCTTCTTTAGCCTGTGCAGGAGCACAGAGGTGACAACTCCTGGGTTAGACACCTTGGGCTGTGGTTTCTACGTCTGGGGACTTAGGCATCAAGAAGCTCCCACCAGCATTGCCCCTGCTCACTCCTGCCCCTGTCACGCCAAGTGCAGATGCTTCAGCAGAGCCAGGCTCTAGTATTATAGGTATCCAGGCTGCCCTTTACTAAATGCAGTTTCACTTATGTGCTCTTGCAGTTACTTCTTAAGTTCATAAGTAAACATGCTGGTGAAGAAGAAAGGAAGCATAAATGCCAGGATATTGTCAAATTTGACAATGAAGCTATGTAAATAACACTCAGTTATGTATGCATGTCTCAGGCAATGTTAGCACGGGCTTTGAAGGTAATATGATATTTACATGTGTAATATTTACCGTTTATGTGTTTGCAGGCTCGAGGCCAATGATAATCTATTCTACCCACAGATATATCAAGAGTGAACAAGATGCTTCTTAAAAGACAAGGAGGACTCAGACATTTCTTTTAAAAATGTTTTCCTTCCAACTAACATCTGAAACTGTTAGAAATCTCAGAACCTCTAAAATAAGTTATCCGTCTGTTTATCGTTTATGCCATAATGGAGAAAAAAATCAGCACAATGGATAGAATGAAAAGAAGTACAAAAGTTTATCAAGTGAAATATATACATGTATCTATTCATGATAAATTAATGATTCATGATTCTTATATTTCAAATATCGTAGATGGTAAATCAGGAATCAGAAGAACACTGATGTGATCATTAAACTGTCTTCATGGGAGAGGGAGAATTGCTTTTTGCAATAATAGTTGCATGAACAACTCCAATGTCTGCCAGTGGATAAGCAGTTCAAGTACCCACTACCCATGTTAATATGTTCCACGTTTAATATGCCTGCTAAGAAGTCTGGCAGTTCCAAAAAAGTAATTTTCACTTTGCATTTCTTCTTTCATTTGACTTTCTTTACTTCTAATGATACACCTCCTCTTGATGGTCAGATTTTCTCAGTATGAGTGTGTTAGGGAAGAGGATTTACCAGGAATTTTGGTAGCTGAAGAAGAAGATAATAAGCAAAAGCTGTGGTCCCTACCTTCTTCAGACCAAAATGGAGAAAATTAGGGGTCCTAAGATCATCCACAGTCAGACTTAAATAGTATTATGATAGATAATATAAAAATCTGAAGCTGGCCTGGCATTTGTGCATGAGAAAAAAAGAGATGAGGATTAGTGACCTCAGCTTGAAAAAAAACATTTGGTCACCTGTTTGTGCTTCGGAGGTGGCAAGGTTTGGAACTGGGGGAGAGAGAGAGAGAGAGACCACCTGTAACAATCCTCAGGTGCTGACCATTTGCATATTTTGGATTTTTCCTGGCTATTCTGCACAGAATTCTTAAAACTCAGGAAGCAGTGATTAATTTTGCTTGGACTTTCAGCATCTCTCTTCTCACCTCCAGGATACATCTCTTCTGAAACAATCCACACGTTCCTCCTGTATGTGTTAGGGACTTACTAGCTTCTCTCTGTACTCTCCGCTGCTCTCCTTATGAGTCAAAGCCACAGCAGCTATTTCCGTTCCTGATTTTCTGACCACAGAGTATTTTATACTTCATAAAGCCTCCATTAACAATCAGCAAGCAGAAGAGGAAATAAAAGTTAAATGTGAAGAAAACTTTAATTATCAAGACTGTTAGAGGAGCCAATACAGTTGCCCTCTCAGCTCTAAGGGAATGCTTCCAGGCACCTGAGCCGTGACAAAGAGGCCAAAGAGGAGGGTAAAAAGACAGCAAAGAGAACAGGGACGGACCCAGCAGGAACAGAAAGCAGCTGTGGCCAGGAGCCCAGCCGCCGGCAGGCAGCCTCCAGGCTGTTTCTGAGGATGCCATCCCAACCGTGCAGGTGTCATTTCAACACCGGTGTTTTTTGTTCATTAGTTTCATTTGCAGTTTGGCATTTGAGCAGCTTCCATCTCATACTGATTCAGCCTACAGATTGTGGCTTCCTAAACCCACAAATCTGCAGTGAGGGGGCTGTGAGGGCAGTGAAATACTGCCCTGATCCGTCACAAATGCAAGAATGCACGTTCCATCGTTCTGAGATCAAAGCTGTCACAGCACGTTTGCTTCATGCAGTACAGACCATTTCCCATTTGTTCCAGCAGAGACCTTTCTTTCCTGTTATTTTATTGTTGGAAACAGGTGGGGAGAGCATTGGTTTTGCATATTTGCAGTTCTGTTGGTTTGTTACATTTCTGTAACATTTCAATATCCGCTGAAACACCAGAATTTGACATATAGAAACATCAGAGGATAACAGTGACATAAGCAAGCACATGAACACAACTCTTTTATCACAAGAGCACTCCATGATGTGTTTTTCCTTGAGCAATATGCCAGTTTTTGATGCATCATTCTCTTCTTTTCCTGATCTCTTCCTCCACTCCCCAGTTCTCACCTTTTCTTCCACTTCCCTTCTCTCACCCCCTCACCAAGAGCTGACAGGGCACATATATGACACCATAATCCCACAGTGTTATGTATTATTATTGCTTACTTATGCTGTGTGCTATATATAGCAAAGAACACAGCTAAATTTGTACTGTAATAACTTATTAACTGGTTGTCACATAAGTGGGACTTCTCATTTTTGAACAATGAGTCACTTTTATTTAGTCACTACTGAAAAGAAAGTCAAAATTAACCTGGAGCACCAGATTCAAATCTAATTAATGTCTGGAAGTGTTACAAAACATGCACTTTATTTACCAAGTTAGAAAGAAAAAGAAAACATTCTATATTAGCCCTCTTCTGAGCTGATGCTACATCTGCCACTGTCGATTTTCCCCGATACATTATTGTTTAATTAAGATTTTAGTAGTGTTTTACATCCTGATCTTTGTTAAGCCTGTATGAACACTGTGTTTTTCAGGGGTTTCCTTGTGTATATAAGTATCTTTGTGCATTATAATGCCTGCTTTTCAACAGAAAATAACAGCTTACCTTTGCCCACCAGCTTGAGAGCATGAAGTATGTGTTAACATTTTCCTCACCAAACTGTTCTGCCACATAGAGCCCTAAGGATCCATACTTGTCATATATGTTTCGCTTGGACAGATCAGTCAGCGTTGCATGAGCATTGTTTATCTCTTTAAATTTTTCTGCAGCCTCTGGATTGTCAGGGTTCTTGTCAGGATGATATTTCAGAGCCAATTTTCTTCAACATAAAAAGAAAAAAAACCAGGGAAAATAAACATCGGTAGAGTGTGCATATAGTGTATGTATACGGACACGAATAAAACATTACAAAATACTCTAGCAGAGACATAATTATTCTGAACAGTACGTTCAGCCTGGACCTTCTTATTTCCAGTTCTAATACACACAGAACGTTCAGTGGAAGGAAAGTGACACAAAGTAAGTGAAAATGAAAGTTTTTGTGAAAGAGATGTGCTGGTTACACTAGGCATGAACATTTTGCCTTGATACCTCATCAGCTATCAAATTAAGGGAGAAAGCGATACATGCTGAAAGCACAGATTTTAGCCTGGTAATAAATCACAAACATTTGTTGCATTATGTTTGCCAGCTGATTTGCATCATTTAGCAGGTTTCAACAAAGATAAAGATTTTGTAAAGGATGTTTAAAAACATGTTTATCCCATCAAAATGATCTTTATAGCAAAGGAAATTCAGTACTTGATTGTCTATCAATAGTAGCTATATTAAAATATAGTAAACAGTGTCTATGTTTGCAGAAGCCCAGACAGTGATGATGAAAAACAAATTTAGGAGTTGCAAGAGAAAGGAAGCATATTTCTGAAGCACAAGATGGAAAAGCATAGCGAGTTAGCCCCAGTTTCTAATGCCTGTCTGAGCCTAGTTCACCACTGCCACACTCAATGCCGTTCCTAAGGTAGTGGAAGCGGACTGTTGACTGTTTGGGGCTGTTTGCGCTGGTGGAAAGCCTTTGCCGGGACAGGGCTCAGTACAGTCTGTTTTCTCTGACTGTACTCACTGCTACAGCCTCTGAGTACAGTTACAACTTGAAAACAACCATGTGGGACTGTTGGCTCACAGACAGCACTGGGGAATCAGATTTGGGGAATAAAGGGTTTGCTTCCAGCCATGTTGGAGCAGTGTGAGCTCACACGTACCTGCAAAGCAAGCATAGACATAAGTGTAGCTTTTTGAAAATCTCCACTCCCTTTGAAGAAGTGGCAATAAAATTTTCCGAGGACATTTATTTAATGACTAGTGCTGACCTCTAGTGGCATTAAAAGTGATTTAATAGTGTATTCAATTCTGTCATCCTCACATAAGTCAAGCTATGTTGTATTTTTAAATGTTCTCTCTGAGTGTTTCAGAAGCTAGTCATGACCATTATGCCAAAATAAGTAAGTAAGTAAACAAATAAACTAATTGTGGTGTGAAGGCAGTGTGCCCACACTTGCTTTAACAAATTTATCCTCTGAGTGGGATACTGCTTGACTTTCTACTGAAGTCCCAGTACTGGTTATTCTCCCAGCAAAATGTAAGTGCTTTTCCCTTTATGACAGTTCCTGTCTTGGAGACATTCTGCCAGTATCAAGACTGATATGAGCCTGAGAATAGCCTCTGACAACAATATCTTCAGTTCTATACACCGAACTCAAATCACCTTCTCATAGATCATAGCTAACTCCTTAAACATGTCTCTAATAGCATCAGTAGCTTCATGTTCAGTCATAGTTAATATATTTTGCATATGGTACCTTAAATATAATAAAAGATGAAATAGAACTGGAAAAACAAGCTAATTCTTGCATGATTAATGACATAATGTGCCGTTCAAGTATTTAAGTAGCTTATGCAATCTATTCCTTTTCTTAGCTGAAAACAAAACCTAGCAATTAGAATGAAAAATTGGAAAGGCATTACTTTCAAAACTTATGCTTGGCTGGAGGCATCAGACACTCGATCTCTGACCTTTCTTCCTTTTCCCACAACTAACAGCCCCAAAGACTTCTTCTGCCTTCTTCACTTTCCCAAAAATCTCAAAAGAACTTGAACACAATGTCATTTCAAAGAGGTGAAAAAATATTAGTTACATACTTACTTTAGCTTAGTATTGTTTTGCAATGCTAACAGCCTTACTTACAACATAGTACTGTTAATAAAATATGAGATATATTCTTTAGTTTTGGGAAAACTCAATAAAAATATTATGCTAACAACTCCCTGCACAACAAGATGTTGTATACTAATTGTTGATGATTTAGTAGTGGGTCAGAGATCTATATACTGCCAGCGTGATTCATATGAGTGAGAGAAAGGACTCCATTAGGTTCAGCCCAAGAAACAGTAAAAATAAGGACAAGAACAAAAATAAGGACAAGAACAAAAATAAGGACAAGAACATGACATGGTAGCCTTCTGTGATAGGGTTACAGCACTGGTGGATAAGAGAAGAGAAAGTAACATCATATACCTGGACTTGTGCAAAGAATTTGTCACTGTCCTGCATGACATCCTTGTCTCCAAGTTGGAAAGACAGGGCTTGATGGACAGACCACTCAGTGGGTAAGGAATTGGCTGGATGGTTGCACTCAAAGACTTGCGGTCAATGGCTTAATATCCACAGAATCACAGAATCATCTAGGTTGGAAGAGACCTCCAAGATCACCTAGCCCAACCTCTGACCTAACACTAACAAGTCCTCCACTAAACCATATCACTAAGCTCTAAATCTAAACGTCTTTTAAAGACCTCCAGGGTGGAGATCAGTGATGAGTGGTGTTTGTCAAGGGTCCTATTTAATTATTTAACATCCTTGTTGGTGGCAGGGACAGTGGGATTGAATGCACCCTCAGCAAATTTGCAGATGACACCAAGATGAATGGTGTGGCAGACATGCTGGATGGAAGGGTTGCCATCCAAAGCAACTTTGACAGGCTTGAGAGGGGGTCCTGTGTGAACAACAGGCGGTTCAACAAGGCTGAGTGCAAGGTCCTACAACTGGGTTGGGGCAATCCCAAAGAAGAACACAGGCTGGGCAATGAGCGGATAAAGAGCAGCCTTGAGGAGAAGGACATTGAATGTACCAGTGGATTAAAAGCTTGACGTGAGCCAATTTGCAACCCAGAAAGACAATTGTATCCTGGGCTGCATCAAAAGAAGTGTATCTAGCAGGTCAAGGGATGTGACTCTCCCCCCTTTGCTCCCCCAAAACATTCTATGATTCTGTGAAATAAGAGAAGGTGTCAGCTATACAGAAGTTTCCCTGTGAGTCTCTTGGAAGTGAAATGTCTACCTAGGTAGTAATAGTTGTTCATTACGAATACAAAAAGGGAAGAAAGCCAAAAAAAAAAAAAAAAGAGAGAGAGAGTAAAATGAATTCTGGCCTCCTTCCTATACCAAACACACAACTTTAAGTCAATTCAGATTTTTCTCATGATGAATGGCCCTCTTCTTCCCCACTGACCACTGCAGCCCTTGACAGCAGAAAGAAATGTGACACTTTTGGGAGAGATAAGTGAGAAAAAGGAAAAAAAACAACTATTCCACAAGATGGCTGGGGCATTCAGGGAAAGGAATTTGGAAGAACACTCTCAGCACTTCTGTTAGTGGTAGGCTTAGAGTGCAAGCTGAACTCAGGCCCAGACTGTGCTACACACATTGTCTGCTGGAGGTACATCTGGATAGAGAGAGTGGCATAGTGGAGGCAGGAAAGTGGGTGTAAAAACAGCGCAGTGGAAAATGGAGTGGTATAACTCATACTCCAGCCACTCCATCAATAGCATAGCTGGTAGAGCAGGAGATTGTAGGTACTCTTGCATGGCTATCCTTTGCTTGTTTGTTCAATTCCATCTTGAAGAAGTGCCTTTTTGGCTCTTGCGCAGACACCGTGACACCTTTGCCATTTGAAACATCCACACCTACAAGGCAATTGTGAGGTCAGAAAAGGGAGGCTGAGGTAAGAGGGCTGCTTGTGGTCAAGAGTGAAGATGGGACAAGATTCAGACACAGATCTACAACGGAAAGACAACTCGGTGGTGGTGTGCATGCAGAATATCTGAGGTAGGCTACTTGAGTCTAAGGGCCAGGCCCAGATTCACAACAAGTAGGGCAAGTAGAAATGCAAAGAAATGGTAGAAAACATGCTTCAACACAGCTCAGAAAAAGCAGAAAGGACAAAAGAATTCATTTCAAAGATTCTCCATTGCAGAAGAAAGCAGGACATAGAAAAGCTGCCCAAAGATCTTATTATCAAGGCCATGTTTTTAAACATAAAGTAGATTAAGATATCAGAGAGCCAAATTCTTACAGAGCTAATGAAAACTTCAGTGAAACAAATGATGAGGTCAAGAGAAATACACTATTTGGGTAGATCGTCCATCAAGAAAGAGGGTGGGAGGGATGGTTGGCGTGGTATTTGAGTGTTTACTCAACATCTCTGGTTTTACAAGGGATGATTGTGCATGGTGGATGACATGTAGCTGAATGGTTATACAGTCTTCTAAAAATTGCATAACTGTGAGAGGGACAAGTGAAGGAAATGTTGCCAGTCATATGTTTCTGATTCCTTCGATAGCTCAGCTGGTAGAGCGGAGGACTGTAGGCTCCCATGCACGGCCATCCTTAGGTCGCTGGTTCAACTCCGGCTCGAAGGAGCGCCCTTTTGGCTCTTGTCCAGGGGGCGGGCTGGGAGACTGCGAGCAGACGGCTGCTCAGGGGCCGGCCGTGGGCTGGGGAATTAGCTCAAGTGGTAGAGCGCTCGCTTAGCATGTGAGAGGCAGCGGGATCGATGCCCGCATTCTCCAATGCTTTTCCGTCCCCTTGCCTGGACATCAGGCCTGCGGCACTGGGGACGCGTGTCGTCCCTACTGTGGGGCTCTGGAGAACCTGGGCAGCGTCTGGGCTGCTGCGGACCACGACGGCATCCAGTCAGCATGCAGGCCAAGGGCAGCACGGGCTGTAGCAGGACGGAAGTGATGCTCCTCCGCCATAGATGGGCACGCGATCGACGGCATCAAGAGAAGCACGTCCTTGTGTAGGCCTCTGTGTGCGAGGAAGACGTTGAGCAAGTGCTGCAGGCTGAGAAGAAGGCCACCACCGGGACGGCGTGACTTGGGAACACGTGCTCTGCGAGGACGGCTCAATGAAGGGGGCCTATCCTGAGCCAGGAGAGGAGAGGGCTTTGTGGGGAGCAAAGCAGCCCCCCTTCTCGGGATCGCATCTTGGCTCGTTATCGATGCAGTAGAGCTCGGCCTTTTTGTCTGGCCGTTGGCAGAAGGGCGCGGAACAATGGAGCCCCGTTGAAGCAGGAGAGGAGCCCCGAGGTTACATGAAATTGTCTTTCATCCTGGGGATGTTCAGACAGTGGATGAGGGTGGGCAGGGGCTCTGTGCGGTCCCCCTGCGTGTGAGTGGTCGTGAGGTGGAGGTGCTAAAGCCCTGCCGCAGGCGGTGTTATCGTCCGAAGGTGGGAGCTGTTGGAGGTAGCGGTTGCACTCTGCGCATGCTGAGGACAGGGTGTCTGTTGCCCTTGTGCAAAAGGCGAAGCTGTGAGGGGTTGTTTGGGGTGTTGCGGAAGTGAGGAGGAGGTTACTGAGAAGATGGCCGATGGGCGTTGTTTTGTGAGCGCGTTGATCAGAGGTGAAGTGAGAGGAGGGCAGAAGCTTCAGGCGAGCGGTTGGAGGTGGTGGCGTTCTGGTTGTCTGTGTGTCTGCGGAGAGGGCAAGGAAAGGGTTTCTGTGTTTTTGTGTACGTGCCTTTAGTGAGGGAAGCGCCTGAGGTGTGCGTGGAGGTGTGTTGGTGCTGTAGGGAAGTGCGTATGGAGGAGGAGATGTAGCAGAGTGGTGCGGCTTATTTCTGGAAGCGGGAGAGGTGTGTGAGGGGCGTGTGAAGGGCGTGTTGCCGGGCAGGCGTCTGTGATTCCTTCGATAGCTCAGCTGGTAGAGCGGAGGACTGTAGGCTCCCATGCACGGCCATCCTTAGGTCGCTGGTTCAACTCCGGCTCGAAGGAGCGCCCTTTTGGCTCTTGTCCAGGGGGCAGGCTGGGAGACTGCGAGCAGACGGCTGCTCAGGGGCCGGCCGTGGGCTGGGGAATTAGCTCAAGTGGTAGAGCGCTCGCTTAGCATGTGAGAGGCAGCGGGATCGATGCCCGCATTCTCCAATGCTTTTCCGTCCCCTTGCCTGGACATCAGGCCTGCGGCACTGGGGACGCGTGTCGTCCCTACTGTGGGGCTCTGGAGAACCTGGGCAGCGTCTGGGCTGCTGCGGACCACGACGGCATCCAGTCAGCATGCAGGCCAAGGGCAGCACGGGCTGTAGCAGGAGGGAAGTGATGCTCCTCCGCCATAGATGGGCACGCGATCGACGGCATCAAGAGAAGCACGTCCTTGTGTAGGCCTCTGTGTGCGAGGAAGACGTTGAGCAAGTGCTGCAGGCTGAGAAGAAGGCCACCACCGGGACGGCGTGACTTGGGAACACGTGCTCTGCGAGGACGGCTCAATGAAGGGGGCCTATCCTGAGCCAGGAGAGGAGAGGGCTTTGTGGGGAGCAAAGCAGCCCCCCTTCTCGGGATCGCATCTTGGCTCGTTATCGATGCAGTAGAGCTCGGCCTTTTTGTCTGGCCGTTGGCAGAAGGGCGCGGAACAATGGAGCCCCGTTGAAGCAGGAGAGGAGCCCCGAGGTTACATGAAATTGTCTTTCATCCTGGGGATGTTCAGACAGTGGATGAGGGTGGGCAGGGGCTCTGTGCGGTCCCCCTGCGTGTGAGTGGTCGTGAGGTGGAGGTGCTAAAGCCCTGCCGCAGGCGGTGTTATCGTCCGAAGGTGGGAGCTGTTGGAGGTAGCGGTTGCACTCTGCGCATGCTGAGGACAGGGTGTCTGTTGCCCTTGTGCAAAAGGCGAAGCTGTGAGGGGTTGTTTGGGGTGTTGCGGAAGTGAGGAGGAGGTTACTGAGAAGATGGCCGATGGGCGTTGTTTTGTGAGCGCGTTGATCAGAGGTGAAGTGAGAGGAGGGCAGAAGCTTCAGGCGAGCGGTTGGAGGTGGTGGCGTTCTGGTTGTCTGTGTATCTGCGGAGAGGGCAAGGAAAGGGTTTCTGTGTTTTTGTGTACGTGCCTTTAGTGAGGGAAGCGCCTGAGGTGTGCGTGGAGGTGTGTTGGTGCTGTAGGGAAGTGCGTATGGAGGAGGAGATGTAGCAGAGTGGTGCGGCTTATTTCTGGAAGCGGGAGAGGTGTGTGAGGGGCGTGTGAAGGGCGTGTTGCCGGGCAGGCGTCTGTGATTCCTTCGATAGCTCAGCTGGTAGAGCGGAGGACTGTAGGCTCCCATGCACGGCCATCCTTAGGTCGCTGGTTCAACTCCGGCTCGAAGGAGCGCCCTTTTGGCTCTTGTCCAGGGGGCGGGCTGGGAGACTGCGAGCAGACGGCTGCTCAGGGGCCGGCCGTGGGCTGGGGAATTAGCTCAAGTGGTAGAGCGCTCGCTTAGCATGTGAGAGGCAGCGGGATCGATGCCCGCATTCTCCAATGCTTTTCCGTCCCCTTGCCTGGACATCAGGCCTGCGGCACTGGGGACGCGTGTCGTCCCTACTGTGGGGCTCTGGAGAACCTGGGCAGCGTCTGGGCTGCTGCGGACCACGACGGCATCCAGTCAGCATGCAGGCCAAGGGCAGCACGGGCTGTAGCAGGAGGGAAGTGATGCTCCTCCGCCATAGATGGGCACGCGATCGACGGCATCAAGAGAAGCACGTCCTTGTGTAGGCCTCTGTGTGCGAGGAAGACGTTGAGCAAGTGCTGCAGGCTGAGAAGAAGGCCACCACCGGGACGGCGTGACTTGGGAACACGTGCTCTGCGAGGACGGCTCAATGAAGGGGGCCTATCCTGAGCCAGGAGAGGAGAGGGCTTTGTGGGGAGCAAAGCAGCCCCCCTTCTCGGGATCGCATCTTGGCTCGTTATCGATGCAGTAGAGCTCGGCCTTTTTGTCTGGCCGTTGGCAGAAGGGCGCGGAACAATGGAGCCCCGTTGAAGCAGGAGAGGAGCCCCGAGGTTACATGAAATTGTCTTTCATCCTGGGGATGTTCAGACAGTGGATGAGGGTGGGCAGGGGCTCTGTGCGGTCCCCCTGCGTGTGAGTGGTCGTGAGGTGGAGGTGCTAAAGCCCTGCCGCAGGCGGTGTTATCGTCCGAAGGTGGGAGCTGTTGGAGGTAGCGGTTGCACTCTGCGCATGCTGAGGACAGGGTGTCTGTTGCCCTTGTGCAAAAGGCGAAGCTGTGAGGGGTTGTTTGGGGTGTTGCGGAAGTGAGGAGGAGGTTACTGAGAAGATGGCCGATGGGCGTTGTTTTGTGAGCGCGTTGATCAGAGGTGAAGTGAGAGGAGGGCAGAAGCTTCAGGCGAGCGGTTGGAGGTGGTGGCGTTCTGGTTGTCTGTGTATCTGCGGAGAGGGCAAGGAAAGGGTTTCTGTGTTTTTGTGTACGTGCCTTTAGTGAGGGAAGCGCCTGAGGTGTGCGTGGAGGTGTGTTGGTGCTGTAGGGAAGTGCGTATGGAGGAGGAGATGTAGCAGAGTGGTGCGGCTTATTTCTGGAAGCGGGAGAGGTGTGTGAGGGGCGTGTGAAGGGCGTGTTGCCGGGCAGGCGTCTGTGATTCCTTCGATAGCTCAGCTGGTAGAGCGGAGGACTGTAGGCTCCCATGCACGGCCATCCTTAGGTCGCTGGTTCAACTCCGGCTCGAAGGAGCGCCCTTTTGGCTCTTGTCCAGGGGGCGGGCTGGGAGACTGCGAGCAGACGGCTGCTCAGGGGCCGGCCGTGGGCTGGGGAATTAGCTCAAGTGGTAGAGCGCTCGCTTAGCATGTGAGAGGCAGCGGGATCGATGCCCGCATTCTCCAATGCTTTTCCGTCCCCTTGCCTGGACATCAGGCCTGCGGCACTGGGGACGCGTGTCGTCCCTACTGTGGGGCTCTGGAGAACCTGGGCAGCGTCTGGGCTGCTGCGGACCACGACGGCATCCAGTCAGCATGCAGGCCAAGGGCAGCACGGGCTGTAGCAGGAGGGAAGTGATGCTCCTCCGCCATAGATGGGCACGCGATCGACGGCATCAAGAGAAGCACGTCCTTGTGTAGGCCTCTGTGTGCGAGGAAGACGTTGAGCAAGTGCTGCAGGCTGAGAAGAAGGCCACCACCGGGACGGCGTGACTTGGGAACACGTGCTCTGCGAGGACGGCTCAATGAAGGGGGCCTATCCTGAGCCAGGAGAGGAGAGGGCTTTGTGGGGAGCAAAGCAGCCCCCCTTCTCGGGATCGCATCTTGGCTCGTTATCGATGCAGTAGAGCTCGGCCTTTTTGTCTGGCCGTTGGCAGAAGGGCGCGGAACAATGGAGCCCCGTTGAAGCAGGAGAGGAGCCCCGAGGTTACATGAAATTGTCTTTCATCCTGGGGATGTTCAGACAGTGGATGAGGGTGAGCAGGGGCTCTGTGCGGTCCCCCTGCGTGTGAGTGGTCGTGAGGTGGAGGTGCTAAAGCCCTGCCGCAGGCGGTGTTATCGTCCGAAGGTGGGAGCTGTTGGAGGTAGCGGTTGCACTCTGCGCATGCTGAGGACAGGGTGTCTGTTGCCCTTGTGCAAAAGGCGAAGCTGTGAGGGGTTGTTTGGGGTGTTGCGGAAGTGAGGAGGAGGTTACTGAGAAGATGGCCGATGGGCGTTGTTTTGTGAGCGCGTTGATCAGAGGTGAAGTGAGAGGAGGGCAGAAGCTTCAGGCGAGCGGTTGGAGGTGGTGGCGTTCTGGTTGTCTGTGTGTCTGCGGAGAGGGCAAGGAAAGGGTTTCTGTGTTTTTGTGTACGTGCCTTTAGTGAGGGAAGCGCCTGAGGTGTGCGTGGAGGTGTGTTGGTGCTGTAGGGAAGTGTGTATGGAGGAGGAGTTGTAGCAGAGTGGTGCGGCTTATTTCTGGAAGCGGGAGAGGTGTGTGAGGGGCGTGTGAAGGGCGTGTTGCCGGGCAGGCGTCTGTGATTCCTTCGATAGCTCAGCTGGTAGAGCGGAGGACTGTAGGCTCCCATGCACGGCCATCCTTAGGTCGCTGGTTCAACTCCGGCTCGAAGGAGCGCCCTTTTGGCTCTTGTCCAGGGGGCGGGCTGGGAGACTGCGAGCAGACGGCTGCTCAGGGGCCGGCCGTGGGCTGGGGAATTAGCTCAAGTGGTAGAGCGCTCGCTTAGCATGTGAGAGGCAGCGGGATCGATGCCCGCATTCTCCAATGCTTTTCCGTCCCCTTGCCTGGACATCAGGCCTGCGGCACTGGGGACGCGTGTCGTCCCTACTGTGGGGCTCTGGAGAACCTGGGCAGCGTCTGGGCTGCTGCGGACCACGACGGCATCCAGTCAGCATGCAGGCCAAGGGCAGCACGGGCTGTAGCAGGAGGGAAGTGATGCTCCTCCGCCATAGATGGGCACGCGATCGACGGCATCAAGAGAAGCACGTCCTTGTGTAGGCCTCTGTGTGCGAGGAAGACGTTGAGCAAGTGCTGCAGGCTGAGAAGAAGGCCACCACCGGGACGGCGTGACTTGGGAACACGTGCTCTGCGAGGACGGCTCAATGAAGGGGGCCTATCCTGAGCCAGGAGAGGAGAGGGCTTTGTGGGGAGCAAAGCAGCCCCCCTTCTCGGGATCGCATCTTGGCTCGTTATCGATGCAGTAGAGCTCGGCCTTTTTGTCTGGCCGTTGGCAGAAGGGCGCGGAACAATGGAGCCCCGTTGAAGCAGGAGAGGAGCCCCGAGGTTACATGAAATTGTCTTTCATCCTGGGGATGTTCAGACAGTGGATGAGGGTGGGCAGGGGCTCTGTGCGGTCCCCCTGCGTGTGAGTGGTCGTGAGGTGGAGGTGCTAAAGCCCTGCCGCAGGCGGTGTTATCGTCCGAAGGTGGGAGCTGTTGGAGGTAGCGGTTGCACTCTGCGCATGCTGAGGACAGGGTGTCTGTTGCCCTTGTGCAAAAGGCGAAGCTGTGAGGGGTTGTTTGGGGTGTTGCGGAAGTGAGGAGGAGGTTACTGAGAAGATGGCCGATGGGCGTTGTTTTGTGAGCGCGTTGATCAGAGGTGAAGTGAGAGGAGGGCAGAAGCTTCAGGCGAGCGGTTGGAGGTGGTGGCGTTCTGGTTGTCTGTGTGTCTGCGGAGAGGGCAAGGAAAGGGTTTCTGTGTTTTTGTGTACGTGCCTTTAGTGAGGGAAGCGCCTGAGGTGTGCGTGGAGGTGTGTTGGTGCTGTAGGGAAGTGTGTATGGAGGAGGAGTTGTAGCAGAGTGGTGCGGCTTATTTCTGGAAGCGGGAGAGGTGTGTGAGGGGCGTGTGAAGGGCGTGTTGCCGGGCAGGCGTCTGTGATTCCTTCGATAGCTCAGCTGGTAGAGCGGAGGACTGTAGGCTCCCATGCACGGCCATCCTTAGGTCGCTGGTTCAACTCCGGCTCGAAGGAGCGCCCTTTTGGCTCTTGTCCAGGGGGCGGGCTGGGAGACTGCGAGCAGACGGCTGCTCAGGGGCCGGCCGTGGGCTGGGGAATTAGCTCAAGTGGTAGAGCGCTCGCTTAGCATGTGAGAGGCAGCGGGATCGATGCCCGCATTCTCCAATGCTTTTCCGTCCCCTTGCCTGGACATCAGGCCTGCGGCACTGGGGACGCGTGTCGTCCCTACTGTGGGGCTCTGGAGAACCTGGGCAGCGTCTGGGCTGCTGCGGACCACGACGGCATCCAGTCAGCATGCAGGCCAAGGGCAGCACGGGCTGTAGCAGGACGGAAGTGATGCTCCTCCGCCATAGATGGGCACGCGATCGACGGCATCAAGAGAAGCACGTCCTTGTGTAGGCCTCTGTGTGCGAGGAAGACGTTGAGCAAGTGCTGCAGGCTGAGAAGAAGGCCACCACCGGGACGGCGTGACTTGGGAACACGTGCTCTGCGAGGACGGCTCAATGAAGGGGGCCTATCCTGAGCCAGGAGAGGAGAGGGCTTTGTGGGGAGCAAAGCAGCCCCCCTTCTCGGGATCGCATCTTGGCTCGTTATCGATGCAGTAGAGCTCGGCCTTTTTGTCTGGCCGTTGGCAGAAGGGCGCGGAACAATGGAGCCCCGTTGAAGCAGGAGAGGAGCCCCGAGGTTACATGAAATTGTCTTTCATCCTGGGGATGTTCAGACAGTGGATGAGGGTGGGCAGGGGCTCTGTGCGGTCCCCCTGCGTGTGAGTGGTCGTGAGGTGGAGGTGCTAAAGCCCTGCCGCAGGCGGTGTTATCGTCCGAAGGTGGGAGCTGTTGGAGGTAGCGGTTGCACTCTGCGCATGCTGAGGACAGGGTGTCTGTTGCCCTTGTGCAAAAGGCGAAGCTGTGAGGGGTTGTTTGGGGTGTTGCGGAAGTGAGGAGGAGGTTACTGAGAAGATGGCCGATGGGCGTTGTTTTGTGAGCGCGTTGATCAGAGGTGAAGTGAGAGGAGGGCAGAAGCTTCAGGCGAGCGGTTGGAGGTGGTGGCGTTCTGGTTGTCTGTGTGTCTGCGGAGAGGGCAAGGAAAGGGTTTCTGTGTTTTTGTGTACGTGCCTTTAGTGAGGGAAGCGCCTGAGGTGTGCGTGGAGGTGTGTTGGTGCTGTAGGGAAGTGCGTATGGAGGAGGAGATGTAGCAGAGTGGTGCGGCTTATTTCTGGAAGCGGGAGAGGTGTGTGAGGGGCGTGTGAAGGGCGTGTTGCCGGGCAGGCGTCTGTGATTCCTTCGATAGCTCAGCTGGTAGAGCGGAGGACTGTAGGCTCCCATGCACGGCCATCCTTAGGTCGCTGGTTCAACTCCGGCTCGAAGGAGCGCCCTTTTGGCTCTTGTCCAGGGGGCGGGCTGGGAGACTGCGAGCAGACGGCTGCTCAGGGGCCGGCCGTGGGCTGGGGAATTAGCTCAAGTGGTAGAGCGCTCGCTTAGCATGTGAGAGGCAGCGGGATCGATGCCCGCATTCTCCAATGCTTTTCCGTCCCCTTGCCTGGACATCAGGCCTGCGGCACTGGGGACGCGTGTCGTCCCTACTGTGGGGCTCTGGAGAACCTGGGCAGCGTCTGGGCTGCTGCGGACCACGACGGCATCCAGTCAGCATGCAGGCCAAGGGCAGCACGGGCTGTAGCAGGAGGGAAGTGATGCTCCTCCGCCATAGATGGGCACGCGATCGACGGCATCAAGAGAAGCACGTCCTTGTGTAGGCCTCTGTGTGCGAGGAAGACGTTGAGCAAGTGCTGCAGGCTGAGAAGAAGGCCACCACCGGGACGGCGTGACTTGGGAACACGTGCTCTGCGAGGACGGCTCAATGAAGGGGGCCTATCCTGAACCAGGAGAGGAGAGGGCTTTGTGGGGAGCAAAGCAGCCCCCCTTCTCGGGATCGCATCTTGGCTCGTTATCGATGCAGTAGAGCTCGGCCTTTTTGTCTGGCCGTTGGCAGAAGGGCGCGGAACAATGGAGCCCCGTTGAAGCAGGAGAGGAGCCCCGAGGTTACATGAAATTGTCTTTCATCCTGGGGATGTTCAGACAGTGGATGAGGGTGAGCAGGGGCTCTGTGCGGTCCCCCTGCGTGTGAGTGGTCGTGAGGTGGAGGTGCTAAAGCCCTGCCGCAGGCGGTGTTATCGTCCGAAGGTGGGAGCTGTTGGAGGTAGCGGTTGCACTCTGCGCATGCTGAGGACAGGGTGTCTGTTGCCCTTGTGCAAAAGGCGAAGCTGTGAGGGGTTGTTTGGGGTGTTGCGGAAGTGAGGAGGAGGTTACTGAGAAGATGGCCGATGGGCGTTGTTTTGTGAGCGCGTTGATCAGAGGTGAAGTGAGAGGAGGGCAGAAGCTTCAGGCGAGCGGTTGGAGGTGGTGGCGTTCTGGTTGTCTGTGTGTCTGCGGAGAGGGCAAGGAAAGGGTTTCTGTGTTTTTGTGTACGTGCCTTTAGTGAGGGAAGCGCCTGAGGTGTGCGTGGAGGTGTGTTGGTGCTGTAGGGAAGTGTGTATGGAGGAGGAGTTGTAGCAGAGTGGTGCGGCTTATTTCTGGAAGCGGGAGAGGTGTGTGAGGGGCGTGTGAAGGGCGTGTTGCCGGGCAGGCGTCTGTGATTCCTTCGATAGCTCAGCTGGTAGAGCAGAGGACTGTAGGCTCCCATGCACGGCCATCCTTAGGTCGCTGGTTCAACTCCGGCTCGAAGGAGCGCCCTTTTGGCTCTTGTCCAGGGGGCGGGCTGGGAGACTGCGAGCAGACGGCTGCTCAGGGGCCGGCCGTGGGCTGGGGAATTAGCTCAAGTGGTAGAGCGCTCGCTTAGCATGTGAGAGGCAGCGGGATCGATGCCCGCATTCTCCAATGCTTTTCCGTCCCCTTGCCTGGACATCAGGCCTGCGGCACTGGGGACGTGTGTCGTCCCTACTGTGGGGCTCTGGAGAACCTGGGCAGCGTCTGGGCTGCTGCGGACCACGACGGCATCCAGTCAGCATGCAGGCCAAGGGCAGCACGGGCTGTAGCAGGAGGGAAGTGATGCTCCTCCGCCATAGATGGGCACGCGATCGACGGCATCAAGAGAAGCACGTCCTTGTGTAGGCCTCTGTGTGCGAGGAAGACGTTGAGCAAGTGCTGCAGGCTGAGAAGAAGGCCACCACCGGGACGGCGTGACTTGGGAACACGTGCTCTGCGAGGACGGCTCAATGAAGGGGGCCTATCCTGAGCCAGGAGAGGAGAGGGCTTTGTGGGGAGCAAAGCAGCCCCCCTTCTCGGGATCGCATCTTGGCTCGTTATCGATGCAGTAGAGCTCGGCCTTTTTGTCTGGCCGTTGGCAGAAGGGCGCGGAACAATGGAGCCCCGTTGAAGCAGGAGAGGAGCCCCGAGGTTACATGAAATTGTCTTTCATCCTGGGGATGTTCAGACAGTGGATGAGGGTGGGCAGGGGCTCTGTGCGGTCCCCCTGCGTGTGAGTGGTCGTGAGGTGGAGGTGCTAAAGCCCTGCCGCAGGCGGTGTTATCGTCCGAAGGTGGGAGCTGTTGGAGGTAGCGGTTGCACTCTGCGCATGCTGAGGACAGGGTGTCTGTTGCCCTTGTGCAAAAGGCGAAGCTGTGAGGGGTTGTTTGGGGTGTTGCGGAAGTGAGGAGGAGGTTACTGAGAAGATGGCCGATGGGCGTTGTTTTGTGAGCGCGTTGATCAGAGGTGAAGTGAGAGGAGGGCAGAAGCTTCAGGCGAGCGGTTGGAGGTGGTGGCGTTCTGGTTGTCTGTGTGTCTGCGGAGAGGGCAAGGAAAGGGTTTCTGTGTTTTTGTGTACGTGCCTTTAGTGAGGGAAGCGCCTGAGGTGTGCGTGGAGGTGTGTTGGTGCTGTAGGGAAGTGCGTATGGAGGAGGAGATGTAGCAGAGTGGTGCGGCTTATTTCTGGAAGCGGGAGAGGTGTGTGAGGGGCGTGTGAAGGGCGTGTTGCCGGGCAGGCGTCTGTGATTCCTTCGATAGCTCAGCTGGTAGAGCGGAGGACTGTAGGCTCCCATGCACGGCCATCCTTAGGTCGCTGGTTCAACTCCGGCTCGAAGGAGCGCCCTTTTGGCTCTTGTCCAGGGGGCGGGCTGGGAGACTGCGAGCAGACGGCTGCTCAGGGGCCGGCCGTGGGCTGGGGAATTAGCTCAAGTGGTAGAGCGCTCGCTTAGCATGTGAGAGGCAGCGGGATCGATGCCCGCATTCTCCAATGCTTTTCCGTCCCCTTGCCTGGACATCAGGCCTGCGGCACTGGGGACGCGTGTCGTCCCTACTGTGGGGCTCTGGAGAACCTGGGCAGCGTCTGGGCTGCTGCGGACCACGACGGCATCCAGTCAGCATGCAGGCCAAGGGCAGCACGGGCTGTAGCAGGACGGAAGTGATGCTCCTCCGCCATAGATGGGCACGCGATCGACGGCATCAAGAGAAGCACGTCCTTGTGTAGGCCTCTGTGTGCGAGGAAGACGTTGAGCAAGTGCTGCAGGCTGAGAAGAAGGCCACCACCGGGACGGCGTGACTTGGGAACACGTGCTCTGCGAGGACGGCTCAATGAAGGGGGCCTATCCTGAGCCAGGAGAGGAGAGGGCTTTGTGGGGAGCAAAGCAGCCCCCCTTCTCGGGATCGCATCTTGGCTCGTTATCGATGCAGTAGAGCTCGGCCTTTTTGTCTGGCCGTTGGCAGAAGGGCGCGGAACAATGGAGCCCCGTTGAAGCAGGAGAGGAGCCCCGAGGTTACATGAAATTGTCTTTCATCCTGGGGATGTTCAGACAGTGGATGAGGGTGGGCAGGGGCTCTGTGCGGTCCCCCTGCGTGTGAGTGGTCGTGAGGTGGAGGTGCTAAAGCCCTGCCGCAGGCGGTGTTATCGTCCGAAGGTGGGAGCTGTTGGAGGTAGCGGTTGCACTCTGCGCATGCTGAGGACAGGGTGTCTGTTGCCCTTGTGCAAAAGGCGAAGCTGTGAGGGGTTGTTTGGGGTGTTGCGGAAGTGAGGAGGAGGTTACTGAGAAGATGGCCGATGGGCGTTGTTTTGTGAGCGCGTTGATCAGAGGTGAAGTGAGAGGAGGGCAGAAGCTTCAGGCGAGCGGTTGGAGGTGGTGGCGTTCTGGTTGTCTGTGTGTCTGCGGAGAGGGCAAGGAAAGGGTTTCTGTATTTTTGTGTACGTGCCTTTAGTGAGGGAAGCGCCTGAGGTGTGCGTGGAGGTGTGTTGGTGCTGTAGGGAAGTGCGTATGGAGGAGGAGTTGTAGCAGAGTGGTGCGGCTTATTTCTGGAAGCGGGAGAGGTGTGTGAGGGGCGTGTGAAGGGCGTGTTGCCGGGCAGGCGTCTGTGATTCCTTCGATAGCTCAGCTGGTAGAGCGGAGGACTGTAGGCTCCCATGCACGGCCATCCTTAGGTCGCTGGTTCAACTCCGGCTCGAAGGAGCGCCCTTTTGGCTCTTGTCCAGGGGGCGGGCTGGGAGACTGCGAGCAGACGGCTGCTCAGGGGCCGGCCGTGGGCTGGGGAATTAGCTCAAGTGGTAGAGCGCTCGCTTAGCATGTGAGAGGCAGCGGGATCGATGCCCGCATTCTCCAATGCTTTTCCGTCCCCTTGCCTGGACATCAGGCCTGCGGCACTGGGGACGCGTGTCGTCCCTACTGTGGGGCTCTGGAGAACCTGGGCAGCGTCTGGGCTGCTGCGGACCACGACGGCATCCAGTCAGCATGCAGGCCAAGGGCAGCACGGGCTGTAGCAGGAGGGAAGTGATGCTCCTCCGCCATAGATGGGCACGCGATCGACGGCATCAAGAGAAGCACGTCCTTGTGTAGGCCTCTGTGTGCGAGGAAGACGTTGAGCAAGTGCTGCAGGCTGAGAAGAAGGCCACCACCGGGACGGCGTGACTTGGGAACACGTGCTCTGCGAGGACGGCTCAATGAAGGGGGCCTATCCTGAGCCAGGAGAGGAGAGGGCTTTGTGGGGAGCAAAGCAGCCCCCCTTCTCGGGATCGCATCTTGGCTCGTTATCGATGCAGTAGAGCTCGGCCTTTTTGTCTGGCCGTTGGCAGAAGGGCGCGGAACAATGGAGCCCCGTTGAAGCAGGAGAGGAGCCCCGAGGTTACATGAAATTGTCTTTCATCCTGGGGATGTTCAGACAGTGGATGAGGGTGGGCAGGGGCTCTGTGCGGTCCCCCTGCGTGTGAGTGGTCGTGAGGTGGAGGTGCTAAAGCCCTGCCGCAGGCGGTGTTATCGTCCGAAGGTGGGAGCTGTTGGAGGTAGCGGTTGCACTCTGCGCATGCTGAGGACAGGGTGTCTGTTGCCCTTGTGCAAAAGGCGAAGCTGTGAGGGGTTGTTTGGGGTGTTGCGGAAGTGAGGAGGAGGTTACTGAGAAGATGGCCGATGGGCGTTGTTTTGTGAGCGCGTTGATCAGAGGTGAAGTGAGAGGAGGGCAGAAGCTTCAGGCGAGCGGTTGGAGGTGGTGGCGTTCTGGTTGTCTGTGTGTCTGCGGAGAGGGCAAGGAAAGGGTTTCTGTGTTTTTGTGTACGTGCCTTTAGTGAGGGAAGCGCCTGAGGTGTGCGTGGAGGTGTGTTGGTGCTGTAGGGAAGTGCGTATGGAGGAGGAGATGTAGCAGAGTGGTGCGGCTTATTTCTGGAAGCGGGAGAGGTGTGTGAGGGGCGTGTGAAGGGCGTGTTGCCGGGCAGGCGTCTGTGATTCCTTCGATAGCTCAGCTGGTAGAGCGGAGGACTGTAGGCTCCCATGCACGGCCATCCTTAGGTCGCTGGTTCAACTCCGGCTCGAAGGAGCGCCCTTTTGGCTCTTGTCCAGGGGGCGGGCTGGGAGACTGCGAGCAGACGGCTGCTCAGGGGCCGGCCGTGGGCTGGGGAATTAGCTCAAGTGGTAGAGCGCTCGCTTAGCATGTGAGAGGCAGCGGGATCGATGCCCGCATTCTCCAATGCTTTTCCGTCCCCTTGCCTGGACATCAGGCCTGCGGCACTGGGGACGCGTGTCGTCCCTACTGTGGGGCTCTGGAGAACCTGGGCAGCGTCTGGGCTGCTGCGGACCACGACGGCATCCAGTCAGCATGCAGGCCAAGGGCAGCACGGGCTGTAGCAGGAGGGAAGTGATGCTCCTCCGCCATAGATGGGCACGCGATCGACGGCATCAAGAGAAGCACGTCCTTGTGTAGGCCTCTGTGTGCGAGGAAGACGTTGAGCAAGTGCTGCAGGCTGAGAAGAAGGCCACCACCGGGACGGCGTGACTTGGGAACACGTGCTCTGCGAGGACGGCTCAATGAAGGGGGCCTATCCTGAGCCAGGAGAGGAGAGGGCTTTGTGGGGAGCAAAGCAGCCCCCCTTCTCGGGATCGCATCTTGGCTCGTTATCGATGCAGTAGAGCTCGGCCTTTTTGTCTGGCCGTTGGCAGAAGGGCGCGGAACAATGGAGCCCCGTTGAAGCAGGAGAGGAGCCCCGAGGTTACATGAAATTGTCTTTCATCCTGGGGATGTTCAGACAGTGGATGAGGGTGGGCAGGGGCTCTGTGCGGTCCCCCTGCGTGTGAGTGGTCGTGAGGTGGAGGTGCTAAAGCCCTGCCGCAGGCGGTGTTATCGTCCGAAGGTGGGAGCTGTTGGAGGTAGCGGTTGCACTCTGCGCATGCTGAGGACAGGGTGTCTGTTGCCCTTGTGCAAAAGGCGAAGCTGTGAGGGGTTGTTTGGGGTGTTGCGGAAGTGAGGAGGAGGTTACTGAGAAGATGGCCGATGGGCGTTGTTTTGTGAGCGCGTTGATCAGAGGTGAAGTGAGAGGAGGGCAGAAGCTTCAGGCGAGCGGTTGGAGGTGGTGGCGTTCTGGTTGTCTGTGTGTCTGCGGAGAGGGCAAGGAAAGGGTTTCTGTGTTTTTGTGTACGTGCCTTTAGTGAGGGAAGCGCCTGAGGTGTGCGTGGAGGTGTGTTGGTGCTGTAGGGAAGTGTGTATGGAGGAGGAGATGTAGCAGAGTGGTGCGGCTTATTTCTGGAAGCGGGAGAGGTGTGTGAGGGGCGTGTGAAGGGCGTGTTGCCGGGCAGGCGTCTGTGATTCCTTCGATAGCTCAGCTGGTAGAGCGGAGGACTGTAGGCTCCCATGCACGGCCATCCTTAGGTCGCTGGTTCAACTCCGGCTCGAAGGAGCGCCCTTTTGGCTCTTGTCCAGGGGGCGGGCTGGGAGACTGCGAGCAGACGGCTGCTCAGGGGCCGGCCGTGGGCTGGGGAATTAGCTCAAGTGGTAGAGCGCTCGCTTAGCATGTGAGAGGCAGCGGGATCGATGCCCGCATTCTCCAATGCTTTTCCGTCCCCTTGCCTGGACATCAGGCCTGCGGCACTGGGGACGCGTGTCGTCCCTACTGTGGGGCTCTGGAGAACCTGGGCAGCGTCTGGGCTGCTGCGGACCACGACGGCATCCAGTCAGCATGCAGGCCAAGGGCAGCACGGGCTGTAGCAGGAGGGAAGTGATGCTCCTCCGCCATAGATGGGCACGCGATCGACGGCATCAAGAGAAGCACGTCCTTGTGTAGGCCTCTGTGTGCGAGGAAGACGTTGAGCAAGTGCTGCAGGCTGAGAAGAAGGCCACCACCGGGACGGCGTGACTTGGGAACACGTGCTCTGCGAGGACGGCTCAATGAAGGGGGCCTATCCTGAGCCAGGAGAGGAGAGGGCTTTGTGGGGAGCAAAGCAGCCCCCCTTCTCGGGATCGCATCTTGGCTCGTTATCGATGCAGTAGAGCTCGGCCTTTTTGTCTGGCCGTTGGCAGAAGGGCGCGGAACAATGGAGCCCCGTTGAAGCAGGAGAGGAGCCCCGAGGTTACATGAAATTGTCTTTCATCCTGGGGATGTTCAGACAGTGGATGAGGGTGGGCAGGGGCTCTGTGCGGTCCCCCTGCGTGTGAGTGGTCGTGAGGTGGAGGTGCTAAAGCCCTGCCGCAGGCGGTGTTATCGTCCGAAGGTGGGAGCTGTTGGAGGTAGCGGTTGCACTCTGCGCATGCTGAGGACAGGGTGTCTGTTGCCCTTGTGCAAAAGGCGAAGCTGTGAGGGGTTGTTTGGGGTGTTGCGGAAGTGAGGAGGAGGTTACTGAGAAGATGGCCGATGGGCGTTGTTTTGTGAGCGCGTTGATCAGAGGTGAAGTGAGAGGAGGGCAGAAGCTTCAGGCGAGCGGTTGGAGGTGGTGGCGTTCTGGTTGTCTGTGTGTCTGCGGAGAGGGCAAGGAAAGGGTTTCTGTGTTTTTGTGTACGTGCCTTTAGTGAGGGAAGCGCCTGAGGTGTGCGTGGAGGTGTGTTGGTGCTGTAGGGAAGTGTGTATGGAGGAGGAGATGTAGCAGAGTGGTGCGGCTTATTTCTGGAAGCGGGAGAGGTGTGTGAGGGGCGTGTGAAGGGCGTGTTGCCGGGCAGGCGTCTGTGATTCCTTCGATAGCTCAGCTGGTAGAGCGGAGGACTGTAGGCTCCCATGCACGGCCATCCTTAGGTCGCTGGTTCAACTCCGGCTCGAAGGAGCGCCCTTTTGGCTCTTGTCCAGGGGGCGGGCTGGGAGACTGCGAGCAGACGGCTGCTCAGGGGCCGGCCGTGGGCTGGGGAATTAGCTCAAGTGGTAGAGCGCTCGCTTAGCATGTGAGAGGCAGCGGGATCGATGCCCGCATTCTCCAATGCTTTTCCGTCCCCTTGCCTGGACATCAGGCCTGCGGCACTGGGGACGCGTGTCGTCCCTACTGTGGGGCTCTGGAGAACCTGGGCAGCGTCTGGGCTGCTGCGGACCACGACGGCATCCAGTCAGCATGCAGGCCAAGGGCAGCACGGGCTGTAGCAGGAGGGAAGTGATGCTCCTCCGCCATAGATGGGCACGCGATCGACGGCATCAAGAGAAGCACGTCCTTGTGTAGGCCTCTGTGTGCGAGGAAGACGTTGAGCAAGTGCTGCAGGCTGAGAAGAAGGCCACCACCGGGACGGCGTGACTTGGGAACACGTGCTCTGCGAGGACGGCTCAATGAAGGGGGCCTATCCTGAGCCAGGAGAGGAGAGGGCTTTGTGGGGAGCAAAGCAGCCCCCCTTCTCGGGATCGCATCTTGGCTCGTTATCGATGCAGTAGAGCTCGGCCTTTTTGTCTGGCCGTTGGCAGAAGGGCGCGGAACAATGGAGCCCCGTTGAAGCAGGAGAGGAGCCCCGAGGTTACATGAAATTGTCTTTCATCCTGGGGATGTTCAGACAGTGGATGAGGGTGGGCAGGGGCTCTGTGCGGTCCCCCTGCGTGTGAGTGGTCGTGAGGTGGAGGTGCTAAAGCCCTGCCGCAGGCGGTGTTATCGTCCGAAGGTGGGAGCTGTTGGAGGTAGCGGTTGCACTCTGCGCATGCTGAGGACAGGGTGTCTGTTGCCCTTGTGCAAAAGGCGAAGCTGTGAGGGGTTGTTTGGGGTGTTGCGGAAGTGAGGAGGAGGTTACTGAGAAGATGGCCGATGGGCGTTGTTTTGTGAGCGCGTTGATCAGAGGTGAAGTGAGAGGAGGGCAGAAGCTTCAGGCGAGCGGTTGGAGGTGGTGGCGTTCTGGTTGTCTGTGTGTCTGCGGAGAGGGCAAGGAAAGGGTTTCTGTGTTTTTGTGTACGTGCCTTTAGTGAGGGAAGCGCCTGAGGTGTGCGTGGAGGTGTGTTGGTGCTGTAGGGAAGTGTGTATGGAGGAGGAGTTGTAGCAGAGTGGTGCGGCTTATTTCTGGAAGCGGGAGAGGTGTGTGAGGGGCGTGTGAAGGGCGTGTTGCCGGGCAGGCGTCTGTGATTCCTTCGATAGCTCAGCTGGTAGAGCGGAGGACTGTAGGCTCCCATGCACGGCCATCCTTAGGTCGCTGGTTCAACTCCGGCTCGAAGGAGCGCCCTTTTGGCTCTTGTCCAGGGGGCGGGCTGGGAGACTGCGAGCAGACGGCTGCTCAGGGGCCGGCCGTGGGCTGGGGAATTAGCTCAAGTGGTAGAGCGCTCGCTTAGCATGTGAGAGGCAGCGGGATCGATGCCCGCATTCTCCAATGCTTTTCCGTCCCCTTGCCTGGACATCAGGCCTGCGGCACTGGGGACGCGTGTCGTCCCTACTGTGGGGCTCTGGAGAACCTGGGCAGCGTCTGGGCTGCTGCGGACCACGACGGCATCCAGTCAGCATGCAGGCCAAGGGCAGCACGGGCTGTAGCAGGAGGGAAGTTATTTTGTCTTTGTATGCAATTGAATTTATCAATGTGTGCGTGCCCATGTTCGTTCTCTTTTTTCAAGAATGACGTTGAGCAAATGCAGCAGGGTGAGAAAAAGGCTACCACCAGGATTGTGGTCCTCAGTGAGTTTATCTGTCATAAGCTGGAGAGGAGATGTCTTTCTTGTTTTCCATGTCTGTTGGTTCATTTTTTAATATAATTTTATCATCCATAGTTTTATGAGTAGTACAGGCCCTAGTTTTCGTGTGCCTAAGAAGACATTAATTTTTTTTATATTTATGTGTTTTTAGATGCATTGTATTTCAACTTGATATTCCCTTCACTATGATGTTTTCAATGAGAAGAATTTTTTGAGAGGATAATCAGTACAACAGATTCATTTGTTTTGTTTATTTAGAAATTTTCTGACTATGGACATTAATATGTAGAGAACCCCCTTAATGATTATGTACTGTAAGTTTTTATCATTTTAACAAAATTGTATTTCACTAATATGTAGTCTCATACACGAATTATCTCCATTCATTGAAGCAAAATTTCTGAGGTACTTATGATTTTGTCTATCAAAAATGGGTCTTTTCGTACTTCTGAGGAAGACAGGAAATATGCTTTCTGCATAGTACTTCACTGTCAGTCTGGAAAGCAGAAGTCAATATGCAGTTTAAGTTATTATGACAAAAATTGTTCTAAAGAGTATTTTTGTAGGAAATTGAAGGTAAACAGATCTCCTTTGAAATTCTGCTGATTAAAAGCCTGTTAGCTCTATCTCCTTGAAAATTTGATTGTGCCAAACTCCAAATAAAAACACAGAGAGGTACCTCTGTCATGTTTATTAAAAAGTAAATTTTGCCCTGGGCTGTGGTAGTATGATTAATACTGACTTAATTAATAATGGCATGAAACTCAGAATCAGGTATTGCTGGTTTTATACCTTGTACTGAAGATTACCCGTTCAGCAGCAGATTTGTGGATTAGCATAAATTAAATGATAATTAAAGCAAATCTGTGAGACTGACTCATCATTTTATCTTGCAAATATTTACAGCTATTCCATTAAAAGTGAATCCCTTTGACATTTCCACTTTAGTTAGAAGCAGTCTTTTTTTTTTTACTATAATTACTAATAAAGATGGATAAAGCACCACTGTCAGTTTTACCATAGATCGTTGTGTAAATCATCTGTATTCATGTTCAGCATTAAATAAAGTTAATTTCATTTTACATTCTTCCATGACAACTCTCTCCTTTGGGGACTAAAGAAGGCTTCCTTTCCAGAAACTTAAATGTAAAAGCAACAAGAAAACATGAGTTTTGATACAGATGGTTTCTGCAGCCAGGCTATACTACAGGGACACAGAAGGTGCAAGTCATGAGTGAATGTGATACTGTAATAAATTTATCCTCTAATGCTGTAGTTATGCAACACAGAACTATGCAATATCAATAGTTTTGTTCCTGTTGCGTTAATAGTTGGACCGTTCATTACTGCTACCGCCTCCATTGGTCATATGCCTTTTGGGATCAGAAGGAGGGAGAGATGCAATTTATTCAAAAAGACAGAGTCCCAACAAAAATCAAGCTAAACAATGATATGAAGATATTTATTTCCTAACATCTTTTCCAGTTTAAATATATTTTTACATTTGATAGCAAGGTGTGTTGAAAAGAAACTGCTAATACAGTGCAACCAACAACATCCATAATGATGCTGTAATAAAAGTTTTACTATATTTATTAAACCTGTAAATACATGCCTGGCGTGTTTTGCTGTCAAGAACATCTATTTCACTCATGACATTTAATGTCCTTTCTCTTTTTAATAACAGCAGTACAGATTTAAGAGCAAAAAGACCAATAAAGTCTTCTAGTCTTACTTCTAGGTCTTGTTACATGTCATCATGTTGATAAGTTGTGTTTGAGTAAAACTTATTTAAAGTCTTCCTACCTTCTTTTTCAAAAGAGCATCTGCCAATTCCTTTGCCAGTATGTTTCAACAGTTGATTACACTCACTGTTAAAACCAAGTACCTTATTTTAAGCTTGAATCGATTTCAGAGTCCATCCACTGGTTTTGGTTATGCCTCTCTTCATAAACCGAAGACCCCTCTCACACCTAACATTATTCATTTTAAGGACATTACACACTGTAATCAAATCTATTTATTTATTTTATGACAAGACAAACTGATTGAAGTCCTGTCTCTTACTCTTATCCTTGAATCATCCCCTTTGTGCAATTTTTAATATCAGGAAAAGATGTTAACACAGAAACTGGATGTAATATTCTAAGACTGCACTTCAGAAGTGTGGTCTGCATTCTTTATCATAACACTCTGACCTCTTGTTTGGCTGAATTAAAACATTTTAGATTAAGTGCACAAATTACATGTGGGATTAAGTTAATGGATTCACACAGAATCATCAGGATCATCTCTGAATCTTTTCAGTCTCACAGACCAAAAAGAAATTGTAACAACAAATGCCTAAAATGCAGGTTACTCAAGAGGTTTTACTATCATGAGGACGCCAGGCCCATAAACAATTTTTGCTAAGAGTTGTGGCAACAAGAAAAAAAAGTAAATAGTTATACCGGTACTAAGTACCTACTGTTAGAATATTGTGTTGCTTCACTAAATTAGATTAAACTATTCCGTGGTAAGTACTTGCATAAAAATACAATATTGAGGAGTATGTATGTTGGCTTAACTTAAGAAGCAATTTTTCTGAGTGTGGATAATTTCTGGTTTTGCAGTTTGAGACAATGATTCGTAGATGCAAACTCCTCTGTTCACCATTGATTTAACTGGTTGGCAATTTCAGGTTCAACTTAATGATGACATAATATCAATATTAACTATTCAACTTCTGACTATTTTAGTATTTTGAAGCATGGCAGAGCACTGAATCTCACAACGGCAGAAGCTAAATTAAACACCAAAAAAAAAACGAACAACCAACCAAACAACAACAACTACAACAAAACAAGAAAATTCAGAAAGAAGTATGAAGAAAAGAATCAGAAAGAGTAAAATAAGCAAAAAGAAATAAGGAACAATCTTAAGAATAAATTTGTTTTGCCACTGCAAGGTGGTGAATATAACAATGTTAGGAAACACCTTCAGCGTCATAGCTCTGTAACTTCTAGGGAGGGTTGCTTCTTGAACCACACAGACTGGCTGCTGTATACAGCACAAGCTCTGTGGAGAATTCATACAGTGTCTTTGCACAACAGTATGGATCTGTAACTATCTATTGCGATAAGATTTTTAAAAAGTTTCCTGTGTTTTAGACACAAGCACATCTTACATACCTGTAGGACTTCTTAATCTCATCATGTGTTGCTCCCTTCTCTAGGGCCAGGATTCCATATAATGCTTCCCCTGATGTTGACAAAGCACGTTGCCTTTGTTCAGCCATGTTAGCAGTGCATTACCAAAGCTGCTAATGTAGAACAGAATTTAAAATAGTACTGGCTGCATGTATATATGGATAATATTTCTTAGTAGAGGTTAAAATTACTTATATGATTTACATGAAAGTAAAGCTAAAATAAAATCTCCTTTAAATTGCCCTCCATTCCTTAAGAGATTTTAAAGGGGTTTTAAAAAGTGGAAAAGCAAAAAAAAAAAAAAAAAAGAGAAGCTCTTACATTATATATATCACTGCTCATAATAAAGATTTGGTGTTTTTGTCACTGAATTCAGTGGCTAAATTTTCCACAGCACTAATGTCTGCATGTAGTATTTCCACCTAATTTTGTGTTTATTTTTCTCTAAGTCAGATTCAGTTTAACTAATTATAGGTGCCTAATTTGAGTGATTAAATTTGAAGCTTGGTCAAGCAAGGCTCCCTGTACAGTCAACAGAGAACATGCTTGGAGGACAATTTACCAAGCACTTTCTCCCTATTACCCCTGCGGGCTGCTTAGGATGGCTGCAATCCCAGCTCATGTGCCTAAGGATAGATGGAATGAATCTGGATCTAGGCAAGTGGGAGAATGACCTCTGTTTTATGGTGTATTATTTATTGTAATCTTATGTATGGGAAATACTTATATCAATCGGTATTTGGAGTGTGGTTTATAGTACAAAAATTTGGACAGAGTTTGTGAGCTGCTGATATATTTACCATTGTGATGTTACTTTATAATGTAAGTAAAGGCTAAGCACAGGCTAACAGATTTAGTTCCCTTAGATCTATCATTCATTCCTTCAGGTATCTCAGAGATAAAGAAAACAAACAAGCGATTCACAACTGAATGGCTCTACCACCTATTTACCATTCATAGTTTGTCCTTCTGAATTTGAAGTTCCAAAAATTTTAAAGCAAACCTTGATAATGCCAGGTAATGACATGAAGAAACTCAGATACACCGTAATCTAAAACACCCAGTACAGATACCGAAAATTCATAAAGAGAAAGCTGCAGCTCTTTGACTTGCAGACTTGCTACAACAAAACTCTCACCATAACCTCTTATTTGAATGTTGCACCTTTCTCTAAATGTTGACAAGTGATTACAGAAAAAGCCTAAAAATAAGTAGTAGCCCCAGTCATAAGAAGAATTTCTAAAAACCTGCTTTGTGAGGTAAGATTACCCACTCTGCTCTTTCACCCTTCTCACTGCTGAGCTAGAAACACTATCTTGCTGTTATTTATATATTATTTACTAGGCCACATTTTGGTTTAGAAAAAGCCATGTAACACTTTTAAGCTCTTTAGCTACGTTCACTACCAAAAAGGAAATCAAATACCAGGTAAGTGCACACAGGCATATAATAAACTGAGTAATTCAGGTAACGAGTAAGCAATTTACTGAGCAACTTAAATTTATTCATATTTACTTCGATGTTTTCTTTTTCTAATAAGCTAACACACAATTTAGGATCTCATGATCAGCTGAAAAAAATCTTTTCTACTTTTAAGTGTCATACAAAAACTATCAAATAATGGACTGAACTTTTGTTTTTAAATTAATAATTAAGAATGAAACTATGTTCAAGCTTATAGGTACAATTTTTAATAATGGCATGCCCAAAACGTATTTAACATAATCCTGGGATCTATCCTGATCACACTGGAATTGTACAAGGCACATTAAGCCTGATAATGCACAAGGTAATGCTAGGTAACCATGTGAAGCCACAGCTATACAGGATTATTTTAAAATTCCCTTACATAACGATGATTAGCTACATGGCAACCCCAAAGCATAAAACAAAGTCAAAGTTATTATGAATTTTATTCAGAAGAACAAAAAAGTCATGTAATTTATACTTTCTCATAAAATAATTTTAATAACCAGTCAGCTACGGAAATTTAAACTCACTAGCCTACCCAGTCTTTTAGCGATTAATCCCCTTGAAGGTCTAGCTACTCAAAGTTATTGCTTACTTATTTAAAGCAGTCCTATAAAATACTAAAAGAACAAGAAGATGACACTACTCTAGAAAAAAATATGCTCTCTGAATTAAGGAAGATAAAGCAGTTACAATTTTAGTACTAGATTTCTGATAGCTAAAATTATATTAGAATCCTGTTTTCAGGCTATATATTTTTGTTCCAGTAGAACACAGACAAGAGCATCTTGTTTATTTCCTTGAACAAAAATAAGATATATTAAAATTCTGATAATAATTCCACATCCTAAGAGGATGGAAGCCCAGCTAACTTCAACTTTTTCTGTGCAAATCTTATACCATCCAGGACTAACTGTCTTACACAGGGCTCCTAATAACATGCCCTTTTTCTACCGCACCCATAATTCATTTGGATTTGGGCTGAAAAATAAGGCAAGGTGATTCAAGTAACATACCTGCTTCAAAAAGTGACGGAACAGTCTGGCGTGTGTAAAGTCACAACATTATCAATTCACTATCTTGATGTCTTTATGCCAATACAACCCAAAGAGAAAGAAGTGCCACCAGAAGCCCTGTTCCACTTAAAACGGCTGCTGCTTTTCATCCTTCACATGCAGGGTTAAACAGGTCAGTGGAGTCTGATTACTCTTTTTGTTTGTTTGCTCAGTATCCAATTGGTTCTCTCTCAGGAAGACTATGAAAGAATGAATAAAACATTCATGAACCTAAAGGCTGATATATCTGAGACCAGAAATATAGTATGTCCATATATTTAGTTAGCTGTTCTCTTTACTCTTGACATGGACTTGAGTTTGTCCTTTTATTTTTTTCTTTTTCCCAGCCAAATATATTAAATTTGTTTAACAATACAACAGTCTTGCCCTAAATTTCACTTCTCTGAGATCAGCCATGGCTTCAGTTTATTATGTGGTCCCTTTCAGAACAAAATTAACTGAAGACGACCCTTTAGAACTGAGTTCTTGCAATATTTTATATTAAAGCAGAAGATGTGGGGGGTTCTCTTTTATTCTGATATAGCTTTTCCTCAAACTTACATTATTAAAAAGTCTGGAGAGCCATTCCTTTCTATTTGGAATAGAGACAATTGTAAATACCAGTATGGCGTCCACCATAGGCTGCAGGAAAATACCTGCCCTGTCATCTGTAGCACCTCCTCCACCCCCTCCTTCTCTGAACTTGGTGGTTGCAGGGATGTTTTTCACACTATTTTTTCCCCCCCTCAGTCCTCCCTGCCTTGCAGTATTTTCTTCTTTCTTGAATATGTTTTCCCACAGGCGTCACCAGCTTGACTAATCAGCTCATCTGTGTCCTGCAGCAGGTCCATTGCAGAGTTCTCTTCCCACAGGGGCCTCCCTGCAGCCACCCACTACCAAAACCTTTCCACAGACACCCAGTACAATTTTGAATAAAGTTCTGAAAATGGATTCATGGAGCCCCATAGCCCAGTGAAGTCTGCTTTGGCAAGATTCAGTGAGTTTGTGCTTGGATTCTCCTGCAAGACTTGAACTATCAATAGATTTTTAAAAACAATTAATTATGAACATATGAAAAGACTATTTTTGAAAAGAGAAGCATCAATGTGACAGTTGATCAAAAAAAGTGTATGTTTTTTAATGTGAAGCATGAGATTTTGACATTTCTTTTGTTCTTAGCTGTACCATGAAGCCGCATTCTCAATTGCTAAGAGTGTTTATTCCTCAAATTTCAGCTTTGTACAAGGAAAAAGCAAGGCACGTTTCAATCGGAAATAAGTTCTTCATAGTTATGAGAAATAAACATAGCATATATTTTCCAGGACACTAAGAACAGAGTAGGTACAGCTAATTCTATTACATTGAAAGAACGCAATACAAGATTACAATCCTTATACTTGATCTCAAACTTTGAAATAACTTTATCTTTATTGCAAATCAAAACAGAACAAAAAGACTTTATAATGGTAAGACAAAATTGGGAGAAAAAAACAGAAAAGGAAGAAAATAAAGTCACTTTGAGGTTACCCAAATTCTCCGTACCTATATACATCCTATTATCAAAAGAAACCAGCACTGTTCTGAAGTCTTTTCTCATGTGCTATTGTGCGTGAATACAGCTCCCTCTGGTGTGTTAATATTGCTTTGTAACCTGTACTGTTTTTCTCATAAGCATTCTTGTTTTGTTTGAAGGAATTGAATGCTCTATCTGCAAATCTATTTTTTTCCCCTTGCGGATCATAGGTACATATCCTACATGCACTCTAAAGCTTGTTTAAAAGATCCAAACCTTAATGAATTGCCATAACTCTTTCTTCAGATCAGCTATATAATTTAGAAGAATAAAACATAACATTCAATACCTATTCACTTCTCTCATTCGTTATTATTTTTTGTATCATAACACCTGGCTACGTAATAGTATGCCATGACACCACTGTGGCAGACAATGAAAAACTGAGACAGTCCTTGTCCCAAAAGACCTGTAGCTAAATAAGTCTTACTTACATTTTACATTTCATTTGTATGCTGCATGCATTTCAAAACAGACAAATCATAACATGTCTGGAAATGCAAAGCTGCATATCAGCCTATAAAAAATTTGAAACATGGCCCAGACTGAGCAGGAGGTCCAGGGTTGCTTCAGAAGCCTACAGCTGCACAGAGCTAGGGGGTTGAAGAACTCTGAGTCACTCCAGTCCTTCCACCCACTGCTCCCTCCTTTTCCTGGCTCACAGCAAGTTCAGAAGCTAAGAGCCTGGAGTTGAAAGACTGGTAGGTACACATACATGCATGAAAGGACTGGCACCATTGCTCAACAATGGTGTGCATTTTTAGCTTCCAAGACAAGGAAAGGCAACTTTTAAAAGCTGAACTGTTTTGTCGGTTTGCTGAATCTGGTGTTGATAATATTGACATCAAAAAGCACATAGGAGATATAAGTGGTCAAATAGGCCACTCCTAACCTCCATGAAGAACCTACAGCTTCTGACTCTTTCTTCTAACAGAGATAGGGAAAGAAAATCTCTGATTTTAGTCAGAGGAATTTGGGGAGTGAAATAAATTAACCTGATGACATGCTTTAGTAAAGTCAGCAGCTGAAGGGAAGTGATCCTTCCCCTGTACTTCAGCACTGGTGAGGCCACACCTGGAGTACTGTGTCCAGTTTTGGGCTCCCCAGTACAAGACAGACATGGGGTTCCTAGAAAGAGTCCAGCAAAGGGCCACAAAGATTACAAAGGGACTGGTGCACCTCTCCTACCTGAAAAGGTTGATAGAGCTGGGAGCCTTCAGCCTAGAGGAGAGAAGGCTCAGTGGGGAGATCATCATTGTCTATAAATACATGAAGGGAGGGTACAAAGGGGTCGGAGCCAGGCTCTTTACCAGGCTGTGCCCAGTGCCAGGACAAGAAGCAACGGGCAAAAACTGGAGCACAGGAGGTTCCCTCTGAACATCAAGAAGCACTTCTTTACTGTGAGGGTGACAGAGTACTGGCACAAATTGCCCAGAGAGGCTGGAGAGCGTTCCTCACTGGAGACCTTCAAAAGCCACCTGGACATGGTCTTGGGCAGCCAGCTCTGGGTGGCCCTGTTTGAGAAAGGGAGTTGGACCAGATGGCCTCTAGAGGTCCCTTCCAACCTCAACCATTCTGTGAATTCAGGTTGTATTTTATTACTGTCCATATCCTGTTTCATGGCACTGTTTGACAATTTCTAGAATGTCATAGAACCATAGAATATTCCACGTTGGAAGGGACCCATAAGGATCATCAAGTCCAACTCCTGGCACCGCACAGGTCTACCCAAAAGTTCAGACCATGTGACTAAGTGCACAGTCCAATCGCTTTTTAAATTCAGACAGGCTTGGTGCAGTGACTACGTCCCTGGGGAGCCTGTTCCAGTGTGCGACCACCCTCTCGGTGAAGAACCTCTTCCTGATGTCCACAGCCTGAACCTCTCCTGCCTCAGCTTGACACCATTCCCATCCTATCACTGGTCCTATCACTGGTGATTATGAATAGGTCAGCGCCTGCCTCTCCACTCCCCCTCACAAGGAAGTTGTAGACTGCGATGAGGTTCCCCCTCAGCCTCCTCTTCTCCAGGCTGAACAGGCCAAGTGACCTCAGCTGCTCCTCATACGTCTTACCCTCTAGGCCCTTCAACATCTTCGTCACCCTCCTCTGGACATTCTCCAACAGTTTAATGTCCTTTTTGTACAGTGGTGCCCAGAACTGCACACAGTACTCGAGGTGAGGACACACCAGCGCAGAGTAGAGCGGGACAATCACTTCCCCCGACCAGCTAGCAATGCTGTGCTTGATACACCCCAGGATACGGTTGGCCCTCCTGGCTGCCAGGGCACACTGCTGGCTCATATTCAACTTGCTGCCAACCACAACCCCCAGATCCCTCTCTGCGGGGCTGTTCTCCAGCGTCTCATCGCCCAGTCTGTACGTATAGCCAGGGTTGCCCTGTCCCAGGTCCAGGACCTGGCACTTGCTTTTGTTAAACTTCATGTGGTTGGTGATCACCCAGCTCTCCAGTCTGTCCAGATCTCTCTGCAACGCCTTTCCACCCTCATCTGAATCCACAACTCCTCCACGTTTAGTGTCATCTGCAAATTTGCTCAGAACACCTTCTAGTCCTACATCCAAATCACTTATAAAAACATTGAAGGGGACCGGCCCTAAAATGGAGCGTTGAGGGACCCCACTAGTGACCATCCGCCAGCCAGATGTGGTCCCATTTACCACAACCCTTTGAGCCCTGCCCGTCAGCCAATTGCTCACCCATCGTATGATGTTTTTGTTTAGCTGTATGCTGGACATTTTGTCCAGTAGGATCCTATGGGAAACTGTGTCAAAAGCTTTGCTGAAGTCCAAAAAGATCACATCAGCTGGTTTCCCTTGATCGACTAGATGGGTGATCTTATCATAAAAGGAAATCAAATTTGCTAGGCAGGACCTACCCTTCATGAACCCATGTTGGCCATGTTTTTTGTTTTTTTTTTTTTTCCTAAATATCCCTCCATTAAGGGAATTCCAAGCACTTAAAATGTAGAAAGCTACAAAATCTAAAGACTCTACAGCCAGCAAAACAGCAGAAAAAGCTCCAGAAATATAAGAAACTGTCCCTAACCCTGAAAAAGACTACACCTTACATGCCTACTTCCCCTGTTTTCAGGTACTGGCACAGGGAACTTGGATGATACACTTCCCCTAAACCCTGCTCCATCACTTTAACACCAAGGTTGCAACTTTGGTAATATTTGACATACAGGTGAAGGCATAAGGTCACATTCACAGTAAGCCCCAGAATTCTGCAAAAATCACAAGAAACCTAGAACCATAAAGCAAACACGCAAAATAACATCATCTTCCTATCCATAAGCATGCTCTAAAAATTACTCACCTGAAGAAGAGCTACATGCAGTAAAGGCACCTACCACTATATAGCTTGCTTTACTCTGAAAGATCCTACTAGTTGTTACCTCAAAAAGACACGCTTACCTCTCTCAACTTGGGAACACATCAGCCCATACACTCTGACCCACCTAAAGAACCCTGCAACTGGCTGAAGGGAAAACAAAGCACTTACTGCCAAAGAGCAGCTCAGGCAGAAAGAACTCTCTAATAGGACACCTGTGGCTTCGTATACCATTAGGCCCACCTGGCACCCAACCAATCAACTGGGAAAGGGGCAGGGCAAAGTCAAAAAAAAAAAAAGTAGAAATCAAGCAGGATGAGCAGCAGCTGTGTTGTTTTTGTTTATCTGGCTTAACAGTGTGCAAAGCACAGCATGGGGAGCTGGGCTGTTTCTAGAAGCCACAATTTCTGTGCTTTTGTTTCAGTTTGAATATTGAAAGGCTAATATGACCAAGTAAGTAACTGAAACTATTTCAACTGGAATTAGCTCAAGCTTTTCTTAATGCTTTCTTTACACTCATGGTGGGTGAAGACATCTCTATATTAATTCTCTTAGATTTATAGCTGCTGTTGGTAGGGTTAACCATATTCTCCTTTTGAATCTGAACAGTCTTGTATGGCAGTAAAAGGATGGTTTAATGTTGGCTGCTCATATTTTTCTTTTGGTGGCCTTTAGGTTCATTGTTTATCATTTTTAGAGACCTTTCATGCAGGTAAAGACCAGGCAAGATTATGACTACTCTTAATGAAATTAAGTGCTATGAAAACTGGGAAAAATTACTAGGAAGATTTACTGAGAAAGTTTAATACCAGCAAGCCAATGCAAGTGGTAAAAATGTTTTAAACACTTTTGCTTTCAGTGGAATTTGTGGGATAAAGGGAAAGATACAGGGATAAGAAAATGAAACTTCCCTTAATGTGGAGAACCTTGCTTTTCCCAGCTGTATAAAATGGCATCAGCATAAACTTTTCACTTCCCCTTGGCCTTTTTGATTTTTAATCAGGTTTGTTTTAACTTTTACTGTCTTATACAACATGTGAAACTGAGCACATGTTCTCATTTACTTTCCACTCCTGATTTAAACATGCAAGTACTTCCTTTCCTCAAAACTTTCCTGATGTGATTGCTTTTATCACTTATTTCTGTGCCTTGTTCTGCCTAAAAGGTGGAACGCTGGCAAGGATGTTGGGATTTATATTGGTAACTGACCAGAAGAGACGAGATAAAGAACAAAGATGAGCCTGAAACAGAAGCTCTTGCTAGTAGATCGCTTTTCTCAGGTGAATGGGTGGCAGCCTGAAAAAAAAAAGACCTAAAACAAGTAAAGCTCAAAGATGCTTTACTTAAGTCAAATATGGTAGGCTAGTAAGATGAGAGAATGTGTATCCTGAGAAAGGGTGCATACAGTGGTAATATGTGCAATTTTTTCACTCTTTTGGCAGGATGTACCTTTTCTTCTATATTTGAATATTGTGCTGTGGTGATATTAGTTTTAATAACACCCAACTGAACAACCTAATCAGAAGACAAGTGACTAAGTGGAAAAGGATGCTTCTGACAGGATGTGCTGGGTCTCTGGCTCAGGCATGGGGACTGATTTTTGTTAACAAGGGAAGAGTACTTATGAGGCAGCTATGTCCCCAAATGTTCTTGTCATTTCTTTTCAGCCAGTTCTGTTTCATACGCCCTACCTGAATTGTTCTGTATGCTACCTGTTAGATATTCATTTTAAGCACCTTTCTGAGGAATGAGCCTTTTAAGGTCTTAGACAAGCCCAACAACCCTACAGCAAGAAATTACATTCTTCTTACCACATTTCTTTGTTACTGAATAGTTACTGTCATTACGGCTTCAAAAGAAATAACAGAACTGATTTAAATAATATGATTGCATTACATCCATTTTTAAATATATATTGCTATATTGGAAGTAAGGTATTCCATCTGGTAAACCATCTGCAACTCTATTCAAGAAGTAAGTATTCATAAGAGAACATCCATATATTTGAATTCTCTGAACATATTGTGACCTTCTGTTACTATTCAGATAGAATATCTCACTTTAAATGTATTTTGGGTTTTTAATATTTTTCAACAACTGCACTATTTGAAAAAGTAGCAAATTAAAGAAAACCTCAAATGAACAGTCTGTTGTATATGCACATTACTCATGCCTTTACCTGGTCAGTTTGACACAGAGAAGTAATCCAGAGATGAAACTTCCTGGCTCATGCAAGTAAAACCTGTTCAAAGGTTTGGTGGACTACCTAAGTGATGTGCATATAAACACTTTTTTTTTCTCCTAGAAAAAAATTAAAGGCTTAAAAATGAAGTTTTAAGTAATAGTAATATACTAAAGTTTTTCAACAAGATACTCAGTGGAGTGCTGGGAATTTTGTTTTCATCTGAAGTTCAGGAGAAAGTTCCCTAGTTTAAAATGGAGATAGCCATAACCAACAAAGTTATTGTGGTTTATTGCTAAAGAAGACACAAGCAACTAAGACGTGAATCATATCAATCTGTCTGATGTTAAGTCAAATTTCTTCCTGAAAATCAAAGGATAGGATGTCCCTAGTTTATATAACTTTGACAACTCAGAGATAAGTTATCTGGGACTTCAAGTAAAAGTGAAGTAAGAGAGTCTTCTAATGCCTTATTTAGAAAGAGTTTCTAATTTTCTTTGCAAGCTGCTATAGCATATTAAGGCATTATTCTACTACTGTTTATTTTAAGTTAACAATCCCACAGTTTTGGTAGCAAGGAAAATTAATACATTTTAGCTACAGCTAGGGATCAGGAAGATCAGCTTGAAGAGTGTGAGTGAGTGCTTTGACCTACTTTTGAGATCATTTTACCAGGACCAAATGCAGAAGCTGCAGTACCGCATCTCAGAACCTGCTCCTTAGGAATTCGCAGCTGCTTTCAGTCCTCCCCACCACGCACCACCTTCCTCCAGCACCTGACTTCTCTCTCCACTTCTTCCTACTTCACACAGTTCTCTTAAACAGCCACCCTTGCGACATCTCCCATAGTTTTTGTCTACCCAAGCTCATTCCTGAAATCCCCAGCATAGTCCTCGGTTCTCTCCTGGTCCCTGTTTTCTAACTATTCTCTCCCAATTCCTTCACGCTGGCTCCTCACGTAAATAATTCCCAGGAGGAGGGAATGCAGCGGGGGAGATGGCAGTCAGTAGTCATCTCTTTTTGAAGCTTCATTAATCCGCACACAGGATTTATTACCCTGTCATGGAAATGCTCACTTAACTGATGGCTGACAAAGGTATATTCTTTTTAAAGTGCTGATGAGTAACTGTCTTAAAATGCTGCTATCTGGATCCAGAAAGGAATGTCTATTGAGTGGCTGAGTTAAAAATCAAGAATTAAAGCAATATGCAGTCCCAGGACTAGCGGAATTACAGACTAATGGATGAGAAGATCAAGTCTCAGATTTTTTTTTTCCCTTTTCACTTTTCTGGTGAAAGTAAAGGTTTCCTAAAATTAATTCAATTAGCATAAATATTTCACCAATAAAGTAAATAAGCAAAAACATAAATATGAATGCTGTTCTCAGCATAGTCATTGTAGAAAAAGAGCAACTGGAAATATTTCCTAGTAACTCAGCAGACTAACATTTCAGGAAATTAGTAGTTTGTTAACCATCTATCACAACTGTTCTTAGGGATTTTTTCCCCCTTATTATGACAACATTTTTCATCTGGAAAATACTCAGAGCTTCAGCTCTGAGTATGAAGCTGTATGCTTACAGTTGGCTTAACTGGCTACCAGCAAAGAAGTGGTCCAAACTTGCACTGAATATTTTTTCATTTTTTTTTCTCTTAGTATTCAGTTAAATCAGCTTGCTAATCTGACTCATTGCACGGCTGGCATCGTTGCTAGAGGTGATGCAATGGAAGTGGTGACCTCACACCTTCTCGGCAACAGTGTGTCTCCAGGTCACCACAAAAACGCCCCGTAAAAATTATATACGGGCCCGAATGCCACACAAGTGTGAAGCGTGAGTAAGTGCTGTTTAATTAAATCACAGGAGTTGTGAGAATGGATACTCCTCCCAGCTAGCCTGCGGCTACACTATAGGCCAATACTTTCAGGGCTTCTGCTGGCAAATTTACAGTGCCGTGGGAGTGTGACACCAAGTGCTGCTCCAGCTGCAATGCTCTCTGCCCCTTCGGTTTGCTCAGACAGAACTCGGGCACCAGCGGGTTGACTCCTAGGCCAGGCCTCGTTCGCCCACACGGCCCTAACCCCTCGTGGCTCAGGCGCTGCGTCTTCCTCCGCAGCCGGCGCGAAAGCACGCAGGCAACCTAAAACCCTCACGGAGCGCTCTGCTAATTTGACAAAAACGTAATCGCGTGCCCACACCCGATCCAGATCAAATTTGTACTGCTGGGTGATGTGGCATGGCGCCGCTCCAGCGGTAATGATGGCGGAACCACAGCGCCCGTCTGGGGCCGCTCTGGCAGGAGAATTACCCGCGCGGGAGGCGGCTGCGGCCTATCGCCGTGCAAGCAGCTCGTGGAGGATCTCCGGGACCTGCCCCGATCCGCACGGCAGCGGCGTACCCGAGCACGCTGCCAAACCACCTTTCTTTCTGCCCTCAGAGGAGCTGCTGGGTTAGGCTCTGACTGAGAGAGTTAGGCAGGGGAAAAAAAAAAAAAAGAAAAGGAAATTATATGTCTGAGGTTTTTTCTTTCAGGCAAGTCTCTTATGAAAATAAAGGAGTGTACAAGTGTCTTTGTTTTCCTGCCAACTTTTATAAGAACTAATTAAGACCAAGGAGAGCTTCATTTTCCTATTTATTTCATACCGTGAAAAGCTAATGAATTTCGCCTATTGATTATTTTGCAGCTGCCTGTTTTAATTGGATTATGATTGAGAAACAAAACGCGAGGGTAGCAGGGGTGAGTGGCCAGCGCTGCGGGGCATCTGCCGGAGCGTGGCCACGCCGTGCCAGCAGCCCGCGACTGATCAGGCCATGCTGTATCTCCGTGCAGCACGAAGCCAGCTCCAGAGCCACGGCCTTTGCTCCACAGATGCTTTTTTCTGAGTCTGATGATTTACCTGTAATAAGGTCAGCACCGTCACGCAGGTACAGAGTGTTGGCATTTCTTCCCTTGCTTAAGAACGTCCCGCTCTGTTCAACCTTGCAACTTGCCTGTTGATGGCAAGAGAAAATACAGGCTGCGGGACTCACTGGTAATAGCTATCAATAAATGAAGAACTATGCTTTACCAGAAAACAAACTTTGGTGGTAAATATTCACAGCCCTTAGCATAACTCATATTTCTTAGTTCAGGCAAGGGAATTTATTATATCGAAAAGTCCCATGGACTTCATGGAAGAATCATACAGAATTCAGTAAAGACCTTTATGGCTGATATGACACCTACAAAATAACTTTGATTCAGAAGGTGATCTTTTTTTTTTTCCATTTACCTTTGATTCAGAAGAATCCTTTTTGCATATTTTGGTGAGATCCCAGCCCTGTGTAAATCAGTGGCACAGCTCCCAACTGAGATAGACAGAAAATAAGCACCCAACCATTTGCAGCTCTTATTTATATATTTTTTCTATAAATCACTATACGTGACTGGGGAGCCTAATGGGTTTTACTCACAAATTCTACATTTTTTTTCTTTTTTTTTTCCGAAAGTGGGGGAGGATGACTCACTCTAAGGGAGGTGAGGTTCTTTATTTTCTTTCTTTCGTTAGAAAAAAATAAAACAGCTCTGCAAACTTCTACATGTTATTTCAAACCATTATTTCAAAAGACTTCACAAGTAGTAGGAATTCCCAAAGGTGATGTGTGGCACTTGAGCAGGTAAGCTACTTTGGAAGGCGTCTTTGGGAACTGGCGCAGTCCTGCTGCCCTTTGCATAGCACCCGTCCCTAGCCAAGGTGAGCCCTGTACACGAAGCTTCATAAAAACCTCTCAGATGAAAGTGAAATGATCTCTGTGCTGTGAATAACGGCTCTCTCTCCAACTTTGCACTGTTACATGCTTACTCTATTCTAAACGAGCAAGCCTTCCTGGGTAGCTAAGCAGAAGCCTTCTCTTTACAGCAAGTTGACGTTAGCCACCAGCACCCTCTGGCTCCCAGTGTGTGCACAGTCTCTGGCATAGAACTGGGAAATGCTTTGCTGCAGGATGCATGTTGTGTCTGACCCGGACAGAATCCATGTTATGTATTATAAGACTCTTGCTAATAGTCTTAATGTTCAGTATATGCTGTTAATGTTTGTTCATATCGTACCATCCTCTGCTGGTGCAAGGCACCCGACTTTGTCATCTTGCATCACAAAATGTGGATGTCACAATTCCAAATACACAACGTGCAAATAACAGATTTCAACAATTCTTCCTTTTCCTATTAGCAGAGTGTTTAAAAGTAACATGCAATTTTAATTAATTTACTGTTACAATTGTATACAGAGCAATGTTTATTCCCATAAATAAGTTTGCAGAACAAACATTTTTTCTTTTTTTCCAGCTTGTTTTTAGAACTTCATCAAATATTTCTGCAGATGGACATTCATGCGTATAGACATGATGAAGTGACAAGAAAATAAAAATATATCTGAAAATTGAATGACAAAGCAAGTATTTGCATTCATACAGCTGTCATGTTCAGGAGCATGACTCCAGGCTGTGCATTTTTTCCCATATCTTGCAATAAAGCTTTCACTTGTAATGCAAATTATATTGACTTGCAATGTGTTAGTGTTACTTATGACTTCTAACAAATGAAAGACAATTCTCCCATTATCTGGGAATTGATTATCTTGGCTACAGACACAATGACATACAGTATGCCCACAGATCATCCTGTTCAAGGTCGGTAGCAATAGAACAAATATTTCACCAAATTAAGCTATTTGGACCTTTTGGTTCTTGAATCTTTGTGCTTTGCAATAAAGTATCAGGATCGTTCGTTAGGTTTATTATGCTATTTTTGTCCTTTTAGAAAAATTACAGGTATTTTAGGATGTGTTTTTTTCTACTGATTTCTACTACTTATTTTTTTTTTTTTGTAATCATCAGTTCACCATATAAGTAAAACCTTAGGTTTTACTCATACACCTGAGCAGATGTCATGGCTTCCCCCATTTTAGTTATTCTATAAAACATGCTGGTTTGCCACATTTTGAACAATTTGAGTATTAGTATAATTACTCTGTTTATATGTTTTAGGCTGAAAATGCTTAATAAAGAATTATATTAAATATTCAGAGTCTGAGGTGAGATTAAATACTACAAAAGTTGCTTATTTGGTTAGGCCTATACTTGAAAAGAGTAGTCTACAGACTTCTAGTCATGTAATTTAACCTAGAAAAATGCTGACGTGGTATTGATTTATGTAGATTCAAATGATGTTCTGACACATGACTAGAGGGTGTTCTCCATAACTCCAACTCAGCAAAGCATGTAAGAACATGCATAACATCAAGTATACACTTTGTACCACTAGTACTTTACTTCAGTTAACCCATATTTTCACTGCAAATTCTGCTAGGCCTGTCTCGTATCATACATGTCATATATGCAGTCCAAAGAGTATCTCTAACTATGTGAGATTTTAAAGCTAGGTTTTCTAAAATGAACTACTTTTTGAATTATACAGCAGCCCAGAAATCCCTTAGAGAATCCTGACTTACACCATTTATGTGGGTTTTTATGGCACAGACGATTTGGTGGAACTGTGGGCTGACTCCCAAAGGTGCACTCTGTCCCTAGTTTTATTTTACCAGTTGTGCTCTTGTCTGGTCCCACTTTTTGTTTGTTTACTTATTTATTTTTGGGATGGTCCACTTTCTACCAGTGTAACACCCTAAACACTTTGGGCTTGCCGCAGAGATGAGTATCAATAGCAGGAGCAAGCAGCCGGGAGGAGTGGGATGGGGTGGCGCAGCCCCTCTTCACAGCAGCATCTACCTCAGCATCGATGTATTTTAAAACCACGTTTCCAGTGCACTCCACACTATTGCAAGGCCCAACCTCTGTGGCTTAGCGCTTTGACCCCCTCGCCCAGCTTTTAAACAAGGCACACTAATTAAATGCAAAACTGCTTTCAAGAAATTGATTGAAAAATGTTCGCTTAGAACTCAGGGCATCTTTGTCTGAACATAAAAGTCGGTTTATCAAGAGTTAATCCTTTTAGTATGCGCTTGTCTTACAAGAACAAATTTCTTTCATTTGGTCAAGACAAAGGAATTCAGGAATTTCTGTAAACTAACCCTCCCCTCCCTTTGTTGCACTTTTGTTGACATATTGGCAACATTCCTTCCAGTTTTAATTGGATTAAGCCCATCGGTATTCAGTGAGTTGTAAATCAGACAGGATTCCAGATACGTTTTTGCCATTGTTAAGCACAAAAGGTCTAGCAAAGAATAAAACTAAGTAAAACCAGAGGTAGTCTCTTGAAATTAATGAAATCTGCTCGCGGCATTTGTTCAGGTGGTTAATGGGGGGACGGGCAGAATGACACATGTTTTTCCAGACTTTCAGGGAGAAGTCATGCTAATGCTAACCCTGACGCATCCTTTCCTTCACAGGGAAATAAATGTCAGGATGCTACATGGTGGAAAAACACGAGTTATTGAAAATATTTAATCCTCTCATTTCTATTCATCTGAATAGGTTTACCTTCTGTTTCTATGGGTTTTGATAGAAAATGGTACCACCAATGAGCTAAAAAGGAAGCATAAAATGATTAAATGCCTGATTTTTATGTAAGCTCGTAAGTAATGGAGAAACTGAAGTAGTACATTTGAGCATCTTTGAAGAAGATGGAAAAAAATAATTAATTGAAATATAAAGCAGACTAATCAGAATACTAATTAGTATACATTTTTAATACTAACTGATCCCCTGAATGTACCTGTTGTTTCTAATCATATTCATTTTTACTTAATTCTTTTCATGAGGGACTAATCGCATAAAATGGCACTTAAAAATAAAAGTGAATAGTAAAAAAGTCAAAGTGCAAGAGGAAGGTGAGTATAAGAGAAAGACTACTAGGTTCCTGGATGTAGTCACCTGAATTACCAGATGTGCAAGTGCCGCAAATTATGTTAACTCCCATTTCTGATTTACTTCACACACCGGGGGGAGAACATTGTTAATTTGTCCTTTTTCAGTAATTACCGAATAATTTTAGCACCTATAAGAAAGCTATTCTAATTATTCTAAATTCTCATACAAATAAGCTTCTGCAGCAAGGGAGTGTGCTCATCTTTAATATAATCAGAAATAAAATGAGTTAAACTCTTCTTTGAAAAAATCTGGTGTTACTAAGCAATGTCTCACTTTTGAGCTTTAAATGACAACAAACTGCTTGCCTTTAGTTTTTGACAATGCAGCATAGTGAGATTAATAAGACTGGTGCTTCACTAAGGTTGGTATGTAGGAACTTTAGCTTGTTATTTCACTTCTAGCAGTATTTGATATTACCAGTTTTAATATTACAAGGCATCTTTACCAACTGCCAATAGGCTAATGAAGAATCAGATGGAACAGCAGGAATCTTTTGAACCTAAATGCAACTTCCAAATCCAAAATTAACTAGCAGTCCCTAATTATGGGGGACTGTCCCCTAACTATGGGACTGCTTAACTTTTTTTTTTTTTTTACAAGTCAAAATGGCTTTAAAAAATCCTTTGCTGAGACTGCTGAAAACACTAATTCCACCTTCATGTACAGAAATCGAGAAAGGACATGCACTTTTAATGAAGTCTTGGAACAATGTAAAACAAAAACAAACAAACAAAAGGTTACAAAACAAAATCCAAATAAACCACTAAATTTTCTGCAGACAAAATGGGCAATTGATGCATTAATAATTATCACGGAAGCTAACAGATACTGTATGTTGACGAAGGTCCTCAGAAATGCCTCATTCATTCTGTCCATTGATAGGGGTCCAAAACCCCTTCCATTACCAACACCAAAAGCGATGAATTTTCAGCTTGTAATCACACTGGTAAACTTGCGAGCTGCACCTCTGAAACTGCACCTGGGCTTCTCATATCCTCCCACTCTGATATTAAAAATGTACTTCACATCAGCTGTTACGCATGTACAAATGACACAAAGAGAAGCTTTCTCCACAGGCTTCTGTTGACACCAACACTCATAGTCATTTTGACACTATCGTAATATGAGGATTTGTGTCCAGACAGCCATAATTACTGAGAAAACCATAACTTCGGTGGCTGAGACCATTTAAGCTGCGTGCACTCTAGCAAGTTTTCTAGAAATGCATTTAAGAAGTAGTAACTGTAGAAAAGAATCACTTTCTCACACTGTTATTGCCAATAATATCGGCACTGGAGTTACAAAAATATGTCTTTGAAACTACATTAAATTTTTGACAGTCTGCAGCTGTGTTCATAACTGACTTTTCTTACCCTGTTTCAGCAGTCAGTCCCTGTTTCTGGAGGCTATAACTTGTCATTAAAACTCCACTCTTAAACGAACCATAGGGTGTGATTCTCGGGGCTGTGAGCAAAGGAAAAATGGAAGTCCTCTGGGATCAGTCTTTTTCAATTTCTGCTGCAGCTTGCTGGTGTTAGCGCAGAAGTGGTATGTGGCCAGTAGGCAAGTTCAGTTCAGTGAAACTGAGGTTGTTAAAAATGTGGAAAAGATTCTAAATACTTCTCAATATAATATTCAAAATACTGGAAGCAGGGGCAAAAGCAAACAAATGGACTGCCAAGGCAAGTCAAAAGGACTTTGCCTCTCCAGCAGAGGGACAAAACCCGCAGCTAATGGTAGCATGGCACACCTGACAGAGCGTATCTTCACCAACACTGCCCTTCCACGCTGCCTACCTACCGTCACGAACAAAGCCGTGTACCCCAGTTCATCTGATTAACTCTGTGGAAGCAAACCAAAGTGTCTCAATTAGGAGAAAGGCAGCGCTGTGTTCCTTCCTTCCAGGGAAAGGAAAGGCTCCTGCGAACACAACCTGAATGGCCTGCTGTCTTTCTCTTAATTATTGACTCCAAAAGTAGCCTTAGGCAATTACTCTCTGGGTTAAGTGTCTAAAGTTACGAAAGATAAACCTTGGCCATACCATACACAAAGCTGCTATAATGTGGGTGCAAAAGTGATTGGAAAACATCCTCAGAGTCGTTAGCAGTGGTTGACAGATTAGATTAAACAGCATTCCTCAGGAGGTCTCTTCCAGATATCGGATTTAATCATTCACAGGAATTTCACTGTTGACCTGACTGTCTTTGAGAGTGTGTTCACTAAATTTGCAGGTGAGAGAGATCTAGGAAGGACAAGACTAGCATTCAAAATGGTCTTGACCAGCCCCCAGGACAGTTTGTCCAGTAAAGGCCAGTGCAAATTACCACAGCCAGGAAGGGCTGCCAGACTAACAGGACAGCTATCGGCTCTGCAGAAGAAGATCTGGGGGCTGCACTGGACAGCAAACTGAACAGGAGCCAAGGACGTAGCATCACCACAACATTCAAACGTGCCTGATGCAGACTCAGGGCAAAGCAGGAGACAGATGACAGGAGATGGAGAAAGGGACGCACCAAGCAGGGACAGGGGTGTCCTCCAGCGGGGCTGCCACAAGTTTGGAAGTCCTACGGAAATGTATAGCATTCACTCAGACAATAACTGGGTAGAAACAAAGGACGTATCTGAGCATGTGCCGGAGAAACGGCACAAGCCAAAACCAAAGTGTAACAACGCAGCCACTGAGAACACAACTTGAAAAGACGTTTCTTCCTGTCTACAGAAATAAACCATGTAACTTCCTCAGGTAAGAAGAAAAGAGACAAACTTCTGCATGTCTTGATCGTGTATCTTTACAAGTAAGTATTTTTTGTGCTCCTCAGCTGTTTTCAAAGTACAACCGTGCTATGCCTTTGAGGATCCCTATTTTCTGTTTCGTACAAGAACACGACTGAAGCCTCCTGTTCTGTGCAGACTGTTCAGTTCTGCCGGCGTGCGCTGGCAGTGCCCCGAAGCGACGCTCCGTGCAGCGCGGCTGGTCCAGCAGGATGTCTTGCTGAAGTACCTGTGTGATCCGAGCCTCTTCTCCTAGGAACTGTGAAACTGAACTAATTACGTTTTTGTGATCTTCCATTTCCCTGGCTTTGTAAGAGTGCCCTGCTTTGTGACAAAACTGTCCGTCAGTAACGCTTCTTCCCTGCTAGACAGCACCCCTGAGTACGCCTAATGTACAAGACATTAACTGCAAAAGTGAAAGGAATCATTGAAACTTTATTAACACTCCCTAAATTTGAATACATTCAGATATGTACTCTGTACTGAAGGCTGTATCTGCCATGATAAAGAAGCCACACCACACGGGGCTTACTCAGATAAACTGTGGCACCTGATAACATCATATGATGCTTCTAAGAAGTGCGGCACTGTGGTGCTCCAAGAACTCTGTGGTTCACAAGAGAAGCAATTTAATTCAAACAAAAACATTTTGTTGTTGGTATACCTGTATAAGGAAGAAAATAAATAAAACCCTCTTTGCTGTGCTCTTTAGGCAAGATATAAAGCACAGTTTGTGCATTCTTTTTAGGCTGAAAATGTGTAACTTACGCCATAAATCAAAGACTGTCTATCGTCCAGGGGCGGGATTCTACTCAGTAAACTCGTACAGGAAACCACAGCGCAAGTAATATTAGTAACTTTTGTATTTATGAAAAATAGTAATTTGTGTCCTGAAAACAAAACACTTATGGAATCATTCACTGTCTGGAAAATGTACGCTTACTTCATAAGAATGCATTTCAGATTCCTTAAAGGTGTTTATATAATGTTAATTAGAGATCAAAGATAATTGGATTGTTAGTGAGGGAGAAGAAAAGAAAATGCTGATTATGTTATTTAAGGATATACTGGCTCAGACTCAGCGCAAATACAACCTTAAAGAACCAGTTTCAACTAGTCTGATGGAAAGAATATGCAGTTGATAGGAAGCATTAAAAAAAATACATTATCAACAATCCTCATGTATAGCTTGACCTTGTAAGATTGAAGTATACGCTATGTATATTCAGTGAAAGTAGGAATATGCTTTTATTCTTCTACACAACATATTGCTGATAAATGAATTTTAGATGGGCTACAGTAAAAATTCAACTTACCCAGGTATAGAAAGCAAAATTGTTATCAGTGTAGGAGAACCAGAAGGAATTTTGAAAAATGAATTGGGGTGGGGGTGGGAGAATCTTGACTCCAGTGAAATTTGTGAAGATCTGCTATGGATTCAAATGCAGGCATGATTTAATGCAAGTAGGCCAAATATGAGTAAAATGTCTAAGAATGCGGAAGAAAACTTGACATACCTGAATTAAATAATAATAATAAAAAAAGCTGAGTACATTATTTTACTGGGAATTACAGGCTTATTATAAATTGTGAACTACTGCATACATTATAATGTTATATGCTGAAAATGCTTGCTATATTTTTATTTGAAGAAACGGGATAAAAACAGTTGGAAAAAGCTTTTAAGATGAGGCAGTTGGCCCACTGTTGTCTCCCATGCACCCGCATGTCCGTGTATATCCATGATACAACATGGTATTGCAGTTCTGCAGAAGAAGGAGGTGCATTTGTTAACTTGGTAGCTCGCAGTGAAATAGCCACCAGCCCACACCTACAAAACTTCTTGCTCCTCCAACTAGTTCAAACACACGAAAACCCTCTAAACAAAGCGACTATTCTTCCTAACTGGGCTCCTCCAGAGCCATGTCATTGCCTATAAATAACCATTATCATGTGAAATCTAAACCTTTCTGCCAGTAAGCAAGCACTTAGAAGAGCGATGTATTATGCAAAATTAAGTCATATGAATCATTTTGCAAAATTTGATTTCTAAGTGGGTACATGCGCTTCAAAGAACAGCAGCATTCCCTTGCCTATCATGCTATATATAGGGCTTTTTTTTTTTTATGATGGAGAAATAAAGAGATGAAAGGATGAAGAAAAAAAAAAGCAGCTGCAGGGAGAAACAAAGGGAGAATTATTCCTAAAAAAAACAACGAAGTATAGTTCTGTCTTATTGAACGTGGTGTGTGTAGCTATGGACCGGATGACCTCATGAATTATTCCACTTCTTCCTCAAAAGCCCGACTGCTGGAACGGTGAGATTTGCCACAAAATTTGGTGTTTTCTGTTAAAAATTATGTGATTTTACTTCTGCATGTTGTAGGGGAAAGAATAATCCTGTACCCCCCGGTAAGGGGGTACCGCCTAAAGGATGTAGGGATCGGACTGCAGGCACGGACACCTCCATGTCCAACTTTTTATGAGGATTTAATGTTTCCGGGGATTTAATGCTTCTTTATTTTACACAGAGCTGCCTCCAGGCGCTCGGATTGGGGCAGGGCCTGCGGGCGGCCGCCCATGCCCGGCTCCCCTCACACCAGGCCCCGTCCCCCGGGGGGCCTCGCCGCGCGCGGCACGTGCCGGGGCGGGGCCCTCCTCCCCCCTCCCTCCCCGTTGCCCCGCCGAAGGCGCGAAAAGGCAGCGCGCATGCGCGCGGGGCCCGCCGGCGGCGCCGAGCCCTCCCGCTGTCTCCGTGTGGTGCGGGGGGGGGGGGGTGGGTACGTGATGACGCGCTGCGTGTCGCCAGGCGCGCGACCCACGCACGGCCCGCCGGGCTCGTGCCTCCTCCCGGGGCTGCGCCGAGCGGCGGCGGCGGCGGCGGGCGGCGGGCGGGGCGAGGGCTCCCCCCCCCTTCATCCTCCTCCTCCTCCTCCTCCTTCCCCTCGGGCCCCTCTCGGCGGGCCCGGCCCCTTCCCCCGGCGGAGCGGCGCCTCCCCTCCCCTCCCCTTCCCTCCCGTCCCCTCCCCTCCTCCTGGTGCCGGACAATAGGGCCCCGGCCCCGCTCCCATGCGCGGCGGCGGGCGGCGGGGCTGACAGCGGCTCCCAGGCCCAGGGAGCGGCCGCGGGCTCCGCGCTCCCGGCCGGGCCTCGCCGCCTCGGGCGCTGCCAGCGCCGCTCCCCCCCCCCTCCCCTCCCCTCTCCCTTCTCCCCGCTCCGCTGCCCGGGGCCCGGCGCCGCGGGGAGGTGCGGGGGCGCTGAGGAGGCGCCGGGCCCCCCGCGGGCCCTGTGCCGGGGGCTGACCCGTCCCCGCGGCGAGCCCCGGCGGGGCAGGTGCGGCGGCGGCGGCGGCGGCGGCGGGGGGGGGGTGGCCGGGCCGCTGCCCCGCGGCCGGTCGGCGCCCGGAGGCTTCTTCGATGGAAGTATGCTGCCAGCTGCCCGTGCTGCCCCTCGACAGGCCGGTGCCGCAGCACGTCCTCAGCCGCAGGGGGGCCATCAGCTTCAGCTCCAGCTCCGCGCTCTTCGGCTGCCCCAACCCCCGGCAGCTCTCGCAGGTAGGAACCCTCGGGGGGGGGAGGTTAAGGGGGTCCCCAGCGGGTTGCTCCCGGGGAAATGCGGCACCGCTGCCTGGCTGCTGCCCGGGGTGGCTCTGCGAGGCCGTAGGGCGAGCGGGGAGCTCCTCCGGGGTTGCTTCCAGTGGTGCTGGGCTGTGGGGTTCCTCCGTCATTTCAGAGCCCGTGCCGCTTTCCAGCTTTTCGTCTGCGGGTGTCTTTCGAAGGGCTGAGCTGCCTGTGGCCTTGCCCAAAGCTGCAGTGGTTTAACTGGAATAATGAACGGGCACTGCGGTGTTTTATCTGGGATGCAAAGCTATGCCGCCCTTCAACTCCTAGGACTTGGCAATCCGTCTAGGAAGAGACAAAGATCCTCGGCTTCTTCATTTCCATGGTATTGTTCCCTGCCCGCATTACATCAGTCACAAGATGAACTCTGTGGTACTTTGTTGCATCTGATCTCGTTGGAAATGTTACAGGAATGGTCATTACGGCTGTCAGAACAAAAGGGAGGTTTTTCCTGAGAACACTGTCCTGAATTTCTCAATCTGTGCTCGTATGGTTTCCTAGCAAACGCCAATAAAATTATATTCTGGTGGAAGTCTCTGGAGAAAATTTGGGATTGCAGAGGAAAGCATGTGCTTTGGTGGCAAGTCAGATGCTTTTGGCTTCCAAGGATTTCCTGAAAGGTTTGTTTCAGGACTCTGGCTTGCATTGTCCTTACGGAAGATGCCATCTTTGCGCTTTACGCATGTGATGGCCAGTTCTTGTTGTTCACCTTTTTGGCTGTCTTATTGAGTTGTCCTGCTCTTTCGTGCCTTGCTCTGCTTCATAAATGCATAAATAGAACATGGAGAGCACCCAGCCTCTTGGCTTTGTCCCTCCTCAGGCAGCGGTGAAGCTCTGTGTGGGTTTGAGCATTAGGTGTGTGTATCTTTGGGAGGGAAGAACCATTAAAATGCTGCTTAATGACCAGGAATTTGAATGCATAGTGAGGTATTATTAGTAAGGAAACGAAAACGAACATATGTTGGTGACTGTCCCAACCCCAAGTGCGAATGTAGTACTTGATGAAAACTTTGTTTTTATGACAAATTAATTTTCCATGTAGCAAATGGGTTAGGATGCTTTCCATTTGTACCATTTGATTCGAGTTTTACGTGGTGATGATGAATTTTCCGTATGTACAAGTCTTCTTGAAAACCAGTCCAATTTAGCACATGTTATCCTGTGCAAATGAGGGAAGAGTCTCTCTCGTTTGAAGAAGAGTTGATGGTCCTCTGGAAAAAGGAACAGACAAAGCAGTCAAGGTGATACATTGTCTTTATTCCTCTTCTGTGTGGTCTCCAGCACAGGTGATGCGTGAAGTAGACACAGGTTTATAAAATGAAATATGGTACTGGCATTTCAGTACTTTTTTTCCCAACCTTGAAGCTTCTCCATCTATTCCTTTTATCTTGACCAAAATGCTGCAGGTATTTTAGAGCGAGTCACAGGGAGAGGTGCTTGAATAACGTGTAAAAAACTGGAAACTACAGCTATGCTTAGGACCTATGGGACCAAGTAGCATTTCCTTTGAGTAAGCCAGAGGAATATGTTTTATGCCTAAGTAAGAGAACTAGGATATTGAAGTGAGGGAGTCCTTGCAAGTACCAGCCAGCCGATTAGAGTACAGCTATATTTTGTTGTCTTTAGATTACCTTCCCCCCACTTAGGAACCTCTTAGGGCTAATAGGATATGAACGTCTACCAAACCCATCATAGGCTGGTGTAAATGATGGGCTAAGAAGCATCACCCGGTGAGGTTAATGATTGTGTAACTTATGAACTTCACTTCACCTTTGAAGTCTCCTGGAATACTCCTAGTATTCCACTCCACTTCTTTTCGAAGAGGTCTGGATCCTTACTGGTCTGTCACTTTCAGCTTTCTGTTTGGGCTGGGTTGGAGCAACAAGAGTAGAGCTGGAGATGTGTACTAGCATACTCAAGAAGCCAGTGTGTACAACCAGTATTTCACGTTTAATGCACATTTGGTGGGTTTTCTTTAAAAACGGGAGGTCTTGAAAATGAATTCCCACTTAAAAAGTGAAATTATTTAGGCATAAGACATTTTAGGCTTAGCCTTTCAGCAAGGAGGTATGGGAAACAATGGTAAGAACACGCATGTAGCATTTAATTCTGACAATGCTAAGCCTGCAAGTATTTCTGTCTTTTAATTAAGCGTGATTTCGGTTTAATATTTTGTTAAAATTTCACTCAGTGGGTTCAAAATGGGCCGTGCATTGCTTTGTTGCAGCATGAATAAAGCGCTGCTGGAAATGACCTCAAGAGTTGTGGTCTACTCTTGTCAGCCCCAGGAAGGATGAATTGTGCTGGCGATATTATTAGCAGATGTTTGTCTAATCTGTTTGCCTAATCTGTTTTTTAAGATAGAGTCTTATGAGATGCGGTGAGCTGACATAACTCATTATTGCTGAAGGTTAAAGTCCTGACGTTGGGCGCGTATGATTATTACTTCCTTTATACCATCTCTGATGCTTGTCAGGAGCTGGCTAAAAGAGCAGAAAACTCACGCAGCTGGGAACACGGGGTAGCTACCTGCCAGCTCCTCGCATGAAACAGTTGTGACAGTCTTCGCTAAGCCTGATTTAAAGGGAAGGATGGTCCCATTAGGCTTTTGAAACCAAATCCATAAAAGCCTCAAATAATAGAAATTACGCAATCTCTTCAGACAACTTAACTGTTGTTAACAGTGCTTAACTGTTCCTGTCAGTCAAGAGTTCTTTCAAAATACTGAATTTAGATCTTCCTTGTGGCAATTTAAACCTGTTCCTATCCCCAGCAAACGCAGAAAAAACCTTATGCATTTTCTCTTTTCTCTTATGAATGAATTATTTCCTTATGGTTGTCTTTTTCTTCAAGTTCAAAGTATCAATAATGAAAATAGCAAGTGACATCTGTTAGCTGGAGGTTATTTGTGATACTGCTCGAGTCGAGCCAAATGAAGAGCTGCTATTGTATGGGTTTGTACATCTTTCTTGAGATAACTTTCTTTGAACGTGAAATAATCTTAAATGCTGGTGTTATAAGCTGCTTTTAAGGGCACCTGAACCGGTGACTATAGAGATGGTCAGGGCATTTCACAGCGGTGAGTTGGACTTGAGGTTCACTGCGAGGTCAGGTGGATGTTAAATAGTACCTTGGATCGTGCCTTTAGGGTGTCCACTCCAACTGTTACAAAACGATGCTTTTTAAATTAAGGCTGAGCTTTCGGAGGATAATTTTGGATTCTTTGCCTTGTCTGGTTTTTAACTTCTGTTGTTAATATTAGTTAAAAAGTTTCTAAAACTGTGCCTGTGCTTATTTAGTGTGAATTTTTTAGTCTCTCTTTAATGAATAAGGGTTTATAATGAAAACCACTTTAGAAACATAGCTGTGAGCGCTTCTAGATTACGTGTCCTGCGTTGCAATCCACTAAAAAAAAACAACAAACCCTTGAATTGAGAGGTCAGCACATGTTTCTGCGATTGCTTTTTATGCCATATAAACATATCATACGTGAGTAAGAGAGAACTTTGGCCTAGCCCGTCACTTTTGGCTTCTTGCTTTCATTCTGCCTTGTGTTCCGCTCTTGTTGCAGTGTCTCCAAAAATTGCATCAATGATGTGTGATAGTAGAGTCTGAATGGAAGTAAAGATCTAGTTCTGGCCTTTCTGTCCTTAAGTGCTTGAACTCAATGATGGAAAAGAAAGAAGTCTTCTAAGGATGAGTTTCTGTGAAGAGGGAATGGGGCAAGTTGGGGTCATTCAGCCTGGAGAAGGTTCTGGGGAGACCTTACAGTACCTAAAGGGGCCTACAGGAAAGCTGGGGTGGGGCTCTGTGTCAGGGAGTGTAGTGATAGGACAAGGGGGAATGTTTTCATAAACTGAAAGACAGGAGATTTAGATGAGAGAAGGAGATGAGAAGAGAAATTCTTAGATGAGAAGGAAATTCTTCACTCAGAGGGTGGTGAGGCACTGGCACAGGCTGCCCAGAGAAGCTGTGGATGCCCCATCCCTGGAGGTGTTCAAGGCCAGGCTGGATGGGGCTTTGGGCATCCTGGTCTGGTGGGAGGTGTCCCTGCCCATGGCAGGGGGTTGGAACTGGGTGATCTTTAAGGTCCCTTCCAAGCCAAACCACTCTGAAGTAATAAGACTCGATCTGAGTGTCAGAAATGCAGGCACCAAGTCTACCTGCAGTACGAGGTATTCCTGCGTACCAGGCAGTAGTACCATGCACTCACTGTCTGCTATTTGATAACCCAACTCACGAGCCTTCGTTATTGCATCTTAATTTCACGCGTTTAAGCAGCATAGCGTTGTGCTCTGTGACGCTGCGTACATCTGAACAGTAGGCTGCAGGTCGTGCGTGTCGCATCCGAAGACTTTAAGAATACACAGCAGGGAAAAAAAGTCACAAAGAGCAGCTGGAAGTGCACGATGCTGGTGAAACCTTCAGTGAAGGGAACGTTTCCTCTGAAAAATGTGTTCCCGAGCATCAGCTAGCTGCTTTGGCCACCTTTTGCTGTACAACTCCTCTTGCCAGTGTTTGCCCATTGCACCAGGTGCGATCCGAACATGTTTCGTTCTGCGTGTAGCCTTAGAAGAGAGAGTTGAGCGGTGTGTTTTTAAGGCCTGAGCATGGGCATTGGTTGTTAATCCCACAGTTGCACCTTCTTGCTCGGAGAAGTGTTGGCGTGACCTATTTTTCCCTTAGAGCTGCTCATTTCTGCATTTTCCTCTTAGTTGTGTCAACTTCTTTGTTTTTGATCGGGTTATTTCTCAGCCCTGGCTGATTCATAGCGTAGTTCCACAAATGGCCGTGCCTGCTAGTAACGAGGAAGCAGCATGCCAGACCAGGAGTAATGAGCAGCGGGGAGACAGAAGGAATGCCTCATGTTGGGCCCGCTATTGAACGGGGAATTTACCCTAAGCTCCTTTCTTTACCCATTCTCTGCTTTCTGTGACTTTTCTTTTATACCGTTCCAGTCCTCTCCATCGGTAGTCCTCAGTTGCGTGCTCTTTCATTAGCTTTCTCCTGCCGTTTCCCATATCTCTACCGCCTGAATAATTAACAAGTTAAAATAATGAAATAATTTTCATGATGCGATTCCTAGCCTCTGGAATTAATTCTGCGGGTTGCTGCTCCGCTTGCCATTCCCTTCATCTTGTATTTATTGTGTCTGGTTGCTGAGATTGCATCTATTCATATGAGGCAGAGACTGACTCTGACTCCGCTCAGCGTGGACAAGTTCTGATTGGGGTTTTTATGCACAACAGTAATTTTCTGGGGCTGTTCCTTTTTAAAACGCTTTCAGAGTTTTATGACCAATTAACGTTTTCATACATCGGGATATAAAGCGGCATCGGTACCTTCATTCTGCAAAAGGTCACAGCAGCTTATTTCATGGCCTGTAATTGCCTGTGGAAGATCTAAGCAGAATAATAGTTTAAAGTCCTCATTAATTAGTTTGTCTTAAATCACCACAAGTCAATTCTTTATTACTTCTTTGTCCAGATTGTGTAACAGTATATTTTGTGCTTTGCATGAACCTCAGCTTTCTGATGCTATCTTTAAAAAGAAATTGCTTTGAAAAGAGAGATTGTAACCATGTGCCCCTGAAGTTTTGAAGTGTTGAATATTGAACCATAAAATAATTTTGCAAGGATTCTGCTTTGGTGTGTGGATATTCGAGATGAATGATGAGCTAATGACGTAGTAATGCAATGCAAGTACAGGTTGTCAGAATTAGAAGTGCTTTGTATGGGATGTCCTTTGCAGCAGCTTTTCTTTAAAAACCTGCATTTGCTAAGTAAATCTCTTTCAGGTTCCTTGAGAAAAGATCCAAGATGGGTTAACTTTGACTCGGTATGGTAATAAAGCTCTCATAAAAGTCACGTAATTTCAGACGTTTCTGTTGCGTTACTGCTTTGCTGTGTGGAAAATGATGTTGGGGCCATCTGCAATCGAATCCTTGGTATTTCTTCAGTTCTTTTATTTTCTGCAAAGCCTGCAGGGGGGTGGAGGGGAGCCCTGGTAGCAGAATGTGGTTCTTCAGAGCGTTTCCCCGTCACGCTGGTGACCGCTGGCTTTTTGCTTTCTTGCGTTTCGCTCATCGCTCTGTGTCTACAAGTTTCCACTTGTTTTCTGCAAAGCTGTAAGTTTCCGAGTGCGCTCGGTCACTTTCTAGCATGGTGGATCTCTGATTCATTTCAATAGCAGGACCGTTTCTGTGTCCTGCTAGGTTACGGCTCCTGTTTCAGAAACACCTGGGTGAGACTGAGCATGTTGTACTGGCTTGCTTAAAAATTCACTGAGGCCATGTGCAAACAGTAAGTCATTTGGCTGCTCAGGGTGCTTTCACACTTCGGGGGGGAAAAATCTCAAGTAATTTAGCAGTCCTTTACTGTGTAAACCTTTGTGAACACACCGATGCTTTCCACATGTGAATTTATGCTGTTGGATGCCCAGGATGTAAAATTCGTGTGTCTTGTGATTTTAGGAATGTAGCGTGCTCTGTAATTTAGAGTAGTCCTTCCTTGTAAATGCAAGACTTAGGGTGGACACACTAAAAAACTTGAAGAGTTTAATCTTAATCTCAGAAATCATGCTAAATAGCACTTGTAGTGCGAATAGTCCTTTGTCTGTGCTCAAAGCTAAATGTGACACTCAATTTTACCTGCTTCCACTGCAGACAAAATTCTTGTATGTGAACAAATACAAATGCGTGCGCCTTGTCTGTGCGCGCACATGCATGCAGGGCCTTACACACCTATGTCTGGGACCAGGAATCGAGCCTTGGCCTCTCAAATTCCTGTTAAATAAGGTGCACAAAACCCGTCGTAGTAGGGCTTGGAGGAGTTTGTGTTTCGTTAGATGTGAAGTTCTCCTCCTGTTTGTTCTGATTGTGCCATTAGCAGCTAACTGCAGTGTAAATAAGCAGCCAGTGTAATCCAGCAAGGCAGCCTGCCAAAGACCAAGTATTTTATTATAAAAATGCAGTTCTAGAAAACTGGATTGAAGGGCTAGTTGGGGAACTGTTTGTGTGTATGTTTACATCCTAGGTGTGCTGTAAGGAATTTGTAGCCAAATGTTTTGTTTTCTTTCTGGTCTAGAACAACTTCTGTGGCTGTTCCCTCACCTCCCTTGCCCTCCTCCCCTCCATACCCTGAGAAGTTTTATTTCTGTTGCAGCAGTCTGACTCCTGTTTTCCTCCCACTTTCCCCCACTTTGTACACCTGTGATAGGGCAATCTGATTTATTATCTTCCTGACCACACTCCCACAATAATTATAATTAGATTCCCGGAGTCTGCTTTTCATCACGAGGTAGAGGGCAAATTCTTCTCTCTGCTTCTAGCTGGAAGTGTGAAGGAGCCAAAATTTGCAGCAGGCCTGCCTCAACATCAAAAAGCTGTATCCTGGAATGAGAGTAATGAGGATAGCTTTGTGTCAGCAGAAGACTTTACTGTTTCTCCTGCTCCTTGCTGCCAGATGAGGGATGTGGAGAGGAGGAGGCTGTTCTCTTTGAGGAACCTTTCTTCCCCCTCCTCACCCCCGTAGCAGACACAGCTGGAGGCTACTCTGACTGGTAAAATGGGGTATTTATTACACGTGTAAGACAACCCCCATGCCCATCAGTTCTTTCCCAAGGGCACAAAAAACGCAGGAGAAGATACAGGAGCTTGTTTCAAGTCTATGAGGAGAGAGATTTTGCTGGGAAGCTTGGGGCTCGGGTAGGTGGATCAGCCTTTAGCGCGGCTGTGTGCAGTCTCCTTCTGATGTGGTTCTCTTTAGTTGTCTTAGAAACTGAGATGCTGCGTTGGGATGGATGCTGGCAAGCAAGTGACTTCCTGAGGGACTCGTTTATACATCTAGATCAAAAAAAAAAAAAAGAAGCGAGTGCTCTTACAAATAGTAGTATTTTAATAGTGTAGTCCAGTAGAGGAGTTTCTCTCTGGGGACCGGAGCTGCTGTGGCAGGAGTGACGCTGGTCTGGGTTATTTCTTGCTTTGTGGCTAATGAAGTCCATATATTGATGTTGCAGCTGAAGATGCACTGAGGAAGTTTCATATTTAGTCAGACATGAATTAGCACTTCCGTTTAAAGGCAAAAAAAAAATCAGTATACTGAAGTTCTTGTGCATCGGCAGTCTCTTGAAATATGCACAGGTGTGTGTGGGGGACCTGTCAGTAGTGCCCTGCCTTAGCTTCTCTCTTGGAGCACTGAGAGCATGTAATCGGTTCTGAAAAAGTCCGGAGTGCTTAAGTGTCTTTGTTAACTGCAGAATTTTAGGCCGTAGATTTCAGCAACTGAATTAATCGAGCTCTTTTTCTAGTATTGTTGAAAAAATCCCATCCATAAATTGTTTTGCGGCTGCAAACACGGTGTGAAACTTGCTCAGCACAGAATGTCAACGCGTGGAAGTACACGTGGGGAGTTTTCTTTGATGTTCTTGCTTGTTATGGAAGATCGGGAGAACAGCTCTGTGGGGTTTTGTTCTGTCATTTCTTTTGTTGTGAAGTCTGAGCTGCATTTCTTTTCGCATGGTGATGGTAGGAATTTCTGTGCTTTTCGCTGGACTTTAGATGTCTTTAATCAGCTATTCCTAGCTTGTTTTCATTTGGACAAAGTAAACTGACTACATCTCAGTCCAGATAAAGCATAGAGTATTTAGCCTACAAAGCTGGCAGAGGAAACAGTATAATTTTAGCTATTGCCTGAATTTAAAAGAAAAAAAGAAGTGAACTTGAGCTTTTTACTTTGAGAATTGCATAATGTCCCAAATACTTGCAAAAAAAGTGTTCCCCCAATTTTGTTGCCCTCCTTTCAAGGAGGATCCTGTAGTTCTCCTGAATATGGTCATCCTACTTCTGTCCTTGCCACATCCTGCTTATATCTTTATCACAAAATCGTGATAAATTTGCAAACCTACCTTAAGTGAAGACTGGAAAATAAAGATAGCAAATTGCAGGTACTAAATTCCTTACGCTCTGCTTGCAGGGAATGTGTTGGACTTGTACTCGACAATCCACGGTGACTTCTTTTAAAGAGAAGAAAGGCTTCGTCTCCCTAGGGGTGTTGAATGGTTGAAGCTATGGTTACCTTGGTGCTTTTCTTGTTCGCGTAATATTGTGGCATTATTTTTGCCAGTGCCCTCCAGCTTGAGGCATGAAGGAATGTTTTATGTCTTAATAAGAGGCCCTTGATTAAAGCCCTTCCCCTACTGCCTTTTGATACAATAGAATTTAAGTGAAATAATCTGTGCGCTACAATGCTAATCCATTTTCATGAGCTTTTTAGGAAGGATGATCTGAGAGGATTAGACAAGAAGTTATTATTCATGATTGGTTGAATAAGTAGGAAAGACTTATTAGGACTAATGAAGTTTAAGACTTTTTTTTTTCCTTTCTCCTGGATACTGCTCTATTTATAACAGAGTATAGGAAAAAGGCCATATTAAAAAAATCAGTTTCAAACCAGTTTGGGAGAGGGGAGGTCACATTGCTCTCTTATACCGAATGTGGCAGAGCGTCTGACTGGGGGCAAGGAGACTGTTGGGTCAGTTAAAGAATACATCATATGCACATTTTATAAAGAAACGGGGGAAGCGTTACAGAAGATTTTTTCTTCCGACGCTCGTCAAAATAAGATTGTAGAAGTTGAGCACGATATTTTTTTGCATTTAGTATGTCATAAAACATGAGGGTGGCTTCTGTAATTCTGCCCTGTTTGACACTCTGGTGCTAGCGCTTAGCTGGTGATGGCTGTCGGCTGGAACCGTAGTTTTTGTTACTTTAAACAGAATTTCTCCTTTTTCAGAGGACAGTTTTATTTAATGGCTGCAGTCGTCATAGTATTGGCTGCACGGTGTCACTTCTAGCTGCATATCTTTACTCTTTTGCTGACAGTCGCGCTCCTCTGACCATGCAGAGAGCTGGTTTGCGCAGCTAAAGCAGCAGAAATCCCTTTCCTTTTCGTCGTGCTCGTTTTCTGCTGATGTAGCTGTGCTCGCCTTTCTGCAGGGCGTGAGGAGTGCTGGTGCAAGGCAGGGCATGGGAGCCGCAGCCAGAGGCAGCGCTGGCTCGCGTTGGACTTGTCTCCAAGGCAGTTGTGGGAATGCCCGGCACAGCTGACAACTGTGCGCGATTGTTTCAGTTTCTCCCCAAATGAGAGCAGGTTGAATAATGAATCCCCTCTTGTTATTCAAATCAGCTAATGCACTGTGTTGTGCCGTTCGGGATTTTTGTAAAAGCAGCGGGCACCCCGTGGCTCGTATACATGAGTATTTGCGTGACTTGAAAATGTGTAATTTTGTCTTTATTAGGTGGGTCTATGTTCCTGTGTTTTTCAGATATTGGGTAGATTTGGCTTGGTAATAAGAATGTTTTAAGAGGTGGGCTATTGTTAACCTTTAAACAAATGCTCGACAGATTACATGATGTCTAAAGAACGTATATTTTTTCCTCCCTTTTTTTAACAGTAAAACATCCAATTTGGAAATTTGGCTTAATAGACTTGGCAAAATATAAAATTTTGGGGGGGGCATTCTTCTGTGTATGAATACTACATTTAGAAATAACGCAACAATAATGTGCAAATGAAAGGTTATTTTCTTGTGAAACTGAAAGCTTCTTTCCTATCTGCACCTTTTACTGAAAAGTAGCTGTGGTTGTTACAGCTTATAAATGAAATGTGTCAGAACATGAGGATCGTTCCTTTCTTTTCTTTGGAGAAGTGCTTAGAATACTTAAAGGCTTGTGAGTGTGTCTGAATATGTAAAATGTGCTAACTAAATGGTGGTGTGGTGGGTGCTGCATAGATTAAGAGAAGAAGAGAAAACAGCATTCAGTCTACCATTTGCTGAGATGTTGTCTTGCATCTGACAAGTCACAGGACAAAATCATATCATAAATGTATCAATTTCTGAAGGTTCTATTGCTTCCATTTGATTTTTTCTAAGAAGTTTAAATAACTAGATTTCTAGTCTTTTATCACTTACAGTAGCGTTTTAGAAGCACTCGGTTGGAATGAACAATAGGTAAAGACGAGTTAGTTCTATGCCATTGTAAGGTAGTGCTTCAGGATGATGTCAGATGACAGGTGGGATTATTCTTTTTGGTCTCTTTTCTTCCTCCCCCTCCAGATTCCTGGCTGTTTTATATCTCCTTCAAACTCTGTCGAGGTTGCCCTGACGCTTGTCGTAGGCCAAGGACAGTCACACCATAATAGCTGTTCCCTGCGTTACTGAGTTGCCAAGTCAAACAAATTTGGATTGACTGAGTCCATGTGTGCACAGTTGTTCAGCCGTCCGTTTCTGCTGAATTTAGTAGCGCACACGTTATGCTGATTATGTTGGTTGGCAGCAGGATTTTGAATCCCAGCCTCAAGTGCATCCGGTTCTGTGAATTACTTCTGGGTGGGTTGTTGGGTGCCGATGTCCCAACCCCTCTGCTAGGAGAAGTGCCTTCAGGAAACTGGGATGCCATATGCAGGCCTGCCCCATTGCAGCACCAGGAGAACACCCCTGCCCGGGGAGACTGGGGAACAAGAAATAAACTGCTGCATTGTGCCAGCAGAGAAGGAGCTGCAGCAGTGAATGTACCGGCTTCCATTTCATGTCTTGCTGGCTGCAGGAGACGCCACGTAAAGGTCTTACCAGAAGTTCCCTTTGTGAGAGCAGAGGACTGAGACTGATGAAGGGCTGTGTGTGAGACGTGCCCCACCACTCCTTCCTGGGGTTCATCCCACCTGGGAGAAGGTGAAAGTAATTTGTACTAAGTACTTGATGGCAGAATATTATATTGTTTTGAAAGCAATACATTTTTGTTGAATGCACACATTGATCTCCATCTGTTTCATCTGTTGCATCTTCTATGTCTACTGCCTGTTCTGTGGCCTTGCTTTCTTCACAGCCCTCACATGAAGGCCCAGGCCCAGATAAATCCTCTCAAACCCTTTGTGAAAGTTTCAGATTTGTTTATGGGACCCAGAACTTCCCTTTCCCCCACAGGTGCTAATGAGAATAAGTATGGCAAATAAAGGAAATGGATTTATGGGAATAATATGGAGTATTAACTACATTAACATGTAATAAAGTTTTTTAAGTAGAAAATCATGAATTCCACGGATTTCCTTGCTTGAGGGGCAAAGAAGGAAGCAGTTCTGGGCAGGAGGAGGAGGTTGTGGGCTTCTGGGACTCCACGGACACCTATGGCTGTGTGTGTTACCACGTAGTGGTGAGTACTTTCATCCTTGCTCCTTGTGAGGAGATGCTCTGTGCTGTGCCACTCCTCCTCTGCAGGGGTGAGCAAACTAATGTGCTGCAGAGAGTGGGGCAGCGTGGGCACGATGCGGAGAGGCCTCCAATGAGGACAGGAGGAAAAGGCAGTGGTTGCTGAGTTATGGTTTCCGCCTGTAAGCGTGCTCCTCAGAGGCCTTGCGATACCACATAGTGGCTGCCCACACCACCAGAGCAGCGAGGCGGGTCATACTTTGCTGTTGCACAGCTCTCAGGTTCTGCTGGTGGCATTTTAGGCCTGGCTTGAGGCCTCTGCTTTGGCTTTGATGTACTTCATGTCCATCTGGTCAGAAGTGCCATCTCCCAGCCGTTATTTTCCGTGATGCCATTTCGGGCCTCACGTACAGCTGCTTTGCCTCCTAGCTCCAGCAGATCCCGGGCTGCATGCCTGAGGCTGGGGTTTCGGGGCTTACCGCTGGGCTCAGCGGTAAGACTCATCTCTGGGTCTCAAGCTGGCTTCGTGTGGGCTTGAGCACAGTGCAGCGTATAAAAGCTTGTGCTCTTGAAGCAGCTGTATCTCTTGGAGCTGCTGGTTACAGCTGAAGTGATGGAAGATGAAGGAAGGCGTAGTGAAAGAGATGCTCTTGGGTTTGGAAAGCCTGATACTACTGAGCAATCAGATGTAGAGCATGGTTACAGTTTCTAGTTTCTGTAGCTCTTCTGAAACGGTACCCATCCCTTGAGGTGCGAGTATACAGTACATCCACGCAGACCAGTAGAGAGTGTAGGCCTCAGCTAGCTTATGGAGGCCACGAGAGCCAACGTGCACAAACTGAAGCACAGGAGGTTCTGGCTGAATGTGAGGGGGCACCTCTGTGCTGTGAGGGTGACAGAGCACTGAACAGGTTGCCCAGAGAGGTTGTGGAGTCTCCTTCTCTGGGGATATTCAAGACCAGCCTGGGTGCCATCCTGTGCAATGTGCTCTGGGTGATCCTGCTCGGCAGGGGGGTTGGACTGGGTGATCTTCAGAGGTCCCTTCCAACCTCAGCCATTCTGTGATTCTGTGAGAAGAATTAACATCCTATCATTGCAGTGTTTTTTTAATGCCTTCTTTTATAAATTAAATCCAGGGCATTCTGCAGATTTTTACTGTTTTATCAGTCCGTGGTCATACGCTTTCTAGTTCAGAAAAAAGAAGCATATTAGGAAAAATCCATTAATGTATTCACAGTGTAATGCTTTGGTTCAACAAAGATGGGAGATTTGCAGTTCTGAAGGCCAATGAAAATTTTGTATAGTTAAAATGGGTATTAATGATGATTTTCTTTAGTTTTGCAGCATGCAAAGTGCAAGTATGTAGATTTTACTCTAAATACTTTGTTTCAGGTTGGGTTCTGAACTACATGTGTGCATGCTTGTAAGTTAATCTTACTTGGCTGAGATGTGCAAAAAAAAAAAAGAGCATTCTGAACCTGTCAGTACTCCTAGGAGAAGCAATGTTATGATAAGGCCAGGAGTCAAATACTGTTAAACCTCTGCTTGAGCGGTGAGGAATCGTATGAGGACTGTAAGTGAGGTAATTCTTGACCTAGCAACAAAGACCTCTTGTGTCCTGTGTGTCTCCTCCACTGTCTTCGTGCCCTTCTCAGGCACACAGAAGTGTATCCCTTCACTTAGCTTTTTTTGGCATGTTTTCCTCTCTCATATATTCTCTTTCCAGGCCTGATAGGCTGTTACAGGATATGGCAGTTCTGGTCCTGTACTTTTCACAGGAGGAGGGACTTGTGCTTAGGGGAAAAGGATCTGGTCAGACATCCATCCTTCACACCATTGGGGTAAAGTGTCTGCTCCTCAGCACTGGGGCTGTACAGGACAGAAAAAGGGGGGAGAGTGAAAACATTTATTGAGATCTGATGATACAAATTGGGGCCCAAGACTGAAAATACAAAATTATTGGAGCAGATACTGTAATAAGTATTAGTGCTGAGATTTTTTGGTGGTATTTCCACCAAAAGTCAGTCAGAAGTGTCAGTCTTCTAGTAGCATAGTGATTTTTCACTAAATAAAATTAATATGCTTATGTTTATTTGTGGAAAATAGTACTGTGAGATACAGACTTCTTTTTTATAATAATTTATTTATGCTGTACTTATTTATCCAACACCTGTTTAAGCCTCTAACAGCAGCCATGGAATATTTTGATTACTAGGCATGTTTTTCGTGTGGCAGACAGCAACGTGATGACATCTACCTCTTTGTCTTGGAGAAATAATATTCTTTTAAAGCCTACCAACCAGAGGTTGCATGGATGTGAAAATGCTGTTATCCTGCTAAAGGAGTTAGATTCATCTTTCACGAATGTTCCACCTGTGTGAGTATACTTCAAGTATGAAGTGTTAGATGATTCAGTGTGACTGGTTTTAATAGGTGTTGTGCTAAGGGGAGACTGAGGGACTGCCAAGCTGCTTGCTTTGAAATTTCTCAAGTAGTGTTTGAATGAAGCTAGCTAGTGAGCAGAGCTGTGGGGCTGTGCTTAGTAGCTCTGAGTTACAATCCCAGAGCACAAACTCCAATAATCAGCTCGCAAAATGGCATAGGTGGAAGCTTGCATCTGCTACTGTCTCATCTAAGAGGAATGCTTATTTTTTTTCTCCCCCTCACAACTTTAATAACTGGCAAAAACAATATAACTGGCAAATAACAAGCAAATATGTAGTGTTTAGGTGTGTGATCTGTGCTTTTTTTTTAACCTTACAGCAGCCTTCCAGCAGCTAAAGGGGCCTACAGGAAGGCTGGGGAGGGACTCTGTCAGGGAGTGTAGTGATAGGACAAGGGGGAATTTAAACCAGAAGGGGGGAGATTTAGATTAGATATAAGGAAGAAATTCTTCACTCAGAGGGTGGTGAGGCACTGGCAGAGGCTGCCCAGAGAAGCTGTGGCTGCCCCATCCCTGGAGGTGTTCAAGGCCAGGCTGGATGGGGCTTTGGGCATCCTGGTCTGGTGGGAGGTGTCCCTGCCCATGGCAGGGGGGGGGCTGGAACTGGGTGGTCTTTGAGGTTCCTTCTAACCCAAACGGTTCTGAGAGTCTGTATTAAATACGCATAGGTAAAATACTGCAACAGTAGTGTGAAGGGGGAAAAAAAAGCTGCTTGACTTTCTAAAACCAATAGGAAAGACAGAAAAAATGCATAGCAGTGCCTGTAACTAGAATATTGCATGCATGTGGGTTTTGAACAGATTTTTTTCAAGTATTTGAGATAGGAGTTCCTATGCAGCAGTGTTTAAAAAATGTGCGTGCTTTGGTCTTGTCCTTTTATTCCTTGTGAGCGTACAAAGGGCAGCCCAGGTGCAACCTTCTGCTGGTTGCTGTAGGCAGTGGTAAATGGACAAACTGGATCGTTCTTTCTCATGCACACGCTTCAACAAGAAATATATGCATTTAAAAATGTGGATGGACTAAGTTCAGAATTAAGAATTTAAGTTGACTGCTTTAAATTGTCCTGCAATCATAGATCAAATTATAGCAAAAGTATGCCTCCTTGAAAGATGATTAAGGAGTTTTGAGTATGCTAAGAGCAGCTCTTGAGGCCATGGGGCACAAATTAATTCTAATTAGCCCATGGTGGAATGTGTCATTGAGGTTTTTAAAACTTTCTGGTCTATAAGGTAGATATCCCAGCATGTTTCTCAAGATGTCTCACCACGTTAAAATCCACACAACACCACCTGGAGGGTTCTACTTTAAATTGCCAGTCAGCTTTGTGATGTGTATCTCCAAAGCCAGCTGACAACTCAAAGCGTTTGAACATCTGCAGGGACCACATTACATAAACGTGTTGGCACCGATGTCAGCTCTTCCTACGCATTCAAATGAAGCTGGTATGGCTGTGCTGTATCTTCTTAATCAGCTTTGTCCAGCCATCTAGGTGATTTGTCTTTGGAAATGATGTCAGTTACTTAAGAATTTGTGGTACCTCGCTTTTATTGGCAAGGAAATTGCAGTTGGAAGAAGCTGAGCAGAAAGAGTGGAAACTGAAGAGCTTGGTGCTTAAGTTCCCTTCTGGAAGATGGGACCCACAGAATGTCTTCAATGTCGTGTCTCTGTCTGCAAACTGGTTTTAGGGCATGCAGATTAAGTGCAAAAATAGGATGTTGTTTTTCTCTCAAGTGAACTTCTAGGATGGATGTTTGCCTTTTTTTTTTTTTCTTTAAAGCAAAATGAATTATGTGATGGGTAATACTAGCTGCCTCAGTGCTGCCTGGAATATAGGCGTAGCTCTGCATTGAAAGCTTATACAGCAACCTTCGAGAAGCTTTATCTGTACTAACAAATGTAACTAGCTCCAATTGCAATCGAATACTTCTTTCTGTCTCAGAGTTTCCGAGTTCACATGAGCCGGTTAAGTTTTCCTTAAAAGTGAAATGTTATATAAGTATGCTACGTTTATTATAATTTGCTGATCGTATTGATTTAGATCATTATTATTATCATCATTATATTATCAAAGATTAAAAATGCTTTGTGCGTCATTGCAAATAAAAATCATTTTTTTATCCTGTTGCTTTCATTCAAGTACAATAGGTGAAGCGTCATAGTTACAGCTCTTGGAATACATATTTTTTTTTTTATTCCTAGGCTTTTATTCATATTAGCGGAGGGCATTAAAGCTAAGGAGAACACTCTATTTTTTATTCAGCCCCCCTGTTTTCAGCATTCATTTAAAGATTGCATGTTTTCAATTACTCTTAAGGTTTAAGGTCAAATTCTTAGTATTTCTGTAACAACTTCAGTTAATGTTTTTCTGTTGTTGGAAAAAGGGGAGGTGAAACTTATTTTAGTGTCTTAAAATTACAAACATTAAAAGATGTTTCTTCATGAAAACAAAGGATGATTATTATGTTTTCAGGTTTTTATGCTTTACAAAATAAGTTTTTGTCTTACCTATTACCTTATAACCAAGTATATTATTCTGATAGCGTTTTGGCAGGGGTTCGTGTTGTTCCTGAAAGCAGTCTCTTTACTGGGGCTTTCCAAGAGAATTTAAATGTCTGCTCTTTTGGGGACAGCAGAGGGAAGGAAAGATCCTTACTATGAACGTCTGGCTACGTTTCAGCTGTGCAAACTACGGACTACATTTCTTTTACAACAAACTTTTTGTGTGGATTAATGATTGTGGCTCCCTCCACGGACAGAGACTGCTCTTTTGCTTGCACAATAAGGAAGCCAATGTGAAATCTTCCTCCATAGTCATCACACCGATCCAGAGGCTGGTGGTCATGATATCTGAAAGAGACCTTTGTTGTGACACGCAAATCAAGTTGCAGGCTGTTGATATTCTGCAGAGGTCTAGACAGGGATGCGAAGGAAAAAACAAGAACTTGATGTCTTACCTAAGGAAGAGGTGGTAGATCCAGAAAGCATCTAATCAAGATACTGAAGACAATTTTATCAATTTAGTTAAAGATTAAGCTGTAATGAATTAGCATTTTGTATCGCCAGATACAATGGGTCTCTTACTTCATTGATAATTATTACAGAATTGATATGCCATTTAGAGGTATCACAGTTATTGGCTGTTTGGGACGTTTGAGATACGAATCCATGTAATACATGATATCATACATTGTTTCTAGTTATTCTTTTCCCTCCTGATCTGAAGATGTTTTTAGTGCCGGATGCTTTTCGGTAGCTTTCCTGTCTTGTCCATCGGTACAACCACCTTTTTTTGAAAGGCCAGATTTCCTCCCTCCAGTCAATTTTCAGGAAAGTGCATTGGTATCAGATTTGGTTAGGGTTTATTAGCAGGACTGCTTTCATTTAAATGGGATCCCATTGGCGTGATGTTGATTTGATCTGATGGGAGTATGACAACACCTGCGGTTTAAAAAAAGAAGTCTTTTTACCTACACTGATGATGCATGTAGACATTGAGGACATGAGTCACCTAGTATATATTTTTTTCCTTGGTTTCTACTGGAGAAAGTGGCTAGGAATCTGAGGAGCCTTCTGCACATGTGCAGCAGGCTTTGACACGCACCGATTTAGTGCATACGTGTAGGCTGTTCCCATATTCGTAGCTCCCTGAGTTTGTAACAGACTTTATCATCGAGAATGAGCTCAGTGCCCAGAACGTGCTGAGTTACTGTGTGTGATACCAGGTGCTCTCTGAAGGACTTCCAGATCTCTGGCAGTCCAGATTGATAAATGTATGGAAGTTGGCTGGGTTACTTTTAAGAACTTTGTCCAAACTGGTGAAGTTTGTAGATGTGCTGTTGCATATACGTGCCAAAACGGAAATGGGATGGGGAAATAAATAGTCTGCCTGCTGCTTGTTGAGGGAGGCAAGAACATGCCTGGCTTCTCTTCTGGTTCCCTGTTTATGTGAACTGTGGAGTCCAAGTTTCTTTTGGATTAATCTGGTGGTGGTGGGTATTGGGGGGCTTAGCTCCTCCCTGCAGTTAGTTAATTGTCAGGGGTGGCAATTAAGGAAAAGCTCATGGGTGTTGTCTGCTGTTCGGGTACATGTGCTGCATACATTTACAGACTGAGGGATTCCATCCATCACTCCTTTTCTTTTGGGTTCTGCAAAGAATTCAGTTACTTTTCTGACTTCAGAAAGCTTGCTCATGTTATTTCATCATGAAGCTCTTCTGTCTTGCTACAAGCCTGCGGTGGGTTTCCTCAGCCTCCTTTTTTTTTTTTTTTACACTCTTGAGTAATAAACAATTTTGCTGTCAGATAAGAACAAATAAAAGTAAGTAGTTCTGCTGCTGAGTTAACCCGTTTTAGTATTATTTGAAGTGCAGCAGGGGTGGTTTTCATCCAGTTCACTGGGTTTCTTAAATTCCTTCCTTTTATGTGGAAATAACAAAAATAGTGTCAGCTATACAAATCATTACTTTTTCAAATTCTTCTAACGGAAGAAAGTCTTGCACAAAAGTTAGTCAGACATCGGGGGGGGAAATGCCTAAGAAGTCCATCAAGTGAATTTGTGAGCATATATTTTATACAGGTATGAAATGTCTAGGGGGAAAAAAAATAAGTAAAATATGTATGTTGTATTATTTGGCTAGGGAAGAAAAATAAAATTATTCTCCTGAGGGATTTGTGATGAAGTTTATATGGTGGAAGAAGTTGGGGGCTGATAATATAATTAATTTTGCATATGGAATTCCATTTTGTATGGAACGATTTCCATGAATATATTGTGACAACATTCCGCCTGCAGAAAATAGCTTATTGTCCCTTCAGCTGGTTTGTAGTGGATATATCCGTGACCTTTATAATTGTGTACAAAGCATTCTTTTAGCTTCTAGATGCCCTTTTTTTTACAAAAAAAAAAAGAGGAAAAGAAAATGCTGCCATATTAAAATAAAAACACACTGTTTTGATGTAAACTTAAATTTATCCTGAGTGTTTCACAGATGTTTGCTATTTATTAAACATAACCATGTTTTTCTCTAATGCAATAATAGAATTGCTGTACTAAGCCCTGAAGAAGGTACAATCCAACTTCAAAGCTGTCTTTCAGTGGTCCGTTTCAAGGTATGATAATAGATGCCTACTTGCAAAAAAGACAGGTTTTGTCTCCAGTGCTTCTCTTCAGAAGCCCTGTATGAGGTTCTCCCACTGCTTCTCGTCACGGCTGGAAGGAGGAAGGAGCAGAACACCTTACGTTGTCTTAGCGCAAGCTGCGCCTGGGTGGAAGGCTGAGAGGTGTGCAGCTGGATGGCGGTGAGGGGCTGCAGTTCAGCTTTTTGGCAGTACGTATGTCCTTCTCCCAGGCCGTGTTACGCTGAAGCCTGCTTTGAAAAACCAGGGGATAAAACAAAGATATAATGATGTGGATGCGTCGAGGTGCAAGCCAGCGCCAGCCATGTGTAGTACCCCACGTGCACATACCCTAACTGAGGGCAAATCGGCCTCAGTTAAGGTGATCTTGAAATACTTAGGGTAGTAGCCTTGTACCAGTAAACACAAGCCGTAACCTGATGATGAGAGGTGTGAGCTTTTCAGATAAACTGCTCTATGCCTGTGGATTTTCAAACAAGCAATTACTTTTATTAAACAAGGAAACTTAATTATAGTGATGTTTAGTCTCATTGTAATTATTGCAGAGGTTCTTAGGATCTCAAGTGCTCTGCTGTGCCCTTGTGGCTAACCTGTTCAAAGCTTTGTATGATGTTAGCTTTTCAGGGTCAAAGGCATTTCAGAGTGAACTGCACACTTCTGAAAACTTACTCTCACTAAGGACCGATTGCTTTACAGATAACTTTAGGCCCTGTCCATGCCTAACCCCAATTACTGTACCACTTGGGACTTTAGTAGGCTTTGTATATTGAACTGACTTGTCTAGAGGAAGCAACTATGGACAACTTCAAAGCCTAGGAGTTTTAAAGGTTTTTATTTATCTTTTAGGTTTATAGATAGTAGAAGCAGCAAATCCACTGCAGAGTTTTCAAATTGTCCAGGGAAAAGTGTAAGTAGTTCAAGTCAAGGAGGATAAAAATGAGCCTGTGTACGTAACTAATTTAATTTGCATTGTACTGCTTTCAGTAAGAAGTTGGTACTCAGTGGTTAAGAATAGTTGCTTTGCGTTTGTGGATTTGCTTCCAAATATAGTTTCTATGCTGAATGTATTTATATATCTCTGTAAGCATTTATTGCTCATGAAACATTTCTCATTTGTTATTTTTTAAAATAGATTTTGAATTTGTTAGTTTTGTGTTAATAGAGCATGAGGACTTATGTATTCAGTTAGTATTTTAGAGCAGCTAATGTGGCCTTCGAGACGAAGCTAGAGTTTGCAGTGTTGGCAAGTCCCGTGGGTAAAGTATGTTCTGACCTAACAGAATTTTCGTAGTACTTCTCTTTTTCTAAATCAAACGGAAAAAAAAAATCTAATTTTTCATCCCTTATGGATGTAATTCTGAAGAGGAGCAGCACATTTAGGAAATGTTGGAATTGCCTGTGCAATCCATATTAGCATCCATCAATGCACTGTGAGGTTTAATTTTAACATTATTTGCTTATATGAGGCCCGTAGTGATTTGAAAACTGGAAGAATACAAATGTAGTCTTAAATTCCGTGCCCAGAAGGACTGGTGTCTGGGCTCTGATCTTTGTGCTGGGCTGGGGTTTTGAAGATTAATACTTGTGAAATGCTCTGATACTTTTGATGATTGCTTTAGAGAAGCCACTGAGAAAATTAATTCTGCCTTCAGAGTTTGAGCACTTGGCAATACGCGAAGCCTGTTGCCATTTCAGACCTTTTACTTCTCTTTTTAAGAAACGTAGGGAGCACCAACCTACGTACAAATATTGACTTGTGAGCACTGTGGAAAACCAGCATGTAATTTTACTCTTGTTCTACTGGAAAAAAAAAAAAAAGTATGTCATAAGAGTTAAGCTGCACCAGCGTTCTTTTTTTCTTTCATTTTTTTGAGGGGGATTAAAATTAAGGACATCATAACTATGGATTATAAGCAGCTGACTGTTGGCTAATGACTTCTTGCCATGAATACCTTTCAGTGCAGGATATTTTCCAAAATATCTATTTCGTTCATCTAGAAGGACGTCTGAAATTTTCTTGAAAGGAATAGAATTACTTCCTAGAAATACTCATTTCTCTCAAAGCAGAATGAAAGTTCAGTGTTGAAAAATCAATTGATCTGTAATTTTCAGGATTTGAAGAGTGTTTTGCTATTCACAATTTGAGAAGTGAATGAAAGACCAAGAGCTGGGTTTTTCACCAGTGACTTCCAGGAGAAGTTCTCTTGATATGGGATGTGGTGGGGCTTGACCAGGCTGATGGGTCAGCCGCTATATGCGGTGCCTTTCCTTTCCTGTTCTCCTACACTATTGGAATATGGTGCGAAAGAAGGGACAGCAGGATGAGGATGATTGCACCCGAAAATTTTGGTTAAATAAGGAACAGTTTGTTTTGTGTAGGTAACAGTAAAGAAAAAATGGGGTAGTTGTGATGGTGGTATACTGACCTATAGCACGGGATGTAAGGCTCTGCGTCAGGTGTCACTGGTTGGTTCCTCCCCTTTTCTCACAAAAAAAAAAAAAACAAACTAACAAAACAATACACACACAAAAAAATGCAACTCCAGGATCTTCAGCTACAGGCTGGATTGCATTTCTTTTTGTTTTTTGTAGGTAAGCCTTTGTGGGTAGGCTCGGAGCTCCCAGTACTGTTCCCTTTAGGAGCAATGACATCCATATTCAGTAACCACTAAAGCAAAGAACGGTTTTAACGTTTTCTGTTATTCTTTTGTTCTGATCTTTAATTCCACATGCTCATCTGTATTTCCAAGAGTCTTAAAATTCCCTCACAAGGTGAGAAAGGCTTTAATTACATAGAGACTCCCGTCTATCTTCTGTCGCGTTCGGAGCAGTAGCTGACAGCCGATCCTCCTTTCCCTGGAGAATGGTGCCTGTGGATCTGCACGCCTCGGGTTGCATCTTCCACTTCGGGTAGGTGCTGAGCTGCCGCTTCTTTCTGAGCCTGTTACTCTTCTCCTCCTCCTCCCTCGTTTCCCAAAGGCGTTTCGGAGGTTGCTTGCGTAGCTCAATTGCCCGGGCATTCTGCTTCTTTCCAGAGGTCCCTCTGTAAGTCAGATCGATGCGGTCAAAAGGAAATGATCATCCAGTATTCTAAATTTTCCCCTTCCTGGCCAAGACATCGAATATTTATAAAATTAATTGCATCTTGGCTTGTCACATACACACAGCATGAATTTAATACTGGAGATAATCCCGCAGCAAGTTGAGATGGCTTCTCGCCGAACAGCGGAGTGACTAATGGAGCTGAATCTGAAGGCCAGAACTGGGGTCTGGCGGTAGAACCGAGTGCGATTCCTGTGTACCTGAAGCATTAGAGGCTTTCAGAGGTGCCAGATTGAGCTGTTGTTCGGAGCTCTTGGTTAAAATGACAGATTTTAACATCGGTTTGTGTGCAAACAAGAATGCTGCAAGTGGACCAAAATCAAGACTTCAAACAATACATTCACCCCAAGTAGCGAACTGTTGCCGTAATTAGATGTTGCTTCAAAGTGTATGCGAAGATTTTCCACTACAGCTTTTCATCACTTCCACAAGTTCAGTGTGCCCTATACAGATGCTTAATTTGTATGCTGGGCCCTGTGATAAAGCTATTTCTGTCGATGAGATTCCAAAATTATAGGCACTGATGTCAATGCAGATGAGGTTAGCCTAATTTGGTCAAGAGAGGGCTATGCCGTGCAAAATCTTCTTTACATGGGCACGGAAAGGCCAGTGCCAAGACTGACAGGTGTCCAGTGGGTGGCAAGGAGCTTCGCAGCTAAACATTCTGGTCCCTGCTGCCACAATCCTTGCTTCTTTAAGAAACAATGTGGCAATTGTATGCTTTTTATTTTTTTTATTTTTTTTTTCCTCCAATATTCTTGCAGAATAACTAAGCAAAACGGGTTTGGAACTGAATTTTTGGAATGTAAATCTCTTATATCCCATTGAAATAACTTTTCTAATTCTACGTTCTTGAATTCGATTTCTATTTAATGTAAAGCTTGACAATGAAAGTAGTACCATGTTACCCTCTAGAATGGAATGTTAAATTCAGAGGTATGCTGCTATGAAATCCCACTGAAAAGATTAGTTATGAGTGGTTTTTAATTGTAGGAGATCTCGGAATACTGTAAATGAGATAAAATGGACATTCAGGTAAAATACTAACTATGTACAAGCATTACCATGTTTTTGAGAAGGCCATAGAAGGATAGTAGTTACAGTTGAAGAAGCCCCTGAACTTTCTTCTACTAGCTTTCCACCTTTCGTCTATGTCAATGTGTCAGCTGTGAGGTGCATCACAAATTAGTCTCTTAATAGACCGCTTTTCTTTGTATGCCTGCTTCCATACCTCCTTTAACTTAATCTGGGATTGCACTTATGGATTTTTTTTTCCCTGGGAATTTGGTTAGTTTAGCATTGAGTGTGTGTAATTCTCCTGTTACTTTGTCAGCTCTTTCTTTAATGATGTTTTAAAAACAAACAAAAAAAATAAACCTCTTTCTCTGTATCCCAGCAAAAGTATCTTACGCTAACCTCTCCATAATAAAATGCCAAACCTTTTCAGCGTCTCTAACACAGTGCCCCTTTTCAATTTAAGGCTCACGGGCGTAAGCCAAGGCACTACTGAAAGGCTCTCTCTGTTAATGGCTTATCAATAGTGGGTGAGATGCTGGAATAAGTAGACTGTTTTTGATGAAAGATCTTTGGCTGCGTGGTTGCTGGCACCCACATGCTAACAATACTAATGGAGTACAGTAACTCTTTTACAAACATGTAAATGTCTATAAAATATCAGTCTTGCATGAAAATACCATTATTAAACTTTATTAGCAAGTCTTTAAAGCATTCGCTCTAAGAAATTTGCATCTGTTACAGGTCAGAGAAGGAGAACCTGGAAGCACGCAAGACAGGGTGGCTCAATAAAAGAGACAAAAGACAGGTGGCTCGGTAAAATGGAAGATGGGAAACTGGCAGTACTGCCTTGTAGTCTGGGAGGCAGCACGAGGTGTTGCAACGGCAGGTGCTGAACCGGCGTGGGGAAGGTTAGGGGTTTCAGCACCCGGTCTCATTAGAGCCATTCTGAGTTTAACCAGTTTGGCTGAAATTGGTCTGCTTAACCAGTTCAGTTGAAATTGGTCAGCTCAGCCTTAATGGGCGTAGGTTTAATTAGTTCTTGGGAAAACTCACGGAAGACTACGAGCGTTTTTGGGTACGGTGCATCAGCAAGTTCTGAAGTAAGCGGTTAGTGGGAAAGGCTCCAGAAGAGGGAAAGAATGGTGTAGCAGAAACTGTAACTGTATTTTTTTTCACAAGCTTAAAATGTTAAGTTTTTGAGGTGAAACAAATCGAATGCAGTTGACTAATGTGACTTTTTCTTATCCTTTCTCGTATCTTTCTTGTATTTCTGATAGTGTGTATTACTTCTTCAAGTGCCTTACTTTTTCTGTGGAATGTTTGGGCACGGCCAACGTGATCTTTCTTTGAATCTCTTTAATCTTTACACACTCTGTGGTGACTATTTAAGTTAATTATTATTTTCATTTGTAATGCCTTTATATTGAAAAAAATATTAAAAAATACTATATTGACTTGTGGATTTGACAGTTGATGGTATAACCAGTTTCAGTGTTTGCTCTGTGTAGTCGTTCGGGTATTTTAATGGAAATGATCACAGAATAGTGAAACAAAAGCTAGATTAGATTTATTCTGAAATAAAATATTCTGAAATAAAAGAACCTGAATATTTTGTTGCCAGCTCTGCTTAATTTATTAAACCTGAAACTCTCGGCTTTCCCCTTTAAACTTTATCTTTTTTGACAACGTAATACTTTTGTGTTTGTGTTTTTACTAACAAGGAATCTGAAACAGTGATGATTGTATTACTGCCCTTTTAATGTGTAATATATACTTGTGTGCATAGGGGAATGCTGATTTTTTTTTTCCACCATAAGAACGCTATTTTTTTAAACAGAACTTGAAAATGGTATCTAAAATATTTTTGAATAAATGTCTGCCTATAATAAATGAAAGCTGGGGAGTCTCAGTAGATGTCAATATTTTAATTTTGTGTAAACTACTCTATAAATACTCCCTGCAAAGTGAGTTGAGGCATGCGTGGGGTTGGGGGCGGGTTGTGAAGTGCCTCCTTGTGCAGTGCTGGAGTAGCAAATGCTGGGAAGAGGCAGAGGCAGGCAGGCAGATGTTTCTAAGGCTTAGAGGGAGGTGAGCCCTGGTAGTTATGGGAGATTGCCCATCACCTGGGAGTCAAATAGAAGAAATAGAAGCTATCATTTTTTAAAAAATTCCATCTGTTTGTTTCTGATTGCTTTTCATCTCTGAATGAGAAGGCAGGGAGGAAGTCAAAGAGCGGAGGGCAGCAGCTCCCGTACTCTGCCTCTTGGCTTTTAGCCCTTGCTCGTTTCTCTCCATTGCTCTGCTCTTTGTGCTCACGAGATAGATGAACGTGTCTGGAAATTCATACCTACAGCTGCTGTCTGTGGAGGCCCTGATTGCTTCCCAGCCCCACACACGCTTCTGGAACCGTGAAGCTGCGAGGTGAGCGAGTAACCTTCACGAGGGCAGCTATAGCCATACAAATCATTGGGGAAGCCAAGGGTAAGAAAAAAGCTCCAAACCAAAAAGTGTAGGCATTGAATTTAGATGGCAGACTCCTTGTGAGCTTTGTGTCTTCCGTGGATACTTTATGAAGGGTTACAGGGAGATGTAACTGCTGTGATTTACGTTTGTTCCTTATGTTCCGTTTCTGGTGTTGTGATAGGTTGACAGTTTTTTGATGTTGTCCTTCTGTGGGATTGCAACCTCAGCAATTTGGATTTAGGTTTCCAGTTAAAGATAAGACAGGCAGTGCTACAGTCTTCCGCTGTTCAGAGGATGTGCTTTAGCAATAGAACAGGGCAGTTTTATTACAAAGTCTCAAACACTGGTAGCTTTTCTTGTTACATATTACTGCTCATCTGTTTTCACTTCCATAGCCAGGTTACTTGCAATATGTGAAGCCTGTTGGATTTGAAATCGTTCTTCAGCTGCTCCCAATAAACCATTCAGTCTGTGTGAAGATGCATTCGATAGTACAGCACAGTAACTCACAGCAGCTAAAACCTGACATTCAGCACAGTCTGTCCTGAGTGAACGGGTGGCGAGCTGAGGCCCTGACAGCACTTTGCCTGGTAACAGCCATACTTTTTCCCTCACCAACTTTATAGACAAAGGTGTTCACCTTGGGCTCTGAAAAGAGTCTATTTTCTTGCTGTGGCACAGAGCTTTTGAGGGTGAGCAGATGCCAGCACACACACAGAGGTGTAGAGAGAGACAAACTGATGGAGACCAGACCTGGTTGAGCACATGTACGACCATGCTCAAGTGGTTCTCTGTCCAGGGTTTTTACCTAAATCCTGCAGACAGCTGAAAAAAAATATTTTTCACATTTTCACAGATTCACAGATTCACAGATTTTTCTAGGTTGGAAGAGACCTCAAGATCATCGAGTCCAACCTCCGACCTAACACTAAGTACTCCACTAAACCATATCCCCAAGCTCTACATCTAAACGTCTTTTAAAGACCTCCAGGGATGGTGACTCCACCACCTCCCTGGGCAGCCCGTTCCAATGCTTAATAACCCTTTCGGTAAAGAAGTACTTCCTAACATCCAACCTAAAACTCCCCTGTCGCAACTTTAGCCCATTCCCCCTCGTCCTGTCACCAGGCATGTGGGAGAATAGACCAACCCCCACCTCTCTACAGCCTCCTTTCAGGTAACTGTAGAGAGCGATGAGGTCGCCCCTGAGCCTCCTCTTCTCCAGGCTGAACAAGCCCAGCTCCCTCAGCCGCTCCTCGTAAGGCTTGTTCTCCAGACCCCTCACCAGCTTGGTCGCCCTTCTCTGGACTCGCTCGAGCACGTCCATGTCCTTCCTGTAGCGAGGGGCCCAAAACTGAACACAGTACTCGAGGTGCGGCCTCACCAGAGCCGAGTACAGGGGCACAATCACTTCCCTCGACCTGCTGGCCACACTGCTTCTTATACAGGCCAGGATGCCGTTGGCCTTCTTGGCCACCTGGGCACACTGCTGGCTCATATTCAGCCGACTATCCACCAATACTCCCAGGTCCTTCTCGGCCAGGCAGCTTTCCAGCCACTCATCTCCCAGCCTGTAGCTCTGCTTGGGGTTGTTGCAGCCCAGGTGCAGGACCCGGCACTTGGCCTTGTTGAACTTCATGCAGTTGACCTCAGCCCATCGCTCCAGCCTATGCAGATCCTCCTGCAGAGCCTTCCTGCCCTCGAGCAGATCGACACACGCACTTAGCTTGGTGTCATCTGCAAACTTACTGAGGGTGCACTGGACGCCCTCATCCAGATCATCAATAAAGATATTAAAGAGGACCGGCCCCAGTACCGAGCCCTGGGGGACTCCACTAGTGACCGGCCTCCAGCCAGATTTGACTCCATTCACCACAACTCTCTGGGCCCGGCCATCCAGCCAGTTTCTAACCCAGCGAAGCGTACGCCAGTCCAAGCCCCGAGCAGCCAGTTTCTTGAGGAGAATGTTGTGGGGAACGGTGTCAAAAGCCTTACTGAGGTCAAGGTAGACCACGTCCACAGCCTTTCCCTCATCCACCAAGCGCGTCACTTGGTCATAGAAGGAGATCAGGTTCGTCAAGCAGGACCTGCCTTTCATAAACCCATGCTGACTGGGCCTGATCGCCTGCTTGCCCTGCAAGTGCTGCGTGATGACCCTCAAGATAATCTGCTCCATGAGCTTCCCCGGCACTGAGGTCAAACTGACAGGCCTATAGTTCCCCGGGTCTGCCCTGCGGCCCTTCTTATAGATAGGCGTCACATTGGCTAGCCGCCAGTCAACCGGGACCTCCCCCGATAGCCAGGACTGCCGATAAATGATGGAAAGCGGCTCGGCCAGCTCCTCCGCCAGTTCTCTCAGTACCCTCGGGTGGATCCCATCCGGCCCCATCGACTTGCGCACATCCAAGCTCCGTAGCAGGTCGCCAACCATTTCCTCATGGATAGCGAAGGCCACATCCAGCTCCCCATCCCCTTCCACCAGCTCAGGGCACTGGGTGTCCGGAGAACAACCGGTATTGCCGCTAAAGACTGAGGCAAAGGCGGCATTAAGCACCTCAGCCTTTTCCTCATCCTTAGTAACTAGGTTTCCCCTCGCATCCAGTAAAGGATGGAGATTCTCCCTAGTTTTTTTATTTAGGAAAAAATTAGTATGTGTGGACTGTCATCTTAATAACATTTTGACTTAACTCTTTTATTTCTTCCAAGAGGATACTGTGAAAGTGGAGTACAGCTTCTTGCCATCCTCTTTTCTCTGGGGAGAAGCAGAACTTTTAAGTTCCTCGCTTTTAAACAAAGCCTTTGCTTCCTTCACGCAGCTCTTGCTAAGCTTGTAGGAAAGAATTACAGCTTGAGGAAGCAGGAGAGCATCTTAACTGAACATTGAAATACCCTGTGATTCTTCACCTGGCTGGAGATTTGATTGATTGGGGATGCAACTTTGCAGTGGAAGTTTTGCGCATGAGGACTGAACAATATGAGTATGGATGTGGCTATGCTTGCTGACATGTCTGCAGTAAATGGAAAAAAAAATTAATGCTATGCTGCATTTTCTGCTATGGAAAAAAAAATTTATTTTTTGAGACTGTACCAGTGTTGAGTATTTCATATCCAATAGCACACCGTAAATAAAACTTTTGGAAGTGTGTATAAACATACAGTTAATTATACATTAACCTGTTTCTTTTTCTGATGGCTCTCCAACCTGTTCTACCTTTCCCCTGACCCTAACCATCCCTAATAAAAGTGAACAATTTGCTAAAGGGTTGATATTTGCAAAAGCTTATAAGCGACTTTATTTTTCTAGTCTACAGCGTGAAGGTAGAGGTCACTGAGGCTTCAGACACTGAAATGAATAGACATTCTGCTGAGAATCTTCTAAAGCATCTTCTGTTATGAATGTTATATTAAAAACACCCCTGTTCAAAACAAACAAACAACCCACCCCAAAACAAAACGTGAACAACAAAAACACACGCACAAAAAAAAAGTTGTTTTAGTGATAGAGATTGCTCATTCAAAAAGGCAAATCCTTCGTCTTAGTTTTGGAAGACAGATGCTGGAATTGTTTGGAAATTTAGTTTCAACATCCTTCCTTTCTTCACTTTTACTTGAGTGTGCTGGTTTTATTACTTTTCCTTTTTTTTTAAATGTGTGTAAATGCCTCTACAATGCAATTGTAAGTAAGCAGCCTCAGAAAATGGGAGCCAGAAAAAAAAGGAAATAGTGTTGTAGAATTTCAGTTCTTTTGCTAGATGTTTTTGCAAGACCACAGGTTGTATGGTACAAACAGTGTGACAGCTGAGCCAGTTTAGATGCTCTAAATTTATAATGGTGTGTTCTTTGTATTCATAGAAATTGAAATGTACTAGATCAGGTAAACCACCAGCAGATTAATTATAGTTTGTTATATGAGAGAGAGACTAAGAGTTTAGTCTAATTTGTGTTGCAAAAGAAGTGTTTTAGAAGTAATTTATTTTTAGGTGTTTAACTTAAGGAAACTAAACCCTTTCTCCTTCACCCCCCGACTGATACGCATGCATTTATGCCAAGTCGTCACACAAGGCTGTTTCTTTTAACCTGCATAACCGTGATTTTGAGAAAGTAACGTGAAAGGTTAAAAACAGCCATCAGAACAAAAAAAAAAAAGTAACGTTTTGTAGCTTGCTAGCTTACTTTGGCAAAGATTTATGTGCTTTGTTTATCAAAGTATTTAAGACATCATACCCTTTTTTGAAATAATATCTGAAGTGAACAGAGGATGATCCTGGTGATTTCTGTTGCTATGTTAGAGTAGCTGATGAATGAATATGGCAGTATAGAAATTTAAGGTTTTCAGATCCCTGTTATTTACTCAGCTTGGATTCTTTTTCTTCTTTCTTTATCACACTGAGGACTACTGAGATGGAAGATGTCTAAAACTTAAATGCTTTTAAAGGAAATTGCTTAGTTCTGCCTTCTGGACCAGTAGCTGTCCTTGGCTTTTTGGAAGCTGAAGTTCTGGAACCCTAAGCCTTGCTTTAAGATCAGCCAGCTTCTTGAGTGTAGTTGCAATGACTTCGGAGTTAATGGCTGTGTACATATGGTAATGAAGGTGAATTCTGCAAACTTTTTTTTAACTTATGTTTGCTCATTGCTCACTAGCTGATAAGAAGCTATATTAATGAACAGAACAGTCAGAATCATGTGCCTCAATTGAAATTATAAAGCTTAGGTAACATTTTAAATTAAGACAGAAGAGAAGTAGCATTTATAGAAGTCGGTCACTGTATAAGCATTTTGTAATTCTAGAAGGCTTATTCTCAAGATCCATAGCAATAATGGGATGTTTTCTACCTATTTTCCTTGAGTGCGGTGTTTAGTAGATGGTTTGGGCTGCAGCAAACAGCTACCCATGTAGTTACAAGAATACTTCTCATATATTATCATTTAATTATTCTTTGTTAGTGAAGCCTGCTAGAGAGAAAGAGAGATCAAATGACAGATAATAAGGCAGAGAGAAAAGTGAAGAAAAAATGGAAATGAGTTTAGAGCTTTGTCTTTCGCTATGTGCTGATGACTCGGTAAATGACATATTCCTCAGCTGTCTTCACATGCTGTTAATGTAAGTACAGTTAAGTTTCCTGACTGGCTCAGAACAAGTCATGGACCAGTCAGGGCTGTATCCTAGAAATCCAGGTGCCACAAGTCACTGTTCCATGTATGCTTAGGAAGATGCTATTTGAAGGACAAGGGAGACCCCACAGAGAGATCATTTCTGGGCCAGGTGGACAGGTGCATGCTTGTGAAATCAGGACATTCTGGAAAGTGGGAGAGATTAGCAACAGGCCTCAAAATTCTGCATTTAAAAAACGTCATGTGATGGAGATAGTGAAACCCTGCTGCATTTAAACAGGAGTCTTGTATGAGACCCGATAGTGTATGTGAGATATGGTGCAGTTGTATCAACTCTGGGTTTCTTGTAGGTGTTGTTGAATGTTATTTTTTATTCAGTGGGGAGCATTTGAAGAAGCATCTGTAGATAATAGTGGTTACTGAGGTTTGTAAGACAATGAGTCATTCTTCAGGATGGCTTACATTCATTTTTAAAATAAAGAAGAAAGATTGGAACAGATGGGTATGTAGAAATCTACGGTTAAAACTGGGATCATGCACATGATACTTTACTCCTAGGTATCTGCAAGGCTCTTTTTGCAAATCACAATGGCATATTAATGGAGAGCTACTTTGATAGAAGCTGGTCCCATATTATGGCAGTTTCAAAAGGAAACCAAAGTGACATCTGCTCTGATATTCTGAAACTAAATGGCAAATTCCTTACTGGAATCTTTGTAAAAAATATTCTACGACTGTGATTCAGCACTATTGCTAATGATTTTTTTTTAAATGGGATTATGCAGGAAGATATGTATACTCAGTAAATGCAAAAACTGTAGCCAAACATGCCTTTGCTTAGCTGCATCTACAGTGCCTTACGTCATTAAGTTTAAATTCAAGTTACTGGGATGTTTGTTCCTTTGAGAACTGTAGGAGACACCAGTTGTACTTGTTTACTTGAGCTGATGGTAAGAACGGAGGAGCTAGATGCAGGCTTGTATGAGATACTTGTTAAGTACTGGAAATCTTTATCAAGGATGTTATCTCTGCATGCATTGAGAAGATAAAGGCAGAAAATGAAAAGCAAAAGCCTCAGCAAAAAAAAATGTAATACATGATAACTGTTCTTTCTGGTGTGCTCCCTCATCTCAAGAAGAAGCTGAGGCTGCTGGTGTCAGCAGCCCAAGTGTCGCTGCTCGTACTCCCACAACTTCGGTAGCACAATAGTTACTATGTAGAGAGGATTTAGTACTGCCTTATTTTTTATGTAGTCTTGTTCCTGAGGGTTTACCAGACCTGCCAATGACCTCAAACAATTTCTTTCATATCTAAGTGAAACATCATTTCTCTCTCCTCCATCTTAGAATTGTTACTGGGTGTACTCATAGCAGTACTTTCTCACAGAGAAGCTCCTCAGCCTCTTTGTTGATGTCTTACACATCTCGTACAAACCTGCACTTTTTGGACTTGCCCTGCCCCCAAGTTCGGAACCCTTTTTATGAAACGGCCTTTCAGTTCCCAAGGCACAGTTAAAACAAATAGTGCTGTAGTAGCATTTAACAGATAGGCAGGCAAATATTTTTCTTCCTGTGTTTCGGTATTAAACTTATGCATTCTAAGAAAAGATTCAAGTAAGTAGAGTTTAATTAATCAGACCACGTACTGTAGAAGACAAAAGAGCAAAGGGTGATTACTTTGTTTGTCTTCTAAGATAACGCGTTTCTGGTACCAGTGGAAGAAAGGCTCACTCCACGTGTCGGGAATAAAACCATCAATCCACTCCAAGAGCGTTTTCATGTGCTTTGAGACAGCTAAGCAGAAAATTGATCAGGGATTTAGAACAGTGGTGACAGAGAGAAGAATGTAAGGCTGTATTTCTCTTAATTTTAGTTGCAGGAGAATGGAGCTTTGAAGCAAATCACCTCATTGTCCCTTTTTACCATGCCCATTTGTTTGTGTTACAGCATGGTTTTGATCTGTACTAGCTAGGCTTCTTTAGGAAGAAGCTAACCATTCCTCTCCTCCTGTGCACCGAATGTACTCCGATCCATGATGGGGACATAGCGGTATGAGAAATTATCAATCATTTTTGGCAGCTTTTAGCCTCCTGTGGTGGAGTCCGCTTCAGGAAATTTGACTGGATGTAGCCTTTCAATATAAGTATTTCCTCAGCTTCGTGTAGCTTCATAGAGCCACCAGCAGCTGCTGCATTCTGATCTGGACCAGTTGTGTCAAATCACTAATGCAGGTACAGCCTAATGCCACTTATTGATTTTATTTTATTTATTTAAAGTAACATCAGACTGGTGATTACTGGTTGTTGGGGTGTCTTAACCTTGATCAAGTGTTTGGAGATGGTAGTGCTTTTAAATCTACATCCATGAATGTTTATAGTTTGGTTGGATGCTAACAAACCTTTAGTATTTATTCACTGAGGTAACAAAGAGTTTGGAGTGCTCGTGCCTGTGGTTTTGATTTGACAGGTATTTGGAGGCAATGGGAGAGGAGGGAGCAGAAGATATGGATATGAGATGTAACGGTGCTGTAGTTGCCTTCAGCTCGTGCTGAGATCACGATCGTAGTCTAAAAGCCAGCACAAATATTTTATAATGTGATTCCTAATAGCAGAGCTCTGTCTCTGTAGAGTCTTCCCCATCTTTCATTCAGTAAATGTCCACATGTCTCAACATTTCTTGTGAATAAGAGGAAAGTCTCTTCTCAGTGCTGAAGCTATTCCTTTGATAGCTCTCTGCTGACTTTGTAGTTTGGGCTCATACTTGAGTTTATGATGTGGTCTTTTTACAATAAAAATAATTCTAGGGAGATGCGGTACCTTTTTATTTTATTTCCGGTTACTCAATTTCATCGTTTTTAACTCCTTGATGTCCTGCACTCTGTTCCATGAAATCCTTTGTTCCTGCCCTACCTGCTTTTTTTTTTTTCCCGACCCCCACTTGAGATTTCTTTGTATTTATTAAACATTTTTGTCGGCTTACTGTCAAAGCTGCTCCGAGGACATAAAACTGCTTGGCTGCGTGATCGGTGCTCTCAGAGGAAATCAGTGTACTCCAGCCCTGGGACGTGGCTGGGTGGGGGGCAAATTGGAGACAAGTCCAAGCATTTGAGCAATAAATGGCAGAAATGTGTTAGTTCGGGCCTGAGTATGTGTAGAGGTAAAGGTACCACAAAGGATGACTTGGTATTTAATGGACGTAGGAAGAGATTAGAGAGAACCGAGATTGGTTTTAATGCCTGCGTGGATTCACTGCATTAACTGTCTTTCGTTAACATTATTTATAGTAGCTTGCCATAATAGCAACCTTGAGGTAAGTTTTGAAGTTCAGTTCATGGTAGTTCCCCAGGTGGTGGAGGTAAAAAGGGGCTCGTGAATGTCAGCTACAGTGAAACCTGTTGGAAACAGGCTCGTCATAAAATGCAAGGGCGAGACAGTGTCCGGAATGAGCTCGGGTGCTTTCAGCTTCACCCCGTAGTCTAGCAAGCTTTGCAGCGCTGAAATACGTGCACAAACGTCGTCGTGTTTCTTCATCTCCTTTACTCAGTCGTATGGAGATGATGAGTGCTTGCCATTCGGAGCGTCCTGCGGCTGTCCTGCCATCCACTTCAGGCAGCGCCCCCCTTGTGGGGTGCCTTGTGGGGTCTGGTGGGGCACCGTGGTTCCTGCAGCTGCAGGCAGAGCCCAGCTCCCTCTTTTTGCCAGCCTCTTAATGCTCCGAGGGCTTCCAGCACTGGCGGGGATCGGGGAAGGGATTGCGCTGTAGGTCTTCTGGGTGATCCGATGGAAATCGCACCGATTTGGTCTTTCACTCTGATCCTTATCCAATGGAGTACATCTGAGGTAGGCCGTTTTATTGTTCCGCTTGGACTAGATGGTTTTACAGGTAGCCCGAGAGAAAACGAGTCACTAAGAACTCCATGAGGACTGATATTTTTTCCCCTTTTTTAACACTAGTCTGTTTTGGAAGTACATCATTCTTAAATTAAGATCACGTTTCTTAAGTGTTCATACGCCCTTCTATACCTCTCGGCTTCCTTGCTTGAAGTGGGAAGAGTTTTTAGCAGTGCCATGCCAGTTAGGGGACTGGGAAAAGCGACCTGAAATGGCTTCTGAAGGGCAGGGTTTTGTTGGCTGCCTTTACTAGCAGATCTTCAATCTTATAGCACTTGAAAGGCTTTGTGAAGATAAGCAAAAACACTTTTAAACATAGTGAGAATAATACAAATTCGAGTGTTTTGCTTCCTGGACAGGATATCCTTTTGTATTGTTGGTTTCAGGGCTATGGGAGTGGAAATACCAGTTTTGTTTGCTTAGGTGAAATACCAGCTACTTCTCTTACTTTGTAGCCTTTCAGCGGTTGATGCCTGCGTTTGAGAAAAATGCATGCAAATGTTAGATCGAGTTGGGAGTGCCTACTCCTGTGTTGTAAAGAACACAACTATCCACATAATGGGGATGATGGTAGTAAACCGGGGTGGAGCGGGTGCATGGAGAGGAGACCAGGCTCTTGTCAGCATAGCTCACTGCCTAGCTGGGGGTTTAATCCCAAAAGGAGGGAAGCATTGAAGCTTCAGGTTGTGAAGAGTTCCTGCATTTTTATATACTGTTTTCTATTTTTATTAACACACAATATTAACATTTTTGTGCAAACTACAGGAGAGTCTCAACAAATGTGAATTTGAATTTGCTGTAAAAATTATCTTTGCCAGGTATCTGTGCCCAAAATCATCAGTCACTACCAGTAACACAGTTCTCAATTTACTAAAAGCACAAGTGGTCAGGATTAGTTGCTAGCAAATGCAATAATTTTGTCACATCAAGAAAAAGACCAGAATACACTAATAAATGTTCAGGTGTATCTGAAGGCAGATTGTGATTTGCAAAGTTTTACCAACTGGTATTCTAGTCAGTGCGTCACCTACACTATGTACTCTTGGTTTGTTGGTTTTTTGAAATTTGACACAGCCTGCTCAGGGATTTTGTCTGTGTTCAGTTTTCTCAAAGATTCTCTTAAGGGGAGAAAAACAGGAGTTCCAGGTAGCTGATGTAGCGTGGCTGCATTCTTAATACACGAATGGTCATTTCTTTTAAATGTGTGTGTGTATATATGTATGTATATATATATATATATATATAGTGATTGTCCAGTCGTACCACTTCGCTGTTGCTTTTGTGTCCTTCTGCCATCCTGATTTAGTTCCTACAGGCTTTCTGTCTCCACTTCAGTCAGTTACATGCGTTTTTTTTCTGACTATGCTTTCTTTTCTGATCAATTTTGAAGCTTTTGTTTTGTATCTTTTTGTTAAAACTTGAAGTTTTTAAGCTAACAAAACTTTGGGGAAGTTTTATGATGCCACATGCTATACTTCTAAGGTGGGTGAGAGAAAATCCATGAAAGGTAGGTGTTAGATGTGTGTATCACTGAAGTTGGTAACTACAGTTATTCAGACAATAGCTAAGTTTGCCAATGAGCATTTTCATCTCAGGGTGATGACTATATGAAAAGCTTTATATGGAAGAAAATATGAAAGTAGCCCCCTTCAGATATTTGCTATATACATACCTGAAGTTAATCTTACTGCTGTTAGCATCACCTTCCTGAAATTAAACCCATTTTCTTATCACTGGTTTGATAAACTTTCAGTAGGACTGTTTTGGACTTCAGTGCACGATTTGGAAAGTAGCAGTAGGACTGCCTTGCAGTGGCTTGCCTCTGTCTAACAGCGGTGTAAGTGCTTTAAAGGAGCAATTTCCAGCACCTTCCTGAGTAGAAGCTTGGCGGTATCTTGTGGGACACTGGAATTTTAATTACTGAAATCATTGTAAGAATTATGTTAAATGACAGTCTCGCTTTTGAAATCCAGTAATAGTTGGAGAAATCCAGTCTAATTAATTTGTCATTCTAGGCACTTCTAGTTGAATAACAGTCTTAGAGTCTTAAATTGTTTCCAAGGGTGTATATTTGCGGCAGCATAAGCAGCAAATTGCAGTTGCTGTAACACAGTAACTTCTCCAAACTTGTCCTTAACGTCTCTCGCTGAAAACAGTCTCTCTGGTTGTTGGGCCAAGTAAGTAAAAAATATCTGTGGCTGTGCCGCTGTCCTCTAGCTTTCTTTTCCAGTTTCTGAATAAACAACTCAGTTGCAAAATGAAGGTTGCACACCTCATCACAAAGTGTAGATTGCTTTGTTTGGATGGGAAGTACTGAATGTTGAAAGCTGACATTGCTATCAGTTTCTTTCTGCTGTTACAGAATGAAACCAGCAGTTGCTTCACCTGACAGTCTGAACACTGACTAGCCAACATTGGCCCAAACGAAGTACCTAGGCCTAATTCTGGTGCTCTGCTCTGAACCGGATGAGGAAATCATTTTGATAAAACTGATCTATCAATGGAAACTTTTCCATCTGGCTAGAACAGAGCAGGTCCTCTGCTTCCAATTGTTACCTGCTTATGCTGTGCTACCTAGCATCAATGAAGTGGCTTCCCTTTGAAGAAGTAGTATTTACACGCTAGTTTTGCATGTCATTTCCACAGCGTGACCTTTAATAGTTTCCTATAGTCTTGTGAAAAGATTTTCAGAAAGAACTGACTTGCAACTATCTTTCAATTGATATTCCCTTCCCCCATTTTTCTGGAGTCCTTTTATCATTGTCATTCTTGCATTAGTGGTTCTTCCACTTGAGTTTGAACTTCTTCCATTCCCTTTCCATAAAGATTTGAGAAATGAAAGCTTTTCTTCCTGTGTTCTTCTTTGGAAGAAGAAGTGGCACCCTAATATGAAACTGGAGATTAAGATGAGGTTTTCAAAGTGGAAATCCAGTGTAAACATTCCTCCAACTTCTCAGTTGTCTTTTTGTCATCCATCTGTACTGCTGAAGCAGAAGAGCCCACCCAGTTCGGACTCGTACTCATGGCTGGAGAGGAGTGGTGAAGAACCTCTTCTAACCATCTGAGGAATTTCTCGACTCCAAGTGAGTCCAGCAGGTATGCCCAAAGGACCAAGTTGTCCTTGTGCTTGATAAAGGAGGGCTGCCTTAGCACATTAGGATTGTCTTCATCTTGAGTGCCGACGTACTCAGTACAAGAAGAGCACTGGGTTTGGGCAGTGCTGTCCGCCTGTTGGAGTGATGCTTGCTTGTTTGAGATGTGTGCAGAGCATCAAGGAGTGCAGTGTGCTCTACTGTCTGTAATAAACGTGATGCTTCAGGTGGACCCAAGAGATAGCAGAGCTCTAGAAATACAGTTTTACTCTAAATGTTTATTTATAAATTATTTATAAAATTGAGCAAGATCAGAACAAAGAAAAGGTAATTTGGGTAGAATAATTGGACATAAGTTTGGATTTGGCAGTTGTTTTTTCTATAAATGCAGTAGTTAGGAATTAGACTTTCTTGGTCAGAAGTGTGCGACTGCTCTTCAGACCCATCCAGCCCAGCTTGGAGTGCTGGCGTGGTATTTTGAAGTATCAGAAGTCAGGCTCTGTCCTTGAAGTCTTTAGCCATGGTTTCTGTAGGTTGATAGAGTGTATGCTAGTTATCTTGACTCTGCAAGTGAAGTAAATTTGTATTTTAAGTGCAGTCCTGATGTAGGATACAGATAATGGGCCTTCAATTAGTGATGAGGGGGGAGTCGTTTTTGGTGGTCACCAGGGGTAGAATCGCAGTGATTAAATCGTTTGAGCTGTTACTTGCTTTACAGAAACTTTGGTTCTTCAGGATTTGTTTTTTCTTCTGCTTAACGGACTTGCTGCACATGATGGTTCTTGGTGGAAGCTGATGCTCCTTCTGTTTGCTGGATTTGGATGGATTTAAAAGCGGAACCTGGACAGCGTACCTTAAGGAGCCACAGTCAGGGAAGATTAAATGACTCTACTTCTTTGCTGTTGCAGGATGGTGCGTTTTTCTAGGGCAGTGTAGGGGGTAGTATAGTTTAACAAATACACCAAGAGTTTAGTTTAGAGTGGTGAGATGAGTGATGTACCCCAGTATGTTGGCTGATACAGTCTGCTGGCTCTACGGGGCGTGAGCAGGCACCAATGTAGTCCGTGGCTGGATGAGCACGGTGTTATTACTTAACCTACCTCTCACATGCTGCTAAAACCCCGTTACTGTTAGCTCCCTGCTTGGTCTCTGGCCGCACACCACAGCACTCCTGGCTCTCCGTGCCTCACCTGTTCTCCTGCTCTGATGTCTGACCACTTAGCACCCACCCTCTGCCTTCCTCTCGGTGGAACTTGCTGGTAACGATTTCATTTTATCTGTTATATTTAACATATTTCAGTGAGTGAAATATCTGTCGTACCTCTACCCTTTTAGCAACATTAGCTGAGACTGTCTAATTACATCTCTAAGTCTTACTAGTGAGGTTTACACAGTAAATTGCTTTTCTTTTCCTTAGGAAACCTAACTTTGAAAGGTAACTTTAAAAGGGGTTGATTGCTCAAAGATTCCTGTGAGATCTCTTACTGTCCTTGCAGAACCAAATCACTTGTTTGTATAAGCAAGTGGGTTATGTTTTTAAAAACACATTCATGTGTTTGATCTCATACATGGATGTGCTATTTTAGCCAGCCAGTATGATTTTAGATTGTTAGCTAGCAAATAATGTTTTAAAATTGGTACATCAAAGGGATTTCTATTTTGATCAATTTTTGTATTTTTTTTTCTTCTCAGAGACTAATATGGTTCTTCTAGCTGCACGTGTGCTGAGTTTTCTCCAGCATTAGATTACAGAACTGTACTGGACATGTTGGGTAATCCGTGATAGAGAGGTGCAAATTGCAAGTTAGCACTAAATTACCTCTCTGATTGTGCCTTGTCAATGAGACGAAATGTTCCAGGCTACTGCAAATACATTTGGCTGAGATGTGCTGAAATTCTAAGGCAGGTTACAGGAAGAAATTTGAACACGTTAGTGGGAAATCAGCATCGTTTTCTGGCTGATGAGTCGGATTGCTAACTTCCCCATCAGGACAGGCACGCCGCTGTGTGAAATGCTGTACAAACATATTTCAAAGGAAGGATTATTTGCATCGTTTATGGTCTTCCAAGGAAGTATCGAACAAAAGCTAAGACAGTATAAAAGCGCTGTATAGGGAATTCTTTGTAGTCTTTACAACAGCTAATGTAATCGGACCTGATTTGGAGTTAGGTCTTTGGTCATTTCTGTAATTAAACATTAAGCCTACCTTTGGAAAAAGAAGACTTTTCTGACCTCAAGCATAAGGTTTTGTGGGTTTTGTTGTCGCTTTGTTGTTTTTTTCCCCTCCTCTTAACATGAAAAATACTAAAACTCCTATGTAACTTCTGGGTTTGGGGTCTTAACACATCAGCTGTACAAATCATACTGATGGAGGTTATTGATCTCTAGTCTTTCTTTGCATTCAGTTTGCACCGTTCATAGGTGCTTACAAGCAGCTTTGCCTTTTCCCCTTGCAAATAATTTTTCTCTTTTTTTTCTTGCATAATTCTTAGTAGCCAAGATGTATTTTTCTGTGCTGTTTCCAGTCTTTTGAACTTGCACATTTTCAGGCCTGTGCCTATGGTATGTGTTGTTTTTCTTGCTATACAGAAGGGAAAATGGGATACTGCACTCGCTTCCAGGCTGACTTTTACCTGAACTTCTTGAAGGGATGTGATAAACCTTTTAGGCACACACGACTTCTCTGGTCTCAATGTATATTGGACAAGAAAAAGTCAGGAGTTCTTACAAAAAAAAATAACAAAAATCCATTTAGTTAAAGGTGTTGTGAACTGGCAAAATCGCCGTAACTGCAAGGTGATCCCCTGATCCTAGGGCTGAGAAAGCACTGGTGAAGGCCTTAGGGTGGCAAGTGGCAGAAGGTGGTGAAAATACACTAAGGGAAAGGCATGAGTGCTAGGTTGTGCCAAGCTTTAAAGACTCCACGATGCCGGTGTTGTGTAACTACAGGAACGTTTCCCCCAGTTTTTAGCTGTTGCAGGAGTAGTTCACCACATTTTCAGGAATTATAACTTCCTGAATTATAACTGTTATCGCATCAGCTCAATGTGTGTGGAGCTATAAAGACGGCTTTGTGTAGGTAAGAAATACATCCTGTTTGGGAGTCTGTGTCCTGCACAGATAGCTTGATGACTCTTGTAGACCTTTTTCAGCCTTTATGGATTGCATCCTGCTTCACCGGTACCTTGACTTGCCTATGGAAAGTACTGGGTGGAAGGAAGGTGGCACATGCCAGCCATGTCCTGTCCTTGCAGAAAATGTGTTTAATTCTTCAGACTGCAGTAATAGTATCATTCAAGTTCTTTTACTTCTTTTAAAACCACTTTTAGCTTTAAAAAGGGAAATAACCCATGGGTAGATAAATAAGCTAGGAACCGCAACTATTGGTTTTAAGTATTACACTGTAGAAGTCTATAAGGAACAAGTTTTTGCGTCTCTTTAATCTTGTTCTGTGCCTTATTTATTGTAGGAAATGTTTGAGAAGCATCTGGAAAGAAATGTAGAGGGATATTTTTCTTCTGCACTCCGGTCCTGTTTTTCATAGTTTCTTCACAAATTCTTGTCCTTCCTTTGTCCCCTCCAAAAACAAAATCAGAACATATATTTGAAGGATGCATGTTCAAATTTTGAAGATTAATTTTGAGGAGTAAATTGGAAATGGACAATCAGTATTTTGTTTCAATTAAAAAATCAGTTGTAACATGCGTGCAATACACCTTTTTTTTTTTTTTTGCAGAGACGTGGAGCAATTTCCTATGACAGCTCTGATCAGACTGCGTTGTACATTCGTATGCTAGGTAAGCACACCAATTTCTATATTGCAAAGCCCTTACAGTTATGATCACTTTATATATATATATATATGTATATGAGTATTGTACCCTTAAACTTTTCTTCTGGAAAATATTCTGGTTACATTCTCTAGAAAATCATTTTTGTGCTTATTTGGTTTTTTTTGGTGGTTTGGCATTTTTATTTTTGAATTAACCATTGTGTCAGATGCCTTACTCCTGTATTTAAAGAAAACTCAATTACGGTTCTTATAATTAATGTAACGCATTTGCATTTAGTAGAAGTTTAGTTTTCCAAATGACTCTCATTTATTTCTGTGATGGATCTTTATTTCTGTGATGGAATTTATCACCTCTGCGTGATATCCTTCTGATTAAAACTGTAGCTTAGAGAATATGTGTGCGTGAGGATTACCACACACTTCAAAAAATTTCAATGCTGAGGCTGTGAAATGTTCAAGGTGTTCTTAAAATAATGACACAGTTTTAAACAACACTTCTATTAGTTCTAGAAGATGACTTCAAGGGAAAGGATGGGTGACAGGACTAGTGGCTTAGTCAGCTTTCTGAAGAATGTTTCCAGGGTAGCAACTAGATAAAGGGTAAAGCCAAATCAAAGAGAAAGGGCAGTACTGGGAGCAGCAAGCACCAGGGGACACCCTCCATGATACTGAGTGCACAGAGGATGGACCTGAGGTCAGTGGTTGCGAGGAGAAAGATGCAAAGCTCTTGCAGATGGCATGATGGACTCTGTATGTGCTCCTAAGTCTGTTTCGCTGCAAAATTACACTGCTTAATTTAAGCCAACTTCAGCTGTGATTTTGTGTTGAAATGGACTACAAATGCTTACATGCTGTCTTGCACAGCCCGACGAACATAAGCAGCTAGTGATTATAAATTCTTAACCTGATTCAACTAGATCAGCCAGAACATGTATTTTTACACCCTGAATCTTTTCGATTCAGTTGCAATTTGTACATATTCCAGTCCTCAGAAATTCGTGACTGCGTTCTCTATGAATTTAGTCACAAGCTGTATATGTATGTACACATGTGTACATATATATGAATTTCTAGTCATAGTCTACATGTGTAGGCAAATGCATGTGTATGTGTGCATAGATATAAATAGAACTTTGACTTAGCATCTTACATTTTTATTTTTAAGTTTTGTTCGTTTTTTTTCTTTTAAGCTTGTCAAGTTAATAGTATAGCACTGGCTGTCTAGTAAAGAATTTTTGAGAGAATGTGTATGGAGATTTGTTAAGAGAAGTAGGAGGACAGAAGATGCTGGTTTCTAAATGCTAATTGAAAAAGGTGCTAACTTTTTTGGGGGGGGGAAGAAGCAGGTTTATTTCATTTAAAAAAATTAAAATCACTTATTTTCAATCATCCTTGCAAGATGAACACTAGAATTTTTCGAAATCTGATTTTCTTCTGCTCTAGTCATAAGAATAAGACAGTAAATTCAGGCCTGAGGTAGTTTGTTTCCTTGGTTTTGTGATTCATAGTTTTAAACTAAATTTATTTTGCTATAATTAGAAAATACAAAATTTTCTGCTTATAAAATCTTACAAATTGAATACATTTAATCCCCTAACAGGGGAAATAGGCATTCATTTTGTTTAAAAATGCACTGGTAGGCTTGAATTAAAGGTACTGTAAGCGTATGTCTGTTTTTTATTTTTTGATACTAATCTGCTAATGGTAGAAGTCCAGCTTGTAAAAAAAAAATTGTTCTCTCCAGAAATCAAGAGTTATCTTCAGCTGTTCTGGAAGTTTAAATTAATTATATCGTCTAGTAGTTAGGCCCATGATTTCTGCAGAAGAGTTTTATTTAATGGTCAAGTAAATCTAGAAGAAACCAAAGCGTGTTTTTCTGTGGTTCCTAGTGTTTGTATATAGCTGAGGGGAAAATTTAACGTTTTTGAAATCTTTCTTCACTGGTCATTCCAACAGGCAGACATGGAATAAATTCAGAATATGTGTGCAAATGTGTTGAGTAAATTGAATTGCACTTGTTAGCTAATGTGAATTAATTTATTAGATTATGTGATTGGTGCTTGTTATGAACAGCATTAACTTTTGCAGGCATTACTGTTTCATAATGCTGCATGCTAGCTATTCTGAACTAGTAAGTCTGTTAAAGGATAGACCTCTTCTAACTTCTGCTGGAGGACATCAACAAACACAAAATTGCTCACTGGATATTTGAATCAGTATGTTAAATTTTTATTATTTTCTCACTTGTTAGTGATCACTTTTTGTTTTCCCAAATGTTAAATACACCGTACCATGCAAGATAGCAACTATTTACAGATTTATTATTGTTGTATTCATAAATGGATTGTACAAAAGACCAGCCTGAAAGCTGAACAGTTGGATGCATCGGTATGTAGAAACATTCACAACATTCACTAGAATATTTGTGAAAAATGAAGTGTTACATTTCCCATACAGAACTGTGATTTTTTTTTTTTTAACTTTAGCAGAGTAAGCTGTAAGAAATCCTTTAGCTGTAGCTTAAAGGGAAGTTGCAAAGTCATGGGAGGTATTGCCTTTTTACTTCATTGGTTGCTATTCCAAACAGACTATGTCTACTAATAGACTGTACCTCAGTAAACTGTATATTTTAGCAGACCAAAAATATAAACCCAAGGGTATCTAGGACACCTCCCTCAGCATCTGTTTAGTTGAGCTAGCTGTAGAGTTGCTTCCTTTAATGTCTTCAGGCCATTCAAGTGGCAACTCAATGGATATTCACTAGCACCAAGTAGGTAGAAATTCCTGTGGTAGGACAGTGTTTCCAGGTTCAACTTAGAAGGTGAAATTTTAGGGGCACACGATACAAGCAACTAATTCAACTGTCTTCATCCAGTGTCAATATAAACAAACAGCGTTGAGTCTAATGACTCAGCTGTCATACCCCCTTCCCAAAATATACACTAGGCCACCCCCGAGTGGCTGATTTGCTATTTTAATATTTAGATACAGATGCAGCATTGTAGAATTTTTCTTTTTAAAACCTTGGACAGACGGGCTAATATATCTGCATCACCTCAGTCAGCTACTTCTCTCAGCAACTATGAGGAATTCTCAATACCTAAAAGTGCTTCCATGTAATCTTTGGTACTTTACTGATTTTTCTCTTCTTCACTTTTCTGATTTCTGTTTTTTTTTTTTTTTTTGGTAGTTGTTTTGTACTGCCTGAAAGTTTTGCTACTGTGCATGGGCTGGAAAGATTGGGGCACTGAGTGCTTGTGTCAGGGAGCATGCACCTCTCCCCTGTACCTGGAGCTGCGTCTCTGTTCTAGGGGTCCTGATCGCTTGACGTAGAAAAAAAGTGGAGGCAAGCCAATGCGTAATGCAGGTGCATGCTCTTCAGTGGTAGCAGTTGCTATGTGGTATTGCTTTTGCTTTCATTCCAGCATATTCGGCTGACCTGTCATCTGTTTCTCCAGCAAATTTAATAGGAACTTGAATCTCTGAAGCTAGTAATTCTTTCCGGAAATCCTGCTCTTCACATCTTCATGGCTTTCACTTGAGTGTGGGTGGTTTACCGTGAGGTGGCTTCTGCTCCCAGCTGTCCTCCGTGATCTCTGAGATTTCTGCCCCTTCTCCAGAAGGCCTCGGCTACCCGAGCAGCTGCTGCGTGGTTACTGGTTCAGACTGGAAGATTAGGGTAGCACAAAATATGTGCTGTGTAACCTTAACATGCAGGGATGTAAACTATGGCATTTCAGCTGCCTTGTGAGTGTCAGAGCTGTCCTTGCAATGTAAGCAGGAATCTGAGAGAGGGGTAGGAGCTAAACAAGCTGTCTCAAGGTAAGTTCTGCTAAAGGCCTGATTCCTTTTCAGCTGTACCTGCGAATTTCCCTTTTACACCTTATTCCTCCTTCTGTTATTTACTGAGCCTTCAAATCAGTTTTTCCCTATACAGATTTTGTCTTAAGAAAAGCGATCCACCCTGGGCACGTAGAACTATTCTGGAAAAAGTTCTGATTGAACAGCCAACAGATACTGTGTTAAGTCTGTGTGTAAAATCAAATTTTGAAAGAAAGGTTTCATACTTTTTTTCCTCCCTTATGAAAAACATAAAGTAAATAATGTTTTGGATTCACAGAAACTCTCAGGAAAAAAAAAATGTTCCTGGAAGTCCACTGTCACTAAGATGTTGGACTTTAATGTGTTCCTTAAGAAAGCAGAGGAGTTAATTCACAGTGGTTAAAATGGTTAAAGTGACACTTAAGATTAAAAACTGTCAGCTTGCTACCACTTTGTCTCCTTCAAGGAAATTTACCCTATAAGCAGTGTAATCTGATAGTTTCAAAAGATTTTGTAACCACTTTAATATTTTTTAAAAAGGCCTAAGTACATAACTTTTCATAAGTTATCTTGTTTTAGGTATTGAATTTAATTATCTTTCAGCTACTATAGTAATAACCAGCTCTGATGTTGACTTCTGTTGCTGTTTGAAAGAATTACATGGTAGTGTCTGGTAAAAGTCATCTGAAATGTTGTGTGTTTTTTTTAAGTTACCTATGATGATGAACATATTTTTCTTAAAATTAAATTCATTTCCAAGTGATAGGGTTACGAAATCTTGTGCAGAATTTTCCAAGCAAATCAACGTGAATGCTCCGAGCACACACAATAAAGTTAGCACAGTTGGCATCAGTCGATCTTCAGAGCTCAGATCAACTGAACAATGACTACATAATGATGGTCAGGTAGTTCTGGATGTTGTGGGACTAATGACATATGTACAGTAGAGATTAATCTCATTGTGCTTAGGCACATGATTTCTTAATGTGCTAACATGCAGTCAGTGACATGTTATTCCTTTTTATTCTATACATGTGGGAATTTCAGACAGATGTATACTACCTTTCTATTTGAAGTAATTTTTCAAATCACATTTTTGGTCTGAAATCTTGAAAAATGCACTAGTACTATACAACAATAATGAAGACAGCTCTTCGGCTTTTGTTTTGACCCAATAGGAATTTCTACTTTGGTTATTTCAATAAATTCCAGTCCTGTAGAACTGATAACATTCTGCAGAATTCCAGAATAAATTCAGGTGTATTCTGTAAAAACTGTTGTTGAGAACTTGATTCTTAACCAAATGCCACAACCAAAGAGGGAGAATTTTGCTTAAAAGCTACTTAATGACAATTTTTTGCTTTCCTCTGAGAATTTAATTAATATGTATACAATTAAATAATCTCATTTAACCTGTATCTTGTTACCATCCTTTTTTGCCATATCTATGTTTAGTATACCACTTCTACTTTTGATTAACTATTCCTCTAATTAGGCAGTTTTATAACTCCTGATAAAAGCAATGGAGTTAGTTCTGCATTTTTCTTGCTGTCCTACTCAAAATCCACAACATTGTTGGCATTTCAAGAGAAACAGAGGTACTGTTATTCTAGCTGTTGGGAGTAGGCACTAGCAAATAATAATTAAAAAACAAAACAAAAAAACAAGTCAGAGAGAAATTTTCTAGGTATCATTTGTCAGATGAACCTGCTTGTTCTGTCTGCAGAATTCCATGTTAGTCTCCAGGTATTTTTCTGTCAACTTCTCCTTATCTTGACACTTTGAACAAGTAAGTTGTTTGCAAGAGCAGTTGTATACTGCCTGAAACTATTTGCTAATTCACGTTAAAGCTGGTAAATTTTGAAAGTTAAGGGTACTTTGAAAAATAAGTATCATTCATAAAAGTTACATCATATTTTCTGTTTAAAAAAAAAAAAAGCTCAACTGAAAATTTATACAGCTGTATCTGACTGATTTGTCAGATAAATATGCGTAATGGATAATGAAGATTACATTTTCCTTTGTGGAAACATATTTTCTTACGCAACTACTAATGTACTCACCTCCCCTTTTCCTAAATTTCCTCTTTTCCTTTTTATTTGCTCATTCTTTAAATCCACCAGCTGTCTTTGTGCCTAACAGAAGAGTTCTACAATTTGCTGCCTCTGTATTGTCTGGAAAAAGGCAAGCCTCTTGCACCTCTGCTCAGACAAATGCTTGAAATTTTTAATTCAGTATATTGTCAGTGGTCTGAAAATAATTCTGTAGATAGCAATGGACTTACTTTACTTTGCAGCTCTGTTAAGGTTTTCAGTTAAAAAAAAAAAAGTATTTGTTATGTTTTTACTGATAAGACAACTTTAGATTCTTTACAGAGGGAGCTTGGGATATATTTATCTTCTGTGGTGTTTCCAGCGTGCTTCACGGGATAACATTCATGTGAAGTGTGTCACTATAGATATGTCTGTGTTTGTAGATACATATCTCTGGACAGATGTTTAAGTGCTAAAAGTGTATTACCTAAAGATAGTGACCAAAACTTTAGTATCTTCTGACTTACACTGTCTTCTTCAACATTACAAATTAGTCAGTTGGCAAAGAAAAAAGCAGTTAGAATACTACTAGTTACTGGAAATTATATAGCGCGCTCTCTCTCTCCCTCTCTCTCTCTCTCTCTCTCTCTCTAAACCAATCTCAATTTCTTGCATTAAATAGTTTTGATTAATATGAAAATCACTGTGTTTGAGGAGAGGAGCATACTACACTTAAAGGATTTTCATAATTAGAAACCAGAAAATTTCCACATCTTAGATTTCACTTTTTTGTTAAAGTCTCAGCGTGGAAATAGTAATGCATTTGGTTTGCCCAAATTTGTAATTGCTAAAGGTTTTTAAGTGAAAGCCTGTAATCCAAGTGAACTGCTTATGCATACATCTACCATACAAAAGAATACTGATCAGCTTTCAGTTGGTAAAATGCCTAAGTAGAAATCAACAAGCATGCTAAAATTCAGGTTAAAGCTAATTGCAGTGCAAAATAGTTTTATAAAATTTTAATACTGAGTTTTGGTATTTTAATAGGCTCATGTGTAATATTCAAACAGCTGAGCACAAGTAAGTAAATGCTAGTGGGAAAACATTCTATTATGTAAAATAAAATCATATTGTAACTAGCTTATTTGCTAAAAGCTACCATTTCTAGAAGCTGAATATTTTTTGTACTATACGAAATGTTATTGTTTTGTGTGTGTTACTGAGGAACAAATCAACTTTTAATGTTATTGTTTCCTGTCATATCAAGGTGCGTTTTTACCATACTGGTGTAGCAAGCTGTTCTTAATTTCATCTGAATGCTTGTCACATGCTTCTGGCAACGTATGCTTTAGGCAGGAGAGATTTTGACAAGAAAGCATGCAATTGCATGTTTAACAAGTCTTCAAACTTTGTTTTGAATTTCACCTTTAAAACGAAAAGTATTGAAATAGGCCTATTGTTTGAATAACCCTACTCCATTAAGTACATGAATCTTTACCCCTCCAGGCTATGTTCATTTGCATTTTATCTCTGCCACTCTTCCACACTTTTATTTCACTCTTGACCCTGTTTCTAGGAGATGTGCGAGTAAGAAGTCGGGCAGGATTTGAAACAGAGAGAAGAGGTTCTCATCCATACATTGATTTCCGTATTTTTCACTGTAAGTATTTAAAAGCAGATTAATGACAAATAAACAAAGGCTTCCATTAAGTTTAACTAATGAGCCTCTAAAAATAGTTAGCAGCTTATATAGCAAGACCATTTTTTATATTACTTAAGAAAATCTTTCATGCTACTTCATTACCAAAAATTGAATAAGAAAATCTTCACCACTAAATTTCTGTTTCTAAAAATATAGCTTAAACTTGTATTTATTGAATTTAGACCTGAATTCCTATGGAAATAAAGACTTATCTAAAAATACTGATGTGTATGCTGAGTACTTACTTGGAAGACACAATCAGTTGAGAAGAATACTTTCCTGCTTTTATAAAGCAGCAGAAGGGCCCGGTGCAGGATGATGCTTGAAAAGAATTATTGTACGTTGTTCTTGACCTGATCGTAGTCAGTCAGTATTTCATTTTCTCAAACAGGTAGCTAGACCTTAAATTTTTCACAGACAGACAAATCTAAAATAGAGATTAAAGTGTTATAAGCAAATAACACACTAATTTTTTTAATTATGGGTTTTAGGAAACACTTTTTTTTCTCAGAGAAGTGTTACAATAAGAATATTTTTGGATAAATTCACTTTTTTTTCTTTACATCCATATTATAACTAAATATATCAGTACTTGTAATATCAAAGCTGCAGTAACCACCATACCTGAATATGCAGCAGAATGCAGATGATGTGTTAATTCAAGGATGCAAATAATATTAACGTATTGTCATGAAGTATCTATACCAATGTTGTATCTACACAATTCTGAGTAGTCTGTGCAACGGTGAGATTTAGAAAAGCTATTTCATGGCAACAAGTGTGGTTGTAATTACCTTATTAATAAAAACCGAGTGGCAGAAACTGTGCTAATTAATAGTCTGATCTTACCTGAAGTTGCTCATTTTTAAAGTAGGTCACTACTTAAATCTAAAACTCTTAAACTCTAAGTTTCATTCAAAAGTTAGTTTCATAAAATAGGTGAGAAAACAAAGTTTGAAGAGTATGATGTATTGAACGTTTAAATAAAGAGGAGAAGGATTCTGTCTCAAGTCCTGATAATTCTGCCAAGAATTAAAAAAAAAAACCTGTAAAAATAGCATGCAATTTATGAATTTTATATACATATATATAAAGATACGTGGCATTTCATGCTGATACAGGAAAATATTAACAGTAGTACTAAAAGAACAGCATGTTAGTCTTGTGTGATATTATTGCCATTGTCAAATTAACTGTATTTTCTATGATACTCATCACGCTGTTTCCGTCCTGACAATTGTGCATTGGGCAGATGAGGAAAAGGATTTTCACACCCTTTCTTCTTGCCCCTACTTGTTCAGGCACAGGCAGCAACTTTTAGCAACATCAACTGTGGTGTCTGATGACAGCAAGGAATGTTGCTAGGAGGCCCAAAAATTCTTCGGCTGTAACTTTCCTCTGGAGTCAGCTGCTGTGGCAGTTCTGAGTTGCCATATTATAGTCAGATTTATTTTGCACTTAAGAATTTTGGCCTGTTGCAGAGTTGATCGTAGACTTCAGACTCCTGCTACTTCATGTAGAGTTTCTTTCCTATAAAGAATAAGGAATTCTCAGGTGAACGAGGGCACATAAGGAATTCAGCCCCATATCCCACAGTACCAGTAAATTATCTGTTCGTTTACAGAATTAAAAAAAAAAAAAAAAAGTTTTCATTCTCCCTGCAATGCTAATTGAGTCCTGATCAGTGTTTCCCTAATAGTTTTAGGCAAAAGTTGTAGTATCTTGCTACTAGACTGCAGGTAGAGAGGAGTTGTGGAACCTGATCAGACCTGATTCTTGGGATCCTTATTTATTTTTTCCTCTTGTAACTCCAGAAGAATTTTGCCATATTCAGCTGTGGGGCTGAAAAATGGTCAACCGTGAGAGGAGCCAGTCAAGCTAAAACATGTTCTCCTTTGCTTGGAGCAAAAACTGCGCTGAAATGGGTCTCTTCTACAGCAGAGGCAGACTAAGGCATCTGGTTGTTGTCCTTTTTTTCCCTCTCCACAACAGCTACATACCGAACATCAGTAATGCATGGCTATGTTTCCTTCATGGTGTTTGTGAAGTTTCATTGTAACTTTCATCTGTTATTGACTAACTCTACAATGTGTTTCTCAAAATTTTGCAATGATTATTGCTTACCTCTTTTACAGATGACATATCATGGCTGTCATTCACAGTGTTGAAGCATTATTGCCGTTTTATATTTTGCTTAGCTAATTTTTGTTGTTTAGCATCATTTTCTTTTTTTTCTCAGTGATGTTTTGTGGAGAACGTCCAAGTCTTTCAGAAAGTTGAGCCAATAAACTGCTGATTAGTTTTTCCAATGTTTTATTAATAGACTCTTAATCCAAACTTTTATTGATAGGTTTGAAGAGTACAGAATTTTAAACGCATGACTGCATTTTCAGAAAGCTACTGGTGTTTTTTTTTTTGGGGGGAGGAGGTTGAAAATCAATCATTTTTCTTTTTAATACTATTTTCATTTGCAACTTCAACTTGCGTTGCCAAATACCAAAGTAAACCTTGTTAACATCTCAAGATCACTTCTATTTCTTCTTAAGGATTATAAGCTCAGCGTCTGCATCTTCATCCCAGCATTCTGTAATTGGTATATGAATATTCAACTCTCTAAATTGGCTAGAAGTATTCTTACCTGTAACTTCTTTCTAGGAAAACCGGTTGTAAAGTGACTGCTGGAAAAATGTTTTTGTTTCTGTTGTTGTTAGAGATAGTAATGTGGGAGACACATCTGCGGATTATGAATGCAAGATTTGACTGATGGTCAAACTACATTTTTTGGGTGCCAGCTTTTCTTCTACGCTGTACGCTGTTCCAGGAATCACATTTTGCTAGCTCTTCACAGGAACTCATCAGAAAGAACAGCGCAATAAACAGGTTTTTGTTTGAACAAGACTACATCCTGCCACATGGGAAAAGTCAGTATTGTGTCCCACGTGTTGGTTGGTAATCAGTTGTCACTGGGACGGCAATTAGTAGTTTATCTGTTACTGTCATCTGTTGATTATGTTTCTGTGGAACCGTGGGCAAGTTAGCAGCTAAAGGCTGTGGATTCTGGAGAAGGGAGAGCAGCCACATAACTTCCTTCCTCAGAAGTAAATTAAATGTAATTTTTGTTCAGTGGATATACATTTTTCACAGTTACACAGTAAACTGCATATACTTTAACAGTATTTTACTTATTTGAATGTAGAGCACTGAATCTACATTGCACTCCTCAGGTAACAAGTTTGACGTTTTACTGTCTGACTACCATCATGTGCAATTTGATTGTCGGGGAAGTTACTGAAAAAGTGATTGCAGTGGTTATGGTCATTCTCCTTCTCTGGTGGTTTATGAATAGGCTACAGTTAAAGTGGTTGCTTTTTGAATTGTTTCTGAACAATTTAATGTCAACAGATTACATTGATAAAAGCTGCTGCAAAACGAAATACGTGCTAGAATAATTAGTAAATGATAGTATGTGAATGCTTCCTTTTTAAAAATAGCAAACCAACAATAAAGCTTTGGGTTTTTGTTTTCTGGTTATTGAGAGGTTATCAGTAAAGTTGAATTTGTTAAAATGTATGCATGTATATATGTGCGTATAGATACTTTGTGTTTGTGAAGACTCTTTGGCATATACAAACAGAATATATTGTGTACTCTCATCACTGTTCATCTGAGAAAAATCAGTGAATATGCTCAGTGAGGTGCACAATATGTTACAGTGGGGAAATGAAGCCAAAATGAATAAGATAACAAACAAAATCATGAAGCATCTTATGCAGATACAACTTAATACTTATAAAATTCCTTTTTGGGAAAAGGTTGTTGGGTATGGTCTGGAAGAAACAGATAACAAACAAACAAACAAAAAACTTTGGTCTTGTGGAGAGCAAACTTTTTTTTTCTTCTTGCCTTTCCTTTTGTATCTGCATGAGAACAGATAAGATCTTGTCAAAAGACTATCACAACTCTCTCATGCCACTGTAGTCTGAGCGTATTTGTACAAGATGATGGTGATGTTGCCAACACGCGGCTCTATTTTGTGTTCCAGAGATAACTGAGTATGTCACATCTGCAAGTTAAAATATCTTAGAAGTAAGAGAAGATTTTTGAGTTAATCAGTATGTTTCTGTAAACATTTAGGAATGACTCAGTTTTGAATCAAATTGGTGCTTACAGTACAGAGATACATCCTGGAGAGAAAACGTGATTGGAGCTCGCTGACATCACTGAGATATAGATAGATGTCTTCTCCCTGGCTGCATTCGGAGCCTTCTTTATAGTGGAAAGGAAGAGTTCAGGTGACTTGCATTGGCGATGTATAAATCTGATTCTCTTTGAGTGCAAAGACATGAAGAAATGCCAGATTTTATCTTTGGTGTACAACTTTCAGACAAAGATAAGAGTGGATAAATACACTGAACGTTGTATCTGCTACTTTGAGATCTGGCAAGTGTCAGCATCGGCTGTTTTCAGTGTTGCTTTGAACTTGCCTCGTTCACAAATCATTGAAAAGATATACCTTGGACAGTGAAGTAGACTTACCTTAGCTGAAAGGCCAGAAGTCAAATGAGGAAGAAGAATTCAAGTCCAAATTGATTGCCTTAAAGAGTTTGGGAGATCCGTAACAGTACCTGAACATGCTTTTGACTGTCATCTGGAGGCTAAGATAAAATGAGCACAGCCCAGAAGAAATTGAATGCTCATTTTTATTTCATTAAAATAGAGGAATTACTGAGCTGAATTTGTTGAACAGGAAAGAAAGTTATTCTTAAATGTTCTACTGTGAAGAAAGGCAAATTTCCCAACAAATAAAATCATGTGAGGAGATTCCTGTGTGGTGAGAGGTTGATTTAAGTATTTTATTTCCGTGTGAAAATACCAGCACTAAGGACTGAAAGGCTCACACTCAAGAGATTTCTCTGAAAGCTGCCTTTCTGTGCAGGACACATTCTGAAATTAGCATCTCTTTTTTAGCAATCCAGATTATGAATATAGTTTTTCTCGTTCAGATGAGAGAGATTTTTACTTTAAATTAGTGTAGACAGTGCAATCACTCAAGGGAAGTTGCAAAAGCCTAGTCATGGGAAGATCTAAAAAGAGCTTTGGTCAAAATAAAACAGTGAAATTAAACTTGAAATCCAAGTATATTTTTGTAAGCTTGGTTAAGGAAGATTTCCATGTAAAAGCTTCCAGTTAAGAATACAGGACAGATATATATGTATTTTGCTATCATAGATGGTTATTTTATCTACAAATTCCTCAAGTTTCTGAAAAACAGCGTGTGCTCTGGAGTCTTGCACTGGTACAGCGCAGTGTTTATTGCTGAGGTAAGTTTGACCTTAGAAGAAGACACAACCACATTCTATTTTTTTCACATCTTTTTGAACCTCTCTAATGTGTTCATTTTTCCAGGTAGTTTATTTTTAAAGTCGTACTTAGAGCCAAGTTTGCCATCATAAAAAAAAAAGCATGCATTCTTTTGTTTTTGTCTGTTCCCCATGTGACTTTTCTACTTACAGTCATGCAGCCTTTTAAAGGAATTCTCCTTTTTCTGTCAACCAGTATGTTTCTTTTTTGAATTCTTCTTTCATTTGTGTGTGTGGGGAAGAAAGGCCAAAAAGAATTACTTGATAGTTTTGTCATTCCATTGTCATGGAACTGAAGAATTATAGAACACAAAAGAGTGGGTGTTTTCTTGGAAGACATCTAGAAAAAAAGATCTGGTGATTATTGTCTGGAGTATATTATCCTTGTTTTGGGAGAAGACTTGAACCATTATGTTGTCATGTGTTCTTGTTTCTTCTTCAAGAGCATTAACATCTCAACACTGGCGAGACTTAAGTATAACTTTTTTTCCCCCCCAAGGAATAATAGTGTATTCTGATGATACTCAGCTAAATATTTTCCTTCAATGAAGTTTATTGGTTTACACTATACTGGTGTGAGCTACAGATTTGCCTTGCCCTGTAGATGGAGTCAGGTCAAAGAAAGAAAGTATGTAACTACAAGATTGCTGGGGTTATGATTCGGTATATTGATAGGAGAAGAGTATGTCTTATGCGTACTGTTCCCTAGTTCTCAGATAATTATAAAATGTTATGCAGTCCAGCACAGGAGTTCCATTGCTCAATTCACTTAATTTTATATTGTGCCTGTGGTATTTACAAAGATTGAGGAGCCAAAATTCAAAAGAATTATATGGATAGAGTCCTTTTAGATATCTTTTCATAGTGTTTTCTTTACACTTTTGGTGCTGTGTTATTTAAAGGAATACAATACCTTTGGTGACTTGGCATTTAATTTGTACTGCAGTAGTAAAATTCCTGTACTTTGAGTCATTTCTCTCAAATTCTTTGCTTTGAGCAGAGAGTTGGTCCAAAGAGTTATGAGAAGTCTCATCCATCCTGAAGTATTCTGATGGTCTGTGGCTTTTATACTTTGCTAAAACAGTATTTTATTCTGCAAGATTCTTCAGAGAGGGGATTATCTTCCACGATCATGGTGTCTAATGGTTGTACTTGGTCATTGGGAGATATCTGTCTGCTAGCGTTTCTACTAGATTGGTAGTACTGCTAGAGTTTCTTGAAAGTTAATTCCTTTTTTTTATTCCAGTCAGTCAGATGACACTTGCAAAGCCATGTTTCTTTCACTAATCCTTAATCCGTAGCATAATTTTCAGTGATCATTTAATTAAAAAAAAAAGTGTGAATGTGTACACAAATGCATACATAGGATACCTTAAAACAGTTTGACCTGACTTTCTTTTAAGAGGTGATCTATTGCCTTACAATGATGCTAACAGGGCTTAAGAGTGGATCTAAGGAAGTATAACAATGTAATTTAGACACCAGTAATCTATATATAGGGACTTTAAAGTCCTTCTGAAATTGTATCTCACAAATTAAATCATAGATTTTATTAATGACTCTGATATCAAATGCCTTAAAAGTACTTAAAAATGCAAACTATGACAGTGAAAACCTTAATGTAGAGCTAAACAGGACTCAAAGAAAAAAGAGAGATCTAATGTAATGCACTTCCTAACGGTTTGATGGGAATAGATGTGAAATTAGAATGCTTATGGGTCCCTCTAGTGGTGTGAAGTGCTAGGTAATACTTTCGAATTGTTCATAAATAGAAAATGATTTGTATCTTGGAAGACCTTAGAAATACAGTTACAGTTGTCATGTGAAATTGAATATTTCTTTCCCATATATTTACAGGTAGTGGAAAATTTCTTTTAGTATCTCAAGGCTTGTGATATCTGCTATGTAAAAATAATGAAAAGAATAGCTAAGTAAATCTGTAGTTGTCTTTACTATACCAAAATTGTGAGATGTTCCATGAAGAGAAAAGAGATTCTCTGTAGTTCATTTTTTTAGAAGAAGAATCTCCTCTGGTGGACCTGTGCACCTCAAACTTCAGTTTGATATTCAAACATAAGAAATATTCACACACAAGAAAGATCCACCCTTTCACTTCTTTTATTATACACCTCAAATTTATTTTTTTTTCTGTTAGTGGCAGAGATATCAGATATCCTCGGTTAAACTCTTTCTACTGATAATAGTAAAAATAAATAAATTTTATCATGGATAATTTCATATTTATGTTTCAGGCTGTAGCATGGAAGATGTAGAGGTAAAGTTCATGTGCTGGACTGCCTTGTTTTGACGAAAACCCCATCAGAGGCTAGGAGTCATTATCTTTGCATTGAAAGAATTGGGTTTGCTAGGATTTAAGGCTTCTATGAATAAGAAATTAAACTATTAAGTTATCATTACTCCTTTCATTCTTTTTCCTTACTGTACAAAAGTTGCAAACATTGAGAATAAATATATCAAACATTGAGAATAAATATATTAATCTGTAGGTGGCTTTGATTGTTTTTCCCTATTTTGTATTTTTATTTCAACACAAGAAAAAAAATCTAATATCCCTGTGAAATGTGATAAATTTTCTTTCAGTTTTTCTTGAAGTAGAACACACCTGAAAGAGCGGGAAAAGATTAGACTCCGCATCTTGGAATGCAGATGAAACCTGTTGCACGAAGGCAACTTGCATAACTTAATATTTTTGATGTTTATTCATAACATTTTGCTAAAATAATAATTGTTTACCAACATCAGTTAATTTTTCTTTATTTTAGAGTATTTCAGATTTTTTGTCCTATTCGCATCTCATTTCTAGATGCCTGGAAACAAGAATGACTGTCTTAATAAATAAATAAACGAATTTAGAAGCAAAAAATATATTGGATGGTATTCTAACTTTAAGTGGGGAATGAACCAAAAAAGGAAGAACGTCATAGGAGAGCTGCTGTTGACTAGGCACAAAGACCTACAGTTTCTGTCTTCAGGTTTCTTGCATCAAAGCTGGTTCTGAATAATGTAGCTTCCTTCTTAGCATTTCCAGCATCCTGACTTTGCTTTCATGTCATGTACTTATTTATTTTATCATTCTAATTTATCCTTATACTGTCCTTTATCTCTTAAGAACAAATGCTCAGGATTAGACATTAGAAAGGCATTTAGCACACGGAAAGCTCATGAAATGAAGCAAATGAAATGAAGGACGTTTGGGCTGGGAGGAGGAATGTTTTCATGCCATGTCTAGAGCAAACATAATGCACTCTTCCATTACAAATGGAAAGAAAATAAAGCTGTTTTGGTGCCCTGTGTTTTTTTATCTTTTATTTTATTTTAAAATAAATATTTTATATTTTAAAATATATCTGAAATTAGCAAAAAATGTCAGCCCACCCTCTTCTATCATTGGTCATAAAACTACATGTTAATCATATATATAAAGGGAAAACAAGTTTCTATTGCATGGTTGCATCATTCACGCTTTACCAGTCCTTCCCATGAACTTGTCTTTGCTGGTCTTCCAGAACTTACAAAAGGATTTTTTTTTTATTTTTATTTCTATGTTATCTTTATAATAATACTTTATGACAAAAACGGAGCTGCAAGTATGGATGCTATCAGTGTTACTGCAGCTTAAAAATCTTTTTTTTTTCTTCCTTGAAAGCTAGCTATTTTCTTTTTCAGCCTCCTTTTTAAATTAATTACCTGTCAAACCTCCACATCTGACTCACCTATCCCAAATCATTCCCTATCAAATGTTTAACTATTTTAGGGAGATCAGTTCACTTGCTGGGTTGGTGTAGTCCCCCTGAATCGGGTATTCTGGAAGTACAGAATCTGGAAGGGCTCAAAATCTCTCATTTGGAAGTTACTCTGATCATTGGAGATCTAAATGGTGGGATGGTTGGTCGAGCTGTTAGTACCTTCAGCTGAACTGGGGATATACGTGTGGAATGAACAGTAGTTCAAAGGGAAATGCCAAGTCCTGCACCTCAGGAGGAACAGCCCCAAGGCACCAGCACATGCACAGGAAGCATTTCTTCACTGTGTGGGTGACCGAGCACTGGCACAGGTTGCCCAGAGAGGTTGTGGAGTCTCCCTCCTTGGAGATCCCCTTGGAGATCCTCAAAGCCACCCGGACATAGGCCTGGGCAGCCTGCTCTGGGTGGCCCTACGTGAGCAGGGGGTTGGACCGGATGGCTGCAGAGGTCCCTTCTAGCCTCCAGCCACCTTGTGGGGCTGTAATAGCAGTATTGCTGCCTAGAAAGCTGGAATGAAGTGGGCTTTGTTGTAGCTTGCTTGAGTTACATCAAGTGGAGCAGTGCTTTCCAGAACCACAAAATGGTTGGAGGCTGGACTTTTTTTCTTTTAGTAAATAAGGGGGAGGAATAAAATAATATGTACAGGTCGTGGTTTATGAACTGTACAAACTCATAATTTAGAGGTGAAAATTATTTTGAAGTTGAATCTCACTAGTGTATTGCAAAGTAAAGCGTAATGACTGTTCAGCTTCGCAGGAAACTGCATTTCCTTTGAAAATTTAATTTTTCTGTACCCACATAGTGAGAAAAACTATTGAAATTTGTGCAAATCCCCTCAAATGACTTACAAATGTGAAAATAGGTGGAACGTAGGGACAGGCAGCTGAATGATCATGTTTTGTTTTCTGTTTTGTGCTTTGCTGTTAAAAATTTGGTTTACTTGTGTTACCTGCACTGTGCTGCTGTTCTAGCAAAGACTGAGTGGCATCTATGAAAGAGGTACTTGTAGCATGACATCAGAAGTAGCTTTTTGTTAACTACAGATCTGTAAAAAGACTTCCTATGACCAAGAAAACTATTTGTACTTCTGGAAGATTTTTCCTATTGAAGGATGTTGTTTTACTGAGATTTAGTGAAATTCCTGGACTTTGTATATAGATTTATGGACATTTTAGATAATTCCGTGACCAAAATGTAACCATTTTATATTGTTTTATTTCAAACCAAACGACCTCAGGTCTGAAATTTGGATTTTAAGCAACTAGGTCAAGATTAAGAGGGAAGAACTTGGAAACCTATGCTCTGTTAGCAGGAACAGTTACATTGCTGCCTGCTTCTGTGTTCTGCAGGACTGACGGTGCCTCAGACTGTACCCTGATGTTAACAAACTCGGTTAAAAATACTGGCATGGTAACGCATCATGACAGAATCGATTTGCCTTCTGTATGTGAGAATGCTGTTTTATAAGCAAATTTATCATACGTAGTACACCTGCTTACGTAACCTGGCTATACGTATATCAGTGTCTTCAGAGGAAGAGCCCCTGACCTTAATTGTGTTGAGTTGGAGAAAAATATTTCATTTGAAGTTGTCTGTGGTACTCTTAAAAAATGGTGGGAACTTCAGTGTCCTGATAAACTACCTGATGCTTTTCAGCTCTGTCTGAAAGATGATTCCACTTTTGTCCATTAAATTGCTGTTAATTCAGACAATTGATATAAAACGTTACTGCACTTCAGATACTGTATGTTAGTGTAATTCTGTTCTGTTCAGAGATGTTTTATTAGTGTAGACTGGAAATAAATCAAGGAGGTAATGTGGAGCAGAAAGAACGGTGTATTTTCTGCAGGGAGAACAATTTATACAATTAAAGCTTTATCTTGCATATTATCTTGCATAGAATCAAACTGCTCTCACTGCAAACCATCGAGGCTTTTAATTTAGGTCCTTAATAAGGCCACACCTTTGTCTCTAACATATTTTAGGCTGGGCGTTACAACAAATACTACAATGGTTTATTTCACTGATTTCTAATATGCCTTGCTTGTGGAAGGTCAAGAAGTCTTTATTATGTAAGTTGGGTTCACGTTTTTGAGGGTCTGTATTTTTGGAAAACAGTGCATTTACTTCTACTTCCTATCTTAATGTGTTCTTTTCCTTTTAATATACATCTTTTTGGACAAAATGAAGGAACGTCAAAATTATTGACTGTTGGTTGTGCGGAACTACTGTTTGGAGTAATACTGGAAAGAAAGTGAAGGTGAAGTTTGGCCATAAATATTTCAAACTGGAAATATCTGGAACACTGCAAAGAAATGGTAGCTATATGTACTTTGATCTTCAGGTTTCTGAAACAAACGGATCCTTTAACCGTATCAAGGGAAAGTAGTCATAAGCTAGCATGAGTCCTTTGGATAGCTAAGCTGGTTAGTCTAATAAAAGTAAAGCAAAATAGTTGGATTACTCTTTGAAAGGAGACTACAAATACGTTCTGTAGTTGTTACACTGTACTGAGAGAGGAAATTAGATACACTGTGAGAAGAAATGTAGGTCAGTGTGTGATCGTTTCTCTTTTTTCTAGAGAACAGGTTCTGGATAAAATTATCAGGAAAAGTGCCTAAAATACTTGTGTGTTAAAACTTCGCTAGTAAAATTAAGAAAATTTCTGAGCTTTAAAATCTGTGGATCTGTTATTTGTAAATGCTCAAAATCGCTTTTTAACTCCTGCATCAACACATTATTTAGATGGTATATGTGTCCAAGATGATTTGCTAGGGGCATGGATTAGATGTGCATGTGTGACAGCAGTTTTCCAAAAGGAACTTGCTTGCAATATTTGTATTTTTGCACAATTCTGTAATATTTCTGTTCGAATAGTAACAGTGTTCCTTAGAAAGAAACGTTTCATCTATGATTTCAATATTTGTTTTTCTTCACAGGATGCTTAAATGGAAAACTTTCTTTTCTAAGCCATATCTCTGTATTTACTATTCATAGTGATCTCTGTTCATGGCTGAAACATTTGATACACCAAAAAAAAAAAGGCAGTGCAATTGTTGTACCAAACTTCCTTGAACAGTGTTTCTTGGTAAAGGTTTTTTAGAGAGAGTATTTATTTTCTTGTTGTTTTTTTTTAATAGCAAATTCTGAAATTGAAGTGTCTGTGTCTGCAAGAAATGTGAGAAGATTGCTTAGTTTCCAGCGATACCTGAGATCTTCCCGTTTTTTCCGTGGTATCACTGTTCCAAATTCTTCAAACATTTTGGATGATGATTATAATGGACAAGCAAAGGTTGGTTGCTTAATTTTTATCTCTGTTTTATCAAGTTTGTCTTTAAAATGTTTGTTTGCATATAATGATCTCATGTTAAGAGGCAGTGCAAGGAAATACAGTTTTTAAGCATGTATTTTTGTGTTTATGTATGTTTTGTGCATACTTTATATAAAGTCCAGCCAAAGTTATGTGATTTCTGACAAAATCCTTCATCTCCTTCGTGTTTGCTGGGGGAATTTTTACAGCTTACGTGGCTTGCATTTTTTTTTGTTTTTTAAAAAGGTCTAGCGAATCAAGGATGCACCATAATAATTGAAGAAAAAGTGAAGGAAGGAGAATGTATCTGTATTTAAGAAATGTAATGGAACAATTTGGGCAACTTCTTACTCTCCCTCCCCTTTTCCTTTTTAGTCTGATTTGATTAATGACCGTCTGAAGGAGTGACTGACTACTACTGCAAGCTTAATAAAATGTAGTAAATGAAGTTATCAGAAGAATATTACACCAAAATGACTCTTTTTTTATATGCAGTTCTTCAGAAAAGTATGATAGCTGTAATATACTCATGCTATAGTACAGGTAAAGCATGCTGGGAAGACAGGCAATACTAAAAAATTGTTACCAGAATAAAGGGCTAGTGAATTGGTGACAGAGGATGCCGAAGGGGAATGACCAGGCAAAGTTTACAGGTTGTTGAGAGCCCAAAGGCTGTGTGTTCCTACTGATTGTGTATAATACTTTTTGTTAGGAACCCTGACGCAGAAAAGAATAAATATCCTTGTAATACAGCATGTCTGATACTCAGTGTGATCAGGCTGCAGTATAAGAAGAATCTGATAACCTTGAGGATGGATTTAAAAATATACGTGTAATTTAACAGCAGAAATACCTTGTTAATGCTGTTTATTTCTTCTGGTAGCTCAGTTTTAATGGCTGGTGGAGGAAAAACTAGGACATAGCAACAGGATCACAAAACAGCTACTAATTTAATGAGAACATGAGAAACCAAGTATCGATTTTAAAATGTGCTGGACTCTGAGGACTAGAATGTGCTTTGCTCTTCATCCATGTTCATGAAAAAATAGTTTGTGTGGAGTGGCTGTGAAGTGCAATTCCAGTGAGATGCTAAGTGAAAAGCAAGTTTATTAGGAAGAAAGCTTGTTTTATATTCCTAGTAAAAAATCTAGATACTATTTCTTCTGTATGAACAAAAAGGGAAAGAGAGAAAATAAGATAAAGGGCTACTCATGGGTTAACTATTAATGCATTGCAAAAATCTGGAAGAGATTCTGAAACAAAGCATTGGAAGTCATCTTACAGTATTTTGTGATCCATACATCTATTAAAAAGATTACGTGAAATGTCAAGTGTGGGCCTTCGTTAAGATGTCTCAACTTTTTTTGTCTAAACAGAGTTATTCTGTCATACTGCTTCTGTTTATAACCTAATTGTTTTAAAATTGTGTCACTTCTTTTAAGCAAATGACTAAGAGTATGAAGGGGAGATCTCAAACCCATACTGTCAAGACGCTGCTTATATTTCAGTTTTAAAATTTGAGGCACATGTTAAAGTTTTCCAGTAATCAGACAATCATTTTTAATAGTACTTTTTTTATATTGAGATTCTTAAGATTTATATCAGTCTGAAATCTTAAATATTTCCTCTGGGCTATGGGAAGATAGGCATATGCTGAGGAAAACAAAGTTACAGCTTTTGTGTTTTCTTTCAGTGTATGCTGGAGAAGGTTGGAAACTGGAATTTTGATATTTTTCTTTTTGATAGACTGACAAATGGTGAGTTTAGTTTTTCTATTTCACTTGTGTTTTTATCTCTTAGCATAATTTAGCTATTGCTCTTATGTTGTGATGTGATTGCTTGTTCACTCAAAAACACAGATTTCATCAGGTACCATTTTGATTTAATAGCCCTTAATCTAAATTCTAGTTTGCCTTGTCACTCCGTTAAAATGCCATTACTGTCAGTACTGATAATAATCATTGATTTGTAGAAGAGGCCATTGTACTTCGCAGGTGCTGTTTTCTCTTTTTGTACTATAAGTAGTAATTTGATGTAAATTGACAATTAACTTTGCTAATTTAATCTTTTTAAAAAAAATTATGGAATGCTGTTAATTTACGTCTGTGTCCAAAAGGTCAGTTTCACTAAGCAATTATTTTTTGGATAAATTGAATGTTGGGTAGAACAATTTTAATTACTTTAGAAACTATTACTACTCTTTAGTAGACAGCCAGTTACAAAAGAGATTTGTAAATGTGCTGGAAGGGAGAAAGGCTGCTGTAGCGGATAGGGAGAAGTCTTGTATTATAATATGCAGCAATGGAAACTGGATGTTGAATAGAATGGAAGGAGGAGATGAGTCCAACACCAAGGAGACAGGCATGTGTGCCAGTGTGGAAAGCTCTTGGAGCCTGGGCTGTGAATGAAGAGCAGCTGCTGCAGTTCTTTCATCAGTCAAGAGGAGTTGGTAGCAGAGATGCAGTCAGCGTGCTTAAAGTTTGGCAGGAGGAAACAGGAACGAAGTTCCTGAAAGGAAAACATGGCACCAAAAGATAATTTTCTCTGCTGTTTTGTTAAAAGGACGCTTGGCTTAACCTACAGTAAAAGTAGTATCCTCACAGTTTCATTTCATGCAAAGCACGGATATAAAAATGAAAGCAGTGGGGATTCTTACAGATAGGATGTTTATGTAGGTAATTATAAGCTCTGATTAACTGAATGAAAAAAGTTGGGTGCGCAAGCTAAATTGTTTATAAGCATAGTTTATTTCAGATCAGATTACTCCCTTCTGATAAACTAAAGTCCTTCTTTCTATATGGGGCCTTCTCTGTCTGAAATACACTTTTTTTCGGATACCTTTTAATTACTGTCAGTACAGCTTCTATTGCGGGAGCCTTTCTATATTATCCTCTTTGCATTTTAATTTAGTCATTTTAGGAGAACATTTTGAACAGGCAGTCTTGTTCTTGAAAGTTTTTAAGAGGAGAATGCTGTATGCAAAGCTTCGGTGGATGAGCTGCCCTGGACGAGCCTGTGAGAACTACGCTACTCAGTAAATGTTCTTTGAAGAATTGTTTATCTTACTGTGAGGAAGTGGCATACACGTGTCAAGCCTAGTAATAAGCTAGATTTAGCAGACATTTTTGTCTTTTTGTACCTCAGTTTCTGCCCATGCTACATTCCCTAATTCCTGCTAAATGAAGATTGTCAGAGTAAGTGTACCAGAACTAGGTAATCCATCATTACGTATTGTTTGCAGAGTAAATACAAATAATCTGCAAGCTGTTTCAAGTAAACAGTAAGCATGCAGGTTATTTCCCTGGCTCGTACAGTTCTGTTTGTTTTATCACTGCAAGTGATTGTAATATTATAGCTATGAGTAGGCAAAGTACATTGTAAGCTTGTAATAGTATGCATTTCCTAGAGAAATGTAAACATTTTTTCTTTGGTTTTTGGGTTGAGTAAGGAGTAGCTTCACAAAAAGAAAAGACACAAGATTGCATATGTGCAGTGTACACGAATTGACAGTGTTGACTGGCTTTTATGTTTGCCTGACTGTTCTTGTATTCCTTTTAAACCTGTGTGTCCGTTTATAAAAATCGTGATGCGACGTACCACAAAACTGAATACTGCTTTAACAGATTTGCACGTTGAAATTTTTTGCTTTTTTAATGTTTGGTAATATTTTCCTCTTACCAGCTGATTTGGTGATTGCTACAGGAGATAGCTGATGGAATCTTGTTATGCAATAAAATTTAAGTATTTACCTTAAGTTGGTTTAGAGAAATCTGCTTGTGTAATTTTTGTCACCAATTTGTTTGAAATACATTTCTTGTGAAAGTCACTGATTTCATGACTTCCAATGAATTAGTATTTTCATCTTATTTTTAGGAAACAGTCTAGTCAGCTTAACCTTTCATCTGTTTAATCTTCATGGACTAATTGAACACTTCCAGTTAGATACGATGAAACTTCGTAGATTTTTGGGTAAATACAGCTTTTTATTATGATGAATATTGCTGTTTATCCACATTTTTATACTTTAATTGAAGTGCTGGTTATAGTTTAGTAATAAGGTTTGAAGAGTACTGATCCAGTCCAGATTGTACAGTCATTTGAAGTACATTGACTGAGAGAAAATCTCTCAAAGTTTCTGTGAGTATAGAAATCTGTTAAAATCAAGCAAGTATTGACAAGTTGAGTAGCTTCATAGCAGATGCTGTGTTGTATTTGTTAAATCTAAATCATCAGGAATATATGTGAATTCATTCATGTGGCATTTTTATTGAGAAAGGATAGACTGTTCCTTTCTTTGGTTTGATCTTCAGTCAGGTTTTAGTCTTCATTTCTGAAGTTCTCAATATAGTTTCCTAACAATGCTGATCATACCCATGTTGGCAATACCTAACAGTGCCAATTCGATGCTGTCTCTTGCTTGTTCAAGCCCTTGTACAAATATTCACTGTACTGCAGACATACTGCCTCCAGGGACAGAGTACGAGACAACGTTACGAGGACGTTTGGGCCTGTGGCAGTGCAGTGCTTCAGTAGGAAGATCTGTAAATACGAAGTGGAGTATTCAAACCAAGCGGTACTTCCACTTGACAGCTGAAGGAGCTGTCTTTTTGCATCCTCATGGCCCAGACACAGACCCTGGTGTGAGGTGTCCTTCACTCGGTTCTTGTGTGATGGTACTTTTATTTAATTTGGTGGAGTGGGATGCTGATTTTTAACTGAGCAGGAGAAAGAGGTTTCAGGTCCCTCTTAGCAGGCTTTCACGGCTTCAGAGAAAACAATATTGTGGTTCCAAAGCTCGTCATTTAACGAGAAGAGAAACCACATTCAGAAGGCTTTTCTCCCCTTTCAAGTAAGGGAATACTTTTGTTCTCATCGCTGAATTCTCTTTCTACTTCATAAATTTTATCGGTTCTGTCATGACTTTACTGTTGTTTTAAAGTGGACTCAACTCCTCCCAGTTCCAAAAAAATAGAGCAGCTGACCTTGGGAATTGATATATTGCAGTGTGAAGAAAGCGGTTGTAGAAATCTGGTCTTAAGCTGCTCACGTTGTAACTGTGTTTTGTCTTTGTCACCTTGCTTGCCTCCTGGTTAGCTGAGATTTAGCAAAAGATTATTTTACTTAAAACAGACTGTGGAAGAAGGCAAATTTTTATTCTATCATGGAAATTCACCACCTTCCTGTTTTTGTTGATGCCTTCTACTTAACAGCAGTAACAAAAACGTTTCTTAGCTCTGTCCCTGCCCATCTGTGCAATCAAGCAACCTTTCTTCCAAATACAGCTCATTAGCATGAACCTAAATCATTCTTTTGCTACCTTTTATACCTTGTTCCAAAGCAATCTGAAGGTCAAATTCCAGAAGATTAAGACAGTTCAAGTGTTCCCTGGTGCCACACTAAATCCACTTCAAGAACTTATTGGGATTTTTTTAATAATGAGAGAAATCTAAATTTAGTCCTTGATGGGATCTTAACATTTCATTTCTGTGTGTGTATATATATATTACATATCTATATGTGTATATATCTATACACACATGGTCTTTCTGTGATTTCCAAAAGTTACCTGGAGATCTGTCATCTTCTGTTTGTTCTCAATTTCTTATTCCGGACTCAGAGAGAGAAAATATAAGGTACTACATGCCTGGAAACATATGGTTGAAGTGCCATTCTAATTCTGGCAAACCAGAATCAAAATACTATCCTAGGTCTACTTTCTTGAAGTAAGTTAGGAAAATTGTGGACTATAAGTAAACAGGACCAGCTTATGAATCCATAAAATTCGAGGAGTAAGCCAAGGACCTCTTCAGTCATGCAGTGAACATAAAAAATACGTGAAAGGGAGTTCTACCTCAGGTTAATGGAGTGCAAAGATGCTTTTCTTTATTATTGTCCATATGAGGTGTCAACTATGCATTGGATGCTCTTGAGATCACACAATGGTTACAGTACTTTAACTTTTCATGAGCCACAAATCTTCAGAAATACCACGGCAGTAATACTTTAATATTACAGTCAATTACATGGACGGTGCTGGCTTGTAAACTGAGTAGGAAAAGAGATTTGGATGGGAATGGCAGACTGTAGTCAGCCAGGAAAATGTTCTTTCAAAGTTTACTTGAAAGAACTAATGCATCATCAGGCAAAACTCTGCAATTTAGAATATAATTTGATTGCTGTACTTCAGATCTTCTCTCCCTCCATCCCTTTAAACGTTACAGTTCTTGTACTCTAAAGGACATCCACATTAGCTTAACTACATAAAATATTCTACTTGCAGTGCTGAAAGACAGGAAGATGGAGGAGAGTAGCAAAGCAAGGAAGAAATTAAATAGGAAATAGTAAATCTAGGAGTGGTTAATCAGACCATGGTCTAAATTAAATTATTTTCTAAACTGTACATAGGCTTAAATTTATTTGAGTGAAAGTATGAGAAAATGCCTAAACCATGTAGAGGTGTCTTCCCACAACTGCTTCCTGAAGGAGAAAGAAAAGCACTTAATATGACAATAAAACGCTGCCTAATTCCTCTGCTTTGAAGGCATGATATTAAGCCATCCTGATGCTCCATTTAATAGTATCTTCATTTTGTATTCCAGGTTGCCTCAACATTCAGGCAGGCTAGGTTTTCAAAGGGAGACTTTCCTGGAAAGTTCTTAAAGTCAAAGTATCTCAGATAATATACTGACTTCAAGTTGTATAATTTTTGCTCTGAGATGACTTTACATGTAGTTGATTTCTTTTAGAAAATACAGTTTGCTCACATAAAAATCTTTTATACTTAGGTGTTAGTTCAACTGACAATTTATTGACTTTGACACTTTTATGTATGTGTAACCTGTGATATTGCATATTTCTGTGTCTAACAAGGACATAAAATGGTACTTGAAAAAATTGCTATTTTATTTAAATTTGGATATTTGTTATTTTCCTGCAGTTATGGTTCAAGAAGATTATCACAGTCAAAATCCTTATCATAATGCAGTTCATGCTGCTGATGTGACTCAGGCCATGCACTGTTATTTACAAGAGCCTAAGGTAAGGGAGCATTCTCGATTTTACATCACATGTAAATATAGTAATATATTTATTTCTGCATGTGTATAAGTGGTTTGTGTGCACATACACGCGTGTATTGCATGTGCACATACACTCCTTTTAAAGCAAAAAAAAAAAAGCAACAACAGCCTCTTTCCCTCAAACCCAAAACCCACTTTTTGAACAGGTGGTGGAACAGGAGGACAAAAGGAGCAGAGGGGAAGATCTCCGTGTTGCTGAGGCTGTGTTTTCACACTTAGTAGTGTGCTTTTCTTTTTTTTTTTTTCTTTTGAGCTGGCATTGTCTTTTGTGTGACTTCATTGTGAACCAGATGAGCAAATTGATTAAGTTTGCAGCTGTTTAGCATAGAGCTGTGCCCAAAGACATTTACATAGAATTGCAGCCTGAGTCAGAGCTGGCAATAATAAACTGTGTATTCATGGTTTTTTTTTACCTTTTTTTTTTCCACTCTAGAAACTACTGTTACTCTTGTTTGGCTCATCTTTGGTGTTAATGAATAATATGCTTCTGCTAAAGGCACATCATAGCAAGATATCAAGAGTATGCTTTTGCTTCCTTTTAGGAAAAGCAAAGAAGGAAAACATGCAGTGTGACAGACCTCAAGGAGCTGAGCTAGTTCAGGGTTTGCTCCGTATTACTTGGTCTGCTGGCAGTCTGTTGTAAACGAGTTAGACAATTTCAGGGATAAATCATAAAATCACAGAATGGCTTGGGTTGGAAGGGACCTCAAAGATCATCTAGTACCAAACACCCCTGCCATGGGCAGGGATGGCACACACCAGACCAGGTTGCCCAGGGCCTCATCCAACCTGGCCTTGAACACCTCCAGGGATGGGGCATCTACAACCTCACTGGGAACCCTGTTCCAGGGCCTCACAACCTTCTGAGTGAAGAATTTCCTCCTAACCTCTAATATAAATATTCCCTCTTTTAGTTTAAAACCTTCCAACCTTGTCCTGTCGCTATCTGACTGAGCAAATAGTCCCTCTCCATCCTTTTTATAAGCCTCCTTTAAGTATTGAAAAGCTGCAATGAGGTCACCCCAGAGCCTTCTCTTCTCCAGGCAGAACAGCCCCAGCTTTCTCAGCCTTTCTCCATAGGAGAGGTGCTCCAGCCCTCTGAGCGTGTTCATGGCCCTCCTTGGACCTGCTCTAACAGCTCCACATCCTTCTGGTGCTGGGACCCCAGACCTGGATGCAGCACTCAAGGTGGGGCCTCAAGAAGGCAGAGCAGAGGGGGACAATCCCCTCCCTCGCCCTGCTGCCCACCCCTCTGGTGATGCAGCCCAGGATGCAGTTGGCCTTCTGGGCTGCAAGCACACACTGCTGGCTCATGTCGAGCTTTTTGTCCACCAGAACCCCCAAGTCCTTCTCTGCAGGGCTGCTCTCAGTGAGTTCTTCTCCCCGTCTGTGCTCTTGTCCAGGCTTGCCCCAACTCAGGTGCAGCACCTTGCACTTGGACTTGTTGAACCTCATTAGGTTCTTGTGGGTCCCAGGTCTCCAGCCTGTCCAGGTCCCTTTGGATTTCATCCCTTCCTTCTGTTGTATCGACTGCACCACTCAGCTTGGTGTCATCTGCAAACTTGCTGAGGGTACGCAATCCTCAGCAATAAATCCTGTCCTTTTTATTAAATCAATGCAAACTGTAGTACTCTGTAGCCAGAGTGAGATAAGGTATTTATCTTGATGCCAATTATCACTAGTTTGGTATTCTCTTGAAAACAATGCCTCTTTATTCTGTTTCTGAAGTAAAAACAAATAAGTGCTGGTTCCAGGGACATTTTTAGAGGCTCTTTACCCACTCCCACTGTTTCTCAGTGTTGCTCTCAGATCAGTTGTTGGGGCAGTGAGACAGGTCACAGAACTGATGCGTATCAGTTATATTTATGGCATGCAGTTTGGAGTCTGTGAGCATTTATTATTTAATACTCATGATGAAAGTTTTGTAATGCTTCTGGTAGAAGTATGGACTTTTCTGAAACATACATAGCTACTGGTTCTGTTGTACCCAAATGCATTGTAAACCTATGAGGCGTGATAGACGGCAAATGCAAAAGGGAATAAAAACTCCTGTCCTCGCAGGGGGTTTGCTGCACTTCATTTTTGTACAGGTCATACTATCCTCTGTTTGAATGCAAGCTAGACATTGATACTGAGTTTAACCCAAACTTCCCAACCAGAAGTAGTAGCGGGAAGAGTATCTAAGAACAGTGAAAAGAAGACTATGCAGTCGCATGCTGAGTTAATTAATTAACATGCACGTGCTTCTAGAAAATGTTTATCTTCAGCAGACTTTCTTCCTTCAGTTCTTTTCCCAGTAGGCTTTGAAATAAAATTGTGCAAAAGAGTAGAAATCTGCTCTGAATGGTTCTTAAGGCTTCTAAAGTGTTAGCTGCTTCTTTCTAAGGTGACAGTATTTTTTTAAAATATAGAATGTATTTAAAGCAGTCTCTGTGCATACAGACAGACTGGGTAAATGAGAGAAAGCTCGCTTTAAGAATTTGCTGCTTTTAACAGGATCTGTTTAGAAATAGCAATTCATTGCCAACCAGAAAGTACCGTTTTCTGTGCCAGCATTTTCTGACTGAACCTTGACATTCAGAAAGAAGAGTGCTTAAACCATTGAAATTTTTGTAGCTTTTTTCCCCCTACAAAATACTTGGGAATCAGTGGAATCTTGGGTTTACATCATTAAATTTCCTCAGAATTCCTATTTGCTTTTAATTACTAAAAAGAAAACCAAAAATGTGACACCTGTGCACCTATTTTAGGGGGTTATGCTTGCACTGTTGACAGAATTACATTTGTTGTTATCTTACAGCTTTCCCAATCCTTAACTCCATGGGATGTTCTGCTCAGTTTAATTGCAGCTGCCACACATGATTTGGATCACCCAGGCGTTAATCAACCTTTCCTAATTAAAACAAACCATTACTTAGCAACTTTGTATAAGGTAAGGAGAAAATTGGTTGTTTTGTGAAAAACAGATTTGGAGAGTTCCTGAGGAGTAGAGACAAGGAATATAAATTGTGATGTCTTTAGCTAGTTGTAGGTGTGAATTTGAGAGTGTTTCCATGCCACTGGGATAAAAATGTGCAAGCTATCAAAGTATTCAGGATGTGAGAGTTCTAATCCCCTTCAAAACCAACCAACCAAACCTCCCTCTGTGGTACAGCTCTTAGTGTGAAGCTATTCAATCCTTTTAAGACCTAAAGTCATTGACATCTGTGATACCACTTTCATTTGCAGAATACCTCAGTACTGGAGAACCATCACTGGAGATCAGCAGTGGGGTTGCTGAGAGAGTCTGGTTTATTTGCACATATGTCATTGGAAAACAGGTATGGTTTATACAAAATAATATAGATCAGTTTAAGATGCAAGTAAGCCATCACTTAAGAAAGAATAAAATATTGCATGGCAGTTCATAATTTACATTTTGCATTCAGATCTATTTTAAGAATTATCAGATACCATGCTACTGGAGTAGGGGATTTCATGGTGCAATGTTAGATTTGGAAAACAACATCTACTGTGAGCACACTATAGAGATGCGTTCGTGTAGTTAAGCACCTGTTTACATTAATTTATATTAAACCTGGCAGCCTTTTCTCATTCTGTCACTGCAATTGCAGTTCAAAATAGACCTTTTTCACCTACTTTAGCAATCAATACACATTAAACAATTTGTGCATGTTTAAGGAAAAACAAACAAAAAAGCTAAAAACTGTTTTCATCTTTCTGAAAGCTGCTGATGAAATGTTCTGATATTTCTATGGTTGTTGTAGGAAGAGAAATTAAAAAAAGAAACCATCCTGTGAAAATACTGATCAGTAAGCTTGTGACTTGAATTTGTATTATAATGAATATGATAAGGAAGACATGTAAATGTAGTGATGGCTGCTATTCTTAATTGCTATGCTGTCTGAATGCTCGGTATCGCTAATTACTACAGGCAGCTGATGGAAAGCCAGATAGGTGATCTCATTCTTGCCACAGACATCAGTCAGCAAAATGAGTATCTGTCCATGTTCCGATCCCACTTGGATAGAGGAGACCTATGCTTAGAGGACGCAAACCATCGTCACTTCATTTTACAGGTGACCTTTTTTTGCTAATATTTTTGAAAATATGATTTTAACTAGAAAAAAAATAAAGTGGTAAATACTACTAGTTCTAGGCTATATTTTTACTTTCAAAATGAAGTAGAAATAGCCTTAGTCATTTTGTTTCATTGCAAAAAGCTTGTTCCCTCCACTTCTCTCCCTCTCTCCCATTACTTCTCCCAAGTGATTTCACATGTTGGTAGGTAACTTGGATGTACTAAACTAAGGAGAAATACATCTTCAAGACAAGAATTAGTTCTTCTGGTGACTCTAGTGTAGTCTCAGTACCATGAAATGCTTTCTCAGAATGTATTTCAGGGAAAAAAAAGAAAAAAAGCGCTATTGTTGTGAATCAGCTTCATAGCATCAGCTTCAACTTCATAGAAAATTTTATGACTAGGTTCATTGTGTGGACTGTAAGAGAAAATGGACAGATGAGAAGTTCTTTCCTGTGCGAACTATTAATAAATATGTGAACTTCAGAGCTAGAAATGCAAAATCCTGTTTGCTTTTACTGAAGTTTCTTTTTCTGAATTCGTTGCTGTCTCCTGTATTACTGAATAAACTAAGTGTAGTGCCCCTGAAATACTTTGACTTGACTCAATTTTCCTATTGCTCAGAAATGATAATGAGATCTGATAGTTTCCTGAGTGTTTTTTAAGTATGATTATGGAACATAAACTTGAGGGAAGCACAAATGGTAGGTAGGTTTGTTATTGACAAAACTTAAAATATCTGCTGCCAGGAATTAGATAATTAAGGATGTTGCTGTTGGAGAGACGGGGTAAGCAGGATGACCTAACAGTGCGTATTCCTTTACTAGATGGCTTTGAAGTGTGCTGATATTTGTAACCCATGTCGGACTTGGGAGCTGAGTAAGCAGTGGAGTGAAAAAGTAACAGAGGAGTTCTTCCATCAAGGCAAGTAACAGTAGAAGTATCTGTTAGTTCATAATGTATTTATATTGCGGAGAGAGCAATCGTGAGTCATAGCTGCCTGCAAATAAATAGTGATTTATATTTAGTACTAATAGAGATTTACAGTACAGTGTGGGATTTTCTTCTTTACTGGGTTGTATTTCTTGCAAATGGTTCGTGGAAATAAAACCTGGTGAAAAATCTGCTTAGAATCTGAATGTGGAATGACTGGCCCAATAGATCCTTCAGATGGGAAGGTGCTTCAGATAAGTAATTAGGTTCCATTTACGTGTTCCTAGTAAATTGTGAAATATATTCTTGCCAGATATTCAATATTTAAAATTTATTTGGATGTGAGGACCTGTTGGTACGCAGGAACAACTAGGAAGGAGATTTTTAGTCATGTAAGTAGCAGTAACTATGTGATAAGCAGCTAATAAAGCTTTTAGTTGACAAGTGGAACAAATTAATTTTGCCCATTATTATTGAATTCTTTTAATAATGAAAACTGAGCTTCTTTTTTTTGAAGGCTAGTTTAGCTGCCTTGATTTGAGAAATGCTGGTTTGCATAGATAAGAAAAATGGAGAACTGACTTTTATTTGGTGCTAAGCATGTGAAACTTATTACTAGATGGAGATTACGTGGAAGTAGAACCATAAATTCTCTTCAGTGAGAAATTTGTGAAGGCTAAAGCAAGAGAAACTCAATTTGTTGTTTCTACAGCAATGCAGGAGTTTTTGCAAGGAAGTATGTTAATCCGTCAGGAAACCTCTGATGTTTTTCTTGAATTACTGCTTGTGTGATCAAAATACACAGTATTGGACCTGATGACTTAACAGTTGTATTATACTCTTACTTCTTTAGGAGATATTGAAAAAAAATATCACTTGGGTGTGAGTCCACTTTGTGACCGACAGACAGAAACTATTGCCAACATCCAGATTGGTAACTGCAATTCACTTTATTTCAGTAGATTCCTTTCAGGATGTGTATCAAAGAACATCTCTTTTCCATATGTTTCCTGGAAGCTGTACCTGGTCTCTCTGTGTAGCAGCACTTCTTTACAACAAACTTCTTTTTTTTTTTTTGCTTCTGATTTGTTTAATTTGCTATACCATTTCTCCCTTCAGTGTAGTATTTACGAAATGTTCTGTACAGTCCCGGAGACTGAGGTCGCTGTTTCCTCACAGAACGAACGGGGAGAGCATGGGAGGCAGCTCTGTTACTTTTCCTGTGCTGCTGCCCAGTCGTTTCCTAATCTGGGCTGGCCAGTTTGAGAAGAGGAGTTTTTCACCTTGCCCGTGCAGTGGCTGGTGCCTTTTGAGGTTGCTGCAAAACAATTCCAGCGCTCTGGTGTTTGCTTTCTGGAATGCCAGCATTCATTTTAAATACAGCCTTACCTAGGGTGGTGGACAGGGATTTGATGGAGAAACGTGAAAAGCCATTACGGTATTTTTTGCTGTCTTTAGCTGAATTTGAAATAGCTGAAGGGCTTACTTTTTTTTCGTATTTGTTTTAATGAAGTTGTTTATGTAGATTGAATAGGACTCAGTTAAAAATAGTAAAGAGAACAATAAATTTAACCACAAATATACTGTGAAGGAGTGCTTGAAGTTAATTAAAGATTAAAAAAACGTTTGATCAGCTGCACTGCTTTGATATATAATGTTAGAGAATTATACGTTTTTGTAATTGACAGATCTAAGCAAGCCCAGTTTGGTAGGCTTACCATTCAATTTTTGGTTCACAGAAATCAGATACTATAAATAGCTGCACATACACATATGCACAAACACAAATGTAAATGTTTATCTGTTGGTGTTTTGTGTCCTTTTTGTTTAAAAATTTGGCTAATTGTATTTTTCAGTATTTTTAATCAGCTTAATATTGTGAAAAGAACCCAGGTTTTCATTTTATTTATTTTTTTCCCTGTGTAATATAGCTCAGATAATCTAAGGGGCAATTTCTTAGAAAACCTACGTGTCTAAATGAAAGATTTGTGTAGTTTTTGTGACTTAGTTACTGAAGCTTAGATTCCCTCCCCCCAACCCTTTCTAATATTTTACTGTATTTGGTCATTCTGAAAAAAAAGCAGGCTAATTTGTAATCCAATATAGTGCTGCTCCTTTGACTGACCAGTGAAATCTTTTGTATTTTGAGAGATTATTTAGTAAAGACACCCTAAATATCAAATGACTTTTTAAATATGTATTTGAATAGTCCGATGCATTGTTTAATTTCTTACTGGATTTTATTAAAGTTCAGTGGGTTTTCTCCTGTTTTTTCACTTGGGTATGTTTGTTTGTTTGTCTTCCAAGGTTTTATGACCTACTTAGTGGAGCCGCTATTTGGGGAGTGGGCCCGGTTCTCGAACACCAGGCTGTCGCAGACGATGCTCGGCCACCTGGGACTGAACAAGGCGAGCTGGAAGGGAGTGCAGAGAGAACAGTCTAGCAGTGGTGATGACGTCGATCCCGCTTTTGAGGAAATGGACTCAGACATATTACCTCAGGAACCTCGATTGTCCTGACCTCAATCTTCATGACAAAACTGCCTCTTCTCTTGGTATCTGCACAGCTGGATTAAAGGAGATACTTGTCTGCCCGAGGTTTTGGTAAAATGGTAAAATGATGCCAGCATTATTTATTTCCAAGTTTTCCTTTGACACAGACCATTTGAACCTGATTTTTTTTAACTGCAAGATCCGAACATAGAGCAATATGCATATGCCTCAGTTGGTTTTCGTTTGGAACCTTGAATATGCAAAGCACAGCAGTGACTGAGCCTTGAAGGAACAGTACGAGAGCTTCATTGTGCCACATGTTTTGTTTTGTTTTTTTTTTGTGAAATCTGAAATCTGGTCTTCAAATCTAAGACTTGAGATGGATCGTTCCACTTTCTTGGAATTTAGCAAGACTTGCATAAATGTGTTCAAAGCATACCTTCCACTCAGTCCCTGTTTTAATACGGAAATGTGAAGTGCCCATCCTCTGCTGCCTCTGGCAAGACTTGATGTTTACAAATGTACTCTGAAACTATTGGTTCTAGACTTAACCTTTGCGCATGGCTGTGAAGGAACCACTAACCTGGGTTTTTTGCTTTTTTAAAAGAAAAAGATCAAATCCAAGACTGCAGCTCTTGTTTCTTTGGATGCCAGAAAAGCCTCCCATTTGCCATAATTTTGTTTGTGCACTGGGAACTGAGCATTCATCATAGAGCACAGCCAAGCTTTACTCCAGTGCTGTATGGGAATGCAGTTTTTTAAAAGCGGAAAACACTTCTGAATTTGGGAAGGGAAGGGGTGGGGGTGGGGGGCAAGCGTCTGAACTGCATTGCGATTCTGCAGTGAAAACATCGCATGTTGTTTTCACCATTGTACACTTGAACTGCACATGCAAGAAAAAGGTGGAATGTCTAAACACCATAATCAGCTCAGGGTATTTGCCAATCTGAAATAAAGTGGGATGGGAAGCGTGTCCTTCAGAACAAGGGTACAAATGCCCCTTTCGCTGCAGTGTGTGTGTATGTGTGGGTGTGTGAGTATGTCTGGGGCGGGGGAGGGCGGGAGGGAGCTGGGAAGGGTTTGAACGGCAACATTTTTTTTTTTTATTTATTCTTTTAGAATGTGATAATTTCATGAACAGCCACATCGGGGAGGAAACTGTAACAAATTGCTACAGATGCCTTAAACTATGCACAAAGCTAAGTGACCAAATTTGTTTTTGATTTGAAAAAAAAAAAAAAAGGTAAAAAATAAAAAAAGTGCATTGTTTACTTATTCCTCCCTCTACTGAAACATTACCCGCTAATGGGGTTTTGATGGGAAAAGGAGAAAATGTTTTTTAGGACAAAATTAAAGGACTAATTTTAAACTTAAAACATTCCATTTTTGTAATTTGTTTTACATTGTTTTAAGTACAGTAAGCACAACTGTAATCTGATTTGAGAAACTGGTGCTTTCTTTTAGTTCATTTGTATTTCCCTGTTCTTATTGTAAAAGACTGTTTATTAATTCTGTTTACAGTTTGTTGCAACAGCCATTCTTGGGAGAGAGCTTCAGCGTAAAGCCATTTGTAAAGGCTTTGCCGTATTCATTTTAATATGTGCCTGTTGCTGTTAACTTTTAATTAATAAAAAAGTTCTTTTCACGTTATGCTCCTGTACATTTAAGTTATGACCGAGTCATGGAAAGACAGCTGAGGTTGCAGTGAGCTTCCACTGTAAAACTAAGCCCATTTTTTGGATTTGAAACTACTAGTCCTCCTAATACTCCAAAATTTATCGCCTCTTCGAGCTTGGCCTTTCACTGTTTCAAAAGCAAATTCTGACTTACCTGTTTGTTTCCCTTCTAAAATTAAGTTGTTTCTTACTCTTTCATGTTCCCTGAAGTAATATTATTAATCTCAAAGTGGCCATGTTTAAAGAAATAAATTTGTAATGAAACCACTTTTTTTGGAACCTGCGTGGACTTCCTTCCTTTGCTGCCAGTGCAAGTTCTTGCTATTGTCTGACTTCACTAGAGGATCAAATGTGCTGCCAGTTTGGGTTATAACGTGACGTAAGAGGAAAAAAAAAAAGCCTTATTTTAACAGCTTGTCCTTAAGAGGGTGGTGGTACTTGCCAGAGTTCTTCGGAGCTGCCGGAACAAAGAGGAGGTAGCTGTGCGTTTGAGTAATTCACCGTGGAGACTGCAGCGCAGCTTCCTTACAGCCTGTACAGATTTGCAGGGTTAAGTGTGGAAAAGTACTGATTCCTCTGTTTTTTGAATAAAACCTGTTCTGAGCCTGCAGATACTTTCGAAACAACCATTAAAATCAGAATCTGATGTCTCCTGATTCTCACATTTTCAGAAATGTGACTCAGTTTATATTGCCATTGAGGCGCTGTCTTTAAACTTTGCTAATTGTTGCAGGATACTTGTATTTTAATAAGAATTTTTAATGGAAATGAAAGTTAATGAACTTACAAATACATATATAGCAATACTTACATAGAATATTTATAAACAACCTGTGATTCTTCAACATTTTGCAATCTTAGTGTTAGATTGATCTGTTCTGATAGGGACCAGTACAGCTTGTCAAAATCCTGGAGTAAAATGTGAGTAATTTTGTTCTATGCCGGCTTTCCTAGGGAGGGGCTTCTGGCTTTTCCTACAGCATTGGATTTGAAAAAAATGGTTCTAATCCCATTTATTAATGTGCATGGAAGCTTCTGACACTTGACTGAATTAAAACAAAAATGTCTCTCTTGAAAGTACTGTCTCGAAATTCCGTCTAAAAATCTACACTGGATGTCAGCGTTCCTGCAGCTAATTGTTTTGTGTATAAACCGAGAGCATTAATATGCCAGGCGCGTACTTAACGCGTTACAACCGCTAACAGCCAGTCACAGCCCATGTGAGTCCTGAAATGTGTTACGGGATGGATGTCAGCTTCCCATCATAATTGGTTTTAAGCTGCGACTCTGCTGCTGTTGGGCCATGCTATTTGCTAACACAGAGAGACAGATACGGCCCTTAGCTTATGTCTGAGGTATCTGTCCGGTGCGAATGTCCTCAGTTTGACTACTTGTGTCTTGGGAGGTTTTTCTGTCAGCAGTGGCATGTGTATATAAAAGATTTCACGTAGAAAGACGCAAATTAAGGTACAGAAAAGCATATAATAAATTATTTGATGACAGCTTTGTGATTATTTTTTCTTGTACAGCATTTTTGTTACCGTGGCTTTACGTCATGTCTTGCCACATTTCTGGTTTTCCTGGGTGCTGAACACCTCCACCTCAGATCAACCTTTCAGACTGGAAAGGTTTTAGTGTGGGTTTTTCTCTCATTTTGGACGAGTGTAGTAGGCCAATTGATCTCCTGACCTTTACGGTTAATGATTAACTGGACTGAGTTCCATTATTGCAAATGAGAGCGTTCAGGTGAAGCTGGTGGAAACACTTTCACCAGATGGGACTTGGGCAGAGGTCTTCTCAGCCATACCAAGGGACTGAGAGGGGAAGTGTTTGTGTCCGAGGAGGGCTTGAGTGTCTTCCTGTTAAGTTTGTAGGGAAGCATAAAATGCTTGTGCTCTCTGATCATTTATCTGAATACAACGACAGCACAGCCCAGTCAATGCAAGGACTAGTTCTGCTGTTCTTCCTGCTGCACAGCAAGGTGAGTAGTCCAGTCATGAAAGGGATGCAAGCTGTGAATACATTTACGGTCACTATAATAGAACATACACTACGCTTTGTTGGGGCTGACATCATTTGTAGAGTACCATAAATCAATCACATACACGTTTATTTTAACTGCTTTTAATTTTACATAGTGGCAATATAGAGCATTAAATACAAAACTTGAGCCCAAAAGTATCTTTCAAAAAAGTGTTTTAAAGGCATTTAAAAGAACATGAAGATTTAACGGCCTGTCAGTAAAACTGATGGCCAAGCATTTTGAAAGGAATTTATATTGTGTACATATTAACAGCATTTCAAGTTTCACACCAGAAAACATCTTCCTTGATCACACAATCTACGTTCCAGTTATAAGCAGCAAAGCTTTAGTCATCTTCAGTAACCTAACTGGAGCCGTTCAGCTGTCTCTACGTAAAACACGCTGCGTTTTTCTTTTCCTAGAAAACAGCAGCTCTAAAAGGCACTTGTACTTGTTCCAGTAGCCAGATAAACTTAGAACATGAACTAGCCAGGTTTGGCTTTTCTAAGTTTATCCACAGTCAGAGCAAACCTTGGCTTCACCTGAGCGTGCAGCTGAGTTACAGCGCTCTGGTTGCTGAGCAGCGTTCTTCAATCTGGATTTTATTTTTAGTTTGAGCCCCTGACATTTGTGGATAGAGGCCTGAGCTCAGGGGGTTGGCTGGTCCGTGAGCCAGCCCCGTACAGGTCTGGCAGCAAGAAGCTGCTCTGGGAAATCCCCAAAGGACCTCCCCTGGAAATCAGATTATGTGCAACAGCTCCTACCACTGCTTCCCTGCCAATAGGACCGTGAGGGCTTGTGCAGTCCCCACCTGCTAAAATTCTATCCAGGGACCCAAAGGCCACTGGGAATAAAAAGGCGTCGATGAGCATCTCCTAGCACAGCTGAGATGAGCGATATACTTTTGGCAACTTGCACCCCACAGTACTTTGTACCTTTTTTTTCCTTTACATCACTCCTACGCTAGTTAACACATACTCTGACACTAATCGTTTTACTCTGCTGCTATCTACTGGTTATTTCAAATTCATTGCACTAGCTAGTCACAGAGGCTCCCTCCACATGATTCACTCTTCATGCGCTCGTGTTGGCCACAAAATGATACAGATCGGTTTTGCTGTCTGACCTTTGCAAGCTCACAAACTCATTTTGGGGGAAAAAAACCACAAAACACCAAGAATGTGCTACTATTTAAAATATCTCATACCAGGTGACCTTTGCAGCAGGTTCATGTTTTGACTTTGTTTCACCATGGAGCAGAACGTGTTCAGTTTTAATTTGGGCTAAAAATTTGCTAAAACTGAGTTTAAAAGAAACACTTTTACACGAAAAATTCAGTATCAAACTAAACTTTGTAGTGCAAGTCATCATTGGAGCTCAAATGACTGATTAACTTAAGGGTGTATCGCTGTCATTATTAACATGTACACAATGTTTTAAGGTGGTCAGTTATGCGCAAAGAATGTTGTAGAGCTAACTTAGTGTTAATGAACTAAAACCACCCCGTTAAGTCTGAGTAGAAAGCCAGGTTTGGATACGAAATTAATACCTGAGTACAATGGTCAAACTTACTCCCCTTGATAAATCACGTACAAACACGCACCTCAGACGCAATGTTTAGTTCCTCAATTCAACATTTTCACATTAGGTTTTTCCGCGTTGTACGAGACCACTCAGTACTAGTGCTATTTGCAGCGTCAGAGATTTCGGACAAAACAGCTCTACAGTCTTTCACGTAGTGATCTCAATACGTTAAGATTTCTCAATTAAAGTCTTCATTTTTCCTGTAGACTTCAGCATGTGCGGTCCAAACTGAGAAGGAAACCAGAAACACATTCAGGTTGCTTTCAACAGAGACCTAGCTGAACCATTATCCATCCATCCAAGCTCTAAGTACAACTAGAACCTGAGCAGAGAGAATCTCATTTATCAACTTGCTTCTCTTCATGTAGATTTTACCCACGTTGTAGCCACAAAGTAAAGGGAAACATGTCAGCGATCAGCTGCAATCACTCAGATTAGGCAGCTAACCATCTGCCGGAGAAGCTCTGACTAGAGATCCTTCACTCTACCACAGCAAAATACGAAGATTGATGCTGTTATCTTTAGAAGTTGACAACCAAGTGCTCTAGCAGGAGTTTCTTGAGATTATTCCTGTTCTTTGTCCTGCGTTTTTGTGCAAGTCCTTGGAAAGCATAAAAGGACTGATTTGGCAAAGAAGTTACATGCTGATAAATAACCGATGACAGATATTTATTAGCTCATTATGCATCAACATTTTCTCATTTCATAAATGAAAACCTTCAGTTTTCTTAGTTTTTGAGGATTCAATGATCCTTTGTCTCAAAAGACGGACTTCAAATTTCGAAGCAAAATTTGTGAAAAGCTCTTGTGCAAATAAAACATTGCCAACTCTTCTTAAAGCCTCTGCTGCTAGAAACAAGTGATTGATTTTGGGGAAATACACAGCCTTGTAGTTGTGAAGAACAGCCTGAATATTACAGAAATTAAAGGCCTAAACACCAAAAGGCAAGTAAGTCAACCTTAATAAGCTGAAGTACTCAGAAATCCTGAGATTTGTGGCTTAGAAATATTTTTTTTTTTTTTAGGAAAATAATTCAGAGTACAGACGACTCTTTTGTTTGTTTTAAGTTTTGGACTTTTATGTGCATTTTTTTCTAAACTCACAAAGGGAGTCTCTTTTCTGTTCTGATTCTACAGCACAAGGCTTCAAGGACTGCTTACTAACAAAACTGATCTACAGTAGCCTGTTGTGTAAGTAAGTGAATGCTGCTAGAAACTCAGATCTTGAACATCTGCTGCTTAAAAAGCCCTTACTTGAATTTCAAATCAATCTGAAATACACTAGCAGCCATTGTACTATGACATAGATTTTACAAATAATTTAACATACCTGCATTGTAAAGAAACTCTATTAACTCACTATTAACTCAGCTTATGCTAATTATTAGAAGAAACTCCCTACAATAAGATCCAGCAGGCGTTCTGAGCAATTTGCTTTCTATGCCCCTAGGAACGGCTGATGTTTCAGGATCTTGTTTCAAAATTGCACATGCGCTATCTGAATGGTTAAGAATATCACATTCTCATAGCAACACGAGGTTTTTGTTTGAAAAAGAAAACTCCAGGAAGGGTTTTTAAAGCTCAAGTCAAAACAGGACACAATCTTGAGAACAGATACTAAAAACAAAACATGATTGCCACAAATCCTAGTGTGTCAGTGGTACTTCATAGGGCTTTGTGGACAGCCATGTTAACTCCTAGGTATTTGCATCTGTTGGCAGAAAGACTTACTCGGGCTTACCAGGCAATTATCATTTAGTCCAAGCATGTGTTCAGTGAGAACCACAATACTCACCAGCACTACTTCAGTCTTTGTCTTTGTTTCGGTCTTTGGAATCACTTTTTCAGTTTCACTTTGGCTATCGCTTCGGTATCGATAGGCAAATTTCTTTTTGAGTGCTTCTGCTATTAATGCAGCAGGATCCGTAGGGTCAGCTACTTTGGCTTTTGTATCTTCTGGTGATCTAGAAAAGTCAACGAGAAAGTTTAGCGGAGTCCAAAACAAAGCTGGAGAAGTTGTGAATGCTTTTGCTTTCTTGTTACATCACCACCTGTCTTAACCCAAAGTAGTTCTGAGTCATAAAAACAAATCATTAATGCTCAAGTTAACAAATATAAATAAATGCCTTACCTTTTCACCGACCGTAGCTTCACGCTGTTCATGTCCTTGAGGATTTCTAGCATGTTTGGTATCTCAGACTTCTTTGGCCCATTTTCTGTCGGAATCTGTCCAGAATTTTTTTTGTTTTTCCGTTCTTTAATGAGCTCAATGGCAGACACGCTCCGTTGCAGGCCTGGGGGAGGGAGTGGTGGTGGTGGTGGAGGAGGGGGAGGAGGAGGAGGTGGCGGTGGTGCTCCAGGGACAGCAGCTGAAGCAACTGGACTTAACCCAACTACAAATAAAACATGCACTCTGTGTCAGCTTACTTGTAAATGCCCTTATACGTCACAAGTGTTCAGGTAAGAACATCACTAAAATAGCTTTGATTGCTTCCTCTCTGCTTTCTTTAGGTTATCACATAACTTCTTCAACCCTAAACCACTGAAGTAGACGTGACTGAAAAGGCACGTAAAGGTCCTCCTGAAGGAGGAGTTCTTTGGATTTCCAGTTCAAATTCTGGGTACATTCATGTTTTTACTGCAGTGGGATGGATGTCAGGATGTCTTTTAATTAAATCCTGATTTTAACATTATCAGTATTTCTCTCTTCTGAGAGGCAAGTGCTGGGCTAGAAGTCATAGCCAGTCTGTCACGTGAGCAATGGTTCTTCCAACATCTCAGAAATAAAGGAGTTACCATACAAGATTTTAAAATGTAAATTCCAGAGTTCAAAGATCTTATTCCAAAAAATCTTATTCCAACTCTTTGAGGTAGACAGCTAATCATGTTTCTTAGGTTTAGATTCTTAGGTTTATCTTGAATTGAAATTTCCTGTGCTCTTTAGGTAAAAAATGTTATAGCAGTAAATAAATGAAGAAACCTCTGTTCGAATGCCCCTTTAAAGAAATCACCAAGACCAGACCAAATCAGAATTCTGAGGCTTAAAGTCTGTATAAATAGGTATGTAAATAATACAGGAGTCTGCTCTGCATATACACATTCATACACAATCGTTACCATATTCTACCAGAAGAGGGAGGTAAAGATGATAAAATCACATCAAAATTTAAGTTTCCCAATACATAAAGGAAAAGGGAGAATGAGGAAAAGTACGTTATGGTGGGATTTCTGTCAAGTAACTACACTTCAAGAATGGAACTGAGTGATCCTTAAAACTGTTTTACGGTTTTGAATTTGAATAGATGAGGAAATATAAAGTAACTGCTATCAATTCACAGAAAAAAAATGAACAACATCTGAAGAATCAGAATATTATTTCATGCATGAACAAAACAATGTATTTGCTAAGTGACTGCAGGAACTGATGAAAGCTGAGTGGCTATTGTCTCCAATGAGCAAGGGCTAGCTCCACTAATCCTTGCAGATCATAGACTTAGACCTGGATGGATGGTAGTCAGAGGGGAGGGAAGGAGGGGAAAGAAGCCTACGAAGAGTTACTCTGCTTACTACAGGGAACAGTGCACCGCTTCTGGTTCCGTATGAACGTGTCTGATCCCAGAGACGACTACAGAAAACAATTTCATCTCCTTTTCTGCAATTTATTTTATAAGCTTGAGATGTATGCCAAAAGCATAACTAGCATCTTACATGATAACATCATGATATGAGAGAATCAGTTTCATTACTGGGTGGGATGATTTAGGTGCTAGTAGTTAAATTATGCTCTTTTAGCTTGGTTTATTCTATCACGTTTATCAAGAGCTTTGCTGAAAGCTGTTAATATTCTGTACTTATCCATAGATTCAGAATTCTGGCATGCTTTCACAGAAATGTAAAGACTTTTAGAATACTAGAAAATATAGAAAATCTGACAGGTCTCTTGTCTTCCAGAACTATTCTGTATTCCTTGGTTTGTATGCTACGTCTGTCTACCAAACTAACCAAAACAGCCTGGAGAAGTGCAGTGTATCACAAAAATGAATTAGCACTGTAGTGAACATAAAAAGGACAAACTCATTAACTCATTTGTGCTAAAATTACAGCAAATTGAATACCTGCGGACAGATTCTGCTGTTCTTGCAAGATTACAATTTTGGCTATCTGTGCTCTCAAAGAGGCTAGTTCATTTTCTAGAGCACTGATCTTCTGCAGAGCTTCTTCGTTTGCTGTCACTGTGCTCCTGGACGCTGGTTCGTCTTCTAACAGGCTTGGTGAGGATCCCTGGTTGCATGGGGATCTTCCACGCTGATGTACTTCACCCGGACCGGGCTGGGCCGTTTTTGACCAAACTTCTGACCTGTAACAAAAATATCAAAAGATTTTTTTTCTCAAAAGGCTTTCTAATAGATAGAAACAAAAGCAATGTTACATACAAAACAGGAACAGGAGTTAAAGGAGTGACTTTCAAAGTTGTCTTCACACAAATCACTTCCCCCAAAACACTGTACACCTCCAAGCGAGTAAGAACTTCACATCCTTTCTGTTTGCATCACTGGCTGGTATTTCTTCTCCTTCTGCCTTGCCAGCTTTGTATGGAATCCTTGATTTACAGAGAAAAAGGAATTTATTCCCTCCTGCCCTCAATCTTTCTCTGCCTTATGCATATTTTGGTTTTTGTTGAAATTAAGATTTAAAACATTTATTTGCCCAAATGCTACCATTTTTTTTTCCCCATAGGCTGTAAAAAGTCATTTGTAGTTGATTCCCTTGAAGGAGGAAGAGTTTCTTATTTCCATGGCATGTTTTGTACTGTTCCTGCACTTCTCCAGCCCTCCATTTCAGTGGCGGGAGAGTGGAACACAGGGAACAGTTTAGTGGTGATGCACACAGACTGCTTATCAGTAAATAGGAAGGGATCTTATCTCAAGGTTTCTAACAATAAATAAAGCTATGGAGAATAAAACTTCATACAATTTTAAAGAGTCTAGAAGCTTCCCTTCTCTCTCTCATAAGAGCAAGAAAACACAACTCTGTTGCTTTCCTTTATTACCCACTAAAGCTGAAGCTATGTTAAACACTGAGGGGTTATTGTGCATCTGCAGCTAACAAGTGGTTATGCTTATAGAAGACGCCAACACTTTAAAACAGTTTATCTCAAGTAGAACTGATAAGGATTAATAAAACAGTTTATCTCAGGTAGAACTGAAAAGGATTACTGATAATAGATTAATATAAACAGAAATACTTTCTAACTGCTGATCGTGATTACCTAACTCTTACCTCGTTCCTGAAACTTCTCAGGCCGGTCAGGATTCCATTATTTATTTCAAACACGAGGGTAAGAACAGTGTCTGGTGATACGTCTTTTCAAAATGTGTAGAGTGGCTCTAGACTAAATACAGCTTCAGAGCTCTGGGTGTATGGGGTAAGCTGCTCGGGGTGGGATCCCCTGAGATCTGCAATGGTGCTACACTCACAACGAGAGCCAAGCTCCGAGGCTAGAACAAGCCCTGTGCTGTGACCACCTCTGTGTGGTCTTAGATGCACAACTGAATCTTTCACAACGCTGACAGAAAGCACCAGCACAACTTGCAAAACTCGGTTAAGCACAGCTGAATATTATGAAGGATGTTAAAATTTAGGCGGTGCTCTCTCTGCAGGCATAGAGAGCAACCAAAACTAAGACAATCACAGGATGCTTCCTACGGCAGCCCTCTCTCTGCACTCCCTAAAAAATAAAGTGGAAGGGGCCAGCAGTCACTTCTCTCTTTAAAATGTACCTCCTACAGACTCTTAAAAGGAGCAGAACAGCTGAACAGAAAGGGTATTTTCGGCTCTGAGCAGCAAAGGCATTTTAAGCAAATTTCCTCAGTAGAATTTAATGCTGTGGAAAAATATTATGCCTGAGTTGTCACTACTGCTCTGACTAGGGGTAGGAGAAATATGACTTGACCTTTAGTTGCTTCATTTATAAAATTGCAATCACAGAAAAAAAAAAAAAAAGTCTGCAAGACTGTTTAGGGAATTATCCCGAGTATGTATTTTAACAGTAACACCTATGGGATCTCCTTGAAACAGAATTTCAAATGCACGGAAAACACTGGGCACATGCTACACTACCTAACACCGTGCATGGATGTAATAACCAGTACATACTGAAATATTCATACCTGCTAAGTAGTCCACCTACAATGCTGCATTACAAGCTGTTTGCCCTAAGGTCACTATTTATCTGCAGGATTATTTTAGTCCCAGCCCACTATAATTATCCCCTCCTCCCCCTTCGCACAATGCAGGCATTTCAGCAAACACACCAGTCTTACATCTTTCATAAGAGGTTCTCTGAAGCAACAAAGAGCCATTCTCCCTCTTGTCTCCATTAGACTTAATAGCTTTACAGTTCAATCCTTAAACAAAACATTTCTGTGCAAACAACAGTAGTATTGGCTGGTTCATTTGCTTTGTACCACAGACACTCTACGAATAGTTTTTCTCAAACAAGCCTTGATTTCTGTGACTCCCCTCGGAGTTTGTGAAACTAATGTTGCAGTACCAGGATATCACGCAAAGCTTCACTGTGGCAAGTTTTGTTGGAGGGCATCTAGGTCCTTACTAATCTGTTTTGTGCCTTCGAATTAACAACGTATCCTCCAGCAATCTCTATCTGTGCCTTTCTCTGGAAGGTCGGTTGGAAGACAAACTTCCTCTGCACTACAGAACCCTGCCTTTGTTTCAGGCTACTCTGAGCAGCAGTTTGGGTAGGCTACAACACAGGACTCCATCACTTCAGCCAACTGTTTAATGCAGCTGCCGTGCCATGTAGCGCTCGTGGTCCAACACAACGGTACCTGCGCTGTGATTCTGGACACAGGCGCTCGACACGCTTCCCTGCCAGTTCTGATTATAAGGATTAAAGACAAAATATGTCATCATTTTTTAATTCTCTGCTGCAGAATGCAGAGTCTTAACCAGAAAGGTGAAAAACAATGCGACAAGTATCAGATTGTCAGAATGACCATTGCTGTTAATTAGGAAGCCTTACAATACCTGCCCCATACTAATGAAAGCCTCTGGAGAACTGGAGAAGAATCAGTGCTGGCAATCATGCCATGCCACAGCGGACATTTTTGTGGGAACAAGGTTGTGTGAAGCTGTCACACTCTAATTCTCTGCAATAAATAGGTAAACAAAAGCCACGATCTTCCTTGTATGAAGCCAAACTCCGACATGTTCTCAAACCAGCCTTTCATTCACAATCCCGTTACTCCAATCTCTACTTATTCTTTTCTGGTCCCTACCTTTTCTACCACTCTTCCCTCTCCCAGCACACAAGTGCTCTCCATTAACTGTAACGCACAGTATATTCTCAACAGACAGAATCTAGGTTTTTTTTTTGGCTTCTAACTTGAAGGAGAAGATCTGAGGAGCATACCTGAGCCTTGTAGAGACTTCACCTTCCTCTTGAGCAACCCATCTGACATCTGCAAAGGAGGCCACTGCATCTTCTCTAAATTGATGAGGATGGTTTCCTTCTGTGCCATGAGAAGTAAGCTAAATTTTGAAGACAAATTTGAAGGTTTTAGTCATGATTCCCAGTCCATTTCACTGTTATTTTACCCAATGCTTTTAGTGAGGCTGCACATTACTATTAACACATACATGCACAAAACACATCTTACTTACTTACTACGCTTGTTACTATCCTGGGCTTGGTCCAGAACGCATTTCACTGACTAGCTCTATGTCAGTGGCTGCCTATACACACTCTCACATGACCTTAACACTGAAAATCCAATGCAAATTGTTACCTTAATGACAAACAAGCATCAACATTCTTAAATAGTGCGCTGTATTATCTCAGATAATGTTTTTAATTACATTCATTACCAATAGTTAGAAGAGACAATAATTACTACTCTTACCTCTTAAACTTTTACTCTGATTTAGTAATATTTTGAAAGTGAAATTCTGTTGAAGTGTTTCCCTTCCTCTACACCTTGCAGAATTTCTGTACAAGAGTTCAGGCGTAAACATTATAGAGGAAACAAGTCACTCCTACTAGCTCCACAATCACACGGACTTTCAGTGAGAGGTAGGATGGAATCGCAATGGAAACGACTGCACTACTTGCTAAAAATCTCATTTATAGCATGCCAAACAGACTATTTTTCAGCACAGTTCTGTCACCAGCTTTTTTGAAGCCAAAGGTGAACAAGGCTGAAGAGACTGGAACCCTTCTTACATTTATACCTAAGTGTCAGACCTGAATGAAGATTTGAAAAATTGTTTGGACCATCAGTATATGTTCCATAACCACAGCTATACAAAATGGTTTTCAATCTCCTTGGAAACATTGGCCGCTTCCCCAGGTTAGACAAGGGCATGTGTACTCAGTCACTGGACTACCGATCAGCACGGGCTCAGAACCTTAGCAAATAAAAGCTACTGAAATACCTTTCAGTAATTTCCTCTGCTCGGTTTGCTGTCTTTAGTTGTTTATCTCCAGCGCAACTATGCCACCTCTTTTGCTTGTATTAGATACAATCCACGTGCCAAATTTGCACACGAGTTGTTGCAGCTGTTTACGCGCCACCTGGTTGTGGCCAAGAAGCTAGTAACACTCACAAAGAAGGTGGTATCATATAGTAATCTCTTAGAGATAGCTTTGATCTGTCCTGTTAGTGCTTAAGTCAAATTTCAAGGCAACTCACCTCTGTAAGAGGCAACTATAACGTAGCAGCAACTATGGAACGGTCGCAGTAACCTGAATTCGTAGCAGACCTAGCACAGTAGGACTGCGGTCTTGATTAAGTGAAACCCTTTAGGAAGAACATTCACAGGTATTTCAGTTGTAACCTTTGGTACACAAGTTCCAGGGAAACAGAAATTGTGTTGTTATTTTTTATTATTTTTATTTTTGTTGTTCTTTGTGTGTTGTGGTTCTTTTTTTTTCCTTCCCCCAGGAGTTGTTACAAACAGCTTTGGAAATTGAGATTACTCATCTTCACCTCGTACTCTTGCAACTTGTGCGCGAGCCTTTCTCACAGCTCCCAGGAGTGCATATTGGCATCATCAGATCATTTGGAAACAACAGGGTTTTTTCCAGGTAGCATCAGCACAGATGGTAATATGTTTATCACATTAACAGTTGTGCCTAATACCATCACAGTCTGCCTCACTTTAAAACAGTCTAGAGAATACTATATTGCACGTTAGGATTTCCATTGTTTGAGGTTTCCTTGTTTTGCTGTTGCCGTTTTAAATAAAAAAAGAAATGTTCATGACCACAGCAGCTGTATTAATGTTAGTGGCAATTAAAAGCATCTGTAGCATGTCAGCCAGTTCTTGCAGGTGATACACATTTTCCTGATGGCAATGGTCACGTGAGGAACTATTACCGTGAAAAGATTGAAGGCGTATTTAAATAAAAGCACTTGCATCAAAAAGTGTCTTATAAATCAGCAGTAAGGAATGCATTTCCCATTGCCAGGTTTCCTGCTTTGTGAGATAAATAAGTTCTAATCCAACATTTAGTAGCAAGCCTTCTGTTATATTGTGAGGCAAGTTTCGTCTTACTTTTTTATTCATATTTACATGTAAACAGAATCTGCTTGTTACCCATATACAGATGTTTCTTTTCTCTATCCCTATAAATGACAAGGCCTCCCACAGCAGTGGATTTTGAATTTCAAGTTGAGGCAGGATTTTTAATTGAATTTAGAGGTTCAAAGCCAACACCCATCTCTTAAAACCTTTGCTCGTCTATAGAATGATGTTTCAACAGCCCTGCTGAATACCCTATTCCTGCAGCCAACCTTGGCTGAAGAACACTTGGACAACTGCTCTGCCAGCACCTGAAATGGGGAACAGAGAGCTGAAAGCAGAGGTGGACATGGAAGGAGTGGAAGTAGCCTGCTTTTCCAAGAAATATAGAGTTGTTGCCCCAAATTTTTCCTTAACATAGTTTTTTTTCCTATTTTATTATGTGTGTATGCTTCACACATACACTTGTGCATGTGCGCGTGCACCTGTGGCTTTCAGATCCATTTCTGAAAGAATTTCTGGAAAACAAAACACTGTTCTGTTTTAGCTGATGTCAAAGCAGGATCTCTATTTTTCTGTTTGCTCCAGGAAATAGAAAGTGGAACAAATATTTTTATACATTTAAGAATAGAACAAAAATCTCTAATTTCAAATTACTAATAAATTTAGGTGTTAACCATTTTGAAATACTTCAACTAAGACAAACTTCCTATGATTTTTCAAATTAGCCCAGTAAATTCTGATGTTTGCTAGATTCAAGCCAATTCCCTCGGAGACCTGTACTCGGTTACCAGGTCTGTGTCAGACAAACAGGAGAAGCACGGGACTAGAGCAGAGGTGCTGTAGCTGGGGGACACAAGAGCCTTCCTCTCCCTGTGCTACCAATCCAATCTTCTGAGTATTTTGTAGGTTTGTTTGAATCTACCTAGGCTATATTGATGTTTAACTATTTTTTTCCTCCTAAAGACCACACATAAACCTAAAATAATGACAGACAGAAGAGCGTTATGAACCATTTTCATTTGTTCATGCTATAGAGAACAGATAAGGTAAGTTTTGTCACCGCTGCATGTAGCAGTTAATTTAAATGTTGACTACGGCAAGGCCCAGAGAGAGGTACTACAACAGCTGCAGACCTCAAAAATCAGAATATTAGGCTATTACTCTGCTTATTAGACGAGCAGAACAAAAGCATGCTAGGAGAAAAGAATGAACATAAGAGAGATATGCTTTCAATATCTCTTATCCATTTATCAGAAAGAAAATGAAAGCCTATAGACAGCTTATTGTTCTTAAAAGTTAGAAACACTGATGATACGCATGCACCCTCAGACGAGGCAAGTATGGTTTGCTTTGTTTTTTAATAAAGTGACTTACAGCAAGGTTCAGTGCATGGTCCTTTCATAATATAGCTAAAGCTGGCAAGAAAGAAAAAGGAAGAGACAGCTATAGGAAAGCATCAGTTGCAACAGCATAAAAATGATCAAGACTGGCATTGAACTTCAGTACAGAATCTTTAACACAGGTTAAGACATAAAAATAGACGTTAGCACCACAGTTTTACATGTTCAGCAGTTTACATATTTAAAAACTTATAAATAGTTATAAAATATGTATTAAAAAGCCTTGCATAAACCACATAAACTTTAATATACCTAAAGGCTCAATGTTATAATATTTCAAATTCAATCAACTATGATAATTGCACTTCTGTTTTTAGGATCCTTTCCTTTCATCTAACAGAAGATGAATGTTTAGCCTTACTGTGCATAAAGTCTAAGCAAAGCTGACCGTTTGACTCTTTAAGAGGAAAAAAAAGCAAGTATTTTATTTGTTCTAGCACAGAATTCAGATGAAGATGCATATTTATCTTTTTATTTCAACACTAAAAGTATTCGGAAAAAAATCCCCAGACGTATCTTACAGCTCTCTGCAAGTACCTAAATTCTTCCATATACTGTATTGACAGAAGGCATTACTTGGCTAATTATTAAAAATGAACACTATCTTCCCTTGTATAGCCTTTACAAGGGAAACTCAGATATACCACAGGAGGACTTCACTTGCTTTCAAAGTTGAGGCACACAGAGCCATGCTGCTAGCATAACTACTATGAATTATATACCCAAAAGTCCCAATCCAGCATCTCATTTTGTTGTCCTCCTGCACAAATTTCTCCCCTGCAATGTGTATGTATATATATTTACATACATATATATATATGTATATAAATAAATACATATATATGTATATAAATGTATATATATAAAATAAAAGTTTCATGAAGCCACCAGTACTGGGAGATGCTTGGCCTCCTAGTTTCTCAAAATAATTAACCAAAAAGGCTTCCATGACAGTCTGAACTATCTGATTTTACTAACGTAATTTCAAATTTAAATATTGTTCATATGTTTCATATAGGATAAAGAGATGAATTTAAGAGTGAAAAATTTAGCTTTGTAGCAATTACCCTGTCTTAGTGTGGGTGATGATTCCCACCCACCATTCATCATCTTTATGTTCCCCTCCCTTGTTCAGTCCCAGAAATATTCCTTTCTCAGCGTGAGTTTCAAACACAAGATTTCTCTAGCTCTATACCCACCCCCAATCCACAGCACACTCAGAGTTGAAGAGATTATGTGTAACAGCTTCCATTTTTCCATCTGTTCCTGAACAACTTGTTATAAAAAGCAAGGGTTTTCTCCTCCTTAAGTTTTACCCTTGCTCTTTACCCTCCCACTATACGCAGTCAAAGTTAGAAGCAAACAAATCAGAAAGCTGCAGAGCACTGATGTTCCCCTTTCACCTACACAATGCTAGCCTTGTATAAAAAAAAGCAAGAGTACTCATGTTATCTTAGAACTAATTTTTAACTTTCTGATAAAGCTGTTTATTTTCCAGATATTTTTAAGTAACACTGTTCATCTTCACATGCCTCTTAAGCCTAGCTTTAAGGACTGTTTTCAGAAATCAGTTTCAAACTTTTTTAAGAAAGAATTTTTCTTCCATGAGTAACTTTTTAATACTGTATCGTGTCATTTTAGAAGTTCCATTTTCTTTGGGAAAAAAGTTTGTCTGAAGTTTCATTATGTGTGTTACAGCAACATGGATTCGTGTTTTAGGCAGTATACAAGCTGAAGAATTCACATTAGGTAAAAGTCTGAACTTGAAGTGGGAAGAACTGAGGTAAATTAATTCTCTGATGGGCCAGGTTTATCTTATTCTGCTTTTAGGAGCCCTCTAGTCTTTTTTTTTTTTTTTTAAATGAACTGTAGAATTGCTTAAAATCTTTTGACACAGCAGCAAATCTCTTTATCTGCGTAGTGAAACTTGTGTTTTAAACTGCTGAGAATGCCTACCTGAAACTGGACTCTTGGACACTGTATTAGAGAGAGGTTAGTACCAATTTTTCTTACAATACTTCGAGATGAACCATAAGGTTTGCTTGACCAAAGTACCTAGAAGGAAGAAAAAAAGAAGTCAGCTGTTAGATGATTCATTCTTCTATCATATCGAAGTAGCTTCCCCTTACCCTTCTGTACTATGCTTGTGCTAAATGTACTCATGAATTCTAAGTCACTGCTTTCATGATAGGAGAGAGAACATAACACATTCACTCAAATTTCTATCACTTAATTTAGTGAACTCCTTTCATTTTATACTTGATTTGGTAAAACAAAAAAAATGTTTTGGTCATTAGAATATGCCTGTTTAGGCTCATGACAGCCTTTGTATTAAGTTTAAATTCAAAACAATAAATCTAGTAATACAGAAGGATTCAAAATTTAGTAGTTTCTTCAAAAGCATAATTTATCCATTTTTAAAACAACAAAGAGTAATCTGCATTGAGTCATACACCACTTTTTAAAGGGTTTCATGAAAAGCAACTCAATCGTGACAAATCCATAAAGTTATGTAACTCTACATTTCCCAAAGTCTATTTTCTTTTTTCATTACGAGCTCTTCTGACGCAGGAACTGTGTCTACCAGTCTTCGAACAAACAAACCACCCCCTAATAGCTAGCATAAACTACAAAGTGTAACTGTGGAATTAAAGGGTAGAGAAAAGGAAAAGTGAAAAAAAGACATATTTGAAAATGAGACTGTCATAAAATACACATGCACTAGAAAAAATTGCACATAGCACCTCAATTCATCTGGCTTCTGATTCTGAACTGTTTCTACTGCAATTCGTATTTCTTCTACGCTGTTTCAGTAGGGACTGAATTTCTGTTGTACTTAATGTCAAGAATGTTTGCTCTACTGTTTACCGTAGCTGTATGAAATAAAATGAGACTATTATCCTAGGACAATACTACAAATGATCAAGAACAAAAGAAAAGAGCACAGAGACAGAAGTAGGAAAGATTTAAACACAGAGAATGGCAACAGAAACAAAGCAAAGAAGTGAAACAATAACAGGAAGACTATAACTAAACAATTAGAACACTGTCAGATAATTGAAAATACTTGGGCTGTGTCTACTTATGACTGTAGATACGAATTTACTACTCAGACCTTAGTTTTTAAAGGCTCATAACTTCAAGCAAACTCAACATCCTGTTAGAAGGTTGCCCCAAACAGAAAACTTAGATAAAATCCATGCTGTTAATACTATTAAACCAACCCTCATGTGGCACGGCTGTATCGCCTGCGTGATTAGTGTAGGGAAGCTGTGGGAGTTTCACAACACACGGCTGAAAACCATTTTGATATACTAAGCAAAGATCACTACTCGTAGATTTCAAAGGTTCTATTCAGAAGAAAATATGTTCCGTGGTATTTATTCCCAGATTATATTATTTCAAAAACTTCACACAAACATTTTGCTTAGTCCTATACTGAAGCATCTTTCCTTCCCCTGACTTTAATTGAATGTATGACGTTTGATAAAATAAATGCACATATGCATTGCACATATGCTACGCTAGATTTCCACATCAGAGCTGCAACTTTGCCAATCATCCACTCAGACTCGATTTTTTCATTATATGAAATACAAAATTCTCTTGCTTAATATGCAGTTAAGTTACATGTTGGAAAAAAATGCGTTCTAGAGTACTCTATGGGTACTGCATTTTGGATTCCTCAAAGACCTCACATTTGCGACATTAATGTTTATCTGTACATCTGAACAAAGAGCAGGTAGACCTGGAGCCCTCAGTAATAAGCCACCAACAAGCAGTACCACAGTAATACAGCCTCACTATTCACAGCAGCTTCTGCTGCTAACAGCAGGACAGTTTACAAAAGCCTCAAAGCGACGGTACATCGGAAAAAAATAGTATTAGGCAAGGGAAGGCTTGATTAATTACAGTAGTACTTCCCCAACAGCGAAGAGGCTAGACTAGGTGCTGTATTAGCGACATACGGGCAGCACATTATTTAAACAAGTGGTAAAGCTTGTTTAGAGATTGCTCAGACCACAGCCAAGAGGCTGGCTAGGGCCCATATACCCAAAGTGTTTGGCGCCCAAACGCCTTTCAGGTTTTTGCAATAGTTTGGTGCATCAAAGTTTTCTGAGTTACCTAAGCTCAGTCAAGATATGGCTGGGCGATACTTTCAGAAAACCGCACGCAAGCTGCGCCACCAGGTACGTCAATAAAGCCAGCACACCCCCCAGGTGAGCTAGGAAGTCTCACCCCTGTTCACACGACTTCTTGTTGACTTGAAGCACTGGCAGAGCAGGTCTGCAGAACACTACTTAGTCATACCCCTTATTGCATCAGTGTTTTGCTGTTCTGCAGGACGGCTGACATCTGGAAACGTACCTGCATTATCACAGCCTCGATACAAGTAGAGAATGGGGGGTAACAGAGGTTAAAAACCCGTTTTTCCCGCTCTGTTCAAACTGCCCATGACCACAGTAGAACTCATTCTCAAGCTTTGATTTTTCAGAGTTACACTGCATAAAATCTCAGGCTTCAGTTCTAATAAAAGCCTAAAATACTGATTCTGATGGGTAACTTACAATGTATATTAGTTTTGCTCTCCGTAGATTTCCGAGATTAATAAAAGGTTCTACCACAATCACTGGAGGAAGAACCACCTTAAGTAAGTACTGCATAGCTGGTAAGCAATTCCACCTTACTAAAATTATTGGGATTATTGCAGTGAAGCCAATAATTCAGCTCAAAATAGCTCCTAAAGATCCCAGTGATAAAGCAGGCGATGTGTAACACCTATCTCCCTTTGCTAAACATTGAAAGAAAACTCTACATACACTTTCCTCTAGGTAGAGACCTACGCATGTGCATTTCTCTGTTTCCCCAATAAAGAACACAGCCGTGTTGCTCTCATGTACAGTAACACTCTGAAGAGGAGAGGCAGATGTAGCACAATTCTTGTCGTCTCAGTTTCATGGAGCTTTGCACATCTCCAAGATGCAAGCAAAGAACTAGTAACATTTAAGAATTAGTATCATTGTCAAAAGTCAGTTGAAAGTTTTCCTTCAGCTTCAAAATACACATCGAAGCCCAGCATGAAAAGCAGTGTTTACACTGTAAACACTTTATTATTGGAGCTAGAAGGAGCTACATGATATTTTTAATTCACATATTACTTAGTACTTCAGTGTCCAAGTAGTGAATTCCATATTTTTTCCACCAATGCAAAATCATACGAGAATTTGGTATATTTACAGTGTTCTGCTGGAATGGATATGCACAAGCTAAAATACATGAAGTGCTTTCCACGCCTGATTTTCTGAAAAAACAAATGAAGTTTGAAACACTTACTGATTCCATGTTTAATCCAACTTGTTCAAAAGCCATCCTAATTAAGCGCTTAAGCCAGCAAATCATCTGGATTGGAAAATGCCTTTCCAAGCCTGGATTTAAGCCTTCCAAATCTGCAGGACTGCGGAGGTTCCATAGTCCTTCTGAAACAAGAAACACAAACGGTTTAGAAGCATGCTGTGGTCATGTACAGGAGTAAATTGTTCCATGCATTCCAAAAACAAGCTTTAGAAACAGTTACTGACAACAAGATACTTTCAGAGCCAATTCCAAGTACTGCAAGGTACAGGCATCCAGAAAGCAGTTACCTGGTAGAAGTGACAAAGATTTTTTTGGATGATTTTTAAGAAATCAGAGCTGTTGCAAAGTTAATGATTAAAAGGCTGGGAAACTGCGGAATGACGGCAGCAAGGGACTAACACCAAGATCCACGGGCCATACTCCTATCTGAAACTCTTCTCCATGCAAGAACAAGCTACAGAAAGCAGACCACCTCTCCTCTTTCAAGTTCTCTGACAGCTTTGCTGTTTCCTCCGTTTTCCCACAGCTGAGAGACTGGAAATGTGGAAAAATGACTAATAGAAGAAAAAGACAGGAAATAGTGTAGCTGCGGGACCTGAAAATCCTCCAGTGACTTGTAAAGTTGGCCAGATTTCAAATTGTGTCTATTTATACATCCTACCATTCACTTAAATCAAGATGTTTTCATTGCTCCTCTAGCGAAAATAGCGTATTTTGCCTCTAAACATGTTCTACACCAGTCATAACTTGGATGCCATCGAGATGTGTGTGCCACCAAAAAAAAAAAAAAAGCCATAGATGTAGGTTTACGTTTGTTTTGTGCATCAGACTAGAAAGAACACTCTGCTGAACCACCCTGAACAACATATTTGTAGCATGAACAAGTGTGGTGCTGAAGCCATTGCACACAGAAGGATGACTAAGGCAACGGAGCAGCAAGGAACTGTTAGCTCGGCAGTTTGAAAGTCGGGAGATGGAAAAGCTCGGCAGTTTGAAAGTGCCCACAAGCACTACGGTTAAATCATCACTGTTTCCATTACAAACATTTTTTTTTTCCCCAACAGTTCGTTAGTAATAACCTACTTCTTGTGGAAACTTGGCAGGAAGAGCGCAACTTTACAGCTACCTTTTTTTAGACAGGCTTAAAAACAAACAAACAAGAGTTTGATATTAGTTTCTCATCACCACGTAAAGAAAAATACACAGCATTGTTTTTTACTGCTGAATAAATTACAAAAAAACTTAATCTATAAGCTAATGTAAAACTAAGAGGAAAAAATATATTAAGAAAAAAACACAACAAAAAAGTGAACCAAAAGATTAGATGGAAAATGTAGTTGTTATAAGAAAAACAACAGGGAAAAATAATTGGCTACCTATCAAACAGCCACCAACATAAGCTACACTAATACATAATAAATAAGAAATCCTTAAGCTATGGACTACCAAAAGGTGGAAAAGTCTTTTAGGGAAGCGTTACCATCTACTTGATCTAGTCTTCCTTTAGGCATCTGTTAATTCTTCCCTTAGACAAGCTGCTAGACTGTATCTTTGATCACACTGCACCTGCTGTATTTTTAAAGCAGGAGAAATACAAGTGTTTCTACATGCCTCATATTAGATTTGGCATCATATCTGGCACTGCAGAGATGCGGTGACATAAAAGAGAGAAAACTGTATTAAAAGGGGAAACCTGTTCCGAAAGTGTGCCTCTCCAAAGGAGCTCCTCTGCCTCATTCCAAAATTCAGACTTGTTGAACACGTAGTGTGGAAATCAAAGAGAAGAAAAAATGGAAGCTGTGTCAAGACATTCACACAGAAGAGTAAAAAAAGGTAGAGAATGTGTTGCTGAGCACCTGAGAGCACAGGGCGGGCGGGTGAAGGCAAGGGACAGCACGATAAGGAGATCACAGAATGGTTTGGGTTGAACACCTCCAGGGATGGGGCACCACAGCTTCTCTGGGCAACCTGTGCCCGTGCCTCACCGCCCTCTGAGTGAAGAATTTCCTCCCAACATCCCATCTAAATCTCCCCTCTTTTATGTCATTTTAGTCACGTTTTGTTTTGTTCAGTAAGCAAAGAAAAGGTATTGACTACTTGGATTCTGACCAACCAGGAGGACTGAGTCGTTCATAACAGAAGGTGATTTGGCCAGAAGCGACTTACTTAAGATGATTATCTGCAGTTCACATTATAAATCATTGTTTCTTCTGTAGCCTAAATACTTCAAGTACCCAAACCACAGTCATCAGCTTCCCAATCGTGTCAATGCCCCATTGTTTGCTTTTGCTGAAGAAAGTGACAGAGGTCTGTCTGTAAAGCGCAGAGCACCACCCAGTTCCTGGAGACTGACACTAAGGGCAGCCATGCTTTAATAAAGACCAGCTAATTAGTCATCTAAAGGCATATCTAAAAGGAAAACATTTACAAGTATATCCCATTATTTTTACAAGATTGGTTAGTGTTCCAGAATTATCCCCAGACAAACTTTATACTCGTTTCTTCCAAACTATATTGCACTGCGCTTGTCTTCATAAATGTCAATTATTTCACAATTACTCTGTGACCCAAGTACAGAAAGGGTTCGTTTGAAATGAAACTAATGAAAATGCTGGACAGCAAGAATAAAAGCATTAGCAGATTTTTCTTTCACGCTTTGCATACACGCCAATTTCAGAAGCGGGAGTTAAACATTTATTGCTTCTAGTAACCTAGAATAACACCTCTTTTAAAATATTCATGCTTGCTTTATTTATCCTTTATGTTCTTGATTATCCTCTATCTTCTTGATGCTTCCTCCACTAAAAATAATAGCAGTTTAATTCCTCTAAAGCTTCCGCAACTCAATCACTACAATAAAATGCCCCAAGTGACAGCAATATTGCTAAGAAATGCAGTATTTCTGCTGTGCTTAAGTAACACTATTACAATGATAAGCAGTAGTCATAGGCAAGATTCCCAGAAGAGGTTAGAGGAGTAATAACACAAAAAATTACATATTTGCATAGAGCAGGCAGGGTGGGAATTTCATGGGTTCTTTGTTTATAAAACTCTACTTACAAAGAAATTAACAACGCTCGAGAACTTTCTGTCTGATATGGAAATGTGCAGAAATTCCCTAATTCAGAAACGAGCAGGTCTGCGCTCCTGAGTCTCCAGGTTCTCGCTTTCCCCTCCTGGAGCTCTCCTTAGCCCCCACTTTTTACAACCACTTTTGCAGGTTTCACTCAATACTTCCGTATCAAGTATCAGTCTAGAAGGCTGAGAGACAATACCACTTATAAATTATAAAATGTTAATGAAATAAATACAAAGGCTCTGGAAGCTGTACACATAAGTATACTGGTCAGCAAATACGAAATGAAACCCTCTGCCAGGCTCTCCAGCGAGCGCTACACATGAAAGACGAGAAGAAGGAAAAATTAGATGCAACTGCTTTCCAATTGAAATATTTCTGTATATTTTCCAGTGCTGTATTTATTCAAGTCCCTTCCAAATTATGAATTCTCTCTCTTTAAAAGAAGATATTAATATTTTTATTACTAAAGGAAGTTTCTCTTATTCATGTAAACTCCACACAAAAATAAAAGAGAATGGTTTGATGCACCTGACGCAGAGGATCAGCCATATGCAAAGGACAAGTGCACAAAATCTGAAAAATGAAAGGTCTAGTCTCTAAATTGAAAGGGTACGCATAACACAAAGTACTTTTTTTTTTTCCAAAGTGTGGTTTCAAAGAAACACCAAGCATATCAAAAGTTATATTAAAAAAAAACAAGCAGGTTCCTCCTTGCTTCAGCAGGAAACCAGGCCACGCATATCTTCAGTCTTGATGACTGACACGTGACCCAAGCTCACCTGACGAAATTATATCCATAAGGACACATATTAAAGAATTTATGAAGAAAGATAAAAGCCAACAAAAAATTACCACAGGAAACCAAGCAGGCAGGCAGAATCTTCTGATAAAGGACCGGGCCCTCTCCCAAATCAACACAGACCGCTTACAAGTACTGTAAGTATTTGGCAGAGGTCACGCAGTCAGCTATGGAATTCTGCTTTTGGCCTGGCAGGCACAACTAACAAAGTGCCTGTTACTTTCAGAAGCACCTGCTTGAAATCACAGACCTAGAAAGATAAAAGTCAGTGGATACTGCACAGACAATCAAGGGCTTATCTAAGCTAACATCAGCATGAAATCTAAAGCAAGAATTGGAAACAACACATATATTCAACAGGAGTTGTTAAAGTTTTTTTTAAAGAAATATAACCTAGTTGTACACACCTCAAAGGACAAAAACATATTTACCACATCTTGCCAATTTCACCACACCTTACCAGCTAAGGATGGAGAAGAAGAAAGAAATCATGTTTGAGCACTGGTTTGATCAAAAACCTTTGCTCGACAGAGATTATAGCTAAGTGATACAGCGTAGAAAAGTGAAATGTTCCAACTTTTCTAAGCCATAACCACACACCTACACTCTGCTGCCAGACTCAGCTCCCTGGTTGTTGCTGTGAATGCCAGTCCCTCAGCTACAGCTTTGAGAAACAAGAAAAAGCAAATGTTATTAACAAAAGGATGTATTTGTCGGAAAGGCAATCAAAATGTTTCATGTTTTTCCCCATAATCTCTATTAGTAACAACTTTGAGCTCCTACATGCAGCAGCTAGCTGGTGACCTGACCGAATAAGATTGTTTTGACTCAGCAACGTGCAACTGGAAGTTTTAGAGGCGATGGGCTGAACACTCACCTCCCTTCTGGTTTTTTGGTTTTTTTTTTTTTTTTTTTTTTTAGCACTAGGTAAAAAGCAGACAGGATTATCTCCTTTCCACTTATGCTTAGTAAGCGTTGTGCTCGCAGCTGCCCGAAGAGGGACTATTAACGAAGCCCTGGTGCCACTTTCGGGCAGATGAACACACTGCGGTCGATATCAGCATTCAGACCCCCCCTAGCCCTCGATCTGGGGACTTTGGACAGCTGGCTGGACAGAGCACCGCCCAGCACACCACGAGTTACCTCTCAACGACCGCAGTGACCGCGGAACCCAGCACCGCGGCGGTACCGCTGAAGGCGCGGACGCCACAAGAACACCAACCCAACCCCGCAGCCCCTACGCGCCTCTCCCCCCAGATACCTCCGCCTCACTAAAACCCCCTCAGAGCCCCCTCAGGACCCTCCCCAGCGAGGCCTTCGGCCCCGGGCGGCCACCACAGCACCACCAAGCCACCCCCCAGCCTGCCTCAGGCAACGGCCGCGCTCCGCTCCGCTCCCCCCCGCTCCCGGCCCTCACCGCCTCAGCCGCCGCCGCCTCAGCGCTGCCTCCCTCAGCCGCTGCTCCCACCGCGCTCGCCGCCCGCCCCCCTCCGCTCAGCCAATCCGCATCCGCCCCGGCACCGCCTCAGCCAATAGGAGGCCGGTCGGCCCGCCGGGAGGCGGGACCTCGGACGCCCTCTGGAAGGCGCCGAGCGGCGACCTTACCCGGCAGGCAGTGGGAGATAGTGTCACGTGACCCTTCGGCGCCTATAAAAGGGGCGGCGGGGCAGCCGCCATTTCTTGTGGGGCGGGAGGAGGGGCTGGGGGGTGGGTTTCGCTGCGGGCGTGAGCGAAGGCGGCTGTGTCTATTTTTTGTGGCGTGAACGGAGCCCGTAGCGCGCCCTGCCTGAGCAAGGCTCCTCGGGAGTGTGGGAGGTGTCGGTGCGGGAAGCGCCGAGCGCTCGGTTTGTGTGCTGGAGGTTTTGTGGCGTTGACCTGGCGCCTCGGCCCTGCCTCACGGGCTGCCGGCGCGTCCTGCCCGTCAACAGCGCTCCGAAGTGCGGCTGCCTCGCGGCTGTGGTGGTAGTGCTGTTTGTGTCTCGTTAAAACGTCCCAGAAAGGGTAAAAAGTATCGCCCTGCCTAGGCGAAATGCTGGTGTGGTAGTGCACAGCGAGCTGCAGGGGGCACGCTGAAATAGCTTCCTGGCACGGGGTTGCCGAGGCGTAGGCCGGCTCAGAAGGAAAACAATGCCTTTCCCGGTGCTGGATCTAGAAGGTATTCCTAATGTTGAAAGTTTTCATAAAATATTATGAGACTTGAAAGTTGAGGGCGAACACTTCAGATCCCAGAGAGCTCGGCTGTGCGGGGTGAAGCAGTAGAATGTGAGAATGGAAAGAACTTTACACCAAGTTTTTTCCTCTTTCCTTACTTAAGAGGAAACAGACTTTAACCTTATTTGCTAAACAGCTTTAAGTCTGTTCCTAATAAATTCACGTTAATGGGACCGGTGGGCTGGGGGCTCACTGCTTTGTGCTTGCTTTGAGTGCAGGTAAGTGCTGTATCTCCATGTAGCTCAGGTTTTAAGCAACACGAAAGTGTCACCGAAGTACACTTCGCACTTTACTTCAGCGGTGAGCTCCATTCCGTTTCTATGCAGTAGAGACGCGATATTCCCGTGGCCGCTTCCTAACCCTCACCCGCGGCCCTCTCCGGACTACAACTCCCGGCGCGCACAGCAGCGCCCCCGCCATCCAATAGCGCCTCACCCTTCAACAAGGCGCTCCGCGAGTGGCTGAGAGGCGCTGCCGGAGGGGCGCCAATGGGCTGGCGCGGCGGCGCGGGGTGCGTGCGCGGCGGAGCGGAGCGGGCCGTGTGCGGCGCCCGGTGCCCTGGGAGGGCGATGGGGGCCCGGGGCTGAGCCCCTGCGGCGGTACGGGGCCGGGGGGGCTCCGGGGGACGGCGTGGAGCCCTCGGGGGGAGGGCGGCGGGGCCTTGGGCGGGGAACGGGCCCGGCGGGAGGGGGAGGCCGCCCCCGCTGCCGCCCTCAGCGCCCCGTGAGGGCCGGGGGGCAGGGAGAGGCCGGGGGGCTCCTCTGCGGGCCCCCAGGCGATCGGTGACTCCACACAACTTTTTAAGCATCTTAATTACATTTTCCCTTAAAAACGGTAGGGCTCCCAGCTCTCTTAAATTGTGCGTTGGAGGTGGTGGAGAAGTAAGAGCTTGGGTTTTCGTCTCGGTTGTGGTAGAGAGAGAGAGGAGGGTCTGGAGAGGAAATGAGCGTGGCCTGACAGCATAAGATTTGGGTAAAGCTGAGCTCTGTGCTTTTTTCAGGGGGTTAGGAAAAATAAAGGCAAAATGGGGTTAATTAGCATGAGGAGAGGGGTGGGAAGGAGGCAGTGCTTAGGGCACACAACTGGAAGTCACAGGCTTTTGTTAGCATCAGGCTCACAATGGACTTGAGTTTTAAGCTTTAAGTTCTCTTGGCAGCTGTGGGATGTAGTTAGTGCTGAACTTGGTAGAGACTTTTTAAACGTTTAGGGTTGTCTGTTTTGAAAATATGAAGTATTATTGCATGGAATTGTAGCTTCCAATGGATCTTTTTTGTAGTTATGATAATTGAGAAGAAGAACCTGGAGATTAACCGCTGACCTTTCACACTTGCACTCTTCTGAAAGTGGGGCCAGTGATGTGGAAATTAGCAGCATTTTTTTTCGCTTTGTGAAAATGGTTATGATAATTTCTGGCAAAATGCATCTTTGTGGTTGTTTTTGATGAGTATGGTTAATTTGTCTTGCTGAAAGGTCTACCCTCAGTAAGAAAACCAGATAATGCTTCAACAATATTATTTGTTTGGGAAATTACGTGGAAAGTTGTGACCAGATCCAAATTTAATTTCTTTCCTCTTTATGCAGAGGAGAAAGGAGAACACAAACTAACAATATGCCATTATTCATGCTTCTGAGTCTTCAAAAAAAAATTCAGTTGTGTGAGTTTGTATGGCAACACCAGGACCACAGCTTGTTCAGTAGTTTCAGAAGCACGTGATCAGCCCTTTGAAGCAAACTGTTCCTTTGCACCATGGCATAGGCCTTCTCTTCTGAGTAAACATATGCTTTTGTTGCCTGTTGAGTAGTTACTCTTCATTAAAACAGCTGTGGAATCTGAGACTGTCAAGCTAATGTGTCTCATTTGAAATTGATGTGGTGGCTTGGACTTCGATTGGAACGAGGCGTGACCTGGTTGTTCCCCTTTTATTGAAGGTGAACCAGTGAGAAGTTACGAAAAATGCTCTAAGCCCTTTTCACCTTTGAGTGAGTATGGTCTTATGCTAGTTGCTTGGCAAATACAGATAAAGTAATGATCACTCTGCTTGATGCAGGGTTAACCTTTTGCAGGCTTTTTTGGTTTATTTTGATGTAAAACAAGATTATTGCTAAAGGCACTCTAAAGACACATATTTTGATTTTACATGTGTTTATACAGAAGGGTGTTTGTAGATTTGTAGGTTGCCTAGCTGTGAGAAAACTATGGGTTTCTTCAAAGTCTTTGTTAGTACTGTAAAAATATTAATGTACTTTTATATATTATTTATACACATGTATGTACTCAAAGGTTGACTAGTCTAAAATTATATAAAGGAAACAAGTCAAAATATTATTAACCAAACCTGTCTGTTCTCCACGTGGGAAATTTAGATCATGTCCTTATGAACTGTTCCTTTTTTGGTACTCTTACACAATAATAAACTGGTGCACTTGTATTCTTGCCTCTCATCTGTGATTTAACTGATAACCATTACTAATACAGATTTTCTTCAACAGGTATTTTGTACTTGTGGTGTAGGAAAAATGAATTCTACCATGAGTGAGGAGCCTGACGCGCTGTCCGTAGTGAACCAACTGCGAGATCTAGCAGCTGACCCCTTGAACAGACGGGCCATCGTTCAGGACCAAGGATGTCTGCCAGGTCTCATCCTGTTTTTGGACCACCCCAACCCTCCCGTTGTTCACTCAGCTCTCCTAGTAAGTATTCTGGAGATAAGTTTTTGTCATTTGGACACTTTGCAACTTTGTTACTATGTCTTTAAAAAATGAAAACTGTAAAAGCTAGAACCTGTCCTTATGTTAAGTGCTCTTTATACACTTTTTAAAGAGAAACATGCAATTCAAAAATTACTTAGCAATGAAGCATTCCAGGGGAATCCATGGTTGTTGGAAGAGGTTAATGTGCTTTGCATTTTTCCCCTAATACAGCCACTTCACTTTTGTTGTGGAGGGAGGTAAGCACCCATAATATATATATATTTTTTTTTAAGATAAAGCTGTGGAGTTTGGTAAATACACACACTGTTTTGACATTCATATAAAAAAAGGATCATAAATTATAGGGTAATTTAGATTGATTAATAGAGATGACTTCCAGAGGTTATGTAGTCTGGTCCCATGCTCAAACTGAGACTAATTAGATCACAGCTCAGGGTTGTGTCCACTTAGAGATTCTGTAACCTCTCAGACACCCTGTTGCAGCATTTCACCATCTTCATAGGATTTTTAAAACAAAAAGAAATCCTGCTTGTTCCACTTTTTGTCCATTTCATCTTGTTTCAAGTCATAAACACTCAAGTCCTAATTTCTCATCTTAAATCCAAATTCTAACTATAAAAAGTGTCTTGTGCTTAGAAACAGGACAAATAAAAGTCAGGGTTTCCTTAAAAGTGTAATTCTCACAAGCAGATTAAGTTATTAAAACTTGTTATGCTTTTTTCCATATTTATATCATTATTGAATCTTAAATGAGGTGAAACTAAAGAAAAAAATAAAGAGCTCTGACTTTTACATAAAATTATACATTATTTTTTATACCAGTAATACTTACCCATGCTGAAATTGTTTATTTTTCATTTGTTTTACTTTCACAATGGATATTAACGAACTCCTTGGAATGACTCCAGAGCCTCTGATACTCTTCAGGGTTCAGGGAAGGAGGCCCCATAATCCCGGAGATACATGTCCTGCTGATTGGTTTTCAGGTTAGCCTTGCCATAGTGTTTGCCAGACACTAAATCTTCTTCACTAGAGGAGTTTTGAGTTGAGGTTATGGTTCTTGGGAATATATTTCATTCTTTTTCATTAAAATGTAGGTTCCTTAGGTTGTGGTCTTAAAAGAGGATCTTGTTTGGGTGTCTCAGTCCTTTTTTTTCCTTTGCTCGTGTTCTCACTGCCTGATTTGGTAATGATTCTGTGATAATGTTGCAAGAATTAACCCTACATAAAAAGAAGTGACTTTGTCAGATCTGTGAGGGCTAATGCAGTTCAGTGTGATTCCACAGCCCTGGATATTGCTGAAATTGTGTGGTACAGACATCTAGTTGGTGGGAATGGGAGACAGTTGTGTTTTTTCATTTAGTAACAACCTACAGGTAGATTAAGTTAAGAATTGAGATTTAGAGGAGACCACCCGACATTCCAGGGCCCTGGCTGCAGTCAGAAATCGAGCAGTTTACTATGAAAACAAGTTTTTGCCTGCTACCCAGACTACTTGTGTTTATGAGTTCTTGAACCTCTTAGATTCTGTAGCTTTTATTATCTAGTCTCCTTCTTTTGATACTTTTGCATTCTGAAATGTGAGTTCTTTTGTTTTTGTTTTTCTAGCCATCTGTTCCAAAAGGTGCTTCCATTTGAATGGGAGTCATTAAATGTAATGATTTTCCATTAAGATTGTACCCAATAAAAGGATGTACAGCACTGATATTAAATTGCTCATTTTTTTTTTGTGATTCCCATAGTGGAAATTATAAATAATGAGTCATAATAAATCCCTATTTAACTCTTTGATATGTTGTGGGATCCTTCAGGGGAGGGTGCTTTCTTCCCCAGATCCAGTTTTGGCTCAGTCCTTTCTTTGATCTGACCAAGAAGTGGTATTTTTTCTGCTCTAGTTTAATTCCAGGATTCTTTTTTGTTGTGGTACATTTTACATGCTAAAAGGCTTTGAATGTTTTAAATCAAAATCAGAAGTGACCCAGGTCATACTTCCTTCTAAAATTTGGACTACAATTTTCAAAGACAAGACTCTGAAGTTAAGCAACTGCATTAACATTTCAGGTGTAATGATAAAAGACACCTTTGATGTTTTAAGATTTACAACAGTATGCTTCCATTCAAGTATGGAGATAAGCCTGTTGATTATGTTGAAATTCTTTATGAGCTGAAGGCTGACATGGTTGAGTATTTTGCTGAACAGAGGCTGAGCTGAAGTCCATGGTAGTAATCTCATGCTTCAGTAGACTGCAGTTTAGAAGTGTAAATGATCTGACTTCTTTGAAGGTGCAGACGTTTGCATCTCCCGTGGAGTTGGAAAACAGGTAGGAGGAATTCCTCATGCTGAAATGCCAGGTCACTAAAATTGTTCTGACAAACTTGTCTTTGGTCCTGTTTTAGTGGGAACTACATTTGTGTACGAAGAATAAGTAAGTAACAGATGGAAAAGAGACTGTCTACGTTTTAATTCTTAATTAGCTGTTAAGGGGAGTTTCTTTATAAAAACATTGCATCTTGCTAAATTTCCTACACAAACTTAAAAATATGGAAAACTTTTCCCACTGTTGAAGATACTTGCCTTAACATGGAAGTTAGGAGTTAAAAACCGTTGTTTCAGGTATTTGCCTGTAGTTGGAAAGTATTCAAGAAAATACACAGCATTTATAAACTAGGTACTGATCCACATCAGGAAATAGCAGGAATCACAATTAGAATTAGTATCGTGCCAGACTTTCTGAAAAGGCCATAGAATGGTCTTGAATTTTATCTAGTGTCTGCTAAAGATGATTTAGAAAGAAAGATGGGTAATTAATTCTCTATCTCTGAAGGTATTAAGGGGCAGGTTATTTTTAAACCAGCTAGTGAGCAGCATAGCTATTATGTGACTTTATTTAAGTCACTAGTGTGCTGCTTAACCTTGCTATCACAAAAATAATTTTATAACCTATTACATTTGTGAGTTGCAAGATTCTGGGTATGCAGTTCTTGCACCTACTTGAGTAAAGCAGATTGAAGCACAATGAAAATACACCTCCGGAAGTTCCTTCTAAGAAAAATTTGTCAGCACTGAGTGTAGAGAGATGTCTCACGAAAAGGACTTGAAATTTCCACTGGAAGAGTATTATGTTAGGAGTAAAGATAGAGTTGGCTGGGGTCAGCAGTGTGAAGTTCTGCAAAGAGTTAATGACAAATAAAATCCATGGGCAACAAATAAGTGTTAATTCCCAGTTTAGGTAACAGTAACCTAAACAGCTGAGTGCTACTTCTATGTTCTTGTTCTTGTACTTGCATGGAGTGATGAATAACTTCAACATTATAGGTATGTTAAACATTATAAACCTTTTTCCACTATTGTTTCCAGTATTGCAATTAGTTTTTAGAGACTTATTAATGGGGTAGAGCTCTGTTCCTGGTGGTGATTTTCTAGTACTGGGTGAGTCCACAGAACTGATGGAAGTTATATGCTTTGTGTATAAAGAATTGCATTGGATCTCGGAGCATAAAGGTGTTGGTTGGAAGGGACTTCTGGAAGCCATTCCCTTCCACTTCCTGGTTGAAGTGGGACTGTCACCAGCACTCAGGTCAGCTCTAGATTTGTCTCACTGATTCTGTAGTCCCACTAGGTCATCGTTCCAGTGTAGAACTACCTTTATAGTGCTTATCATAAGTTCTGATCTAAGCTTCACAAACGGCAATTTGTTTGCTTCCCCTTGTTCTGTTGTATGCTGCTGTAGAGGAAAGCTTGTCTCAAGCCATCTTCCTAAAGGCTCTATTAGTAGTTGTAGGAAGCTGTTAGATAGTCCCTTAGATTCCCTTAGTATGAGAAAACCCAGTCTTTCAACCTTTTCTTGTAGATAGGTAGTCTATGCTTTGTGAATTTGAGAATAAAGCAACTCTTTTAATGTTCACAGTAGGTGGTAATATTCTGCCTCTTCTTACTGGAGGTGACATTGTGGATGTTTTGTGGGTGCAAACTGATAAAAATGAATGATAATGTACTGGAAATATTGCTGATTTGTCCTCTTTATTTTAGGCTCTCCGCTATTTGGCAGAGTGCCGTGCCAACAGAGAAAAGATGAAAAGTGAATTGGGTATGATGCTCAGCTTACAGAATGTAATACAAAAGTAAGTTTACCATGGGTTGTTGGATCCAAAGACTGTGTAAATGTAATATTCTGTTGCAAAGTAAAATTTCAATCATGATTTTCTATAGTGAATTTTTAATAGTGTTCCTTGTTGAAATTGTGACTGCTAACAATTACTCGTCTTCATTTTGCAGTACAGCAAAGTAATTGGATCATAATATACAGGAAATACTCATTTGAAAGTCCTTTGCCAAACAACAGTTTTCTTGCTCTTGTTACAAATAAGTAATTTGTTCTCTTCCCTTTAGGTCCTTTTGTAACCTCTTTCATCATTTTATAAGGGTGCCATGCCCCCTGGTGTATTTGATGTAAATGGTTGGCATCCGTCACATTTGTTCTTTGAATCCCACTTTTGGGAGGGAAATTGTATATGCAATTTATTTGTTTTGATGTGTTTTTGAAAGTTTGTACCTGTAGTTCTGTGTTGCAGAAACATGTCTTGGTGGTGATGTAGAAGTTAGTGAGGTTTGTAGTGGTCTCTAATTTCTTTGTGGAAATTACAAAATGTCAGCTGGGTTATATCTCTTAAAATATGGTATTGTTAGGTTTTGTTAAGGTTACTAAACATTGAGTTTTTTAAATACTGGATGATGTATGGATACATGCATGCTAGAGATGATACATGTGCACTTAGGATGAAGTAAGATGAATCATTAGCAAAAAAAAGCCAAACCAAACAAAAACGACTCCTTCAGAGATCAGTCTGTCATACCAAAAAGTAAATTTACTGTCAAGTAATCAAACAGGTGATTATTTTACACACAATTTGATGGTGTTGTAGTTAAGTAGACATAACTGTGAGGAGGGAGGAGAAAAACCTGCTGCACGGAGATGTTTCAGAAGAATGTGTAAAGCAACTTAAAAAAGGATGAAACAAAGTGAACTTGTATGTTAGAGGTTCAAGTAAAAGGTTTCAAATGTTTAATATGTTAGTTGAATCTCTAGTGTAAAACTCATACTAGAAGCTTGAAGTTTCTTTTGGAAAGATCCCAAGGCTAGGTTCTGTTAGTTCCTTCATCCCGTAGCCCCATTAGTTTTTTGGTGGTGTGTGTTTTGTTGTCCTCCTTCCCTCCCATTGTCAGTTTGACCCAGCTGGTCTGAAGGTTTGAACCTGAAAAATCGGAAGGGAAAATTTCCTGGTCTGTTTACAATTCCTGTGTGATTCAAAACAAGAGATTTAAACTCTTTACCTTTAATACTTCAGTAGTTCTACCGAAGCTAACAACATTATGTATTGGCATGAAATTCAGCTAAAATGTCATCTTATCCACCAGGTACCCAAAACACAAGGATTTAAAACAAATGTCTTAAATAGGAAGATGAACAGAATGAGAACTGTTTGCTTCTGAATTTTAGTCAATTTCTTAGTGCAGTGTATTAATTATACCTTTTTTGAAATGATTGGCTTTCCTAATAGTGTAGATTAAAAAATGGAATTAAGTCTTACAATATCGACCATTTTTAAGGACAGGTACAATTAAGGTAAAATATATGGAAATCTCTGCTTGCTACTTTATAGTAAAAGCAAGAACTGAAAAATTTAGGTAGTATTAGAAGTGTTTGTTTCAGCCAAACTTCCTTTTAGTATAGATCAGATGTCTATTTAGACTACAGTTTCTTAGCATTTCCTGTAATCCACAAGAAGATGGTGAAAGGGGAATGATATTTACCAGTTTCTGTAGTTAGCAGCAAGTATTACTCAAGCAACAGTCATAATTAAAACTTGTGTTTAAAGAAGTTTTTGGAAATTTCTTAAACAGCATTTTTTTCCATGTTTCAAGGACCAAAAGAGTGTTCAGAAGTTCAGAAACTTGCAGAAGAAGAGAGATAAGTCAAAAACTGGGAATCTTGTAGGGGTTCTTTTTTTCTCTAGAAAGCTCTTTGGCAAGATTAAGAACATACATTTAATTTGTATGCTTGTAACATTTGGAATGTGTGATATGATGAAAATTTAAATACATAGCATCTTCAAACACAAGACTTTGTCATGTACTTGTCAGGATTTTAGGCTGTAATGTTGACAGGAAATGCTGAAACTAAGTTTTGTATTGCCTGGAGAAAGATGGTAAAAAAAAAATAGTGCTGAGAAGATAGATGAAAATTATTTGTGTCACGAAAAACAATGGTTTGGGGTTTTTTCTTTGTTACAAAGTCTGTAGGGGAGAATGCAAGGTCTCTACCTTCACATTTGCTCTACAAAATGGAGAATGTTTTCTGATATGATTTCAGTTTCGCAGAAGAAATTGTAATCGCTTGAACTGAAACTAATCACTAATAAGTGCAGTAATAAATGCTTTGTTACTGACTTCAGTTGGTTCATTCCATTGTACGTACTTTCCAGAATCTGCATATCTAGCTCATCACTCTCATCTGAAGTCTTCTCATTATTTTCACAATTTAATTTGCATTTTAAATATTTTTTGTGACATGTTATAAAATACAAACAGTTAATACTGAAATATGAATTCATTATGCTTTTCCAGTTACTAAACAGCCCTTTTGATTGAGGTGGAACCCTGCATCCTCCAGACCAGAACCTGTAGTCACTGGCCCTTTGCTCTTGATGGGTTAAAAGCAACCTGTGGTGTGAATTTTGCCCTTTTATCAAGGGCATTTAACGCTCACCATTCGCTTTCATTGATTTCTTTTACCTAAATAATAGGCAGTAGCTTTCCACATTTCATACTGAACTGTGGCTGTATTCTGCCATGGGTGGAGTGGTGTTACTATATCTTTCTGAGCAGCGTACACAAAGAGGCAAGGTACAAACAGGGTAGGTGTCATACTTTAGACTTAAGCTAATACAGTTCAGCAGTGAACTGACAAACACTGTGCTTAGGAAGCCATGAGTTTGTTTAGAATTCCACTTCTCTTCTGTTTTCTATTACGTTCCTCCTGAAATTTGAGGGCTTCTCTCAATGTGTGAGTGACTTTTTATTATAAGCCTTGGAGGTATTGAGACCTCAGGGTCAGGAGTGGAATTTCTTGACGGCTGTCTGTGTAAACCTGCCTGAACTTAGGCAGCCTAACAGATTGAGGATTTTGAATGGTTGATATCACCAACTGGAAAATTGCTAGCTTGCTAATTACAATTTGTTGTAAAAGTACAGTGGAGCCTCAATCAGGCCAAGAACCTTTTGTTGCAAGTAATATACAACCAACGGAAGGGAAACACAGCATGTATTTGGGCTTTTCATCATGACCATGAAGCACTATTTCCTTCAAAAGACTGCTTAGAATGAAAGTGGAAATTGACTGCCACCTGCTTATGTGATAAGTACTATCTGTAGTGCATCACAGAAAATAGACAGGAAATATTTATGAGACATCCCAGTTTAACTGTAATTCTTTGAGGCACCTTCATGTCTCATTTCATGGCTTACCAGTTCCCTAGTACCCTCTGATCAGCTTTTTGATACTAATTTACAGTAACTATCATAGCTCAATTGTGAAAGATCATTTTGATGCTTAAAATGAAGGGTCAGCTGACCGCATTTCACTTAAGGAACAAAGGATAGGTTTTAGGCTCACAATGACTACGATTTTTCAAGATGTATGAATACTAGGTTTTGTGAACAGAAGAGTAACAGATTTTAGATTTAAAGACTGGAGCTTATAGACTCTAGAGCAGAAATATGAAGTGTCAGCTCTGAGGAGTACAGAATAAAAACTTGAAGGGAGTGATAAATTAAGATGTTTTTTCAAACTGAACTTGATTTGCAACTTGTATGACTCTGAGATGCTTCATATGAAAGGCTTTATACACTTCTGCATTTTCTAGGACATATGAGGAGCAGTTCAAGACACTTTGGAGAAAGAAAAATTTTTCTATTCAAGTATATGCTTTGAAAAGCTTTGTCCAAGTATACGCTGATTTTTGCCTGATCAGGGAAGATTTCTTATTTGTTCTTCCACACCTGCTTAGTTTTAGGTGAAGTTTGATGCATCTTTTCTTTCAAGTGTTTCAATCTAGAGTAATAAGTGTGTTGGAGAGAAATCAGACCTTTAAAATCCCTACCTGGAGTATTCCAATCATCTTTTTTTGTTCAGTGACTGATCATGATTTGTTGCTATCAAAAAATATTTATCACTCCCTTGCCAGGTGATTGAGTACCTGTTAGTGTATAAGTGTTTTTGTAAATAAAAAAAGAGATTGAGTTTCATTGGAGATAGTGTTTCAATGTATTTTAGTAGTTAGCAGTTATGAAAACAGGTTATACTGAAACTGGTTTAGTTGCTGGCTTTATGAATTGTATGGAGCACTTAATGTGTCCGTATGGACTTTATAAAATGTTATTAGCTGCTTCTAGAATTAAAATTAATTAGGGTTTATAGCCTACAAGGAAATACACCAATTTGTGTTCAGAGGGAAAGTGAGTTTTGATGGACAGTAAAGGTCAAAGTTCATAATTTTTCATAATCTTTATGAGGAGCATAATGGTACTGTTTAAATATAACTAACATGTATTCTAAAAAAAAGATGAGGAGTCAATATACTGAATAGGTCTTATTATGGCACAGCAAATTACTGAGAGTAAAATTCCAATTACTTAGCTAAAAGAGCTTTTCAAGATAGTCTTCCTTTGCCAGGATGTCAGATTTAACAAGCTGAACTAAATCCAGTGCATTAATCAGCTCTTCCAATTTATTACTTGCCTAAGAAGATTAGGGCAATTAATATGTGCTTAATTAGAGTCCCTTGCAGATATGGTAAAATACATGCAGTCTATAATTGCTGACTTCTTACTCAATTTTAATTTTTGGTAGTCTTAATTACTTAGACTTTTTGAAAATTTAATTATTCGTTGAAACCAGCAAAGTTTAAATTTATGGTGTCTGACAAACAAAAAATTCCAACAGAGTAGTATTTGCTGAAATGAGAGTAGTAGGGATGTAGTGTCACAGTAGCTTTGCTATTTTTGTTGTCTCACGTACTTTGTCTCCTTTGTGGAAAAGGAAGAATGACTGGGGGAAGGCAGGGCAAAGGCCGCATATTAATTTGCAAGAAAGCAAATTACATATTTACAGGGATATCTGATGATGGAGGGGATGTTGCCATATTATAACTGGCCACAAGATAATACTTTGTGTAAAATACGGCTAAAAAAATCTGAACTTTTCACATTTACTACACTTATATATTTATACTACTGATTGGAATGCTTAAATTCTGATGTGAAAATGAGATGAACAGCTTTTTACAGACTGTACAGATATTTTTCTGTACATGAATCAGTAGTTTTATAGTCCTTGGTATGTTGTGTTTTTTTAACATCAAAATGGAGAAATGGCTGAGGATTGGGTAATGGGAAACCTGATTCTGTTGCATGGTTATTTTTGTACTGTACCATACTTTTGATGCTGAGAAGTTGTGTTTTTCTCTGGAAGACATGGTTATCATGTCTTAAATATTCCTTGAGCATAAGGTTACAAAAATTTTGTGTTCAGAAATGATTTAAAGTGTACCACCTGGACCTTAAATTCCTGACCTGAAGATACACTCTATGCTGTGTTACCTTCCCTGTTATCCTTCCAAGCCTACTTTACCTTCTTTGTTATATTTTGTCTATTAGAAGTTGAGCGCTTCTATTAAATTACACTTGGGGCATCTCTTTGGGCTGTGGGGTTCCAGTCTATTCAGTGCTGTAACAATGTGCTTGTTAATAATAGATGGTCACGGCAGGAGGGTGTCTGCAGGCTGTTTTATTCAGCATTGTTAAGCAAAATGGCTAAATATCCCACTCCTCTGTGCCTGAGGAAAGTTTTTATTATATATTTTGTTCATCTTAAGTTTCAGAAATATTTTTTTCTGAAGTTCTTTTTGAAAAAGTGTCAAAAAAAACAGCAAAATTGCAATGAAAAATTAGGGAATATAAGCAACATCAATATGTTGTCTTTAAATATACTATATTACCTGTTCTAAGTGGCTGAATGCTCCATTTGTCTGCCAAACAGCTTCCTGGTGTTTGGAGATTGTGTTATATATTACATTATTTGGAGGGAGTAGCAAGGTGGAGGGGGAGGATGGGTTCAGTGTCATAGGCTACCTACATCATTAAGGCATGTATACAGTGAAAGTTCTTGCTCTTTTTGCTTTTGGGTCATGACAAAGTAATGAGAGTTCAGTAATTGTTTTTAAAAAGTTTGAAGACCTTTTTTGTGTTCTTTTAGTATATTTAGCATTGTGAAAGGCATAGGAAGTCACAAACTCAACACACAGATGCAGGCACAGAGACAAATGGTATCAAAACACAAAAAGCATTTAGTAATGAAATGACATAAAAATCCTAATTTTAAAGTATTAGTGTTGACTTGAGCTTTAGTCCTGACCTCATTGACTTACTGGGAGAATCTTAGTATTTTTTGTATCATCAAGAAAACAAGGTGTAAAAGCTTGAATAGATGAATATCATTTGTAAAAGCAGACTTGATTGCCAGGAGTTCAGATGTATTTAAATGTTGAAATATTACAGGGGGGTTATGTTTTGCGGGGATTAATAGAAGTTAGCAGTCATTTGAAAAGCTGTTCTCAACCTCGATTCTGAGAGGGACAGTTTGAGGGGAAGGGGTTTTTTTGTGTGTGTGGAGTAGGTCACTGAGAAAAATATAGAAGTGTGACCAAATGGAAGGATCTCTTCTGTGCCCTGTGAGATGCACTGGATCATTTTGCTTTTAATGTTCAGTTTCTTTCATTTTTGGACTTCTCTGTAGTCAGAGTTATTACGAAGTCATCATTTGTTCTTGTACCTAACCTGTTTTTTACTAGGTGGACACTATGATCAGTACTGTCTGTACTCTAATCACTTCAGTTGTTGTCAAACCCTAAACTTGGCTTTTTGTGTTTGTATTTTTTCACTGTCATGTGCTTTTCTATAATGCCCATTATGATGTTCTTATTACTGACTGCACCTAGTAATACAGTTTTGTTTGAATTTCTGCTCTCCAAACTACAGCCTCTACCATATAACCTTCCACTTGATATCTAGTGTGTGCATCAGGGCTGTTGGTTGTGTGCCTTTTCATCATCTGATCTCTGTCTCAGTGTAATTCAGGGATTATACATCTGTATTGCTTTGACAAAGAGAGGGCAACAGTCATAACTGCTTTGAGTGCTTTGGATTTAGAAGTGAAGAAATCAGTTGGGAAGTTTGAAAAGGAGCTAGTAACTTTTCCTTATAGGCAAGAAATATTGTAAAGAATATTGCAGAATAAAAAAACTTCAAAACACTGCAAAAAAGTGTGAAATAGAAATTACTTTAATATATACATATATTTGAAATCTTTGTGCTCAATGTCTTAGCTACCTTCTTCTTTATTTAGAAACTGTCCAGAGCAAAAGTTAAGTATTTTAGAGTAGTGTGAGCTAAAGGTGTTTTTAATTCCTATTTTTTTCTGCAGACTTTGATATTAAAACAAAGAGTAGCCTCTGAGAAGCATTATGGCTTTGAATATTAAATAATGGGATGATTTACAGAGTGTTGCAATAGTTGTGATATGTTAATGCAATCTGAATGGGCATTTGACAAATTGTTTACTGTGTGGCAAGAAAAAAATCATGCTGAATTGGGTGCATCAAGACTTGCCTGGCATGGCATGCCAAAAGAAAACCATGTGCTCTTTTTGTGGTGGGATTGAATACTGAGGTGGGAGGGAAAAGATTTTATGTGAATTGGCAAAAGAGATGGGACTAGTGGCAACACAGGGTGCCTTTACACTCAAACCTTGTAGTCAGCTGTTGTCCAAATATTTCAGAAACGGTGACCTTCGCTGTTTACCATTGAGTTTACAAGAAAAAGTGCTGAGGTAGGTTCTTCAATGATACACTGACTTTTTCTGACAGCTCACTAAAATAAAAAGCAAAGATGCTTTGAAATGAAAATGGCAAACTGTTGTGAAGTATTTAATACTTATTGCAGGTGTGGATTGACAGTACTGTAGGCTAGAGCCATATATCTTTGAAAAGGGAATTCATAGATAACTGTGAAAGGTTTCTCATCTTGCCAATATCATGTCTGCTTTTGGATTACATTGAGCATGTCCACAGGTGATGCTTGTCCCTGGTTTTTGACCTTTGTGCAAGGTGTCTCAAAAAAATAAAAGGCAGACTTTTCTGTTAAACCAGGTTTGGATTACCTTATTTTTCCTGAATGTCATCCAAGCAACGTACACAGTGTGTGGTGTGTGATGAGAACTTGTATAGTTTCATGCATGTATTACAAAGGGAAATTAAAAAAAACATTGCTATGAATTATTCCTCATTAGCAGTTTTTGAATGGAGCTATTTCGAAAGAAAGGGAATTTTACTCTGGAACAATGAATTCAAAGTGAGTATGTTATCCTGAATTAGATGCATTTCTATTCAGGAATGTGTTTTTGCACTTGTTTTGCAGTTCATGTTAGAGAGTATCTTTTTATGCAGTATTTGTCTTTTTTTGCAAGTGTGCAGTCCTGTGCAATAAATTAAAATTAGCACATTCTGTAGTTACATAGTACCTCATGAAGGTAACAAAACTATTTTTTTAATCTTGATAAATGCTTCAAACCGTTTTGCATGAGTGTTGTCCTTTTGGCTAGCAGTGAAGCTGCTAATAATGGCTTGCTTTAATAAAAAAAAAATCCATTGCAAACAAGTAGTTTTAGTATGAAAACAAGATGTCTAAATGGTATTTGCTTATAGAGTTTTCTAGAGTTACCTACTTCAAGGTTCTGCTGAATAGATACATCTTAACTATATTGGCAAATATATCAAAACCAAAACTTCTGTACAGATAGGCCTGTATAGACTAAACCTATTTTTTCCCTCTGCTACAGATTGGTGCTCTATTTTAACTCTCATTGTTCATAGAGGTTATGTTTAGGGTAGCTTTATCTATGAGCTTGCAGCCTTCCTGCTTTTTCTCCACTTTCTCCTTTAGTTTTCAAGGAAATAGATGAGGCTTACTAAAATATTTTTGGAAGGTATTTAAGTGTTTTCCAGATAGTGGTGTACTATCATTGTATATTATTGTGACGTACTTAATGGCATTAAAATGTTGATAATACAAATGGTATTTGGCTTTCTTCGTCTTCCTAAAATCCTCATTACAGAGCATAAAGCCACCACTACTGATATTCCTGCCTGATTGCTACAGCATTATTACTGGGAGGGATTGCCTTTTTAATTCCAGTATCTGATACCTTACACCAGAAAGGAACAGAAAGCGATGTTACACTTAAGGTTTTTTTAACCCCAGTGCAATTTGCTGAAGCCATATAATGAACATGATTTCTGCCATATAAATCCATTAAATGATTACTGTTCATTAGCAGGCAAGATGTTAGAACTAGCTACTGTGAAATTCAGCATGGAGTTTGTGTCTGTTGTGCAGACTCTTGTCTAGCAAATGCTATTCTGAAGCCTTTTGAGTTTAGTTGAGTAACAGGCCTTGATTTTTTTTTTGAGATGGAGAATATGTCCATATGGTAGATAGCAAGCTGTGGAAGATCAAAAGTTGATCTTCCATTTAGCATATAAATAGCAAGAGTTAAACAAAATTGGATGAATAGCTGGGTCAAGCATATGGCATATGTTCAAATCTGTTATTCCATTCTTGAAGGTTCTCTTCTTGTGATCAGAGAACAATAGAATGAATCAAGGAAATGGTCTAAGCACTAGATAATTATTCTGTCTGCTAAATGTTTAAGATTATGTCACAGTCACTGACTAGCTAATGGAATTGTACTGTGATTTTACCCAGATTTAAACTTTGTATTTAATACTTGAGGTTTGGGTTTGTTTTTTAGCAGTCTTGAGAATATCCCAATGTTTACATAGGATTACTTTTTAAATTTCTAAGGTCAGCAGGCATATCACTTGTACTGAGCTTGAAGTGGCACTGGGAAATGCAGTCCTCATTCCCAGTGTCAGTGATGTACCTCTTGTTTAGTACAAAATCAACTTCAAGACATCAAGTATCTTCTTTCTGTACCAAACTTTTCCCAGTGTGGTATCTCCTGGTCAAATTGTCAAGGCCAGTAGTGCCAGTAGGGACTGGAAGAGCTGCAAAGTGTCAGGCATCTGGCAGGTCTGGAAAGCATTCTAGGAAAGTCAGCCTGACCTTGCCTTGTTTCCATGATGTGCCAGCTCTGGAGTAAATAAAGGTGATGCACAGCTAGCACATTGATACCATTGGGGTGAAGTCACGTAACACAACTGCGCTCAGGCATCAAGCAGTATGGCTGCTTGCTTTTTGGATTTAGAGGATCTTAGTTCTGCAGCTCAGTGGGTCGCTTTAAACTAGCCCAGTCCTACAGGTTCTGGTGTTTTTCCTATAACTTGTATTTCCTATTGTTAACCCGCTGCTGTACTGAGATGTTGCTCTTGGAGAATGTGTTTTTAAGAAAGTAGGTGGTAATCCTAATCCTCCTTGTCAGCTGCTGTGTAATGTTATCTGGTCTTTACTGGGTGTTTTAGGGCTAGAGGAAACTGAGCAAGTGATGTACTGTAACGGGTGGCGTGGAAATAGCACCTTCCTGGGGCTGTGAGAAAGCGCGCACTGAAGTAATGCTCCTTTTCAAGTTGTTTTCAAATGGCCTGCCTGTTGCCTGGAACGAGTCAGGAGAGCAGCCATATGGCTGTGAGACCAACATATCATGGGATACACTAAAAGCTCACAAGAAAGAGCAGCATTCTTGGAGATAAGAAGGAATTCTGCCCTGGCACTGGAGCAGAACAGCCAGAAAAAAAAGCCAGATCAAATAACTGTCTTGAAACAGATTGCTTTTTCTCTAATACCATGCTCTTTCTTTAGGCTTGTCATTCATGCTCAAAGTTTTCATCAAAACCATGTCAATCACTGTGCCTCACTTCTAGAATCGAGGATTAGTGATTTTTTTTCCTCTCTCCTTACAGAATATAGCAATCCTTTGTAATTTACTGATCCTTCTAGATGTTGCTAAAGACAGTGTTTCTGTCTTTGAGTATAGGAAGAACAAACTCTGAAAGAAAATTGATCACCTGCAAATAAATACATCAGGGGTTTTAAGGGCATAGTTGTTTTGAATATCAATTTTAGCCATTTTTAACCCTAATGTAATCACTTGATCTCTTCCAAGTGTATGCTTGAAGGTTTCTAATACAGCCACACATGCTCAACAACTTCAGATGGAATTCTTGCCAATCCATTAAATTCTTGCTTGTGTTCTTTTTTTTTGTCATACAGGATACTGCATTGACTGCAGTGAATGAGGTTTATTTTAGAAGTGATGGCTGAAACTACTATCATCACTTAGAATTCCAGGGAAAATATTTACTTTTATGTGACCATGTGTTTTCCTGAACTCTTTGGAAAGGTTCTTCGGTCATTTGAGAACTGGAGTCTCTCAAACTAGTATTTAGAAGAAAAAAATGTTGCGTTCAAGCCTTTGTTACATTATCACTGACATGCATAAGATTTTTCTGTAATAAAAGCACAAGTTAAACTTGAGAGTTGTTTTCACTTCAGCTGACTTCAGATGTTTATGAGTAGGTCATTTCATACGGAATTCAGCTGAGCTCTTTGTGAATGTGGTCACAGGCTGAGGTTGGAAGGAACCTCTGGAGCCATCTGGTCCAAACCCCTGCTCAAGCAGGGCCACCCAGAGCAGGCTGCCCAGGGCCATGTCAGGTGGCTTTTGAAGATCTTCATGGAGAGAAACTCCACAGCCTCTGTGGGCAACCTGTGCCAGTGCTCTGTCGCCCTCATGGTGAAAGTGTTTCCTGATGTTCAGGCAAACACTGCTGTGTTTCAGTTTGTGCCCATTGCCTCTTGTCCTGTCACAGGGCACCCCTGAAAAGAGCCTGGCTCGATCTTCATTGCGTCCTCCCTTCAAATGTCTGTATACATTAATAAAATATATTGCTAAAATGTATTTTAAAATTGATGAAATTGATAAATCAATTGATTAAATTGATAGATAAAATCACCCCTTGAGCCTTCTCTGGTCCCAGCTCAGGGCCTAGCTGGACACCGCACTCCAGGTGTGGCCTCACCAGTGCGGAGAAGAGGGGATCGATCACCTCCCTCAGCATGCTGGCAATACATTGGCCTAATGCAGTCCAGGGCACCCTTAGTGTACTTCGCAGCAAGCACACATTGACTGCTGTTCAAGTTGGTGTCCACCAGGGCCTTTCCTACCAAGCTGCTTTCCAGCTGGGTGGCCCCCAGCATATATTGATGCCTGGAGTTGTTCCTTCCCAGGTGCAGGACTCCACATCTCCTTGTTGAGCTTCATGGGGTTCCTGCCAGCCCCTTTCTCCAGCCTGCCCAGGCCCTTCTGGATAGCAGCACAACCATTTGGTGGGTCAGCTGCTCCCCTCAGTTCTGTGTCATCTGCAGACTTGCTGAGGGTGCACTTACCCCATCATCCAGACAAGTAAGGAAGATGTTGATGATTAGACCCACTATTAACCCCTGGGGTACACTGCTAGTCAGTGGCTTGCAAACAGACTTTGCAGGCCCACAGCCACTGATCACCACCCTCTGGGCCAAGCATAACTCCCCGTTGGTGAACCCCTGCTGACTGCTCCTGGTCACCTTCTCCTTCACATGCTTGGAAATGGTTTCCAGAATTAGTTGCTATGTTAACTTCCCAGGGAATGAGGTGATACTGGCCAACCTGTAGTTCCCTGGGTCCTCCTGCTTGCCCCTGTTAAAGATAGATATGACATTTACTTCAGTCCTCAGGCACCTCTCCCACTTGCAGTGAGAATTCAAAGATTGTTGAGAGCCTTGAAATCTTATGAATGAGTGCAGCTGTTAGCTTTGTCTTGTGGGTAGTGGACAAACTGAGCACCAAAAGCAGCGTCGTTGTAGACGTGAGACTGAGTTTTATGTTTGGAATTAAATGACACAAGTCTTTTTGGATAGAATCTAGGATGTTGTTGAATCTCTGGCAAACAAAGATGCCCTCTTTAATTTGAAAACCTCCTGTCTCTGGGTTACAAACTCAGTAGGAACATTCTAATGAAATTATAGTATTTCTGCTGTCTGTTTAGCTAATGTGTCTTTAGAGCACCATGTATGCCACTAAGGAAGTGCGTGTAATGGCTTTTTCATGGGATCTGCTGTACTTAGAGCAGGGTTATGGTTGCATCTGTTTCCCCTGATTCAGGGGTGCATGTGTATGTATGTATGTATTATATAAACTACGTATATACTAAATTATGGCTTTAAAAAGGGTAGGGTGGTCTTTTACACACACGCATGAATATATAAAAGTGTATAAACAAGCATATTTGTATCTTGTCTTTCTCCAAAAGGGGAAAATCCACTCTATTATATTAGTCTTCCTCAGCCTTTGTACTTCCAAAGTAACAAAGTCGCGCTTCTTCCATTTACATCAGATACAGCTGTACTAGGAAGGCTGCTGGGGCCATTCTGCTCTCATTTATGATGCTGTGTGTGTACTTAGATCGCATGCTGATGATACAACCATAATGCTCTGTGCTGCTGCTTGCCATTCTTTCCAAGCGTGCATATTATACGCACATGGCATATACCTTTGGTGTTGTGGCTGTTAATGATCTTGTTTAAGCCCTTTTAAAAAATATTAAGTCCTGATATAAAAGTGTCTTATGTTAAAAACATCTGCAGCACTTGGACCATGTTTACAAAGTTATTTTTGATTTCAAAGAAAATGAGAAATGTTTCTGGTATCCTCTTCTCACAGATATAACACATGTCACTTGGATTCTGTGTCCATCTTACTTACAGAGCTAGCCGTGAGTGAACGTAGTGAAAGGACAGACAGCAATCTAGGATGACAGGAATTCAAGAAGACAGTTAAAGGTTTGGGTTTCTGACAGGCATCTTCTAAATCTTGCTGAAGTAATGTAAGATGTTACTGCCTCTGAGAATGGTGGTAGCCAACTCTTAGTCTTTCTTTAACTGCAGACTGCTACCATTTCCCTAGCAGGGCCAGGACAGCACTGGTCACTGCGTAGTGACTCCGTAGCAGGTTCCTGCACCATCTTTGGTGAATGAAGTGCTGTACCCAAGTGTGCACAGGGGTGGTGGAAAGACGAGCAGGAGTTCCCTTCTGCTGCTCTGACAGTGGTGGGAGGCTGGGTCACGCGGCTATGAGCAGAGCTATCTGAAACTGCTGAAGCATGCTCGATGGGGGGGCCTGTGTCAGTGTCTTAAGAACAATCACTTCTTAAGGTTAGTTATTTCTCATTTCAAGGGACAAAATCACAGCCCAAGTGTTATCCTCTTTTTTTTTTTTTTCTTGAAATTTCCACTATTCTGCTACTTTTTTTAATTTTGCATGTAGCTTTGTTTTGTTACGAATGTAGTGTATAAAAATAGCCAATGTTGAACATCAACTTGGCTTTAGAATAGGATTTATTATACTTGTTTATTTACAGATGGACGTTTTTCTGAGAGATATTAAGGTTTCTATTTTTTATAGCTGTTGCATAAATTGCTTTAATGAATGTAGAACAGATTGATGCAAAACTTGTATTCACTCATTTTACAAGTACACAATTATAAATGGTTTGTGTGGGATTTTGTGTATCTTTGATTTAACTAAGTTGCTGGAAGTATGGTATCACTTTACTATACAATAAAACTTTGGCTTAAACTTTTTTTTTTGAGATTGTCTTGCAATGTGATATTCTTATGTCACTTATGTCACATCGATTGTTCTTGCCCTTGTAGCATAGTGTCCAACTTTCATGCTGCTTCTGTTACCCGGTCTCTCATTTAGCTCAACAGATCCTCTTTTATATAAAAGTAGTCTTGTGTTTGGGACCTTTTTTTTTTTAAATGTAAAAGGAATAATTAGTGTTATCATCTGTAACTTAGTGGTAAGTAGTACTAATCCTCTGTTAAAATACAGGAAACAATATGAGTAGTTTATAAGTGTGTACGCGTGTATTCAACTGTGTAGAGGTGTTTTAGGAATGACTTAGAATGCTATCAAATAAGAGTGGATTTAAATGTGTGCTTTCAAATCAACAACTTGTGTAAGTAGTGCAATTAATTGTATGTTATTACTCTTCCAAAAATTACGCCAACTATAATGTTAGGAGTAAAAAATGTGTGAAATTCACTGTTGATTTTAGACTTTTAGACACTTGAATATTTTATATTTACTGCCATATTGGCAACTTTAATTTTTTGTGCATGCGTGCAAATCTGTGTGCGTGTGTATATACATAATATAGGTATTATTAGGTGTATTTTTCTAATTTCTTTATGTTTTGTTTTTTTTTAAGTTCCAGGGTGCAATAGCACAATTGTATTCAAACAAAAACTGTTGCCAACTGTTAGTGGGTGCTGTAGGTGGGATAGTGAAATTTCAATAATGTGCTTAGTTAACTGTGGTTCGTTATTATTTTTTAATGTTAAAAATAGAAGCCCTGTATTGCAGCTCACTTGATATCAACAGGATTTTTTTGTTGGTTGAAAGAATTTGCCAAAACTAATGGGTGGATAAATTTCTTGGTGTCTTGATAAGATATCACTTCTTCTGCACAAGCTGTTCTATTACCACCTCAAGACATCAGCTTGCATGGCTTTGCTATTAAACTTTATCATCTATTGTATTACTTTATCTAATAAATCATGGAAGGATGAAGTTGAAATCTTCGTGAGTTTTCAGCACTTGTTTCTGTAATTCTAAAGATCCTTGATAATTACTTGGTGTTTGCTAAACAAAGCAGTAAAGCTCTGATGCATCATTTTAAGATTAATTGTGAGCTTATGCAGCAATAATTTTGTTTCTGCACATAGGTTTAAATCACTGGTATAATTAATACAGGGTTGAATTTGGACAATGGATTTATATTAGTACTGTGTTAAAATTAGTTTTCATTAATCATAAAAAATTAATATATGTTCAGCTTACTACCTGGATTTTTTCTATCTGAAAAATGCTACCATATAGTTCGTACTACAAATTTTAGTCTAGTCACTAATATCCTTTGCATTCTTTAGGAAAATTTGTGATTCTGCTTTGCTGCTGTTGCTTAGTAACTTTTGAGAAGAAAAAAATGTCAAGGTTACGGTTCTGTAGGGAAATAATTTTTATTATGTAATGAGGAAAGTGGAAAATGAAATGTATCTCAAGGCAACTGAGGATGTTTTTTAAAAAAACTTGACATGACTGAAGTAACAGCAGTGTACTGAGCATCTACTGCTGCTTTTTGTTTGTAGTTGTCAAACCGATGTAAACCGTATGTAGTTTAAGAAGGATGGTTAGTTTATATTATATTAGAATTAAAAAAGCATTAAAAATTGGAGTATGCCTAATTAAATAGTTTTCCATAATCCCCATTCCAAGTAAAATTTTAACTGTAATTTTGGGTCTCCAGTTGGCATTGATGCCTTTTAAGGAGTGAAAACAAGCATGACTGGGTTCTGATTAGCACAGAAAACATTATGCTAAAATATGAGCACTAAAAGATGAATGAGAATGGGAACTCTTGAGTTCAAAACTAGCCCAAACACTCTGATTTTCAACAAGAAACAAATGGCAGAAGGTGGTTGAATGTTCTATTTGGTGACACCAGTGCTGCTTTTTTTTTTTTCTTTTAAAAAGTCCCTGTTAAATTTTTTTGCTATGTATTGACTATGTAACTGTATTTCTGTAGCTGGAGCGGTACATAAGCGGTAGCTGGAGCACTAACGTAAAAATAATTCTTTACCAATCTTAATCCCCTTTTCTTTCAGAACCACTACACCAGGAGAGACTAAACTTTTGGCTTCTGAAGTTTATGACATCCTTCAGTCATCCAACATGTCAGACATGGACAATGTGAATGAGATGAATTATCGTCGACGGAAAGCACAGTTTTTCCTTGGCAGCACAAATAAACGTGCCAAGACGGTGGTTTTACATATAGATGGCCTTGATGACTCGGTAAGGAAACCTTCAGCATTTGTGTAAATAAGGCATGCTGTACTGAGATGTCTTCTGCACACACAAATAATGTGTTCAGGCTACTTGTGTTTGGCATCATCAGTTGTCAGCAATTTCTGTGAATTGTGTTTTGAACCACAAGATTTGTATAAAATCTCGCGTAAGCTGAGTTTACTCAGAATGTCTAAAGATGGTATTTTGAAGGCAAGTTTCCTTTATGTTTAGCTGCCCTAAAACTATTTTATTTCTACCTCTCCTAATTTTCTTTTCTTTTTCGAGAACGAATGGAATAAACAAGGTACCTTCGGCAGTTTCACTTAATGATATTTTGTGGGTGTACCAGTCTGTTAAATTAAAAAAAAAAAGTTTCCCTTCAGTTATGTGAGATTTCAGTTGCTGGTTTTTCTTTTTTTTATTACCCTTAGTTTGGAAACACTATGTTTTCTTTGAGTTGGTTTTGCTACATCTTTTCATTGTCTGTGAGATCTTTTCTACTGTAGTGACCAGAATGGCATTTGAGTTAATGAGGTCTCACTGAGTCTTTATGTAATGTCAGAATAACTTCTACGGATTTATCTACCGTACCCCTGTAGATAACACCCCAGGGCCATGTTTGCCTTTTTACGGCTGCCAAACAGCATGTAGGCTGTTTAAGCATGTTATCCACAAGTGCCCTCCGGACTCTGTATCTTCAGTTTTGTACCCATTTTAAATGATCAAACCTGATCCTTTGCTTTGTTGCTTTACATTTTGCCAAGTAAGCGTGTCCACAAGCCCAGTTTATCAACAGCATGCCCGTCGTACTGTTTTCATAAGACCATAGTTAATTCCTTTAGAAATAACATGCTGTTCTAACTCACTTTATGCAGAGTAAATATTTTTTACAGTTTTGTCTTTCTACCACTTGCTCTGCCTAGAAAGACTGTGCCTTGTCAACTGCATTGGCTTTTGTACTTTGAAGTGTTCTTTTAATCCAGTCCAATCAGTTATCTCAGTTTTTTTTTTCCTTTTTCTCTTATTGTGTTCTTTGTTTTGTTCTTAAGCTTGTAATTGGTTTATTTGTTCATAGGTCTCTCCAAGAAAGAAATTTCATCCGCTTCTACTGTGAGTTTAGATATACTGGTTATAGCTCGATTCCATCTTAAAAGCATTTTTGTGTGCCCTTTTACAAATGGAACCTAGCCAGATTTGTAGAGTTTTATATTTTAAGTGTTGAGACAAAGGTATTCACAGCTATTCTGAAAAAATGTAGGATATTTAGATATTCAGATCCAGAGAGTAAAACTGCAGGCTTCTGTAGTTGCCTAGAGCACACCAGCATGCTTTCTTAGCTCACTGTTGAAGAAAAGAAAAATCTAACTGTGTGCTAGCTGGAGACAGCTAGTGTAAATAGCTCTGTATTTCATCAGTTGATTAAAGAAATGCTAGTGATACTCCAGGTGCCCATCCAGCAGTTAAACATCCCTATAGTGCTGTTTAAAATGTCAGAATAACTTGAGATTTGGAGAATGAAGGATGTGAACAGTAAAAGCAGTTTATTCCCAACTTAACTAGCAAAGAATGTTAGGCGGGACATATGGGTGTTAGAAGGCACAGTAAATAAATGCAGGGCTGTAAATACTGCGTTCTCAGTTACCTGTGTGGTTTTTTTACTCATTTAGATTTGAAGCAAAAAGCTTCTCTTAGGAAAGATTGCAAGTCCTACAATTACTTGTGGATTTTGAAAGCTCACATAGTAAATATTCATCACTTCAGGAAGGGAGGGGAAAGGTTCGTTGTTGTTTAGCGTAGGGTAAAATGTTTTTAAGATCTAATTACCGTATTTGATCGTAAGTTTAAAAAGAAAAAAAGTGAGGCAGTACTTCAGGAGTCTGTGGCAAGACTTCCCCTTCAGCAAGTTTACTAGTCTGCAGATTTTAGTGGGATTTGTTAGGGTGTGGTAATCAGTGTTCAGCAGACTAGCACAACTGGAAGCAATAATCTTTACTGATCCCGAGCATTTGATGAGCTTTTCAAGATTAGGTCTGGGTGGAGGACAAGGGAAGGTCTTCTCTTTTTGATCATCTCGCTGCCCTGTCAGCTGGCTTGTCTTAGTCTTCAGAATTACCACATGCTTCAGAGTTGCTCAAGTTGTTTGGACACAGAAGCTGGCCCTATACCAGTCTCTTAACGTAAAAAGTATCTGCAGGAAATAACCTTCTAAAACCTTCACCTGTCCCACCCTGTGCCCATGCATCAGAAGTACCGTACAGAAAGATGGCTTGCTGTGTACTGCTGGGGTTTGTGCCCGATTGCCGTAGTCAGACATGCTTTGCAAAAGACATTTGGGCAGCAAGGCTGGAGGATGCCAAGCTTCCAGCTTTCTAAGGGTTCTGTAAGGATGTTCGTAAGTTTTCTGTCCTTAAGAAGTATCTTTAAGAAGACCAGCTATCTGATCGCTGAAGCCTGGTTTCGAACTGAACTGAGGTGCCTGTGAGTAATCTTGGGATCTCAGAGTAAACAGCCAAATTCTGTTAAAGAATTGCTATATACCGATATGGTCATGACTTGTTTATTTAGGCTAACAAACTACAAATGACTTCATTCTTCTGTCCAAAGTAGTTTTGACTTCCACTCATAGAAGGCAGCCTGTCATCTTTGTATCAGATATTTCCTGTGTATAATAAATGCAGCCTATCTGCCAATGTTAGTTTTTTTAAATGGTCAAAAATGTTAACTGTTTCAATGCACATAAACTTACACCAATTAATTGTTTCAAATACATATGTTAAACTGCTGACAACAAACTGCTTCAGTCAGTTTTTCCAGAGATTAAAGTAAGTCAATTTATTTTTAATGTATGAAACTGTCCTAGGTACTGACCAGCAGTTATTTGATAACTAGCATTAATATGCTTTGAAATAACTTATTATTTAAAATATTGCAGAAACTTGGACGGAAAGTCAAATACATCATTATTTTGAACCTAAGTAATGTTGTCAGTGTATTCCTAGTACAGTGCATCTTTTCTTTTTTCCCTTTCTGTGCTAACAGTCTCTCCAAGTATATTTTACTCCCTTTTGCTACAAGCATCTTGTCATGCAAATACTAAAAGGAAGGAAAAAAGAGAACATTCTAAGATAATACAGAAAGGTGCAACTAGTATAGGTCAATGTAATGTTACGGCACAGTAGGTGATGTCACTTGCTTTAAACATAACATTCCGTGGGTTATCAGCCAAATGTTTTCCCTTTGAAATAGGAGTTAAGCTTATGCTGTGCGGCGATGTCCATGAGCTGCCACAGATGAAGCAGCTGCAAGATACAACAGCTGCTTTGATGCATTCAGTCAGTATGGATGCAAGGTGTCTGATAAATAGCAACTTAAACACTAACTACTCATCAATGAGCACTTCAGTCAGTCAGAACTTAACCAGAGGGGACTGTTTAGCTGATCATACGGAGAAAAACATTCTTTGCTTTTCAGCACTTTCCTCTAATTATTTACAGTTGATTCCATCCTTCTTTGACTTCTAAAGCGTAAGCAGTTTTTTCATTTGCTTTTTTCTTTTTTTTTTTTTTGTTGCAAGAGAGCCTAATATTTATGCACTAAAATGTAAGTCTTAGTTCTTATTTTACAAAATTGCTGTTGAGTAACCACCTGCCTTCAGATGTACAGGAATGCCTTAGCAACTAATTGTTAGCATTTTCACATGGTGTGTTATGCAAGTATTTTATTCGTGGCACTCTTCTTTTTTTTCCCTAGTCTCGAAGGAATCTTTGTGAAGAAGCTTTGTTGAAAATTAAAGGTGTTATTAGTTTTACGTTTCAAATGGCTGTTCAAAGATGTGTGGTCCGAATTCGCTCAGACTTGAAAGCAGAGGTAAGTGCTCAGTAACTCTGAAGATCCTCACGTTACTGCATTTCCGTCATACTAAGCTCTTGCTTTATCTCTGTACTTGTTCTAGGCTTTGGCAACAGCAATTGCGTCAACCAAAGTAATGAAGGCACAGCAAGTTGTAAAAAGTGAAAGTGGTGAAGAGGTAGGATTTGTATCTTTCTAAACACCAATTGTTTGAGTTTGCCTGTGTCTCTAATACCTGATGCACCGTGTCTATAACACCTGTGCCAGATAAAATTTTGTAACTGGGTCTGTTACCCATACAGTGTAAGGTGAATAAAGAGTGTCCTGTGTTAGGACGTATATCCGTAGAATGGTTTTGCAGAATTTACAATGGAATTGTTTGGGTGGATGACAGAAACATTGTAATTGTTTCTTGTCTTAATGATAGGTTTTCTTGATATGAAAAGAATCAGACTGAAACTTTTTTGGCAGCAGTTGCTGAAGCGTGAAGTGTGTTTTTATTTCACAACCATAGTAAAAGGGAAACATCCTTTCAATTTATATTTTTCTTTCACATTAAGCAAAAGTTTTTCTTGTGTGTCTTCTAAGCATGGTAGGTTCCAGATGTATCCATTGATGTACTTGGTGTAGGGAGGGATGGGAAGAAGGGGGGTCTCACAGCGTGCATGCCTATCGTCCTGATATGTAACTTTCATTTGTTACTTTAAGTTACAACATTTGACGTGATTTTAATCTCTTGTGGTTTATCAGATGCTAGTTCCGTTCCAAGATACTCCAGTGGAAGTAGAACAGAATACAGATCTACCTGAGTATTTACCAGAAGATGAAAGCCCTACAAAAGAACAGGATAAAGCAGTGTCTCGTGTTGGGTCACACCCAGAAGGTGCAGCAAGCTGGCTCAGCACAGCAGCAAACTTTCTATCCAGATCTTTCTACTGGTGACTTGTATTTGGTGTTAAAAGACTGTGTGAACCAACAGGGGGGCCAGTTTTCCATTGGTGTGGTGAACTGCCAAGTGCAATTTGCAATAAATTATCACAGAAATTTTAGATTACGCAAATGTATGCTGCATTTTACATTTTATTGGACGTTTAGCCTGATAGGGCAGGGGTCAGAGGACAGAGGCCTCCAATCAAGTCGTTCTTTCATTTGTTTTTCATGTAGGTTTTATTGCTTCACTTTTTAAAATGGGTCCACTATTACATACCAAACATTTATGTGTATAGAGCTTTAAGTTTGACTTCACATGAAACACACGATAGGGAGAATTCATTTAACTCAAGTCTCAGGGCCTCTGTGAATGAAAATTCTTAATAGCTCTAGATGTACATGAAATAAAATGCCCTTTTTATTTCTGCATCCCTTTCGACTAATTTCATTTAATTCCTAGGTTTTGACTCCAGAGAAAAAAAATAGCCTGCCTCTCTTTTTGCCTTCATTTTTGCCAACTGCGTTCACAGAATGAGCATGATGTTCCCTTTTTTGCTATTAAGCTAGAATCACTACAGACTTGAAATTTATAACCCTTTTATGTGTATTAAAATTGTTTTCAGTCTGACCTTAACCATCGGAGTGCTTGACATTAAGAAATAAGGGGATTGAATAAACACAAATATGTGTACATACATTGTACAGTAAATAAACTAGAACATATTTGTAATGATGGGTGTGACTGACTCATGTATATAAGTAATAAATACCACTGACTGCTGTTGAGGCTAGTTGGGAAGACTGTAGCAAAAAAAGCTCTGGTCTAAGGTAGTGACAGCCCATTGCAGCTCTGTCTGAAGAGAATAGAGGAATGTAAACTATTTGATTAAGAAATGGTGTTCACTGTTAAGAAATATTTAATGGTAACTGAAACTTTATGAACTTGAAGAGTAAAGCAGAACTGAATGCCTCTTTTGCCACAGTGCCACACAAATTTAGGCTTTAACCCTTTTTATTTTTTTTTACCTAACAGATCTGATAAGTAATTACTGTTATCTCCTAATGTCTTTCATGAGATTCCCATGAAAGTATGTCAGCTTGGACAGGCTTAAAAACATGTGCAAACAGTTGGCTTTACCTTGTTACTTACGGACAGCATAGGTTTAAAGATGTCTTGATAATTTCTGTGACCAGAAATGATAATAAAAGCAAAACTTTTGTAGGTAGAGAATAATATAGACCTGAGCTGTTAGTTAACACTGTGTGCCTGAGAGTATTCAGCACACAGTGCTTGAAAACTGCAGTGCCACTGCTTTGTTGCACTAGAGGAATACAGCTGAGGACTTTAATTATAAACCTCATTATCTGATGCTTTTTTTGTGGTAACGTATTTGCTGTAATATTAACTATATTTACCACTTTGGAGACTTGGGGAAAAAGAGTTTTAATGCATCAAAGTTAATTCCCGTGTGCCTTTGCACAAGGAATAAAAGAAAATTCACAGGCTGTCATAATACTACAGAAAAATACTACAGAAATGCAGAGGAAATGGTGATGTAAAATAATAACACAGATCAGAGTTCACCCACCCAAGTTAATTGTCATTCTAGGACAAAAAAGAAATGAAAGCTTGTTGGCAGACTAAGTGTCTCATGTTTTTTAATATAACTAGTTTATTTTTGATTCAGGTTTACACGCACAGATTGAAAATACAGGCTTTTCAGGGCATGTATTGCTTTAAATATGTAATATTACTCATATTGCTGTCTAGAATGTTACAGTACAAAATGTGTTTGAAAAGCCCTCTGTTCTATAGCCATGAATGCAGAGTTTGTTCTTTTCTGCATTAACATCTGTTTGCATTTGCATTGCTGCACATCTATTTACTAAAAGACTACACCCTTTGGATATTAATGGTTCAATACCAGTAGGTATTACAGTTTGTTTGTGCATTCGGTCTGTAGGTGTGCTTTTATGACAGTATTGCAGCTCTTGTAGAACAGTTTAAGGCATCTGTAAAAGTTTTTGAAATATATTGTAAAATAATAAAGGATAATATAACTAAATGTATGACTGCTGATGGCTTTTTAAATGTGGCATTCAAGTTTTTTGTGTTATTAAAAGTACATTTTGAATTTAACAGAGAAATGCAAAGTAAGAGTCAAAGTGAGATCTTTGCATATCACTGTTTTTGTGTGTATACTTTGAGCATACTTTCATTTTAAACAAAGTTTGTGTAAAGAATAGGTAAGTAGAAGCTACTTAAGGACATCTCATTCATTCTTAGGGCTTTCGTAGAACATCAGTTGTCTTTGCAGTATATGTTTCATTAAAAAAACCAAGAATCAACATTGTTGAGATATCTCTGATTTTGAAAAAGCTTTTTTAAAAAAAGCAAAGGCAGCACACAGTTGCTTGCACTTTTTTCAGAAGTCACATTAAGGATAAGAAATCCCTTTGACTTAAGGAGATGGGGGTAAAATGGCAAAAAAAAAAAAAAAAGAGGTTTCCAAAAAAGTTGAACTGGGAGACAGAGCACTGGTCTCACATTGCGCTAGCTATTCCTTGCTTTCCAAGGGAGTCACTGCCTTGCATTATGGTTTAAGATCCTGAATTGTCCTAGGGTTATAGCAATGTAAAACATAATAATCACTGCCATGTTTCTTCATAATAAGAGTAAATGCTGATGGGGTAGATAGAGGCAAAATTGGGATTCATAACTGTGCCTCCGTGAACAGCTGTCAAAGCACTGTAAACATTCTGCAGTGTGTTGAAATAAAATATAGTCTAACTTTCCCCCTCCACAAGCACCTATGGCTTGTTCTGTACAAAAATAGCTGATGTTGCTGAGCTCTGCCACAGGCCTTCTAAGCTGGGGGCAAGAGTACTGTGTGGGGCTAAATCAGGAGAAGGATTCTGCACCTAGGCAGATGCAAACTGGCAGGTGTGAAGTACTCCTGTAAGTGCATGCAATGGAAAATAAAATGTGGGTGCTCCTTTTTGCCTGTGAACAACTCTCCAGCTGTCATCTAGCAGAGTTTAAAAGCATGCCTAATAAAAATTAGCAGCAGCGTTCTGTGCTGTATTCCTCTTGCGGAAGGCTGGGTCACATAGTCTGTCCTGTTTCTTCATCTGCATCTAATTATTTTGAGCTCCTAAAATGTGAACAAATCTATTTGCTAAAATTAAGATTAAAAAAAAATAAAGTAGGGATGAGAATAGCCTTTCAACCCATCTCAGATTCTGTTTGTAATTCTTTAGGAAAAGTTGAGTTCTTGTTACTTGGCAAAAGGGGGCCTGTGATGGGGTCACTGGAGACTTCTTGAGTCAGGTACAGTAAGTAATTAGCCTCAGGGGTAAGACTTACTATTCAAATTCCTTCTCTAAAGCTTAAGAATACAGCTGTTAAAAAAAAATGTCCGATTTCTTTTAGTTTATATGGAGCAGGTAATGTTCTTGTTTTGCCTGCTTTTCACACAGGGTTGAAAAACTGATTTAAATTGCTGGTACTTCACATGTGTATTGGTTAAAACAGAGAGGGCAAGGTATACCTTTATAAGTTGATGCAGGTGCCACAGAACTGAATGATTAAATTTTTTGTTATTGTTCATTTAGGTGTATGTTGCACGTTAGTGACTGGAAGAGTTAGAGCTTCCCCTTTGGAATAAATTAAGATCCATTAAAACATTTTAAAATGTCTGGTGATAAAGAAACATCTCAGAGAAGATGCACACTCTCACCGCATTTTTGAGCCACTTGTGGTACGAGTTGGTTTTGGTGTGTTGGTGCAAACTTGCGCTTAAGGCTTGCTGAGTGCCTACTGTTCGAGTCAGTTTCCTGTGCTTGTGCTAATCTGCCTGGCCTTCCTAAGGAGCTGAATAAAATCAGAACTAGAACCAAGTTCACTATGCAAAAAGCAGCAGTGTATGGCAAAATGTGTGGTTGGTATGGAAAGGGTTCTTTTAAATACCAGGTATGAAAAACTTAACCACAATACTGTAGGAGTGTTGCTTTCCTTCCGATCAGAGCACCGAGTTAAATGTAAGTGATGAGAATACGGGTGTGCAGCTGTTCTGTAGTAACTCCTTGCTATTTTATAGCCCCTTCCAGTTGAGGTCCCTGGGGGCTGCGGGTGTGCTGGCACACGGCTAAGGGGCTTGCCCCGTCAGCTTCTCTGTGGCTCCTGCCCCTCTGCTTCTTCACGACCAGGGAGGGAGGGCGAGCTACCAAGCGAGCACATGGTGAGCTCTCAGGGAGCAGCTGGCGCACCGTTCTCACCTAGCATCCTGCAGTAACGCGAACATACGTAACAGGAGGTCTTTACCAAGATGTTTGCATGCTTTCCTCCTTTTACAGACTCTACAACTCCATTTATCCAAAACTGGCCAGGAATCCTGAGAAGCGCAGTATTTCACGAGCTGGCTGAGTTGTAGTGATGTTTTGCTGCAAAACGAAGCTGAACTGCTGTCAGCATTAAGAGAGGCCTTTGCTTTGTCTGGCCTGGAACGGAAAAGTCGGGTGTGCTGTAGGCAACTTTCTGTATTGAGTTATCGTAGGATTGCATCATGAACCAGGCATGACTGAAGGCTAGTTTTCTTCTCAAAGTAGCCCTTAACAATTTACTGAAATTCCAAGTAAGGAATAACTGTTGGTAACAAATACCCTTTCTAGATGATTTAAAAATAATAAAATAAAAATAATAATTCTGCTACTTTCACATATGTTACGGTATACTTCTAAAGCTTTGCAGAAAGCTAATTTCAGCAGCACTATGTGCAATGCATACCCAAGGCATTTTCTGTGGTCACATATGTTGAAGCATCACCCTGACAGTGGTGTTTACAACCTTTCCAGCAATTAATGTGATTAGTTGCTTCCAATCCCTAAATGCTTCTAAAGGTGTGATCACTTTCATGAACTTCCTGTAAGTACACTGTCATATAGCTCATATGAACACATATCTTCTTAGTTACTTCTCAAGAGAACGTTTGAACTGTTCTTTAAGCTCCTCTCCTCCCTTATGTCACAGGTTGAAAATGGTAGCACAAAACGATGTCACATTTGTCGTGTGACCTTTTGGTTGTGTTTCTTTCTCTGGGGAAGAAGCCAAAGTGCATTGATTTCTGTTAAGCTTTGAGGGTCAGCAAGAAGATCCAGAATAGGGAGTCCTTTTTTGGGGGAAGGACGGAAGAGAGGGGAAGCTGGAAACATGTTCCAAGATGTACACTTGCAAAAGGCTGCTCCTTTTCGCCAGAGGAGCAGTGCTGATTTAACAGTACACGAGCCTGTTTAAATGCGATGGTTTACCTTGCGTTATGGTGAGATTAATTTTTTTCTGAATAAAAGCTTAAACTACCATAGCAGATTTTTGATTATAAAAACCTATACTGTTAATGTGGAAGTCCCATGGTTAATGTTGACAAAGTCATTCGTGTTCATTATCTTGGTATAAAACTAAAAGCTTATACGTTGCCCTTGGTTTTCATGGCTTTTCCCCTTTACTACAACAAATATATGCTGTAGTGTTTTAGCAAATAACCATTATTGTTTATACACTGTAATTCAGTGGGATGTAGTAAATGGCATATTTTAAGGAGTCTATTTCTTTGCATATAAAATACCTGTAAAGCTTACTGAAGGTGAATAGTGGCTACTACTTAGCTCTCAATTGTTGGCCACGTTACTGAAACAATGAAGATGTATCGCTGACTATAATAGGGAAATAGCAGTCATTTAACATAGTTGAGCATTAACTCTGTCATTTACGCTGCTGAAGCAATCATTATTACAGTGAATGGAGCTGGGTTTGTTTCTCCATATGTGTAGATGTTCTGGTGTATAAAATGCATTGCTGTTTGTAACAGTAAATTATGTGTGCTGGAAGGCTCCTGTTGCTGTTTAAAGGAAGTTTTACTCCAGCCCTTCAGCACACTAAGCAAAAATAAAGTAAATAATGACTGGTTTGGGAATTTCTTTCACTGTAGCAGTTTCAACGATGAAAATTTGTGCCATCCTGTAAAATTTTGTACTAAGAAAAACCAGAGTAGATAAAACCATGCTTCTGTATTTAAGCCTTCACAGTGAAAACTTCTTGAAGCATAATTTTGCAGTATTTCTTATTACCAATTGAAGAGGTGCATGCTCCCCATTTCAAGGTGACGACTCTGTAAATTAAAGCTGCCAATGGCTCATCCTTCACCTGGGATGTCTCAACAGTCACAACTTTAGCATTATGTTTGCAGTCTATATTTGTGTATCTGGGGTAGATGAATTGAGAATGTAATACTCTGTTTTCTTTTTTCTTCAGTTTACATGGTACATGTACATGCTCAGTGTAATGAACTCTGGCTCAGGCATCACTCTTGCTATAGCTGAACAGGCACAATTCAGTCGGGGGTCTGTAAATTCTGAAAGGGAAATTTTAGTTATTGAGGAAAACCACCAAAAATTGTTTTAGAACTTTTAAAAGTTATAATGTACCTAAATTAAAAAGAAATGCTGCTCATAATGCACAAGATAAAACCTATGGAATCGTGATGCTGTAGGGTGGATTGGTATCTGGGAAAATACTGCAAGAGCTAGGCCTGCTTATTACTTGAGAAGAAAAGACCCTTCATGTGTAAATGTTATCTTCATTATTTATAATAATTGGAGTAGGAAGAAGAGAGGACAGAAACTAATGCCACAATATGAAGTGAAAGCTCGAATGCAGCACATTCCCCCCACTCTTCCAACCCATGTCCTGACACTGTTGCCACCAGCCTGCAGCAGGGCCTACAAACAGAGGCGAAATGCTGCTGGATGTCTGCAGGGAAGGAACGTACCCTTTGTGCATGTGAGACTATCACTGAGGGAAAAATGGTGGGACCCGCAGGTGTTATTTCCATTAGCTCTACAGCTATTAGAACTTTAATATTCCAATAATGATAGCTCATAAAGAACCAAATCCTGAAAATGGGCTTTCATCTTTAGAAGCCCCTTTTTGACCAGCCAAATATTACCGCTAGTATCTCTTGTGCAAGGTCAATCTCATATTCTTATGGTTACGCAGAGCTAAGGTTGGCTTTGTGTTTGGGTTGTGGGATATCTGGGTTGAGGCATGGTCAACCAGCACAAGGGGAGGACAGAGAGGGGGTTCTTTAAACAAACTCTCCATTTGCAGAGGTGTAAGGAAACAAGTCTGGCCTTCACCTATGTACTATGTGCCCATCTCTAAAAAGTTTTGTGCTTAAGTACCATCAATGAATATTTGTTTCCTCCAGGGTATGAACACTAACCCCCAAACGCCCTGCGGAATCCTGAGCCCCGAGCTGCTTTCTGCGTGGGCAAACCTCTTCGCAGAGACACGTGGAGCAGCAGCAAAAGCTGCAACTAAAGCTCTTCTGGGGCTTATGGCAGCTGCTGAGTGATGATGCTGGGATCACCAAAGCGGATGATAACAGGTACCCAGCAAACTTTCACTATCTGGTCCAAGGGACTACAGCCCATCTCAAGTACCCACCTACTCCTAGGCTGACAGGGCAGCTGGCATCAGCTACTCAACCAATCCCATTTACTTTCAATCACACCATTACTACAACCTCCCTCCTCCATCTGTGTAAACATATGTCTTTGTTAAACACCACCATTTGTACAGGATAAAAATTGTCAATGCTGACAAAAGTGCCCCCACATAATGCTGTTGTGATTTCAGTGCTGTCCTTAAGCTGATTTTAAAGAAGTCTGTGAGCTGATCAACATCTCCACTGCTATTAATGGGAAACTTTGATAGAAATGTGAAAACATACATTTTGTCCATGGGTATTGGTCTCCATTTTCTAAGACTCAGTTCTTCTAACATTAATTGTTAGTAGCGCTTTGCAGTGCCACAGAAATACCTCTGAGCAATCGCTGTATCAAGAGTAATCTTTTCTGTTATTAATATGTTAACTTGGCAAGAACTTATTTCCGTCATACCTTCCTGGGGCTGGACCTTAATTCTGGCAAGGGAAAGAGTGCAATTCTAGAGAAAAAAAAACTGGTTTTAAGTGATTGCTCCTTGTAACAGCTTTTTTTTTTTTTTTTTTTTTTTTTTTTTCTTTCCAGAAATGACCACTACTTGCCTCTGTACAGGAGTTTTCCCTTTTCTTTTTCTTGTAGTATGGTCTTGGCTACAACTACAACTGTACCCCAACATAACCAGAGGCCTCTACCCCCTAACTGAGCTTTCTAAAGCTTTTTTTTTTCTTACTCCTTCATTCATTCAGTCCCAGCAATACTAAACATGGAGTTGTAGTTAACAAACTCCTACCATTAACAGGATTTAGGCTCCCCGAGGATTTAAAAACAATCATTTTCTTTCTTACTCATTTTCTCCAACCATTTGGGTATGCCGGAGTGCAATTCCAAGCTTTCTCTCCCATCATCTCCACAGCTGTGCGGATTAGGGATTTTTTTTTTTTTTAATGAAAATTGAGACTTTGTCGAATTGCTTCCCTTACAAATTAGGGCTTTGCAAAAGCAAGCATCTGAAAAACAAAACAAAATAAAAAACCCAAGTCCTGAACCCTGTAATAAGATTATAACAGCTTTCCATCCTTCTTGTTACTTTGTTAATCCTCTCTCTTCCTTGCTAGCCCTGGTTTTATTTTGTCAATCTTGCTGCTGTTTCCTGCTACCTTTTCCTGTGTCCCTGGCTTGGTGGAGTTGTGAAGCAGTTAGTGTCTTCTGTATTTTGTTTGTTGCTTGCTTTGCTTACCATAACTCTGCAACTCTGCATGTTACTTTTCAGTCAGGCAAAGCAGGGTAACAGGCAGAGTTTCTCCCTGCTTTTTTGGGGATTAGTAAGTGATTTGGGATTTGGTAAAGTGAAGTACCTGATCTGAGTCAGAGATACACCATCTGAGCAGCACAGATGTTATGACCTAGATGAGGAGGGGTCTGGTAGCAAATATTATCCCACACACTTCATAAAGTTGCAAAAAGTTGTTTCTGAGATGTGAAGGATCTAAAGAGAGACTGTATTGCCTCCACAGCTGGATGATGCTTGTAATAAACTACAGTGTGGGATATCAGGAAACCCTGAATTCTGGTTGAAAGTACTGGTATCTTCCCCTGCTAGGGACACAGGCGGCTGGCTGCTAGTGTAATCCACCAGCGCCTACGGTAAGGACTGGTGCCTTGTGTTACTATCAATCCAGATATTTTTGGTAGTTGATGATCTGGCCTTAGTCCCCCAGTGGCTACTTAGTACTTTCTGACTGTTTAAATGTTATGAGGTTTCTAACTAGGCCCTTTTTTAAGGGTACTTTTTGATGGTGTAATCCTGGAGTTCTGAGGAAAAAGGGAAATTCCTGCCCTGGTTTGTGGAGGGGAAGGTGGTTTCCTCCTCCGCCCGGCCTCTGACACCCACAGCGCTGCCTGGACTGGAGGCTCGGTCTCCATTTCACATACTTCAGAGTTTCTGATTCAGCCTTTGGAATGCTAATGTGGTTTTGTTGTTGTTTGCTTGTTTTGTTTTATTTTGCCCTTATTTTAAAATGGCTTTTGATAGACTGACAGTCTGGCCATGCAGAGCAACTGCAATATGGAAGGAAACTGTACGTTTAGCACACCTCAGGTCTTTACACTCGTCTCGGCTGCTCCGGTTCGGGCTCATTCCCCTTGCTGTTATTTTTTTGCCCGCTCTTATATCAAACACAAACCCTGCATTGTCTCGCCAGTGCTATCAAATACCACCGTTCCCTCCCAGTCCGCCGCTCACGACATCCGCGTAAAGACGGTATTTCACCATTCTGCCGGCAACCGCTCTGCGAGCGAAGCGTGAAGGCGGTGCTAATTAAGGTGGGCCCAATTTGCTCCCCTCGCGGTGATGGCCCAGCGGCGGGCACGGAGCGCGGCGGGGCGAGCGCGCTAGATGGCAGCATGGAAGTGCCGGTGGGAGCGCCTCGGCGCGAGGCGGAGGGCGGCCCTCGGGCCCCCGCTCCTTTCCATTATCACGCCTGCTATTCTTAATAATCGGTCCTTTCACTTGTCTGAGGGGTTTTAGGCGGCTGTGAGAGGCCGGGTGTGGCATTGTGTCCCTCTCATCCGCTCGTATTTTTACTTAGAGCAAAATTTCCTGTCAAGAGTGAAGTTTTGTCTCCAGCTAAATGTATTTACTTCTGCATTTTATTTTTCCATAACTGATTAGACAGACAATGACCCTTCAAAAGGAATTGGTAGTGGGGACTGTCTGGTTATGTGTAAATACCCATGTATTTATGCTCCACGTACCACCTGCTTGAGTGACAGGAGTCCTGATCTGAACTGCCTGACAGCAGTGCAAGCACAGGCTAATTTTCTCTCAGTTTTACTCTGAATGCAGATGATCCCGGTATAAGTCAGAATTCAAGAATATAAGAATATATATAGAATATATGTATATATTCAGAATATAAGTCTGAAGTCAGAATTTAGCCCAATTTCTATGTATTTGCAAATACAAAGAATCACAGAATCATGTAGGTTGGAAAAGTCTCTTAAGATCATCAAGTCCAAACATCACTTAACACTCTCAAGTTCACCACTAAACCATATCCCTAAGCTCCACAACCACAAGTCTCTTAAATACCTCCAAGGATGGGGACTCCACCACCTCCCTGGGCAGCCTGTTAAAATGTCTAACCACCCTTTCCATGAATAAACTCTTCCTTATATCCAATCTAAACTTCCTCTGGTCCAACTTCAGGCCATTTCCTCATGTCCTGTCACCTGAGAAAACAGACTGACACCCACCTAACTGCACCCTCCATTCAGGTAGTTGCAGAGAGTGACAAGGTCTTTCCTCAGCTTCCCCTTCTCCAGGCTGAAAAACCCCAGTCCCCTCAGCCACTCCTTATATGTCTTATTTTCTAAAACATGCAGCTTTCTTGTTTTTTTCCATGCTGCCTTCCAGGTTGTGCCTTGGTTACAGAGAAAGACACATGCCTTATGCTCCAACCTCCAGAGCAGCGTTTGTGCACAGGCCCCATCTGTTGCCCAGAAGACTGCAGGTAAGGTGTACAACAGCCATGGAAGTTGGTGGTCTGCTATCTGACCTGCACAGCACACCTCTAGGTCTTCTGCAACAGGTCTTCACCCAACGTCCCTGGAGTTCCCCTGCTGCTAGTTGTCTTTAGAATACAGGAATGTGAGAAATGCCCCTCTTCTTCTAATGTTTCTGCTGGCAATAGAATCATAGAATGGTTTGGGTTGGAAAGGACTTCAAAGATCATCTAGTACCAAACCCCCCTGCCATGGTTGGGGATGCCACCCACTAGATCAGGTTGCCCAGGGCCACATCCATCATGGCCTTGAACACACCCAGGGATGGGGCATCCACAACTTCTCTGGGCAACCTGTGCCAGTGCCTCACAACCCTCTTAGAGAAGAATCCAAAGATCCAAAAAGGTATTTTAATTTGGCACCCAGAAGAGATGCAATATTTTTTTTCCTAGTGCCTCGTAACTATTTTATTCTAAAAGAGAGAAAACAGAAAGAAGTATTTTTTTTCCTCCTGTAGAATCCATTTAAAACAGTTTACCGAAAAATCAGTTGACTCAGTGCATGTGGATATATGTGCAGGTTGGAGAGAGAAATGCTGTGGGAATTAGATCAAAGAGCTCTTGTTACCTGGACTTTCCCAATAGGCATCAAGTTGTTTATGGATTTCAATCCTCCAGTGTCTATTCAACAGCCATGCTCTATACACTATGTTAAAAAGTTAAATTCTATCAAACTATTTTAGCAGTAAATGCTTTAATATTTCAGCAGCATAACTGTACATGGGATGCACGATCATGCTTAGCCTTGTTTCCGTCTTTGGACTTTTCCAACATAAGTCAGCTTCATGGATAGGCAGAGCCACTGACCAAGAAGTCCGACCATACAGTAATTTTTGGAATGCCTTTTTCTTACGGTCCCATCCGGCATTGTGTCAGTCTCGCTGACCATGCTTGTAAGTGCAACTGAAGGTGTTGGTGCAATGGCTACTGATGAGGGATTAAATACCCTTCTGAGGTCTTTAGACACTTCCCTGAGAAGGGTTGGACACATACTACTGGCATGGACTGCTCAAAAGCAGGAGTCCCATCAATAAAATAAAAACCAGAGATATAATGATGCCATATACAAGTAGTTGAAGATACCAATATTCCATACAGAGAAGCAATAAATGAAAGTTGTGGGTGTTACTGACTATGCTACCAAATATTTTGATACCAATTAAAGTGTAGTGCCACTAGAGATGTTTTCATCACAATATGAGACAGAAGTACAAATACTGACTCAGAGAACGACAGTGGGGATATGAGCTTGTGCCACAACAGATGTATAACAGTAGAGAGGCATGTATAGCAGCGTGATTCAGAAAAAGCGGGCATAGGATTGCTTGTTATGGAGATGACAGAAGTTGAGGTTTCTCATGTGGGGACAGAAAAGAGATCTTTTCCCAGCAGTCAGGCAGAAAGGAAAAATCATCCTTAAGAAGTGTCCCAAGCGGGAAGGACTCATGTTAAGGTTAGATGATTACTAAGCATTGACTTATGATGAGTTTCATAGTGTGGTACTAGTTGTTTTTTTTTTTTTGTTTTTTTTTTTTTGCTTTTCATGGTTAGCCTGTATGTCAAACATTGTATGAAAACCTCCAAGATGCCTTGCCAAAAGGAATGCACTCTTGGGTATTTTGTTCAAAATGAGATTTTTAGTATGGAGTTCAAGACTCAGAAAGTCTCCTTTGCCTATATCCATCTTGTATGGACAACGTCAAAAGGAAATTTGAGGGGACTGAATTCAATTTGGCTTCAAATGGACAGGCTTCCTGGGCAGACTGGTAGACATCAGCCTTTATGTTGTCCTATTCCCAGTCCAAATTAGTGGTTTAATACACATAGTCTAGCAGTACTTTTATGTCTAATATATGATATTGCTATCCTATTAGTAAGATGAACAAGCAACAGTGGGAACTGCAAACAGGAACGAACAATTGAACACAGGCATTCAGTGAATCCAGAAGCAAAATGAACATTTTTTTCATTAATATTTTAGCAAAACTGGATTCTTTCCCCAAATAAAACAATGCTATAAAATATCACAGATTCAACATCTGCTGGATCTTCATTAGTGTAAGTGTTATGTTCGATTTCATGAAATTTTATCAGCGACACTTAAAACTGAAGTAAAGAGAGTGTTTTTCCAGCAAATACTGAGGTCTTCATGCAATAGGAACCTGAGCTTATTTACTGTTGGTCTTTGTGGTGCTACTTTAGGATTAACTCTTACTGTTTCTTCTCTATCTAGGTAGAAAAGTTGGTTGGTGTCAGACAGCAGTAATTTTTGGCTGGTGATCCCAGGGCTCTTTTCCCTGCTGCACCTGTGTGACTTGGGGAACTCATCAAACCCTTCATACTTCACCTCCAACCTGGGCAAAAGAAGCCATAGTTGTGTTTTCCTTTGAGTGTAGGCATTAACAACTGTTAATTGAGACGGCAGTGGGAGCTGGATGGCTTGGTGGATTCTCTGCCATGGACTCTCTGCATGCACACCAAATGGAGAGATGTTAATAGGACCACAAAGCCCCTTGCAGAGGTGTGTCCACTAAGACCACACATAATAAAATGCACACATCCTTATACAGATAAGAAGAATTTGTATAAATTCCTTCGGCTTTTGTTTGAGACTTGTTAAAGATTAATCTATAGCTTTTTCCTGCTTCCTCTTCAAATACCTTGTAATTGGATCAGACTAGCCTTAATCTCCTTCTTTTCAATTGACCCTGGAAATGATTAGACATACGAGAGACTTCTAGAGTAGATAATAGTCTCTTTGAGAGACTGCAACCCTAGAGATGCTTCTAGCAAATATGCCAAATATCCTAAATAGCTATGTAGTGTCTAACAGGAACAAGCAAATGGTGATCTTTGCTCTGAGGAACACCAATTCCACTGTGTACACTTCATGCTATGAGCAGAGGAAAAGGAGGATGGTCAGATAGCTGTTCAGGTCAGTCAGACATGTAACAGGCTCTCCCTTTGTGTTTTGTCAATGGTGTCCTCCTAGCATCAGCAATTCCAGAAATAGGGTTTTAAAGGTATTTTTGCATCGGGGTAAAGAAGACAGGCTGAGATCTGGAGATGTCAGTCCAAACAACAGTGGGAGAGGGACAACTAGCTACCTCTAGGTTGCTGAAGGTAGCAGTCAGTGGAACAGGGTACCCTAAATAATGCCAAAGATGACAGGATGAGGGGGCATATATGTCAAATTTGGCATTATTAAATCGAAGAAGGCATATTGACTTGATACACAGGCAGTTTCAATTCAGAGAAATGTGGGTTATGAGCAGTTGTTTTTACACATTTACTGTTTCACTAGAAGGATCAACTTTTTTTGGAATGCTTTCCTCTTTGTTAGAGTTACCTGTGAGGTGCAAGGGTGCTGCCTATGGAGTATCAAATTAAGTACATAGGAAAGAAAATCAAACACTGCTGAAAATAAGGACAGAAAGTTCAACCTCATTGAGCTGTGCAATATAGCAACAAGTCAGAAAGGAAAAAAAAATACTGTATTTCTATACTGTAAACAGAAATATTTTTTTGCTAATCTGCAACTGCTAAAACACACAAATATTAAAATAATGTCAAATCAAAAGAATCTTGAACTAACTTTGGCACTTGCCTGTTGTCCAGTTGCTTATTTCTCAGTCAGTTAGAAGACAATTTGTTTTTCATTGCTTGGCTTGAAAAGCTGAGGTGAGCTTACTATTTTTTGTCAATACATCACCAGGGGCCTGCAGACTCTTTTTCTCACTTCTTTCTCTTTTCAGAGTCCTGACAAATGCTGCTGTGCTCACTGTGCACAGCCAGACATCTCGAGATCAGAGCTCGTGGGCTCACATAGGGACAAGATTTTAAGAAACACTTGATACAGAAAGCAGCACTGGGCTGTCAGTAGGTGGTGTGCCAGCATGAAATTGAGTAAGGCATAACACACATGAGTGAAGCCCTTTAGGTAAAATACAGAGCAAAAGAGATCCTGCCTATGAGAATGTAGAAACTCTGTGGTACCCCTTGCAAAAACAGAAGCAGAATTAATATCCTAGTTGACAGCTTAGCCCACGGAACTACATACATTCTGTGCACGTTTGCATGGGGTTTCTAGTGTGGCAATCCAGACCTGATCTGTGTGTTAAAGGCTTTCACGATCTTGTAGGCATGCCTCTAATAGGTGGAGCATTGGACCACTTGGTTGAAGAGTCCTGTGTATGTGTCATAATCACATAAGTTAAATTCAGCTTGCTGCTTGTAGAGCTGTCAGCCTGAATGCTCTTGAAATTAAGCTTTCACAGTTTGCCATCTGGGTCCTTTACGAAGGCAAAAATGTTCCCCATCTCTAGTACTACGTATTAAGAGACAAAAATTGAAGTTTTCTATACACCTGCCAAACCCACATTTTGGTACCAATTATGGTCGAGAGTTTTCTTGGAAAAGCATCCGTATAACAAAATGAATGTTTCAGATAAAGTATGGGATGCATTTAGTCTGGAAGTTTCAAATTACGCATGACTGGAATCACGTTTGTCTTCATCACCATTGTTAAGTCTTCATCTCTTTACTCAGTTCTTGTACAGGCAAGAAACCTGCTCACCTAGGTGGTCTGAAAGGCTAATATCTTCAGTACCTAACCCTCCAATGTTAGGGTGCATTTGTTCCTGCAATTTAATTTGAGCTAGTTAGGACTATAGCGGTGATTTTGTGCAACCTTAAGGGATAAAATTGAAATGTGTCTTTTGTGATTTGTTAACAGCAATAACTTGCACCTGGTACAATTGTAGTATTTTGTACTTTGTAAAGAGATGACATGATTGGCATGAGTTTTGTTCAAACTGTAAATGTTCTTCTGCCTTTAGTTTCCATTTCCATCTATAGTTGACATTCTTTAGAAGGTCCCTTTCTCCTTCCAGATTTGTACAACAATGAACAGGCCTGTGTTTGGTTTGGTTGTGTGACCAGATATAATTTCATGATGTTGCAGAGAGGTAGAGTCTCTTCACAGCCATCTAGGAGCTCAATGCTAAGATATGCACGTGAAGGAGGTGGCTGAAATGGAGCATGGGATGGCAACATACAATTATAGAATCATAGAATATCCCGAGTTGGAAGGGACTCATAAGGATCATCAAGTCCAACTCCTGGCACCGCACAGGTCTACCCAAAAGTTTAGACCATGTGACTAAGTGCACAGTCCAATCGCTTCTTAAATTCAGACAGGCTTGGTGCAGTGACTACTTCACTGGGGAGCCTGTTCCAGTGTGCGACCACACTCTCGGTGAAGAACCTCTTCCTGATTCCAGCCTAAATTTCCCCTGCCTCTGCTTAAAACCATTCCCGCAGGTCCTATCACTGGTGATAACGGAGAATTATTACTCCTTTTGCTAACTTTGTGCCTGGATGAAAGAACTTCTCAAAATATGAGAGTTTCCTTAAGCTACAAAAGGTAAGAGTGTGAATGTCAACATTGGACAGTATTGATGTAATATGTTCCTATTTTTAAATTAATAACATAGATTTAGCTCAGAGGGGTGAAGTGAATTATGTGCCTTTCTCCACAGGTATTTTGCAACCTGTCAATCCCTCCATGTAGACTTTACAAACTGGTAATCCCATGGCCTTGGTATAGATAGTCAGGAGCCAGTTGTGTGGTTCAAACCATTTAGAATTTCTGTTTTTGGTTGTCTTGTGGCTGTGATGTTTTGTCTTACACAGAAGAAGTCACTTTTCTGGGTACCAATACACATTGTTGACACCTTTCTCTTTTGCTTTCACTTTCACTTCCTCTGGCAGTGGTCCTGTGTCCCCTGGGTGGCATTAAGACCCTACTAAAGGTGGTATTTCTGTGTCTAAAGATACTGAAAACATGGTGATTGTATGGATGTTATACACTTTACTATTGAATGTAGGAGATATTTTGACAATTCTGCAAGGAACCTCCATTTATTATTATTATTATTATTATTATTATTATTTTTAATCTATTTTAATTTAAGGCTGATACTGAATACCTGAATAGTAGCCTTAATAACTGGTAATATCAGCAAGTGTACTTTCATGAGAAGAGCTACAGCTCTAGAGGTCTCCAACACATCAGTGATGGTTCTTGCAGATATATTTGCATCTGGTGGGAGCTGAGTAAGTATTTAGTTGGATATTTGTTTCTTTGCTGGTGCTAGCATATTAATAAGCACTTGACCATTTATTAACAGGATCCTGTTTTAATTCAAAGGGAGAGAAAAAGCAACTAAGGTTTATTCACTTAAACTATAACAGCAAAACCACAGATAATCAGAAAGAAGAATCAGATTATGAATGAGTCCTTAATTTAAATAAAAGGCAACATGGTTAGATAATTATATTTTTAATTATTTGACTAATTATTGACTGATTGGCTATAACATGTGAAGACAATGCTAACAAATCATAGCTTTGGGAAGCGTTTACTTTCAGAATCAGTGTAACACGTATTTGTACAAACAGTAACGCCAAATTAAAATATCTACACTGCCTTAAACCTGGTGAAAATAGGATGTGAATCTCAATTAATTTTTCAATTTCTTCTTCTGCACAATGTTCTTAAGATCAAAGTATAAAGACAGCATTTCTGATTTGAAAATGAACATATCTTTCAAAAAATAATTAAGATTTTATTTTAAAGTACCTTTTCCCACCTATTTCTGTGTTTCTTCTACAAACCTTTATGGAGAAAATATAAAACCCTAGAATACTATATCCTATCCATTTTCTCTAGTGGAATATTTCACTGGGGTTATTATCACAACTATTTTGATACGTTCAATGAAATTAACATTGATTCCATTTGTTGAAATCATATGGAGACTGCAACTGCACTCTGCCTTATTACCAAATGAGTACAGCATGCCCTTCAATAATTCTCTAAACTCTCAAATGCCTTGGAAATAATATGCTGGAATGTTACCGAACTGTGACTGAAGCACCATTTGTGCTAAGTGTGACAGTGCACGAATGATATTCCACAATAAAAGTTCAAACTACATTAATCTTTCACAGAGGTTCATTGACTGGGAAGAAGCCTCAAATACAAAAAAAAAAAAAAAAAAGGCTCTGTGTCTCCTCTTCCAATTATTTCCTATTTCCGAGTACTGTCTCTGTATGAGTCCTTTAGAAATATATACACTATTTCTCTGTTATGTACCTAAACTGAACCAATCAGAAATTAAAAAAAAAAAGTAATGTATTATTTCTACAACCACATTAGCAAAAACTTTACCTCTGCATTTCCTGTAGAGAAATGCCTCTTGGCAGTGGTATCATTAGGTATGTAATGGGAGATAGTGTAATATACTTATTTTCATTCCTTGTAGATGACCATAACTCGTTTTGTGGTTTTGCTTCCCTCTGCACTCTTGACTTACAGCCATTCCTGACTCAAAAAAAGGGCAGACTCTGACCACACTTACTCACTTTCTTCACAATATCCTGGTACAGAGAGGAAAGCTAGTTATTTAAATGGTGATGTAAATTTTCAAAAATTTAAGATATGTTCATTTTGGAAATGGAAAAGTGAATTCTGAGAGGCAGTGAGATTTCAGAGTAGGACTATGACATATGGAGCTGGGTTGTTCCACTTTCAAGCCCTTCTCTGTTGCTTATTTCATTTTTGTCCCTTGGACATGTCCTCTCACATTTTATTTCCCTGCCTGGTGAACTGGAGATGAGAAGGACATTGCCCTGGGTGCCATTCAGGGATTTGGAAACAAGTTACAGAATCACAGAATCACAGAATCATCTAGGTTGGAAGAGACCTTCAAGATCACCTAGTCCAACCTCTGACCTAACACTAACAAGTCCTCCACTAAACCACTAAACCATATCTCTAAACTCTACATCTAAACATCTTTGAGATATGGTTTAAGTTACTCAATATCTGCACAATTCTTGTAGTAAAAGTTTCTGGAAATTGGCTACCAGTGTCTGATCTTGACCTGAAGAACTAAATTATTGGGGCAAATGCAGACCAAAGTGAAGTGGCTAAGATCGGTCCAAGGCTCTGCCACTGCTGTGTGCAGTTCAAAGATGTACTTCTCCCAGCTCATGATCCTGCACCATAAAGGTCAGCCTTTTTTTTTTTTTTTTTGGTCTCCCCAACTTCCATAATTTTTTTAGCTGCATAGCATGGAGGATTCTGTACTCCTTTACAAGCCAAGACCCCATCTAAATCTATCAGTGTCTTCAGAGGCCAGAATTGACCTTTTCAATCCAGCATTTTGCTGGAAAGATGGAAAAAAAATGTAGGTCCTCGCACCAGCACGTGCCCTCCTATGCACTTGGTGCAACAGTCCCTTGTTCAGCTGGTCAGTGCGTGGACAGAAAGAGACCCCCTGGGAAGTGGAGGGATTCCTCCATCACCTTGGAGTAAAAATTAGTTTACTTTTTCATTTATCAGCAAGAAAATTGCCTTCTTTGGCTATGATCAACCAACCTTCTGGCATCACATAAGAGATCAGTTGCTTAAGAGTAGTAGGGACCGCTCTGACCATCTAGTCTGCCTTCCTGCATAATATAGACCCATTGATGTTCCCTAAATAACTCATACTTGAAGGCCAGTGTATCCCCAAGGAAAACAGCCAGTGCAAGTGTCCACCAGGACTGTTAGCACATTTTACTGTCTGTTAACTAGTTTGTGGTGTTTTCAGTGTGTGTAGCTTAATTTTGTTGTTTGTTTGAATTTTTTGGACCAGAGCTAATCAAAGAGCTTTATCTATACCACTGATGAGGAGTGAACTTTTTCAAGGTAATCTGGTGCTGCTCCAGTGAGCTTCATGTTTTCCCTTTGAATTGTTGGGGACATCTTGAATGAGAACCCTTCCCCTTATTCTGGACTGCACCAGCAGGTTCCTTGTTTGTTCATTGGTGCTATGAATCTTGCAGGCAGTAAGGCAAGGGGGCACAGTTTCGACAAAGACAAGGAACATCCGCTCCCTGTGTGTAACCTGCACAGTGGGGTACTCCCTAGGGAAATGGAAGCTTTGGGGTCCATTCCCCTCAGTCTGAAGTAGAGTTTGGATTTTAGGTCTCCTATTCCTGGGTTTGGGAACCTGCCACCATGTTGCCATGCAAAGGGAGCTCATCACTGCTGCCGCTACATCCATTAGAAGAGTATTTGGACTGCTGTCTGGGCGCATGTTATTTTGAACCAAACTCCTGTGCAGACCTGTTAGGAACCATTGTTTCCTACCAGCTCTATATTCAGGAAGCCTACAGGACCAAGGGGAGAAAAAGCCATTTGAAAATGTGAATCACATTCCCTATGAAGTAGCTAGGGAGCCTTTGCTCCTACATAGGCAGTCTGAATCAGTAGTCTGGGACCAGGCATTTATTTTCCAGGTGCTGCAATGCTTAAATTTAGGTGCCGATAGTAGGTGGTCAGAATATAGTCCATCCTACTTTTCAAATGCCATCCCTCTGTTGGTGTTGTGTGAGTAATAATTATGGGATGTTTGCTAGTGCAAGGCAACTCTGGGGGCCAGATGAAGAAAATCACAGGCAAGAGAATGCAACAATTTTGGATCCATGCAGCCAGGTTTCCCTGTGCAGCTGCTATTCATGCAGCTGAGTCACTGCTCCTGTCAGGGCTTTTGCTTACCTATGAGTCTCAGTCATGGAATTTTATTGGTAAGGACCATCTCTGCCCACACTCCATAGAGTCAGCTGTATTTGCTGTGACAAAGATTAATAAGCTACTGGGTGATGAGTAAATATTTAGCAATATTTTTCTTTGCTTTGCTTTACATGTAAAATAAATATATTTGCAGAATATTCATTTTCCCTAGGTCTGGCAGCTTCCTGGAGTCTTTCACTTTTGACTTTTAGCAGATATGTTCATATGCTGTATCTAAAAGGATGGTAAGGCAATCTTTATATTTTGCATATAGCAAACATTATGTTTCATCCCCCTTTGAGAAAATCCCTTTCTGAGGTTTCAACTAAATGTGTCTCATCTTCATATTCAGTATGGCTCTACTTATGCTGCAGTTTCCAAATTATTGTAACCCTTGGGTGCCTTTTTTTCAGTAGGATTTTTCAAGGATTTTCAAGTTCCATTTTGTCAACAGTAAAATGTCTTGATGAGATGAAAGGGCTTCCTTTTAAGGTTTGAAATAATACTTCTTTCTTAATTAATATTCCTTATGCTATAGTACAAAAACCATATTACACTGTTGAAATCTTTGTTCTCTAGATGAACCTTGTTTTCCACTACTGTACCTGACTATTTGTATTCAGGAACAGCATAACAGCAAACTATTCTGAATGTGGCTTAAAAAAGGCCTTGCAAGAGGGATTTGTTCCAGCTTCCATGGAAATTATTCTCCAGGACTGCATTTGTGCTTGCCACAGGAAATATAACTAGTATATAATAATAACTATATTGTTATATAACCTTCAGATGGACTATAACCTTCAGATGTTGCATTTGCTACCTTTTTCTGAGCTCTCTGCCAAAATCCCATTGGTGGCAGTCTACTGATTCCCTGTGAATGAGCTGGTATTTGCTGGGATTGCAGGTACCAAGAGGTACAAAGACTGAGACTGCACCAAAAAATGTCAGGGGTTGTAAAGAAATTTCATAATCACAGAGAAGTGGTGAAAGACATAGAAATGGAATTCATTCTGAGAATAATCTGAAAAATCTGAAAAAAAATTAACAACGATTCAAGGAGAGTTCACTGTTGATGGTCTCTTTTCTATGTCTAACGTTACCCGAATTTCTATCTAACTTTGAGAGCAAGGAACCCAGGCTGCAGAAATGATAAAGACAAAGATCCCTTTTCTTTTAGACAAAACTACAAGAAGCTCAGATTTAAGAAGTAATTACATTATAGGTTTCTGGCATTATTCACGGAATGAAACATTTCCCCCCTCACAGTGAGGAAAAGATTGTATGGGAAGGGGTGCTGTACTGAGACTAGGGCTATCCCTGATCCTGTTTCATCAACAGATTAAAAAAGCCTGTGTACCATGGAGTTTAGTACTATGGTTTAACTAGTTAATATAACCTACCCAACTGCAATGCGACATTTATTACATGGCTGAGTCATCCTGTTAAGATCTGCCATCCTTATCCATTATTTCTAGTCCTTTTTTTTTTTTTTTTTCTAAATCCTTGAATTATCCCATATACTCTTGCCAGCATTATGTTCATAGGGAAAGAGTGGGTATGCGGTACTTGATTCCTTCTCTCTCCCCCCTCCTCAGACTCTCCTCAGTAAATACAAGCATTGTGTGGTTACTCCTCAGCAAAGCTCATGGGCTTAACAGAGAAAATCTTTGCGCTGTTTGGATGGAAGGTCCCTCACAGTAATTCATGACATACCTAAATAGCTCAAAGGACTCTTCAGATCTGAATGCTGGTTAGCAGACAGCAGTACAGTTTACAAATTGCAGAATTGCCCCCAAATTACTCACACTTCTGCTGCCTCTACAAGCATCTACTGTATATGCATGCTGTCAAGTAAAACCATCTTCCAAAAAAAAAACCCAATCCAACCCAACCAACCAACAAAAAAGCACAGTTCGTTTATAAAAAATATATTATTGGAAAATAAAACATATTGAGATTGGCATGAAATTTCTTCATAAGTATATTATCACAATAAGTATTTTTTCCTGTGACATCCTCGGTCAGCTTATTCTCCAAGAATAAAATTAATTCAAGAGTTTCAGTGAACACTGATTATAAATATTGGTCATGAAAGACACTAGTTGTCTCTATGTCTTCATTTAAGACTGTATGAGTCTTTGACTGTACGAGCTTTGAATTTCTAATCAAAACATTACTGCTCCCAGAATTACTTGTACTAGTATTTCTGTACCACATCAAATGTACAAAGGCAAGACGGGGAATGTTACAAACATGGATGTAACTGCACTTACAGATTCCAGGACTAGAAGAGTACTTATTGCACTAGGCAGGAAGACTTCAATAAATCTGCATGCTCTTCAAACCTTTGAAGCTGAATTCTGCTCTGAGTTACAAGCACATAGCCTTCATTGAGAACTGCATGTGAATAATCGGGGTGCAGGGAAGGTCCAAACTCTGGTTAGAGGAAATACTTCCAGAGTGTATTATGCTTTGAGCTGCACAATATACTTTTTCCCAAAATACGTAATTGAAGAAAATTCCAGACTGAGGAGGTAGGTGCAGTTGAACGTTCCAGAAGAACAGGAGAACCTGCTCTCTTCATTCTCATATGTCACTTTGCTAATTTGCTAGTTTTTATACTTCACAACCCCTTAGAGTTACATTTAATGTAATGTTTCTTGTTGTTGTTGTAGGTAACTGCCATATTGAATCTAGGACTAAAAAATAACCATTGGAAATGTGGGTATATCTGCAAACCAATCATAGTGTAATGTGGAAAAGGGGGTTTCCTATTCCTGATCATTTATCACACACTCTAATTGAACACTTTCAAATTGTATTTGATTCAATTGTACACTTTCAAATTTAAAAGTATGCTGTCAAGACATGTTGAGTCTTGTTTCTGTTGACCTAATCTTTTTGTTGATGACCTATCTTTAAGAAGTAAGTATTTTCTTTATTTTTTTCCAGGAGGAACAGAGCAAAATGATTGGAGCTTCAGGTCTTTGGAAAGAAAGCAAAATATCACAGGGAAGTTCTTTACAGAAAAGAAGGGTGAGTACAAAGCCTTTGAACAAAAGACTTAAATTCCATCTGTCATTTCCACCCACTAGTAAATGTACCAAAGACTGAACATTTATCCCACTGAGCTGCATACTCTGATATCTAACCGTGGTGCTATTGATCACTGCAGAGCATAGGCCTGGCTTTTTAGCTTTTTGAAACTGTTAACATAGATTTAAGTGCAACAGAGGAGGCATGAAGCCATGAATGTTTTATTGGAGCGCTCCAGATCATCTCTCAGCAGGTGTGTTCAGTGCCATCACTTAAAAGATTAACCTCCTATCCCTACAACAGCAATTATAGCAGGAACTGCCTTATTAGGTAAAACATATTAGTTAAATTGGAACTCTAACTCTATTGATAAATTCATTCAGTTAAGCTGACCTCATGGTTCCAGGCTACATGGGAAAATCTGTAGCCTTTTTTGTCCCTCCATGTGTAGGAATCAGCAGGCTAATGAAGAATTAGTGAGTAGCCATGTGACTTAAAGTGCATATTAAGGATGTGTCTGTTTTGCAAATGTATAACCTTCCTGTGTGCCATACAGTCTTTGAGCTTTCTCTTCAACAGTCAAGCTCAGAAAGACATTACACATATTCCTTCCCTTTCCAAGGAGGAATTTGCCAAATAGTCTTTCCTCTGAGGCATGTTCTTCCAAGAGACTCATTATATTTAAGCTTTGATTTCAGCTTCATAATGCCCTGGTATGTTGAGCAGGTGCAGTTTTTGGGTTGTTTGTTTGTTTGTGTGCTTTTTTTTTTCCCCTTTGGAGAGGGGAAAACAAAGCAAAAATGTTGTTAATACCCAAGATTTCAAAAGTAGTGGTGGATCGCTTCTGTTCCTTGATCTAGAGGTGTAAAATAAGATTTCACCATTGAAAATACTGACAAGTGTGACTTGTCTTGGGAAACGTAGAAAATCTTTGCCAAAGCCAAGAGCCTAAAATGTCATTCTTATTCTACAGATATACCTGTAAGGTTTTATTTTCATATGGTCTTCAGACAGTGAAAATGCTACTAGTTTTTCTGTCATTTCTTCCGTAGCAAGATAGAGCATCTGATTTCCCAGCCCAGAAATATTGATGTTATCAGCAGTTGTCTTTATAGAGCATTGAAAAGTTAGTGTGATTGTTTAGAAGTGAGTTAGCAATGTGTCTGTTTTGAGGGTTTTCCCAGTTTAAGTAAGGCATATACTGAATGACTGTTTGCAGTGCACTAACTTTAAAGGGAAAGAGAGAGGATGAGGGCATGGTTTCTCCAAAACAAAAAAACAAAATAAAAAAACTTCAGTTCTAAGTGATAGTAGGCACATTGAAGGGATTAGTTTAAATTTTAAAATAGCTGACTTAGTGGCAGAACAGCCAACAAAGGGACAGGGGAGCCCAAGGAAAAAGAATTACGTATTCACTGATTTTACCGTACATAAGAATTGTGAGAGCTGAAAGCCCTTTATGTAGGATAATGAAATGGTAACAGGGCTGTGGAATTGAAATATTTGTTCCTGCCAGAGCTGCATAGCAGCTGAAATTCTGATAGTGAATTTTAATATGAGGTGACTTCATTCATCCAGATTTAAAGAAGTGGTGGCTGCTGATCCCTAGTAGGTCTTGTGGCACAGAACAAATCTGATGGGGGAGATGCTGCTGCAGCTTGTCCAAAGTGAGAGGGTCAGAGAAAGGTGGGTAGGTGTCCCTGTAGACTGAGAAGGTATGTACATGGCTTACTGCAGTCCTGGTTGCAGATGTGGAGCATGCTGTTTTGTTCCCCACACAGTCTCCTTTTCTCTCTCCCCCTAGGAAGGGAGGCAGTGGGAATATCTCCTCTCCCAGGGGAGATGTCTGTGGCTCTGAGGTCCTCAAAGGCTGAGGGTTGACTTGGGGTTTGGAGAGCACTGAGAATGGGGACAAGCAGGTCTGCCAATAACAAGAGTTATATCTTGTACTTTCCTTAAACATTTTTTCAGATGAACTCTGTGTGTGTGTGTGTGTGTGGATACATGCAATACTTGGGGGGTTGAGGGGGACAGACAAAAAAAACCAAACAAAAACAAAAACAGCTTATTGGAAAAATCAGAATAATGGAATACAACCTTTGGAAAAAAATGTTATCTTGGAAAGAAGGCACTGACAGGACAGGTCAAGGTGTAGGAGGTATCGAGGTATCAAGGTATCAGGTATAATAGTGTGGCCAGCAGGACCAGAGAGGTGTACTCCCTGTACTCTGCTCTGGTGAGGCCGCACCTTGAGTACTGTCTTCAGTTTTGGGCCCCTCACTACAAGAAGGACATCAAGGCCCTGGAACGTGTCCAGAGAAGGGCCACAAAGCTGGTGAAGGGCCTGGAATACAAGTCCTGTGAGGAGCGTTTTCTCTTTGTACAACCAATTCTACTCCCCTTAGGAAGAAAAGGGCAAGTTTGATCATGGGAAGAGGGTCTTCATGCAAAGCTGTAGATCAAGTGTCTGTGCATCTGATGAAAGGACTTGTATGTCCTTGCCATCCTGTGGGCTTACGTGCTCCAGCTTTGCTCCGTCAGCTCTGGTGGTACTGATGTATAAGCAAGTTCATTGAAGGGACAGTTAAAATCTCTTCTGGGTCAGACAGTGCCTAGCTCTGCCTGTAGTGGCAGCAAGTCCTAGAACTCTGACAGATCTCTCTAATTGTGGCATTTGGTTATTTGTTTGTTCACTGACATCATAACACAGAAAGTGTCAGGCAGATATTGTGGCTCTAGCTCTATGTATTATTACAGGAGCCCTTAACTAGCTTCATTTATTGTTGCCAACCACTAATATTCCTTCTTTACATGGAAGGATTTAAGGCACACACTTGTTAACTGAGTTGCTGAAGAGCATGCATAAAACTTGTGTTTACAGAGGTACTTAGGTATGTAAGTTCCAATGAAATTAGTGGCACAGGATAACAAAATATAAATGTGGGTATGACCCTTAAGTTTTAGCTCAAGTGAAAACCAAACCCAGTGCTACCTGACTGGGGTTTCTGCCACAACTATACTACTGTGACTGCAGTAATCCTGTCCACCTCTTTAGCATGTTAGATCTCCAGTCCAAAATATAGTGACTTAAGTTCTGTAAATAACAGTAAGAGGTTTTGGAGAATCTCTCACAAATATTCCTCTTCCTTTCAAGAAATACCAGGTATGTCTCTGGTTTATGGGTTGAATCTATTCCCATACTGTCTTGCTGGATTTGTGCTAGCATAAGTGCCTTTTATAGGGCAGTGAACTGAAAAACTAGAGACATAACAAGTTATAGACCAGTCAAGCACTAGACTTCTCTCTGTAATTAATTTGTGAGGTGTGAGAATTGCTGTTTGTGTAGGAAGATGTGTGACAGCCTCCATGTACCATGTGTCTAGTCAAACTTGTCCATGGTTGGTTTGTCTGGGTATCAGAACATCTGAAAGTTTTTCTTGGTATGTAGTCCCATTGCAGGAATGTATCTCTCTGCCTCATCGACTCTACCTCTTTTCAAATCTCATCTTGAAACATATCTTTTCTCCTTTACCTATGTCTCTTAATTCCTCTCTCCCTCGGTCATTGGCCTTATGACTGAATGGTTTAATTTATTCACTGCACAATGTCTTTATGATGCTGTTTTCTGCGATTTATATCAGACACAAGACAGTGGACAGTGTTATTTAATTCCATTAAGGGCTTTAGGATGTCATTTTTATAAAAGATTCTTACAAAATAAAGTCATGAGTCTGCAAAAGGTTTATTCATGCAAACAGTTACAGTAAGATTGACAGTACCGTTCCCGTGAAGAACTTTCCAGGTTGGATCCTGACATTTTATACCTGGGTATCTAAACATCCAAAGTGGAGTGTCTTCTGAAAGTCTTGGGAAATTAAATTCCGTGACAGCTAGATGACTTACAGCTGGCCGATGAATTTGTGATTGCACTGTGATTCCAGGAGGGTGCTATTTTATGGTCATGTTGGGCGATACTTATCCCATCCAGACTCAGGTGCCCCAGCAAGGTGCATAAGTGAGAGCTTGGTCACTATACAGCCTCCACGAGTCAAGTCGGACCATGGAATTTAGAAGCCTGCTTTTCCCCCTGTACTTCCTACTTTGTACATTTCTTAAAGTCTGTTTTTTTGCTGGTTATTTATATAGATGCTTTCTGGGTGCTTGCTAAGTCTCAGGCAAATCTGGCTTATTTTGGGAGGATTTTCCTGTTACCTCATAAAAAAAAAAAGCCAATTTATGATTATTATGTTTACTGTTAGATAATTATATATTTTTTGAAAGTGGCTATATCACCTGTTATTAGTATTTATTAGTATTTAGCATACCAGAATTACAGGGAAAAAAAAAAAAAAAACCAAAATAAAAACAAAAACAACCCTGTCTCCCCCTCAGAATTAAAGCAGAATAGAAAACCCCACGGCTCTTTTGTTTTTTCTTTTTTTTTTTCTTTTTTTTTCTCTCTGAGTATCCCTTCCACGTTAGACTAATCTCAGCTGTGATAAAATATTCCCTGCTGGCATGTTTCTTCTCCCAGAATATCTCCAGTTCACTAGTCTCAAATTATGACATGTATCCCTGAATACAAAAGCTTTTGGCTGAGCCTGAATAAGCTTTCTGGTAAGACAGATGTTCGCTCTTTGGATATGTAATAGAAAACCCATCCAGTGTCTCATCAGTACAAAACTGATGATGTGATCCAACTTCAGGTGCTTTGTCTCCTACAAAAACTTTTATATCTATTACCTGGAAAATGGCATGGTGATTTCAAATTGGATTCTAGACGCGGATTGAGGCCAGACCCTAATTCACTGACAGCAGCAAGTCTTTCCATTTATTATCTCTCTGTTGGGACTGAGGGGAGGCAGGAAAGCAGAAGGAAGCAAAAGGAAACCTATAAGTTGCACTTTTTTCCTTTATTATTGTATTGTATTGTATTGTATTGTATTGTATTGTATTGTATTGTATTGTATTGTATTTTATTTTATTTTATTTTATTTTATTTTATTTTATTTTATTTTATTTTATTTTATTTTATTTGTCTTTCTTAAAGTTTCTTTTGTACTAAAGCAGATGCCTGAGTTCTCATTCTGTGGCGTGATGAAGGAGAAATCCACCCAAACTCCAAAGCTTGGTCTGACTGTTGCTTTTATGTCTCTCTTGTCTCACAGGTGGCTTCCACTTTTAATCACACTCTTACTGTTCTAGCCAAGATCCATCAGTGTGCTTCATGGATTTAGGTCTGGAAAGGTAGAAAGAAAAATTTAGCAGCTCAGAATAATAGATCAGGCATTGTACAGACTTCCTATTTCCCTGACCAATGAGCCAGAGATTTTGTGAACCAGCTTTGGTGGATGGCATCAAGGAATCCGTTCAGTAACTGATCTGTTGTCTGAAAAACATTTGCTTTTTTCCTCCATACCTTCCTATTTTAAGATAATCAAGATTTATTATTATTATTATTATTTACACTTTTGAAGTAAAAATGGTAAGCAAAAGGTGGTTGGCTGAGGGTTAAAGAGTGTTATAAAGTCCCATAGAAATGGGATCTCTTCTCCAAGCATCAGTAGAAACACAGGGCTCAGAAGGATGTTTCTGATGGATATGCATTTATGTAGCTTGCGTTAGGCCTCACACAAGGACATCCAGACATTGCATATATGTAGTTTTTAGTTATCTTTTCATGAATTCTCCTTGTAATCTCTTGTATATGTAATCTGGGGGGAAAGTTAAATTTTAACAGTGTCAGTTACCTATCAGTTGATTAAATTTTAAACTTACTGAGGAAGTTGAATATTTTGCTGTCCTGGAAAAAAAAAAAACTGTTTGAACAATTCTGTGTGTGTCTTCCAACACAATCACATTCAACTATTCCTTAAAATAGCTCGCTGTGCCAAGGAAAATAAGAAGTATTTCAACTAGGAGATAAAAATTACTGTCATGGGAGAGACTAATGTTTATGGTAAATATTGTAATATCTTTGTACATTCAAACTTGGTTTCAGAGGATAAAAGGATTGGCTAGAATGCAAGCTTGCAATGTGATTTAAACGAGACATTCGAATACATGAAGGAGGCAGGGGGCAGCTCTGCTTTCCTGGGTCAGAGGAGGAGAAGGCAGTCGGCAGCAGAGCAAGAGATCCTGATCCTCTTTGCAGGTGTTGTCTGGTGGAGGAGGAAAACGTGTGCCCTGGCAGTGGGAACACTGAGCAGCTCGAGTTCAGGAAGAGTGCAGCTACGTGGCTTGCTGTAAGTGAATGCTAATAAGACCAATAGACCACATGTTACCCACACCGTTTTACCGTTCCACAGAGAGGGAAAGAGAGGAAAACGAAGTGGAGGAGAACAAAAGGGTGGGAGTGACAGGGAGAAGAAAAGGGGGCTGTTGCTGTAATCAGCATTGCACTGAACTGTGAATTTTAACAGGTTCTCTTTAGTTCAGATTGTTATTTTGTCTGCTAGGTATCTGTGCAAGATAATGATGACTGCTGACAGAATATTGCAGCGTAGCCGAGTTCTCATGGACTTCGCAAACGGGTCTCTTGTCCAATATGCTCCAACCTATATGATCACAGCTTAGTCATATTGCCACATTGTTTTTAATGGTACATTTAATTTTATGAATAAACTGGTTTCTAAATTGCTAACCAGTTGTCTGATTAGCTGCCACAGATACCATTTTATCTAAGTGCTCAAGTAAAACATAACTGCCGCTTTTATGGCATTACCAATATCCCTATCATGTCTGCCTAACTGCCATCTACGTAACCTGCACTCATACAACAGAATTCCTTTAGAAATCAATCAATAAAAGTATGTGTGTTTGTGAATAAAACCAATGGTTATACTTAGTTTTTGCAAATAACACATGCTATCCTATGACTTAATGGCTTGTTGAATTTCAGTGCAAAATGTGACAAACTGTGAAGTATGGGAATGGGTCATGCGTCTTTTGTTCTTTCTCTTCAAATATCTACTCTTGCTTGCCTGAGAAATCAAGGGTGCATTTTTCAGGATTTATTTTCCAGCCTCCAAGAAGGGCTTATTTTAGTATTTGTGGGGTACAATCTGAAAACATCAATTTAGCTTGCATTCAAAATGAGCTACTGGAACAAATTTAGATACTGATTTTCTTGAGATCTGCAATTTGTTCCATGAAAGCAAACGTTATGACCAGCAGTCATGCCTGTAAAGGGAAAGACAATCATCTGATAACGTGCTGGAATACTTGCAGCTCTGTGAGGTAGGTCTAGGCATCTCCATTTCCTAAGCAGAGAAATGAAGTTTCATGGTGCACTGGGAAAGTGGACAAAGCACAGTAACAAAAAGTTCATGAGTGGGTGCTCATGCTATTCAGACTAAGTGCCTATGGTGTGAATTATTTACAGGCAATGAAAAAAGACAAGCTCATTAGAGGACCATTCAGCGTCAGCCCTGTGAAACCTGGTAGAATAAATACTTTCTGACCTCCTCATATGCTGTTGGATGCTTTTTCATAGTTTAGGACTAAGGGACATTGGAGCAAGAGTCAAGAACTGAACAAAGCCATACACTTAATAATAGTACAGGGTGGTCAGGCTGGAGACAGCTTTGGTGTTGGTAGGGCAGTATTGCAGGAGGACAGCTTCTCCCTGTCATAGCATGTGGAGTGCTTTGTGAGTCAGCAAGAGTTAACAAGAACAACTTCTCCCCCATCCCTGCATTCAATCTGTGCCTGCCAGCTATTGCATTTCTCAGTTTCTCATATGCACCTCTGGTCTTGCTTGCTCAAGGTCAAAATATTGTCAACACATGGTAGTGAACAATGTGTGTTAGCTTGTACAGTTGTTTGTTGCAGGGGCGTTTGTTTTTTAGCACAGCATAAAACGGTTAAACATGATGTTTTGACCACTTATCGCTAGTGCTTTTGTACTTGCTTTATGTGGTTACCTGAGTTATTTTCCATCTGTTTCCTCACATCACTTTCAACTGGCTTAATCCTGCTGCCTGATTGTGGCACCTTCCACGATGCCGTGCAATTAACCACAGGCAACTATTCAACATATTAGAGATGAAAGCAACGTAGCGTGTTTTCTCTGGCTTCATGACATGTGAAGGCCAAAAGAACAGCTTTATTCCCTCCAAAGCTTCTCCACTATTCTTCGGTGGGTGATTATAGTATTTATAGATGGCCTTGTAGGTATGCAGATATACATAGGACACGTTGCAATAATATTTCTTTGGCCCCGTAACCAACCCCTCCACACTGAAGAGAGAGGAACGTTGGCAACTGGTTAATATGTAGCAGAAGAAATTAAATGCCTCTGACAGTAATTGCCTGAAGAAAATTCAGAAGATGAGATAGATAGCAACAACACAGCAGACACAAAATAACAAGATTAGGAGCACAATAGCCATATGTCAACATTATATTAAGAAAACAGTGCTTAAAATGGCGAGGTCAGAACCTTTGCCAAAAGCCTGACATGTGGTTGCCAAGCTAGTTTTGTATGAGAAAGTAGTGTACGGAAAAGGTGCAAAAAACAGCCCTCCCCCTCAGGACCCCAAGGTTTGAAATCTCTGTGTGTCCAACTGAGACTTATTAGTGCAATTGATGAGGAGTATTAATGGGGGAGGGAAATGTTAAAAATGAAAAACAATTCTTTTTCCATTTCTCAGTCTACTTAGAACTAAATGATGCTATTAAAACAAGCCATAGTTGGCTAATGAAGTAATTTTTCCCCATGTAAATCTTGACTCTTAAAAGGTTTGTGTTGCATTATGATCCCCCCTCTCTACAACTAAAAAGAGTAATAAACTGGGGTGGCTTGCATCAAAAATGAAGTTTGTTTTTTGGTTGTGCATTTTTGACAAGACTGAGGTTGATGTAGCCTTTACCAGTAGCACTTCACAAATTGCATACTAGACATTACTTGTCCATTGAACAAATCATCTTCAATACTTAAAAAGGTCTTATAAAAAGGATGGAGAGGGACTCTTTACTTGGGTAGATAATTCTAGGACAAGGGGGACAAGTCTTAAACTGAAAGAAGATAGATTTAGATTAGATGTTAGGAAGAAAGTCTTCATTTTAAGGGTACTGATGCATGGAAACAGGTTGCCCAGAGAAGCTCTGGATGGCCCATCCCTGGAGGAGTTCAAGGCCAGGTTGGATGGGGCATTGGCCAACCTGGTCTAGTTGGTGGCATCCCTGCCTATGGCAGGGGGATTGGAATTGAATAATCTTTAAGGTCCCTTCCAACCCAACCCATTCTATGATTCTGTGATTATGATCATGTCTTACAAGGAGATCAGGTTTGTCAAGCAAGACCTGCCTTTCATAAACCCATGCTGACTGGGCCTGATCACCTTGTTGTCTTGTAAGTGTTGCGTGATGGCACTCAAGATAATCTGCTCCATGAGCTTCCCTGGCACCGAAGTCAGACTGACAGGCCTGTAGTTTCCTGGATCCCCCTTCCGGCCCTTCTTGTAGATGGGCATCACATTTGCTAGTCACCAGTTGACTGGGGCCTCCCCTGATAGCCAGGACTGCTGATAAATGATGGAAAGTGGCTTGGCAATCACTTCCGCCATTTCTCTCAGTACCCTTGGATGGATCCCATCTGGCGCCATATACTTGCTTACATCTGAGTGGTTTTGCAGGTTGCTAACCATTTCCCTGTGGATTATGAGGGCTTCATTCTGCTCCTTGTCCCTACCTGCCAGCTCAGGGAACTGGGTATATGGAGAACAACTGGTCTTGCTGCTAGAGACTGAGGCAAAGAAGGCATTAACCAACCACATGAAGTTTAACAAAGACGAGTGCCGGGTCCTGCACCTGGGACAGGGCAACCCTGGCTATACGTACAGACTGGGCGATGAGACGCTGGGGAGCAGCCCCGCAGAGAGGGATCTGGGGGTTGTGGTTGACAGCAAGCTGAATATGAGCCAGCAGTGTGCCCTGGCAGCCAGGAGGGCCAACCGTATCCTGGGGTGCATCAAGCACGGCATCGCTAGTCGGTCGAGGGAAGGGATTGTCCCGCTCTACTCTGTGCTGGTCCAGCCTCACCTGGAGTACTGTGTGCAGTTCCTGGGCACCACAGTAGAAGAAGGACATTAAACTGTTGGAGAGTGTCCAGAGGAGGGCGACGAAGATGGTGAAGGGCCTAGAGGGGAAGACGTATGAGGAGCGGCTGAGGGCACTGGGCCTGTTCAGCCTGGAGAAGAGGAGGCTGAGGGGGGACCTCATCGCAGTCTACAACTTCCTCGTGAAGGGCAGTGGAGAGGCAGGTGACCTATTCTCTGTAAACACCAGTGATAGGACCTGTGGGAATGGTGTTAAGCTGAGGCAGGGAAGTTTAGGCTGGACATCAGGAAGAGGTTCTTCACCGAGAGGGTGGTTGCACACTGGAACAGGCTCGCCAGGGACGTAGTCACTGCATCAAGCCTGTCTGAATTTAAGAAGCGATTGGACTGTGCACTTAGTCACATGGTCTAAACTTTGGGCAGACCTGTGCGGTGCCAAGAGTTGGACTAGATGATCCTTATGGGTCCCTTCCAACTCGGGATATTCTATGATTCTATGATTCTGTGATTAAGTTCCTCAGCCTTTTCCTCATCTCTTGTCACTATATTTCCCTCCACATCCAATAAAGGATGGAGATTCTTCTTAGTGTTCCTTTTCTTGTTTATGTATTTATAAAAACATTTTTATTGTCTTTAATAGCAGTAGGAAGATTGAGCTCCAGTTGGGCTTTGGCCCTTCTAATTTTGGTCCTACCCCACCCCACAACATTTTTGTTGTCCTCCTGAGTGGTCTGCCCCTTTTCCAAAGGTCAAAAACCCTCTTTTTCTTCCTGAGGTCTACCCCTAGCTGTCTGTTCAGCCACGCCAGTCATCTTCCGCTCCAGCTCATCTTTCATCTTTGACCTACAGGACTGCCTCACAAGGGACTCCACCAACCACTCTCCTTAACAGGCCAAAGTCTGCCCTCCAGAAGTCCAGGGCAGCAGTTCTGCTCACACCCCTCTTTACTTTTCCAAGAATTTCAAAGTCTGTTAATTTGTGACCGCTGTGCCTAAGATGGCCTCCAACCTTCACATCACCCCCAAATCCTTCTCTGTTAACAAGAAAAAGATCCAGCGGGGAGCCGTCCCTAGCTGGCTCACTCACCAGCTGTGTCAGGAAGTTATCTTCCACACACTCTAGAAACCTCCTAGACTGTTTCCTCTCTGCTGTGTTGTATTTCCAGCTGTCCTGGTTCCAGTTAGGACAGAGTTAAGTAGCTCATAGTAGCTGGTAGGGTGCTATGTTTTGGATTAGGATGAGAAGAGCGCTGATAACATGCTGATGTTTTAATTGTTGCAGAGCAGTGTTTACACCAGGCCAAGGACTTTTCGGCTTCTTGCTCTGTCCTGCCAGCGAGCAGGCTGGGGGTGCAACAGGAGCTGGGAGGGGACAGACCCAGGACAGCTGACCCAAACTGGCCAAAGGGGTATTCCATACCATCTGACGTCATGCTAAACAATATATAGGGGTGGCTGGCCGGGGTGGGGGGGCCGGCTGCTCGGGAATAGGCTGGGCATCAGTCAGCGGGTGGTGAGCAATTGCGTTGTGCATCACTTGTTTTCTTACACATTATTATTGTTAATACTATTACCATTATCACTATTATTATTATTATTGTTATTATTATTTTTCTGTCTTAATAAACTGTCTTTATCTCAACTCACAGGCTTCACTTTCCCGTTTCTCTCCCCCATCCCAGAGAGGGAGGGGGGAGGGTGAGCGAACGGCTGTGTGGTGTTTAGCTGCCAGCCGGGTTAAACCACAACACCAGCAGACATCTAGTAAGATGAAGCCCCCCAAAAGAACAAGGGCAAGCAATTGGGAGACTTCTCCCAGCTGCTTGTAGAATATTTTGTCTGTCTCTTCATCTTGGTTGGGCTTCCACCAGGACATCTGCCTCATTGGTCTTCCCTGTGATTCTTACCTATAAACACTCAACCCTGTCATTGCCATTGTTCAGCTCCAAACAATCAAAACACTCCCTAACATACAGGACTTCCCCCCCTGCCTCTGCTTCCCATTCTATGCCTTCTGAAGAGTTTGTAGCCATCCATTGCTCCACTCCAGTTGTGTGAGCCACCCTACCATTTCTTAAATTAATATATATATATATATATTTAATGAAAGATATAATTACTATGGGAATTATGGTCCAACTTTTGAAAATTTGCCTCCAAAAGAAATAATTTAAGTTTTGCATTTTCAATACTATCAATCTTTATAAGTATAAATGATATACTTGGGTTTTGCATGCAGAGAGCAAACATTGCTATATTATTTTAACTCAGTGTTGTTCTCTACTCCCAAATACTGTTATTACAACTATGTTTACGTTATGTAAGCTCAGTATTTGACTTTGTGGCATCTGGATATTTAGTAGATATTTTAAGGTTTCTTAAATTGTTTTTATTCTTAAATAGTTTTTAGGGTATCAAATCCTTCCATTCAAGGTAATTTTCTCCCCCTCCACCTGCTAAAAATTCACACAGAAGTTCTCTTGTTGGTGTCTATAGTGGTCACATTTGGGTTGGGTTTCAGGTCTCCTCAGATTTTGATTAAACATGGTCAATTCCCCTACTCAGTCTAAAATATCCATCTCTAGGAAGACTGACCATAAAGATCATCTGAGCATAGAGAAAACTATCATAATATCATTTTCAGAACAAAGATATAGGGGTCTTATGCATATCTGATCAGTTAACATCTCTAAAGTTTTGGTATATTTGTACATTTGTACATTTCAGTGATTTTTCTCCCTGTAAAGAAATGACTGATATAAACGGACAATTAATGATACTTTCTGGTTTGGGCAATCTCTGGTATATGCCTAGCCTTACATAATTTTTGTAAGAGCAGATAAATAGGCAGTTTATACTAGCTCAAAAAACAAACAAACAAAATCCCTCAGTGAGTATAAGGTTTCTTGGTACAGATTTAACCAGATCTCCTTTAGGTCTTTTAAAGGTAAAACTGTCAGCAAAATATCACACCCCAAACTGACACAGTTACACCAGTGTGAATTTTCATATGTAGGCCAACTCTTGCTCTACTATATGTAAAATGAATCATAGGCTGCAGTCCAATTCCCTTAACAAAAAATAATTGGCAGAAACCTCTACTGCCAGATTTGGCAGCACAGGATCTGTATGGGTATGCCGGCTGAATTCATCTTATTTTCAGAGGCTCTTCTTCAAAACAAGGTTACCCTGTGTGAGTGAGGCATCATCAGGAAGTTTGCCCTGCTGTTGCCCTTTTTATATCCTCACTGACGACATGATGCTTAACTCTGTGTGCCACTGGGCCACTCTGGTGAGCACCACATAGCCTGATGCTGGATATTAGTCTGGAAAAATGGTGCCACATGGCTACCCCATGTTCTTTGTGGGTGCTGCTGCACTGGTACCACCTGCAATCCCAGCAGCTACATATTGGTGTGGCTGCTGTGAAAACAGGTGCAATACAGTTTTGTCCACCATAAGACACAAAAAATGTGAAGCTCTAAACCCAGCTCTTTGTGTTCCCTTTTTCCTTTTTTTTGTTTTCTGAAGTGTTTGCTTTGTAACAACCTTTTGCAAATATGACACCTAGAATTGTACCTTTTTGCACCCTCCCCCAAGATGAAAAATGAAATTACTGGTCTATTAACTGATTTTAAGATCCAAGGGTTTATTAAAAAAAGGATTCAAAACTCGGCATTATTGCAGTGTATGAGAAAACATTTTTATCATTGGTAAATTATCACTTACTCAATTTCATCTATCTTATTAAAAGCTATGCTGGAACAGCCTGTTGCTTAAATGAACATACCTCCCCAGGAATATGTTGTTTTGATCCCACGGTTCTTTTTTTGTTAAAGCCGTTTATGAGCTGAAGGAAGTGAAAGACAAGTGGAAAAAGATTAGCAGTTGATATCTCTAGTTCTGACTAGATCCTGCTGCATGTTTAATATTTAGTTGATCTTAGATTTAAAAATAATCTTGATATGCATTCAGTAATGAAATGGTGAATATTGCCTTGCTGGTTAAGGCTCAATAAAAATAACAGTGAATGTGATGTTTAACAGGCGCCATTTTTTTAAAAGGTTTTCTTGTCTTTGAAATACATAGGTGACAATTTGGCTTAATAAAAGCTGGCTGTAATTAGTGATACATGCTTATAAGGATTCTAAGCGTTCAAATTCAAGCCATGTTAGGGCTTTCTCATGTTTAAAACCCATCCATTAGATTAGGTGGAAGGGTCGTAAAGCATTCTGTGAAATCAGGCACTGATATATCACTCTTGAAGGGTGTTAATTTGGTTCTCCAGTTCTGATTTGTTTGGAAGAACATATTAATTGCTTGTTAGACAGAATTAAACCATTTTGTGTTACAAAAAAAAAAAAAGAAAAAAAAGAGAGAGATAAAAAGGAATTGCTGAAAATAAAAAGCTGGATCTTAGCAAAGCATTCATTCTGATTACAGCAGCTTGTTTTGCAAAAGGCAGAACAGGATGATTCTGTCTTTTTGGATCTTTGAACAGCTCTGAGAAACAAAGGCTGATATTGCTGAGAGCTGAAAAACAGAGAGAATTTTATTCCCTGCCAAAAAAATATTCTTAAGGTCATAGTATGATATGGTCTGCCTCAGCATCTCTCCTGGCTCACAACTCAAGCAGTCAGGAAAAGGACTGCAGAAAAGCTATTTCACTTGAAAGCAAAAGCACTTGGTTCTCTTGCAGCTGCAGGGAGATGATTGTACCTGGGGCCTGATCCTGTGCCTCCTGAGCCAGGGCATAGTCCTATTAAAGTTAATGGAGCCTAACTTGGGCGTCAGGACTTACATGGATTAAGTCAAGAACAAAGTCATAGCTACCCAGGAATCTGGACAGAGGGGTCGCTTAAAAATCACTTAAAAATTACTGTCTCTGCAACAACAGTGTCAAATTTAAAGTACGAGGCATTCCCAGCAGATGCGGAGGTTCGTGCTGTGTGTATGGCAAGATTGTAGGGAAGACAGTGGCTGGACAGACAGCAAATGAAGGGTAAATATTCTCATGCTCTCCTAAAATTATTTTTTAGAAAAATCATGTTGCTGAATGATTCTTTTTTAGAAACATATAGAATATGTGCAAAAGCACATAGGATGTAACAGATGCATATTCCCACAGCAGAATTGTAAACATTGGTTTGAAAATTAAGGGGCAAGGCTGCCCCCCTCTATTATGTTGCCTGGCATGTTCTCATGAGGGCTATAACTTCTGCCATGTATTCCTGAAGTACATATATGCATAAGAGCGATGAGCTGGAGCAAGGACCTACTTGTTCACATGAGCCCATCCTCATGGCAAATCGTATTTGAATCCCCGGCTTCTTAAAGAACATTATATGTAAAGCTGACAGAATGTTAACCACCTTTTCTTGATAATTTCACGTGTTTGGAGTGTTGTTCTCAAATGGTGTGGTGAATCTATTTGGGAATTTTATGGATTCTGTATTTGAGTTCAACAGACTTCACAAAATTTTAGTATCATGGGGATCTCTTTCACATCTGAAATATATGCGCACAGATTTAAAATTTACTTTTTGCAGTGACCTTAACATATCTTGTCTTTTGGCTTTGTCTGCTTCAATTCTTAAGTCTCTGGCAAACAGAAAACATTAGTATCTTAGAAACACCAACGGGAGACTTCCTTTGTATGATTTCCTTTTTGTACGCCGTAAAACTAGAGATCCAAACCTTGTGCTCATCGTTTGCTAGCAAATGTATGCTTTGCTCTTTACTTTTTGTCTCTTTAACAACCTGCTGAACCTCTTGTTTTTTCTGCCTGTTGAATTTCTGTCTTACCCTAACCTCTGAGCTCTGTGAGCCAGGAGCTGTCACCAGAACTTGCCGTTGTCACTGCCAGTCACTCAATCTTGGCTCAGAGTCCATGCCTGTTACCAAATGCAAAAAACAAACAAACAAACAAACAAACAAACAAAAAAACAACCCACGCATCTCGTTTATTAGGTCTGATCTTACCCTCAGGTAAGACAATGCTGTTTTTTGTTTTGTTCGTTTTTCAGGCTTTTGAGATATTTAGTTGATATATGGGGGAAATTTACTTTGTGCTTTAGGAAGGATGTGTATTGGCTGCAAAAGCTTGCTACTAATGTACGTGGTTGGCTGAAGCACAAATACTCAAATTTCTCTGTTGAAAGATATATAAAAACTTTTGGCTTTTTCTGAATGTCTGCAACTTTATTTGTGAGATAAAGGTCATCCAATTTTTCAGATTCACTTGTCTAAACTTGTTCTGTCCATCTGTTTTTGTCCTGGCACACACACCAGTAAATCCTTCGTGTAAGTGCTGTTTCATTGTTCTTCCAGAACAGTGAGGATGAACATTCAGGAATATTATTGTTCTCTAAATAAAATAGAACTGCTCTCATTTTCTCTAAATAGGAAAATATCCATTAGCAAGACAGATAGGGGTGTGAAGTCCATAACAAAATAATGATATTATGTGTGTTAGTAATCAAGATAAAATATGGCTTCATTTTTAAAATGATACCTAAGATACAGTGGAACAACAGAGATTTAAATAATTCAAAATATTCTAACATCAATGTTTGTTCTTTTTTAGCTGTTTTTTAATTTCTGAGGGACTCATTTGTAGCCATCGTCAGATTTGGCCACAATGTAGTGGGCGGGTATTGCAGTACTTTGCAGTGAAGCGAATTGCTTAAGCTTTTATATATTTATAAAATATATATGAATTATAAATGCTGTATACTTTTGCACTATAAAAAACTACTAGTCCTTGTTATTGTCACCCCAATGGGTAGGTGGAAATGGTGTAAAATTTATAAAGTGCCTTTTGGAGTCAGATTATGATCCATATTTAGATTTGTTAAATGACAGGAGAGTAGAAGTGAGATATGGCTGCTAGAGGCTTGCATGTTGCTTAAGAGAAAACAGAAAACATGAATGTCTTAAATTGTTAGAAAATAATGGCAGAGTCACTGTGAATAAGCGATGAACAAAGGAAAAGATAAGGCAGAATAAATTGCTTCCAAAAAAAAAAAATATATATATATATTTTGTCTGTGATGCTCTTTCTATTTATAATGGGGAAAAATGTTGACCCTGTTGTTGCATGAAGTTGTCACCACAGGAGCAGTGAATGTGACTTTCAAACAGGCTGGGCTCGGTCTGCGTTTACCTGCAGTGGCATATGTGGACAATCGTAATGGGGCAAAAAAGCAGGATAGGGCACAGCTGCCACAAAGGGCTTGCCTTCACCAGGCAGAAGCCTTGCAGGCTAGCTGAAGTTGGCTTAGTAAACTCCTTCAGAGAACTTTCAGTTGACTTGAAAAGACAATGACATTTTTGAAATAAATACTTACGTAGTGGAGTAACTGCTGTTGTATATCAGCATTTCAGATGATGCAAAGGAAGCTGTTTCTGTTTTCTGGGAAGCCTCCCTGACCGGAGGCATTATTCATTATTATTCTCTGGAAAGTTGAGAATCAAAAAGGGCACTTCAAAAACATAGCATTTGGATGATACTGGGGTAAAGACAAGTAAAATGCAAGTTAATGCATCAAAACAATTTGTGTAACGCAACAGCAAGCATTTTACATAATTTCCACAGGAGAAAACATGGCCTGTGAATTTTCCTTTTCCATGTCAATTAGCTTTCCTCATGCTTCACCAAATGCCTCTAGCATCACCTAGAATTACTGCGATAATGGAAGTTTAACTTGGCAAGAGGCGGAGTAACTCAGTCAAGGCAAGAATAATGAGACAGCCACTTCTCATTTACACAGCCAAAACCACCCCTCTCTCTCTGAGTCCTTGACCACAGCACAGGAGTGCTCATGTCTCCTCCTCACACAGCACTGTGGTGGTTTGAAGGGGTAGGTTGCATTTTACAAGATTGTGAAGAACAGATTGTCCTGCAGCCAGACTGGGTTAAAAAGGGCTCGATTCTTGGCTTTTCCTGCCTCAGCAGGACAAAACAGCCTTGAAGCTGGTACAAACGACCAGGTGGGGAATTACCCAGTATGGCACATAACATAAAGACTGCTCAGTGCTTTTCACCTCTTTCACTGGGTGAGCAGTGATCCTCTGTTGAGTGCTGGACATTAGGCTCACTGTTAAACTGTATGGGCGTTGCTACTATATATATAATTTTCCTTGGACATCTTTTTTTTAACCTTGTTTTGCATTGTTACATTTAGGCCTCATCATGCCAATGGGTTGTTACATACCAAGATCAGTTTTATGGATATTGCACTGGCAAGGATCACCAAAGGAAAATAGAACAGAAGTGATACTGCCTCTCATTTTGCTGATAATGGAAAACCATTCTCAAGCCCCAACTTGTAAGTGCTTTGTATTGAATTCTCAGCTGATGCAGACTGTCTCCATGACACAGAAGAAGGAGTTTCTGTGTGCCAGTGCTCCCAGTGGCTTCAAACCTCTTCATACACAGCATTCGCAAAATCAAACCTGCAGCAAACGATCCTGCCTTGAATGTGCTTGTGAACATAGATATTCCTTGCCATGAACCAGAGAACAAATTTTATTTGAACTCTGTCCCCTTGTAATTTTTTCTTTGCAATCCTCAATATGTTTTTGCATTTAGGGACTGAAGAGACCTTCTGTAGCTTTGCTAACACATGCCAGTTCCCCTGGGTTAGAATAAAAAGCTGTTTAGCCTGGTAAAATTCCTCACAGCTGTTAACCAAAGATTGTGTTGGATGAGGGGCATGCCCCATATGTCAGAGGGTGCCGAGTTCACATGTTGATAGGGTTTCACATTTTAATTTTGCTGTCTAAAAACACAAATAACAAAGACAAAACCGCAAGCCTCCCATGGCAGAATGATTCCAAATAAAGCAAACTATGATTGATTTTAGTTTGACAGCTGAGAATTATTATGCCTACCTACACAGGAGCACATAAATATTCACCAGAGAAATGAGTGTCCAGCCTTGTCTTTTGACTTGTAAAGTCATCTTGGCCGCAGTTCTGCAAAGACAGTACATGCTTAGCTTTCAATATGAGAGCTGTAATTAAAAGTAGCTTTATCTCTTTCTGAAAAACACCGAGTATGTACTAATGTAACTACACATCTGATCACACCATCAGGTTACAACAGCTCTACAAGCGATGGCCCATCCTCTGTGCTGTGTAATTGATCACACGTGAGTTTTCTAATTCCCCATCTACTGCCAAAGTAAAATGTTTTCATTAAGATTTAAGTTGAGTTGTGCTAACTCTCAATGCTGTTTCAAACTTTGATTGTATGGTTTTACAAAACTTTTTACCAGTCTTTACCCAGGATGCCAATATATGTTATAAAATAATTCTGATTTAGTTGAAGAGATTTTATCCCCTGTTCAGAAAAGTTCTTTTTACAAATAATTCAGAGGGTTACATACTACCGAACAAGCAAATCTGAACTACTCATTTACACCAACCAAGGTTCATTAAACACATAGGGGTTTTAATTATTAACAAGAAGCATATTGTTCAGGATAAAACAAAATTATGAATGTGTTTGTGCAGCAGTGTATGAGTTAATTCAGTCTGACTTCGCAATAGAAACTACCTTGGGTGAATAAGGAACGCAAATACAAGCCTTTGCACTCAAAGCTCTGAATAAAGTAGTTGTGCTAAACAATTCAAAAGGCAGTGGCCTCCCTTTCCAGTGCAGCAGCTTGACAACTTATCAACAGCACAGGTAGGTTGTACGATTGCCTTAGGTTTAAAATAAAAGTGTGAACACACCCAGTACATGGGAAGAGAAATTCTGAAGCTTGCTCACAGGTTTTGTTGGAACATGTCTAACTATTAGCAGCAGGTAAGCACCAACATAGGGGCTGATTTTATACTTTTCAAACTTGCAGACAACTTTGTGTTTTCTAAGGGAACACACAAATGTCGTTCATCTCTGGACCCTTCCCGTATCCCTACTGATAAATTAAAAACAATGGAATCCCACCGCTGGTCAGGGTATCAAGCAAGTTTTCAAGATGGTCGTGTAAAATTGTACATACAGTGTTTAAAATTAAGTAAGCCATTGTAAATGCAGCAGAGTGGTACACATCCTTTCTCTTAATTCCCTCATTCTTTAGCATGAGCTGTAGTGGATGTGCACCCTTTTTGCACAAAGTAGAATGATTTAAAATGACTCAGACAGAAGGGGAAAAATTAGGTCATTTTATCCTTCCCTAACTGTCTTTCCAAGCCTAAGAACACTTTTTCGTGTGGTTTAATTTAATTTATGTATCTAACTGTGATCTCATGGAGTCATCTGAATGAATCCTGTGAGCAAAATTAAGAGGTTTTATTTCCCTTCTACTTTTTCCTAATCACAAAATTATGTCCAATAAAAAAGAAACAAGATTTTAAATATTTAGGAGCTGTGTTTAGAGTGGCAATGCTAACAAAGTTTATAGGCCAAAGTTTTCAAATATTCTGACTAATTTTAAATTCCAGATTTACCTCTTCCATAAAAAAGCCACTATACCTCTTGGAGTCAATGGGAAATACGGGCACTCAGTGACTTTAAGTCAGGCGATGTTTGTGCAAATATCGGGTCCAAATATGAGTCTGACTCAATTATTTAGAGTCGTGTCTTAATTGTCCAAGATTATACCCATAAAGTTTCCTGCTGAGGAATGTTACTTTGGAGCACCTAGCTTCTGGGGCTTAATGTCTCCCCAAGGTCTACATCTCTTCTGGGGATGCAGAGAGCAATCTCGTTCCTGGCACAACCCTGCCCACTTCCTAGCCTGTACCGTGACACTGCCAGGGTCAGAGACAGGACAGGGACAGGAGAAGGCAACTTCGTGCTTCAGTCTGTGAGGCAGGGACTGCCACATCATCTGGGAGACCAGGGTTAAACTGCTGCCTGAGGGGGATCAAGTCTACCTGTCCTAATTCCCTGAAGAAAGCCCTCTGCCCCCTGCTCCAGCAAACAGCCTTTTGTAAGTTGTGGAGAAAAACCAGAATTTCCATTTCTCTCTGTATCCTATGTAATGGAAAATGGGCGTTTCCCCTGAAGGTGTTGAATTTGGGGTTCCCCAAATTTTAATTAAGCCTGTGAAGAAAATTAAGGATGAACTGCTGCCTTTTTTTTTTTTTTTTTTTATCTACGCTTGGCTCCTTTTTGGTAGGAACATTTGGTGCCTACTGAAATGCTTAAGGCTCCTTTGTGCCTTAACCCCTCTTTTTTGGAGGAAAGTTGTAAGATGGATATGGGTTTGGGATGTGCTTTCAGGCACTGTGTTTGAAAACTTTGTCCCAGTCTTTAACAGGTCATGCTTGGACTGCAGATTTCTGGTTGTGCTTTTAAAAGTAAGTCTTAAGTCTGTATATATGATACATGAGCTATGAAATCTTTCTCTAAATTTGTTTTATTGCTTTTATATGTGGTATAAACTGAAAAATATTTTACAGTCTCTATATTAAATTCACCAAAAGTAGAAGCAGTTAGAATTTAAGCAGGTTGTAATACATTTCATACATGGACATGAAGTTACCAGTGTACAAGTAAAAAGTATTCTGACTGCTGTACACTTAACCTTAACCTTTTAGCCTGATAAGAATTAAAGATAAAACACATTACTGGAGAGTAAAAGGGGAAGGAAAAAGATTTTAACTGAGTTACAATAGAGAATGAATTACAGACTTAAGCACAAACATGAAAACTATGACTTGTTGAATTCCTGCCCTGAATTTAATGTCAAGTTTCTGAGAGCCAGATTTTTACAAATTCCTTCAGTTTTTCTGTTAATTATTGTCAGATCATTTAGATGCCTATATGCGCCTATAAGCTGAGAAGGTAAATGCTGAAACCCCCAATATCGTACTTGGAGTTAATCATCAGGATTCAGATGGAAGTGATGTTCTCTGTTTTAAGAAGTATCATAAAGGATCTGTCATGCTTGATTTCTTAAAAAAGAAAGGGCTAAATCTGTGCACATGCTAACGTTAATGAAGTACTGAATATTTATTTTAGTAAAAATCTGCTCTATTGTCATTAAAAATGATTACAATTTTGATGTTATAAACTAGAGCTTTTGTTAGACTGTAGATGAAATACCTGAGGTCTTGGCTCAAGCTCTCTGCAGATAAATACAACAAGTTAAGGTATTATTAAGACAACATATTATGTAGTAAACAAGAATTAAGAACCACTATAGAACTTAAACATGCTAATATAACATATATGCTGAAAGCTCTGGAAATATAAGTAACTATGTGTTAGAACAGTTAGCAATGTTATTCCAGTCTCGTGGATGTTGTTATAAGATCATTCTGAAAATTATGGGACCGGTTGTCTGGTAATGTTGCAGGGACCTAATGAACTGACTGCAGTCTGTTGTGTAACCTGCTCATTCTCAGGTACTATTTTGTTCTGTAAAAAAGAAAAAAAAAACACAAAACAACAACAAAACCATCATGTACACACCAAAAGACACTAAGGGTACAGCTGGTTTTGGCATTATTATCACATATTATTATTTTTTTAGTCACAATTATGCAGAACTCAAAAATATATTAAAGAAAAAATTGTATGAAATCTCTAACCTTATATGCCAGTAGTGAATATATTTGACGAGTTTTGTTCTAAAGAATGGCAAATTTAGTATTTCTTTTCTTACTGTATTGCATTTTGAATTCTTACTGACACACATGCAAGAATTATAACTTTTCAACATCTAAAAGAATTTTTCCTCTAGTCTATCTAGATAAATCCATAATAAAGAGGTAATAGTAGATTTCAGCTGAGTTTCAAAAATGATTTCACAGTCACTTAGGAAAACAGGCATTTGAGAACAAAAATTATTATTGATTAAAGTAAATAAAGTGAGGGGCATTGAGGGCAGTGGCAGGTTGTAGGGTGAAAGTCACGGATCTCAGGTGCTGGGGCTCAGGGATCACCCTTATCCTCAAGCAATACAGCCACCTGTGGTATGTTCATGGCAGTGCCTTAGCTGATGCTGTTCCGTGCTGGCCAGCATTGGCCAGCCTTGGGATGTGATCCAGGTGTCTTACTCCATAGCTGCATGCCATGAGCCCTGATCTGTAGAGTGTGTCCCTTGGAGCTTTGAATGACGGACACACTAGCTGCACTTTGGGTCAAGGAGAGACTAAAACAAGATGTGAGAGTGTCCTTCCAGTTTGTTTAATGCTGAGTGGGTTTCACTTCTCCTTCAAGTCAATCTCAGTCAAATATTTCAACAGCCATGAGGACTAGCCTTGATCCTGCTAAGCCTTACTTAAAAGAGGAATCTTAATTCATTCAAGTCGCAGTGACTTTGATGGAACTGCTCACATGTGTAAGAGTCTGCAGGATCAGCAACCCTTAGCTAACAAGGGAGTTGTGTAAAACTGAATGGCATCTGTAAATAAACACAACACTACAGACCCTGGTGTGCGGCTCTGCTCCTTTTTGGACACACTATCCTATCGTTGCTGAGGCAAAGTCTTCCTGCTCTCTTTGCATCACACAGATGGGATCAAAAAGCTGAAGAATTGCTTTTTCATGACGGGAGTCCATCACAGGAGCATTGCTATTAGTCTTTGCTAGCCATCAATGTCTGGAAATTTCACAGTCAAGTTGCTAGTGATTGTATTGAAAAGGTTTGTGTGTGGGTGGCTGAAAATATGGTGCTTGGCCTCTGGTGCCAAGCTCTCAGGCAATATCAGCTGTCTTTGCACAAGTGATGAGGCAGAATATGTTACTTTAAGTTTAATATTCAGAACTTTGTCTGTTTTGCTGTCAAAAAGCTATACACGTGGAGGGGATTGCTGCTGATTGCAGAAAGCAATTAACTACCTCAGCACAGAAGAAGGCATCATGCAGTTTGCGTGGTGAAAGATGGCGTGAAGTGGTTCTTTCATTTCTTACATTTAAATTAATCTCCTCAAATGCTCTTCTTTATATGGCATCGATTGATTGTTACATCAGTAGTACTTTAACATTAGACTCTCTGGATGTGCCGTGGACTTCCCTGTGTTTTGTTATGTGAATGTAGATAGATGATAATCTTTTTCCCCACATTTAATAGAAACATTCCTATTTGTTTTTTACCCATTATATTACAGAGCATTATTAAAAAAAATATTAAAAAACATTATTGAAACTGCCTAATTTGATTTTTTTTTCTGGTGCTTCTTTCGTTACTACAAAATCCAGTAGATTACCTAAAAGTCATGAAAAAGTGGAACAGATTTGAAAAAGAAAGAAAGCCAAGAGAGAAAGGAAATCCTGAAGAGAAGAGAGAGGAAAAGGGCTTGAAATCAGCTGAGTGTAGCAAAAGAAGGCTAAGAATGAAAATACGCTATGATATATGATACATGGACAGCAGTCAAGGTAAAAGTGAATGTCAAGGACAGATGGAGAACAGGGTGAGGAAATGTTGGGTGCTTTGCAAAACATTGCTTTTGCATCAATGTACATCTTTAATGATGTACATTTTGTTATCTCCTTTTGTTTTATAATGGTGATGAAAGCTGGCAATACCCTCCAAAGGACATCCAATACATGGCTGGCAGGACAATCTCTTCTGGGCCACCATTTAACGTCAGGTGTAGCAAGGAGTTAAAATGGTGATTGTTGGTACTTTATGGGCTCCTGATGTATTCCACCTGTGCACATCTGTCTTGGAATACTCATCAGTACTCATTTTTAGTTGAGAGTGCTTTTCTCCTTCTCTCCAACATGCTTGTTTGCATGCACACACTTCGGCAAACAAGGGCCCCTAAGCTGCTTAAACAAACAAACCAGGCAATTTTATTCATCTTTTCTTAACTATTTTGGTTTATTTTTATGCTGTGGCAGAAAAAAAAAAAAGGAAGACAAAAAAAAAAAAACAAAAACACTAACAACCACAAATCTGTTCCTTCAGGATTTAGTGCTAGCCAACAGAAAAGTTTAGCAGTGGGCAGTTTGGAAAAGGGATAATATATATGTATTTAAAGATAAACTGTTCTTTATTTCTCTCTGCAGCAAACCATATTGCTGATTAACCACTGCTTTCATAAACTACAAGTGGGCCATTTAAGCTGTTTCACTGCTGGTTAATGTACTGTATTGTGCTCACTCTTTCTGCAGTACCTAGCTAGTGTTTTGTTTTTATTAGAAATTCACCTATCCTTGTCTACTGAGGAGAAAAGAAATTACACTACAGAGCCCTGCAGCCCATAAAATGGCAGAGATTCCTAAATAAGACTGGCCTGAAACTGAAACCTCTGTCTGCCTGCACTGTAATGAAATGCATGACTACAGGAGATAATAATAATTGCAGCAATAGCTCGTTACAGCTCCCAGATGATTTGGTGCTGTCAGGAGTGCACTGTCCTCTGACATCCCAGGAGGCGAGCAGCATCACTGACTGCGGGCCCTGATTGGTGTAGTGAAATATTGCTGGCAAAAATTAAAAGGTCTTGGTGTCAAAATAATTCATGATATGCATATCTTCCATTCTGATGAAACGGCTGATATCCGGATTAGCAAGATAATAAAACTGATCAGGCTACAGTTAAACAATTTAAGTTGGAGAGCCGTTCATTTTGCAGGTGTCACTTGTCAGATCAAGGGGTCAGAGCGGGATGAAAGGCTCTCCCCAGTAACCTTCGGATGATTTGGATCTGGAATGTTCTTCATGATTTGTCCAAAGTTTTCATCACTGTGCTGCCGAGTAGCATTACTGCGGCAGGCTGTGCTCTGACATTCAAATCCTGGGAATGACAGGTTATTAGGAGAAGAGAACTGGCTGTACATACATTAAGCCCCGTATCTTTGACCTGTAATTTGAACTGATAGTGATATTGTAATTGAGTGAGTAAAAAAAGAAATTTTTTATTAAAACACAGGAAGATGAAGAAAACGTTTATTTTCAGGAGATTTATGGGTTCATAAAATAAGCTTTTTTGATGAAGATTTATTTTACCATTCTTGAAGTGCTGAGCTGTATGCTTACTATTTATTTTATGGAACGGTTATTTAAAATAATACAGCTTCCTGTGTATTTCCAGCTTGTTCATCAGTACCCAAGTCTGTACAGATGGAGAGAGATTCATTTCATATGGGAGTTCAAGTATTTGAATAGTTCGAGGATTTTCCCAATAAAATGGACCTAGGAAAATATTGTACCCAGTTAATGCTCATTGCTTCAGAGACCCTAATGTCCTTTCTTGACACCTTATTGCAGGCTATTATTATACAATGGATCTTCAGTCATATGGTTATAGGGAGTGGGGCAGAGCCGTGCTATCAGGGTAATTGACTCCATTGTGCAGCAGCGTTACACACTTGAGTAACTAATTTAATGGAATGTGTTTTCGTGTTCTCCCACACAGCCTGTCCCCAGAATAATTCTCCTGTCAGGGCCCCAGCAACGAGGGACAGGTGAGGAGTGGCTCAAGGGCTCTCAGTTTCTTGAAGACGGGGCTGCTTCTCAGCAGAGGCTCAAGCAGAGCCGGCTCCCATGGTAGATTTGCTGCCAAAGAAACAACTGCCTCCAAACCCAGGAAATTAATTGGGGTTACAAAGAATACTGAACCTTCAATGCTTGTTTGGCTGTTATTATTATTGCCAATGACTATTATTTGTGACTCTTGCTTTTTGTTAAACAGTAGAGCGATAGCTCTTTGGCATAGGTAAAGCACTTACATGACCTATGGGTAGCAGGAATCAGGCTGTACATCTATTTGGGGCAGAGCTCTGTATGTATGTGGAAAATTCCTCTCCCTTGAAACTTCAAGAAGTCTTGCTCTACTTCTGTGTGAGCAGGTCCTTGCACAGATTCAGACAGAAGCTTCTGTTTCCCCCACACACTATAAAGCTGATTACAAAGGACGGTGATGGTTTTAGCCAACATTTAGCCAATTGTTTGTTGATGCTATGTTTTGCTTCTGTATTGTTCCCAGAGGTGCAATGAAACGGAGATCAAAAAATCACTACCAAACAGATATTTTTGTTTCCCTGTTACCACTTTTCTAGTGTAATCTAAATGCTTGGTCATATTGTAGAAATTAATAGGATATACTTCATTGCTTTGGGTTTATTCTCTGTTAACTTTTACAAGCAAGATCACTGATCACGGAGAAGGCATGGACCCACTGCATTTACATGATTGCTTCTTTTACAGAAAGGGAGTGGTATTCACATACCAGGTCTTGTTTTAAACCAGAAAGCCCAATCCTGTACAAGATTTTTGTCTCAGAATCGTTCTTCTGGCTTCTGTTAAAGTTCAGATATTTGAGTAGATTCCAAACAAAATACTTCACAAAAGACTTTTACTTAATTAGTCTCCCCAAGCATATCTACCTCTTCTTTTGTTTGTAATTATATCACCATTGTCAAGTGAATATTGATGCTTATATAATTAAAGAATTGATCCTTAAAGCATAATAACATTATAGTAATATTTGCATAATTGTATTGAAAAAAAGTTTCCAGAATGTAAATTTTATGGCCTGTCTTTCAGAGGGATTTGGATATGCTTGCCCTTACATTTGGGTCAAGTACAACAGAAATTTGTGGGCTTACTCTCATGAGTAAAGTTAAATATGTAAGTATATATCTGAAGGACTAAATCCATAGACCTTCCCACATGCAATTTCGCTAGCCTACAGTGAATGACACAGTGGTCTTTAGCCATAAAACCTTTTGTAGTTTTGGAAGGACATAGAGTTTAGGCTGTGTAAGTGGTTTTGCTTTGCACTATGCCATTAAGATATATGCACAGTTTGCTTTTATGATGTTTGCTGTCATTTAATTACTGATGCATCAAGATGATCATCCCATTTCAATTAAATTAAAATTAACGTGTTTTTTTTTTTCCAAGTCAGCTGAAGATTTTCAGATGTTGCCTTCTGCATGCACCAAGTATACTCATCAGCTAAACTGAAGGACAGCGTGTTTGAGGACTGTTTGATGTCAGGTATAGCCTTTCTACTTAGTTTAAAATTTTGAACTGGTAGAAATTAGCACAGAGTTTGGTTATCTGACTAGGATAGCTTAGGAAAATCTTTAGTGAAGCTCAGGTGGAATTTTACCTGCTCTTTCAGGTACAGAAAGTCATCGCTGGATGGGTCACCACTGGTAGGCTGTTAACATCTGTGGGAAGTTTTGGTGTAGAAGGTCAGAGATAGCAACTGTGAATGTCTTTTTGATCGTGGTATAAAAACAATACCAACCTTTCTTTGCCATTGCTTTTCTCCCTGTTAAAATTCAGGACACAAAACCTCATGTATAACAGTTATGTTAAGAAATATATAGCATGTCATACTCCTTTGATGTTTTGCACTTTTGTACTGCAGAAGTATGTGAGTCCTATTTCACTGGGATAGCTTGGTGGCTGGCTTTTCATAACTTTAAACATAGCCAGTAAAACAGAAAGGTAAATGGCTTTTGGGGGAAGGCTGTTTAAAATCTTTGAATTTGTACAACAATCTATTGGATTATTTCCCTGTTAGTTTATTGCAGGTTTGCACGGAAATTCAAGTGCATTCCTGCTGGAGGCAAGATGAAGGCAGAGGCTAGGAAAGGCCTGGATTTTTCAGTATTTCTACTTAAAAAATAGTATAAACTGGATTTAATCTCTACCTTTATTCTCCAAATAGATACAAAGTTCTTGATTTCGGCAATCACTTCTGATTCTGCTTTGTTTCTCATACACAGTATGTAAACATAGATGTCAACCTAGTTAGAAAACAGTAGATACTTTGTGAATTTTATGTATAATACATACTGGTTAGGAATAGATATTTATATTTGACTCTATTTTTACATGCAATTCAATGAGCCTTCAATGAGGACAGATAAATTTTTTGCCCTTCTGTTATCTTTCCTATGTCACAGACGTGTGAATATACACATACCAGCTATATATATACAAGAAGATAAGAAAAATAGAGGGAGGTAAGTTGATTACATACCTAAAGCAATACAAATTTATTGTTTCCACAACAGCTGTACATTTTGGGGGTACCTAAGAAATGACTCAGTAGCTTAGCTTATTTGATTCCCTTACAGGTTTTATGTCTTTACCCCATTTTAATTTTTCATTAGAATATAATAATAGCCACAGGAAAAAATGATTTGGTCTGTGATCTATTTCATTATGTTCTCATCGTAAGGGGAGAATCTAAAGTGGGAGAGCATCACTAATTTTTCGGCACAGTAATTTATTCTACAGTATTTAAATGTTGCAATTTTCACACTGAGGCACATGCTGCCACATCTATCGTCCCCTGGACTAGTCTCTGTCTTGCTCTTTCCTTTTCATCTGTTTTGTTTTTGCATTTTTTTTCATAAATTCGACAGATGGCCTCTTGATGAATCCTTGATAATACTGTCATGTAAAGCAGCTAAGACTAGAAATCATCTCACAACAATTTTTCATTGCAAAGAGAAAATTGAAGGCAGACAAACATCACTAAGTCCATAACAACAGCAACAAAATATCCACTTCATGTAAATAAAGAGGACAAGCTTTCCTCGTAATGCTCAAACACTAATGCCAGTATCCTTTAAAGCCCGTGGATGGTTTTATGCTACATTTAATTCATCTTTCAAGCCTTGGGTTTGTTTAGTATTTTGTTGGTTTCATATTCAGAAACATTTTCCAGGCTCTTAATGTGTTCTTCCTCCGCCTTAGTCCCCCTCCTTTTAGGTCTTTATAATTGTGGATCAGGTGAAGTTTGCTTCCCCTCATTTCAAGGTCATGCACCACTAGGACCATTTTCCTGACTCAGAGGGCACGTAATTTCACAGCCGTGTACTCCTCATTAATCCACCCTGAGTGGGTGCTCAGGAAGTTCCAGATCACAGATTTGTTTTTGTCTTGTTCTCTGACTCAGTGCTTCACAAAAGGATTAGATTAACCCCTTTTGATTGTATTTATATCTTACTGCATCGTGATAGAAATAAAGTGATTTCTTCTCCCCACATAACCTTCCCGCCCCCCCACCTCTGCACTAGGGACCCACTGCGTTTCTTTTCAAATAGGCTTCAGTTAGTTAAAAAGAGGCTTGTGGCAGGCAGAGAGAATTATTAGTTTGTTTTCTCTTTCCTTTCTTAATGCAGCTTTAATGCATGAATCTTTTTCTTCCCATTTGCAGAGACTTGTTTATTAACTTTGAATGGTTTCTGTTTAACTGGAAACTGCTGCAGTCCACTGGCTCTGAACCTGGTCTCATCTGGACCTGAATTGTCTTGGTTCCAAATAAACAAACAAATAGAGACAACACTGGCTACTGGAGGGGATCCATCCTTTCCCCTCAATAAAGTGCCCCAGCCACCAGCATGAGATCTCCCCTCAATAAAGGAGATGTTGCCCAACATCTCCTTGGCACCTGCTGGTGGAACGGATGCCCCAAGTGGGGTCTGCATTCATTGGCGTGCCCCTGGGGACTGGGAACCTGGCCTGTTATGGGGGTTAGGGGAGGGTCTCGCATCCTTGTGACTCAGTTGCCCTAGGACAAAATGGAAAGCATGTGGAAGCTGTGAGAAGTATTTTAAAATAGAGTTGAGCTGCTGTGTTTATCATCTTAAGGCAGCAAGGTCTGGCATTGAGAGCAGCCCACTGGGAGTCCCTGAACTGGCACAAAACTTTGTGTAACTACTTAATATTTGTCCTTCTTTCCTCTGTCTGTAGCAGTAGGAGATGAAGTTTGAATAGTTATATAAAGCTGTTTCTGAATTCTTCACTTAGGATTCATTTTGAGATTAAATCACACAAATGCATGTGTCTACATGTGAGCTTTGTGTCTTAGATGACTTCACAGACTCTGGAGCCTGTGAGGTTTTTGAGTGGACTCTGCATATGGGCACCTCAAAATCTTCAATTTTGCAGCTCAATTTTTTTGCAATATGAGTTTAGGAAGGTGGTGTACCTGTAGACATCTGAATTCAGATGTGTTAATCTCAATGTAAGTTCATTCTTAGTGTCCTTTTACTGAAACTATCTTAAAAGTATACCCAAATAGAATACCTACACGGAGTTTGTGGTATCTCTGTTTTATTTCTACTAATCTTGCTTCTTAAGGAGATGTCCATGAGCCAATCAAGAATGGAGCCCCCTAGCTCTAGCAATAGGACAAAATGAAAGTGATTCCTGATCCACCAAGGTTATCACTGAAATGGATTAGGTTCAAGCTGGTTGTTGTAGTAAGGGGATGCTGACAGCTACCAGGGGAACTCCAGAGTTTCAGAATGGAAGATGGAGAGGAAGGGTGAGGAAAAGCTTTGGCCAGCTGGGAACTATAGAGAAAGGAAGGAGGTGGAAGGGCTAAAGCTGAAAGGCAGTGCAGAAAATGGTAAAAAGTAGGGAGAGAAAATTGAAGTTGAGTTGCATTCATTGGTCAGATAAAAAAAATGGGTGGCTTGGAGGTTAATGGGCACCACCCTGACTAATGGGCATCATCTGAGGGAACAGCTGTGTGTGATTTCCTATCTGGCCATAACTAGGTCACTTTGGGGAGGGCTGAATCATTACACTCTATTTTGCATTTTTGACATGTTAGGTGTGTATATGCCATTGGTCTCAGTGATATCCGGAAAGGGATAACTTATTACATCCTGAGGGTGGGATTATGTATTTAATATTGAAAACTGCAAAACAGGGTGGGAAAATGCCCAGTCAAGACTGTAGAAAGTTCTCTGAATGTCTCCCTGCTTTGACTTCTTTGGTCTTTCCATGTGGCTTCACTCACGCGTGCTGTTTTGGGCTCCCCGGTACAAGGAAGTCATCAAAAAACAGGAGCAAGTTCAAGAGAGAGCCACCAAGATGGTCAGAGGCTGGAGCACATGTCCTGCAAAGGCAAGGGGAGTGGGTTTATTCAGCCTTGAGAGGAGCCGTCTTCAGGGGGACCTAACAGCAGACTGTCAGTGCCACTGAGGAGGGTATCAGGAAGATGGCACCAAGCCACCAGGTATGGTGGAAGGACAAGAGACAATGGACAGAAACTGAAACAAGGACGGTTGTATCCAAGTGGATACCAGGAAAAGCTGTTTCACCCTGAGGGCTGTGAGGCAGTGGAAGAGGGTGCACGGAGAGGATGTGTCATCTCTATGCTTGGAGGTTTTCAAGATCTGTCTAGATAAAGCTTGAAGCAACATCATCTGATCTCACAGCTGAGCCTGCTGTAAGCAGGATGATATATCTAACGTGATTTACCCTCTGATTCATGCTGGATATAAGGGAATCTCTACCTTCTTCTGACCTCCTTAAAGCACTGGGGTGAAGCTTTTCTTTTCTGCAGCTCTGAGTCCAAGGTGGCAAAGACAGAAGGTATGATTCCAGCTGGACCTCCTTTTTCCTTTTACCATTAAGTGAGTCTCTCTCAGTACGGGTCCTGCAGGACGATGTTGTGAGGAACCACAACAGAGTTTGTCCCTTTGGGCTGTGGCCAGAAGTGTCTGCACTTCTGGTGGCTCCAGCCCCTAGAGCGATGTGTCCCCAGTCACTGCAAGCTGTTCTGCACAGAGGGCATGAAAGAAACTTCATATGGACCTAAAGCTATGGAAATTTCATATATATATATTTATTTTTTTTTTGATGGCTTTTTTGGGTTTTGTTAAAGCAAAAGGCAAAGTGTCAGATGATACTGAGATTTGCTCCCACCAGGGACCTGTATCATGCTGAGTGCCATTCACTCTGGTGCAGATGGCTGTTGACTTCTTTCCAGGAGTCAGGATGATGTTGGACTACCTGTGGGGTGTGCAAGCTTACAGAAAAATTAACAACATAGAGTCAGTTGTTTTGCATGGGGGGGGACACTACACTGCAGTTACTCTGCAGCTGAGCTGACTGCAGTATATCCTAGCTAGATTTAAACCAGCTCGCCTGGATGCTCCTGGTGGCATAAAAAAGAGATCTCCATGCAGGCTGTAAAAACTTTCTGAGGGACTCAGCAAACGTAGGGGTATTAATTCCCACTGATTTCTGTGCAACAAGAGTTATCGTGTTCCCAGGACCCATACAGTTATTACTGTTCATTCTTCCCAAACTAAAATAAATACAGTATGGATATAACCTAAAATACTGTTTCGTTTAAAATGCGATATGACAGGAATCCCTTTGCTGTAGAAATGCTTGTGTTTTTTCCCCTCAGCTTTTCCACCCTGATTAGAGGCCCCAGTTTTTCTCTTTTGAATCACAGAGAGAAAAAGCCACAACATGTACATGTCCGGCATTTAAATGACGTAAGAGAGAAAGGAGCAGAGCGGAGCTGTATGAAGCAAACAGCCTTCTCCCTTCCGTGAGGCAGCTGCTCAGAAGACTGAAATTTGCTCAGAGATACTGAAATGGGGATTGTTGCTTATGTTACCACTCCTGTGTGCTTTTAATGCTACAGTGTTTGATAAAGTTTTTCTCCATGAATAGCATTTTTTTTTCAAATAGCATGAAATACCACAAATTGAGGATAGCTAGTGCCCTACAGAGGGTCACAGCTGCAACTCACAGGTGTGTTTTCCCAAGTCATCATGACAATATTTTAGAGATGGAAGGAAGGTATGAGATTTTCCTAGGGAATTTTTTCTCTTATGTTGGACCAAGAACCAAAGACATGAAGAGATTTGCAGACATGCTGGTGCGGGGGAAAAAAAGCTAGAATAAATCCAAAGTGATCATCAGGAATATTGCAAAAGTAAACATTTAAATGTGACTTAGGTGCTATTTCCATAGTAAATATGATCAATGTTTCATTGACCAGAGAGAGAGATAGACGGACAGGGAAATCTGATCCAGTGACTCAGACACGAATCTGGAACAGACATTTTGAAGTTCCCAGCACCATTTTTTATTTAGATGTTGTGAAGAAAATGAATGTATGAGTATGTAAAGAAGCACCACATTGAAATCCCTTCTGATCATGTGGTATGAGATTGCTTTTGTTGTCATTTTCTGTTAGACAAGACCTGGATTCAAATCTCTTGTCCAAACCAAGCAGTGGGAGGACCTGAGCAAGCTTGGGAGGACACTTGCACCTGGTCAGTGTTGCAATGGATCTGGGGTGTAAGAGAAGCAGCAGCATCCATTCAGTGTGTTGGTACTGAATTCCCTTCAGACATGTCATACTCTTCTCATGCACCTCAGGGGACACAACGATTTCTTGTAGGGTTCTGGATTTGTAGTAGGGCAGATAGGACAGTGTTAAGTGCCTAACTCTCCTTTAATGGGTCTGGTCCACTCCTACATCCATCCTCTCTGCTTTGCTCAGTGAAACTGTGATTAAAGGTGGAGAAATGGTTATCATCTAGGTGAAATTTGGAGGTTAACAACTGGGTAAGAATGGTATGCTTGCTAATAACTGGAGATTAACAGTGGAGGCAGAAGGGGCATGTCTAGTGTGGACTTTGTAAATGGTACATCTATACAGAAGGTCACTGAAGGAGAACACAAATAGACGATATCCACACCATTATCTAGTTTAAAACTCATGCACTTTGAGGTGATGGAACTTTTGAGGACCTCTTAGAAGTTTTATATAGTTTGTTGTGGCCAAATACTAGAAAAATCCAAGCAAACAGCCATCATTCAGAGAGGTCTTAAATCACAGAAAAGTGATACTAAAGATGCATGAGGAGAATGTTCCAGCCAGTGGTGAAGCTGTCTCGGTTTGATTTCTAGCTGTGCGGTGCACTAGGGAGCTCAGCAGGTGGTGATGGGGGCTGGCAGAATGCTGCTCACTTGGGTAAATGGAGACAGGAGCATCTCATGTCCCAGCCCGTTGGTATGAGTGGATTCAGACACCTGTCTTGAGGAACACCTGAGAGCTGTGAGTAGCCTGATACAGCATCAGGGCTTGCTGCTTGATTATCTACCTTGTATACAACCCCTCAATAAAGAAGAGAGACGATAGAGTGCAGTGCCCCAAAATGTCATTTCTGTTATTATTTCTCATGGAAAAAAAAAAAAGCCCTGCATATAGAAACATGAAGTTGGTTCTTATTTTCTTCTTCATAGTCCTTTTCAGTTTTCAGCTTTGTCTGTTCATGCAGGCACCTTCTTCGCATGGCATTTGCTCCCAGGCTTTTATGCTACAAACAGGAAGGAATGGACATCATCATGGGCATCAGATACATTTCAGAGATAAAGGTCTGGGGCAAATCCTTTCTCCCCATTAAATAGAGGAAGAGTAGATAGCATTGCTCGGAGCATTTGTGGGGGTGAAACAGATTTCTGCTCTGCCAGCACTCAGGGAATCACACTTTTTCTGCTGTGGGAATGAGTGGGCTACAGGCATTGCTGCAGTGCTTGGGTCTACTGCTTCTTCACGGGTGCTTGGTGTTCAGCTAGAGCACAAACGGAGCAGAGTGCACCCAGTCTGTGGGCACAGCCGTACACAAGGGGAGACAAAGTTGCCTTCTGGAACCCTGAAAAACCTCTTCCCTCCTCCTTTTTTTTTTCTTTTTTTTTTTTGAGCACTTAAGCCCAACTGCTAATGGAATTTCATGATTTTAAATAATTTACATTTCCATCTGGTTTGAGAAACACCAGGTGGAGATTGCAGATTAGGATGAGTCTAAGTGGAAGGAAATGTTTGTTTAAAATATTAAAGCTAAAAACAAACATTTATGTGAACCACATTTTTGCTGTCCATTGTGCTGTGTTCTCATATCTTCTCTACCATTACTTTAAATGTGCAAATAATATTTTCTTTTAATTGCCTGTATTGTACATGTTGCTTTTGATTACGATCAGGGGATGGGAGGCCACAGTGGGGTACAGAAGGGAAGGAGAGCACTTACAGAAGGCTGAAGGAATCAGGGAGTGAAAGATTTCCTCAGCCTGCTCATTTGATCATTACATTTTTTTTATCTCTGCTATTCCACAGGCCTTGCTAACTTGCTTACTTGAAGGTGGAAATTAATTAGAAGCTAAGTTACACAAGGATGGTTTTAAGAGAAAGCTTGCAACTCCTCAAGGCTGATGAGAGTTTTGTAAATGACTGAAGGCTTGCTGGTGCATGGTCCAAACCACCAACAAAGGTAAGAACTTTCCTTTTCTCTCCCACTTGCCAGCTGGCAAGCTTTTATTTAAAATGGGGGATGTGGAGTGGTGGTTTATAAAACCGCTTCTGATACTTGCTCCTTTCACCTTGGCTGCCAGCTCCTTGCTGGGCTCTCCCATGTCCAGCACACATTTTGCAATAGAGGCCTGCATCCTTCAGTCCAAACACAAGGTCTCAGTGAGGAGCTGTTCCTACAGCACTGTTCCCAAAGATGCAGTCCTGCCCTTTCCCCTGTACTTTGAAATATTCCATTTTAGGAAACCATGTCTGATAGTCACCCTAAACCATGCCCTTCCTCCCCAAAGCCAAATTTCTTACTTTTCAGTTCTCTGAAGATGGGATGTTTTTCTTTCTGAATAGAAACAGCAGTGTCTTTCTGGTAGGTGCCTATCTTGGGACGATGTGGTACAAAATCACAACCGCATTGTAATGCGGTATGTTAGGCTAAAGCTTGCCTTTGCTCTCCAAAATGCCAAGTACAATACTGCAGAAACACAGGGAAAAGCATCAGTAACACAGAGTTAAAGTTGCATGGGGAAAGTTGCACTCAAATCAAATAAATTAAACGTAGACCAATGTTGGCCTACATTTCCTAATTCAGGGATGCCAATAGCTCAGAGAAACCAGCCCCCACCATCCTGTAACCTGTGCTGCATTTACTTACCATGAGTAAAACGTCTCTGGCTGTTAACTGAAGCCCTGCAAACAAATCATAATGCTGTTTTTTACTATACATATAGAGACTAAATTTTCACAATTCAGAGTTCTACAAGGACATGAAAACCCTTTACTACCTTGATCATATTTGGAAAAATTAGAAACAAAACATTAGTTTTTTTGTCTGTATACAGTGAACACATTGGCTATAAACCCTCGTGTCCTAAGACACAACCAGAGAGCTGAAGAGTGAAAGACATTGAAAGTTAAAATGTCCCTTGGTGAATCCCAAGTGTAATTTGTAGTGGTTATAAGTTGAACTATGATCTGAAGGACCAATATAAGTATTTATTATATATGAGATACCAAAACTTTTAAATTTTTTTTTCTTTTGGGGGGGATTCAAAAGCAGTTAGTTGGAAAGTTTCTTGAACTCTCTCTATATATATATTTAAAATAAAGATAGATGAATATCAGAATAAATCAGAATTGTCTGAATAATGCTTGCATAGATTTACCAAAGGAGAGGATATAAGCAGTGAGCAGATTTTAATTTTGTTCAGTTTGTTTCAGAGCAAGCTGACAGGTATAATGCAGTGGATGTAATTTATTAAGACCTAAAGATTTACTGTTTGAAGAAGATTCATTTTGTGCAACCAAAAATCAGATGCTGCTTATGAAAGATTCAAAAAAAATAGTTTGTTAGTTAAAAAATAGATGAGGAAGGTAAATAGTTATTTTTCACATCATAAGGTAATTGCAAATGGGTGTGTTCTAGGACATAGTGTTGAGTCACTCTCTGTACGAATGCCTACAAAGAAGGAAGATCCGTAAAAAGTGAAAAATCTGTCAGTTAGAATAAAGTTGATATTAATGCCAAAAAGAGAATGTGATTATGTTTAAGGGGCAAAAGAGTTGAAAGAGGATTTTGCCATTTAATATGCTGTTGCACTAGAAATATAATGAGGGTTTTTGTTTCCAAGGATCAGTGGATGCCAACCACAAATTAAGAAAAGAAACTGATTTTTGTAAGAATCAAGAAATCTTGATTCAAAAAAAAAAAAAAAAAAGAAACGGGAAAACCCAACACACAAATATAAACTGTGGGGGCTTTTTTGTCTTGAAATGCTATTTGGATGTTACCTGTTATGGTCAAGTCTAAATTTTCTTTTAATCATTTTATTCCCTGACCTAAGGTGTCTTTATTGTGAGGAGTTATGGGGGTTATCTTTAAAGATGTTTGTTTTTCTCCTACACCCATTATTTTTATAAACAGCTTTTACCATACTTCATTAATAGTAATCCCCCGTGCGGTCTTTGCAATTGGAGGCATAGCTGAGAGCTCTTCATCTGTACACATGAAAGAACTTGCATTTTTTACATTTGCATCTTAAGTTTCTCCAATATTGGAATGTGCAGTAGGTGACTTTAAATGACTTTCTTCTTGTTTCCATCCCATTTGGGAAAAAATAGTAATCTCACAAAAATGCTTTCTAAACAATATCATTAAAGGTAAGTAAACTAATAACACATAGATTTTAGTGTTTGCTGGTTTGTGTCAGCGTCTGGTAATACAATGAATAATTCATATCAAACTAGTAGAATGTAACATTTACATAAAATAATACTTTGCAAATTTATGGTAAGTACTAATTACTTGCCTTATTTGCCATGACTATGATATTAAATATTCATAAAAATGTGATTATTTCTTTGATTTGGCAGGCATTTAGATTTCTCTACAGCTTTTCACACTGCTAATTTTAATCCAGTAAATTATCTGGAAGAAAACAGTATGCAGCCTAAAAACTGTTCAAAATTCACTCCAACATTGAGCACATTATGGACGTAATGATCCATTACAACCAAACTTCAGGAAGGTCTTGCAAGAAAACTGAGAATTAAACAAAGAAATATGGAGACTATCATCATTATTTATCAGATATATTTATTAATAGTTTAGAATTGTATATACATTGAGCAACTTTTAAATAATTAGATCTACTCTTATGTTTTTTTTGTGAAGTGTTCTTAAATTCTTTCCCTGTTAAATCTGATGCTTATCATTATTTTTGTTCGATGTATATTTTAACCAGTTAAAGAATCTGAATTCTGTTTTTTGAATACAACAGACATCTGCTTATTTTAACTGTCACTTAGAAAATAATTCTTGGGAATGTCACTTGGGCTTGTAAACTATACAGTATTAATCCTAGTTTGCACTTAAGCATGTGTATAAATGGGATTGTGTGTATATATATATATATATATATACTGATTCCAAGGCTCCAAAGCTACTGCTGTAATTAAATCTTTGTGAATATTTTGTTTCTGTTTCTGTCACTCTAGCACTGTAATGCATTTGCATTTCAGTTAATATGACCGAAGTATCTAAGAGTATATGTATATTGTATATGTACCCTGAAACATGGAATTATAACAGCATGAATCAGAAATGCTGGTTCTTAGACCCCTATGATTAGATTATTCCTCTGCATACTCCTCTGTTGTTTCTAGCAGCAAAAGAATGGTCATCTGAAATGAGGTAATATAATCAAGTACAATCACCAGAAGGTAGCAATACAAAGAATTTGTGGGTATAAAGTTTTATATAATATGATACAAAAAAATAATATTAGCTATACAGTTGTTATCTAATTTATGTAATACGTGAGTGTAAGGAAACCCATTATATCAGGAGAATTATCTGCAAACCTTTATGACCAGCAGAGTCTGTCCTTGCTTCCTGTTTCTTTGGAGATTCTGCTGCTGAAGAAGGTTCATGGCCAGGCACACCTGCTCTCAGCTCCCTGCAATTTTCAGCCGCTTGTTGGCTTGTTATCCCAGGGTAGCCCTGAGCTATCTCTGGGAGGTGTGCCTCCCTCCCTGGAAAAATGTTCAGTTAAAACTGGTCAACAGCAGGCTCAACACGAGCCAGCAGCCTGCCCTGGCAGCCAAGAGGGCAAACTGCATTTTGGGGTGCATTAAACACAGCACAGCCAGCTGCTCAAAAGAGGTGATTCTCCCCCTGTGTTCAGCATTGGTGCGGCCTCACCTTGAGTATTGTGTGCGGTTCTGGTCTCCACAATATAAAAAATGATCTTAAGGTCCTTGAATGCATCCAGAGTAGGGCAGCAAATCTGAAAGGTGAAAGGGCTGGAAGGGGTGTCCTCAGCCTTTCCTCACAGGACATTTGGGTTGTCAGGTCTGGAGAAAAGGAGGAAGAGGCGACCTCACTGCTCCCTGCTCCTTCCTGAGGAGGGGAGGTGGGCAGCGAGGGCCGGCCTCTGCTCCCTGGTAGGCGATGACAGGACACATGGGAACGGCACAAAGCTGCGCCAGGGCAGGTTCAGACCGGACATTAGGGACAATTTCTTAACTGTGAGGGTGGTCAGACACCAGAAAAGGCTTCCTAGAGAGGTGGTTGATGCCCCAGGCCTGTCAGTGTCCAACAGGCGTTTTTGGATGTTGCCCTCAATAATAAGCTTTAACTGTTGGTTACTGCTGAACGTTCAGGCAGTTGGACTCAATGATCTTTGCACTTTCTCTCCCTCAACTGTTCTGTTCTATTCTATTCTATACTTGGGAACTTTGTAGCTCACAAAACCTCAGTTAAATGTGTAGAACTCTAAAAGATGCATCAACCTTTTTCAAGTTTTGATTAAAAGTTAAATTGAAGACTGGTAACTTGCAAAAAACATCACTAACCATATGTAAAAATACAGAGTTCCTGTATCACTGCTTAAAATAAACATTTGGAAAAGGTTTTGAAATATCAATCTGCTTCTTTGCTGTACAAATAAGAAATGTGAAATGAAATGTAACTTTGTTAAGTCTAAACACCAGAAAACAAATTTTGCTTTTGTCTTATGCAGCTCAGCCCTGCACAAGGCTTTCAGCATTTCAGCAAACAATGTAGGTTATCGGAGCAGTACTTGGATTTCAGAACCATGTCTGCAATCATGACCTGCTCAGCCATGACCTTGGGATACGTCACTTGAGCACTCCACCAGCTACATCTCTTGGGGCATATCCCTTGTCCTGATGCTCATTGCTCCCAGGTCTTGCTGTAATCAGGGTCAGGACTTGGTGACTCTTCTAGTAGCAGCTCTCTGCTATATTCCCATGGCTATGTGCTGCCTCTTCCTCTGCAAGAGGATTTTAAGGGGAAGAGGCATCTAATGAAATTCTTGCTTAGCTGTCCACTTGTTTTCAATGCATGCTATAGAAAGATGGCTTCACTCCCTAGCAGCATCAATCAAATATCAGATAGATAACATGAACCTAAAAAATTAAAGTGAAAAACCTAACGCTTTTCTTTCCAGGAGGAGATGAGGAACGTGCAGTTCAAGAGACACATTCTGTGTTTATTCTGCTGCCTATTCTGTGAATTTTCTGCTCTTTTCCTGATCATTTGCTCCTTTCTAAGTTGTGCATCTGAATGGAGTTTTTGACCTTAAGTAAGTTTGAGAAACAGTAGCACTAATTTCCCCATTTTGGAGAAAAAAAGCCTTCAGAAGCCTTGCTGAAGTATTTTATACATGTACAAATGCTAGCACCTTGTCACCAGTGAATACACCATGTAATTAAACTCCTCCTGAAGTTGGAAATGTCTTTTGTAAGGGAAATGAAATCATTTGGTTTTATGTGGCTTGACATTGTGAAATGGGGACAAGTGAAGCAGAGTCTTAAAATCCCAGTGCAGTTCTAGCGGAGCCTGTTCTGGCTGCTTTGTACTAGTCTCAGGGGTGAAAACAGAGTTTATTTAAAAATAAGCATGTCCCTTATGTCAAGATGAGAAACTATTGATTTGTATTTGTATTCTCCACAAAAATATCACTGATCCCTTCAAATGGGAAAAGAACCTCTGCGTCCTGTGAGCGGTATAAAAGAGGCTGCATACTCAAAGTCAAAGGAAAGCCAGAGGAAAATGGCATACAGGAGGTCAAAGCAGTTCACAAGGCTCATCGGCAGCTGTTTGCACCATATGACAGATCTGAAGGCAACTTTGGAGCTGTCTGTACAATATGTGGAGCTTACCAGAGATATAGAAGCTGCTGCGATAATGTCATCTCCTATAAAAAAAAAAAAGCTAGTAAAGTTGGCACTGTGTTTTATGGGCTGCAGTGCCAGTGATAGCCTTAATTCATGGTCGTAATCGCAACGAAAAGAGACAAGGAAGAAATAGAACTGGATGTTCACTCTGAAGGAAGTTCTACAACAGTACAACGCCTGGCATCAGCTTAGTGCTGCTCAGTACTGAGTCTGCACCATAGCCTCTTTTGCTTTGTTTTTCTTGTATCAGAAAAGCAAAAACTGAAAAGAAGCTGTGCAAGTTATTGCCTTGACTTTCACTTGTCTGAAGGCCATTTGGGTTCAGCTGGCTGGAGTCACACAAGAAACAAATCTGATTGCAACCTGGGGTGAGCTGGTAAGCATGAGAGAGTGCAGGTGGAAAAGAGAGGGAGAAGTATGCCTGTCGGCCACTGAGTGGGGCTTGTAGATGTCACAGTACAACAAAACCATTAAAATGTTTTCCATTGACGTGTTTCTGTACAATTGCTAGCTAGCTATTTTTCATAACTTTGTCACGGCAGGCAGCAAGACTGATGGAGAGAACAAAATGAAATAAGAGAACTTTGAGAGCTCTTTACATTAATTCTGTGAATGATGAAATGCATGTTGTTTAAAATTGTTTATTCTCTACAAACAAAAGCAGAATAATCTAGTTTTGCCTAAAGGATATTATGTACAGATATATAAAATTCTCTTTAATTGCCTACATTAAATCATTAATATCTGATACTGGAAACTTATTCAATAGTGTTTAATCACTTGAATAATATTGTTGCTATAAGCAGAACCACCCAAGTTCATCACATTTCCTAAGCACAATATGTTCGTAGTATTTAAGATCCTGACCTGCCTAAACTTCCTTGTCTGACTCTGCTGTTGATACATACATGGCTTGTGAGGTAGATAACATACAATCCTGAGATGAAATGCTCTGTATAAATAGTTAATTTATTTCTACGTGCATTACCACTACATTTCAAGGCTCATACCAGAGCCCATCTTGTGCTGTCCTGCTGGAAAGACAATCTGCCACAAGTCTGGACTTTGAGGGATCAATTTGAGAAGTGTTGGAATTGCTATATGCAGAAATAGATGTGTTGCAAACTTCAATCACTGTAGGAAACCTGCTAGAAAATGTGGCTGCTCAGTTAATGAATCTGGAGAGTCAGATGGGCATATTGAAAGAAGATTGGAATGCAAAGAAACTGAATTTCCACCTGAGGAGCTCAGCATGATATTTTCCAAGGTTCATAAAACATTATTCAAATGTCTTATTTTTAACTTGTGCCCCCATCTCTTTACCAGAGACAACTTCTTCATCTAGAGAGACAGAATGAACTCAAGAAAATATAACACTGGTCCTCTCTTGTCAACATTTTTTTATTTATTTTTATTAAGAATGGAAGTTGTAGGAACTTCCATCCCAGAATTAATTCCTTTGAGCCATTATTATTATTATTATTATTATTATTTAGGGAAGAAACAGCTTTTGAAATTGCAGTGAGCTCCTATGGCTAGACTGACCAGGCCTGCCCTTAGTATGGAGACCCTCTGACTTCACCAAGGTGCAAGGGTATGAGAGAATGTGGAGATGAGGCATGCCAGATCCAACAACTGGGTCCACGTGACACAGATAATTCTCCTCTGTACCGTGAAGTCCTGTGCTGGTGAAAATCCTCTTTAAGTATCTTTTGCCTCAGATCTATTGAAACTGATCTTGAAAGGCTGGGCTTTATGAGTCACAATGGAGCTTGTCTTTTTACTTGTTCTTGCACCACGCATGTGAAGTTCCTCTGAAGAGAAATACAGATCAGCACTTTCAGACACAGTAGAAAGAAAGAAAGAAAAAAAAGAGCTTACTGTAATTTCTGGCATTGTTTCATAAAAGATATATAAGCATGAGAGATTTCAGCCATATTAACACCAGTTTAAAGGATGAATGGCTGAGAGATACTTCATCCGAGCAAATTTTCAATACTTTATACGTGTATATATATTCCATATTCTTTATGATGAAACCCAGGAAACTGATGCAAAGGAGAGTCTTTGCCCATACAGATTTCTTTATGGCTGGTGAACGCAAACAGTATAAACTTTGGCTGAATAACGTGAACACTCTTCTATGTGTGCATCTGACAACTAAACACAGGGCAAATGGATCCTGAACATACCTATTTATAAATTAATACAACTATGTTGCAAATTATTTAGACAACAGCCAAAAATATATGAAAAAAACTTTATTGTTTGAGAGAAAATAGTACGGAAACATTAATTAACTTGTAGGTGAATATGATCTTAGATCTCATTTGTATCTAGTTGCTTATATCAGTGTAACAAAACACAGAGACATTAGGAATATTAAATTAGTTGTACTCAGAAGACTAAGTACATTGTATTAAGGGAGCAAAAATTATTTAGTGAAAAAATATAATAGGAGGTGGGGCTTTACACGTATAAATGAAAATTCTTTTTGACAATATTTTGTTACCTCCGTGAACATAGGGTTGCACTGGCAAATGCTGCACAGTAATTGCAATCAATATTCTTTTCCACCTTCAGCTAGAAGAAGCTCTTGTATATTTTTTTTTATTATTCTTTTTTTTCCTAGGTGTCCTAAGTTATATGGAAAAGATATTTCTAATGCAAGCTCTTTGAATGGCTGGAGGACTCTGCTGATAAAGACATAGGGTGCATATTCTGCTGCAGAGGTCTTTATACTGTGGAATTGATGGTTGATTACAAAGCAGACTGAAGATCTAATTACAATTGGCAACCAGGAGATGAGGGAAGACTGCAGACAATTTTCCTCTATTTTTATACACAGTCCTTGTGGCATTCACATTGCTTTCAATAAGCGTGCTTCTGGCAAAAACTGTCAATGATGGTAATCGTCTGGATGACTGGCTTCAGAGAGGCTCCAAGCCTGACCTTTGCTATTGTAATCATCGCCGTCATCAGCACAGGGCTGTGCGCCACCCCAAAGCTAGAACAAGTGCTTTAACTAGACAGTAATTGCAGATTGTTAATGATAATGCTATTGATGATGCATTTTTGTTTGTGTTAATTGAAAATACATTACGCTGGGCTTATCTTTATGGTGGTGAATGATTAACACTTAGAGGATGAGGAGATATGTGGCTGAAGTAAGCAAACCAAACATTTTTTGTGTGACATTTTGCTACATTTACTCCACCTGGTACATAATCAAAATATGTAATACCCTGATGTTTGAAAAGGAAAGATTAAGATTCAAAGTCTGATTAAAAATTAAGTTAAAATCCTACAACTAAACAGAACAATCTTAAGAATTACGGAAGCCTATGGCACTAGCCAGTGAGTACCACTACAGTTGTGTAATAATAATTGCAGCTCAACAAGAAAAGCAGATCATGGATGCCAAATTGGGCCAAAATAACAATTTAGATACTTGGAGATGGTTTGGTGTGTGAAGGAGGGGGAGTGTAACTGGAAAGAGAGAACAGATCAAGGATCTGTAGAAATCTCTAAAAATTCTATGCTCTGGAATTGTCTACCAAAGTTGCAATAATTGCAATCTGTAGGAAAGTTTAAAATTTACATAATGGACTTCAACCTCTGGACAGATATGACTAAACACTGTGAAGTTAGTATAAGACACTTAGAAGTGTTTCTTTGGTCTCCTCATCCAGAAGGAAATTTGAAAATAAAAAGAAAAAAATTATTTGTAGTATTCAGCTCTTCATTGGAGGAGTTTTTCTCATCAGTGTTGCAGCTGAGTGTTGAGTAAAGAAGTTGAGAGAAACCAGAACTTCGCATGGAAACAACAGTTCTAAGCCCTGAGTGAAGGACAACTGCTGTCAGTGGTAAAAAGCTGAGTTTCTGTAAGACTTACCTGGCAGGTGGGAGTCAAAGCGCAGGTCTCTGTGCTGCGCTGGGAACCCTGCCTACTCTCTTTTGGATTTTATTTACCCCCCCCCCCCCCATTTTTTCCTTCTTCTACAAGTGCAGCAGAGGTTGCTGAACTTCATACCCAAAAGTTCAGGACAATGTGTTTGACTTTCTCCTTCTAGCTTCTGATTTGTCTGCCTGACCTTCAGATTCAGGGAAACACGGTTGTATTAGCACCAAGACAAACACATGCATGTTTTCCTGTTGCTCTGTATCATGGGTATAAGCATCAAGCACACACTGTGGCAACTGCTTTTGCACATTCCATTAACACAATGCATCCCAAAAATTAAATCTGATGAAATCAATAGGTTTCTACAAAAGGTTGCAATGAAAACTAATAGAAGGTAATCAGAAATGAATCTCTGCTGTAAAGTTGTACATGTTAAAACATCACTGTTCTTGTTGTTAAACTGCTTTCTAAGGACCGGTCTCATTGAAAAGATCTCTTTCAAACTGTTTCTAGAAGTTTATGATATTCTTTAGAAACTTACTATTATGTTGTAGCTCTCACTAATGTCAAGATGAAGCAGGTAGAGTCACAAAGGCATGAAAGTGTGAGCCTGTGGAGAAATGTGCCTCCAGTGTGCTTGTGATTAAACTTAGCTTAAAGAATTTGTGGTCTCTTGAATGTGAAAGTCTTTATCAACTCGCTGTGTTTCAGCAGCTTTTATGAAGCACTTGATCTCATTTTGGTTCTGTGAGCCTAAGTGTCCACTGCAAGAGAAATGCTGGTACAAGTGATGATAACTCTGCCAGCAAGTCCAAGAAGTTCAGAGATATCCATGGACACGACCAATGGGATGCACGTGCTTTCCCATTTCCTTCTCCCTAGAAATGGGCTGAAATGTGTTGGTGGGCAACTTCACTTTAGCTCATGTTGTACCTCTTCGGATAAATAAAGGGCTTTCATTATTAGACTCTTTCAAGAGCAGTAAATTCACTTTAAAATAACTGGGCCAAGCTAGTTTCTCTTTTAACTCTGCCGTCTTGTTCAGCTTGCACCAGATTTGAGTTTACTCCAATTTCTTTAAAACTTGAACCTGCAAGATGCGTTTCAGTTTTACCCAAATCAGTGGTGGCAGCACCTGCAATTACAGCATGTATTTTGTTCTCCATACAAGCAGTAGGATGATTGTTCCTCCTCTGATATTTAAATGTCTTGTGGGACTTTATAGGATAGCCACTAAAGTTGACTCCTACATGATGTGATATTCTGAAGTGAAATTAAACGTGTGCAGTCATATCTATCAATAGCCAGTTTCTTGGCCAAACCTCTGCAGGTACTCCTGAGACTCCATCATATGTTACCTTTTAGTGGAGGGTAAAATACTGATGGCAGACAAAGGGAATAGGCCATTACCCTTGCCTTGTTCATTTATTCATGTTAATACTCTACTGTCAAGTCATACACAACTTGTTTCTCTGTAGTAACTGATGAAATGCTCTGAGCCATCCTCCCCTTTCTCTCAGTTTAAAGTCTGTCCTTAAGACCAGAGCTTTACCATGTAAACTAATGAAGCTTTTTCCTCTTCCCCATGGAAATGATTTTATTACAACACTTAAAACTTAGGGTACCCAAACCTCTTTTTTTTTTTTTTTTTTTTTTTTTTTGCTGGTGTATCCCGGAGACCTTTACAAATGTAGAAAAGTTGTAAGGGAAGTGATATAACCCAACACTGTGAACACCATCAATAGCCTTTGTTTGCACTTTCCACAAAGCAGAGTCCAAAACTGGACAGTGGTTTACTGTTCTTATTACAGGAAGTGTAAATTATTGCAAAATATTCCACCCAGCTTTTGTAATGATGGTTGGTAAATATTTACTTTTTTTGAGGCCACTAGATAAATGGAATAAAGTGGAATAAAATGGAATAAGTCACCATAAAATATTCATCACACATTCTATGTTAACGAGGCCTTAAAACTTATGCGTACAGGAGAAAAGCAAGGTACTGCACTTAGTTAGACCATTGATTAAATTAAGCCATGAAATTACTGCCTATTATGAAAAATGCATGCTTGTTTTACTGTTATCTCCTCTCTTCCTCTGTGTTTTTGTACTGCATCTGTATGTTGTCTTGTCATAAACCTGGCTTGTAAGTCCTCAGTGGAGGAATCTGTCTTTATTACAGCATGTGTGCACAGCCCAGACATAGTGGCAGCCCTTTTTCTTGACAGGCACGGCTTTGTGCAAAGATGATGGAAACTATCAGTAACGCAGTTCTCAGAAAAGACCCTATAACACCATAAAACTCTCCTGCTTTCCTCATTCAAATGCTGAACTGCATGTGCTATTGGAAGATGCCCGCTCGTATACCCCCAGGTCCTCTGATCCATCAGGTTTATCGTGCCGGATCATCCCGTTGTTTTGCCGGCTGCAGTCCCACCAGGGCTAATACGTGATACTTCAGAAGACAGCAAATACCTCCCATTGTGCAGCTAGGTGATTATGCAAGGCTGTACACAGGAAATGCTTCTTTTCTATGAGACGCCAATGTTATTTGGAGACACTGAAATAGTAATAAGGCTTTTTCTGTTTGTTTTTAAAAAATTCTGCTGAAAGCATGTATGTATGAGCGCATAGCAGAGGTGTAAAATATACAGTCAGGTCCTTACTGCAGTGTTGCCCAAGGGGCATTGGAAACAGAAGTGTGTTCCTCACATTTTGTTTTCGGTGAGGTTTATTCTTTGCAATGTTTTTGAATATTCAGCCAACACTTCAGTGCTCCCTACCTTCCTCTGGGTGTTTGGGAAGGCAGCCTCGCCACAAGCAGCTGTTCACCGTGCCGCCGCCAAGGTCCTTCGCTGCATTTCGAGCGCTAGAGCTCAGCGTTACCAATAATTTATGGATGTGTATCTTCACAAATGTCAAAAGTAACCCCTTAAAAATCCGAACCTGCCCTCCAAAGGTTTAAATATTTCAAAATACATTTGAATGACTTTCTGTTGTCCTAAATTTCTTAGGATTTTATAAAAGCACGATTACTCATTAAGCATAAGTATTTGAAAAATATACAGTCCTATGAATTTTGCTGGGAATAAAAAGTATGTCTGTTGGCAACAGAAGAAAACTGCATTTCCCACCAAGAGTTTAACCAAAACAGAATGTTTAAATCCAGATATCAACAGTGGATCCCCAACTACACAACGTAGTACTCTGAGTGACGATCACCATTTAAAAAATGTGTTAAATTATTTCCCGACACAATTTGTGAATAGGCAGGAAGAGCCAATCATTCAGATGATTCAGCTCTGTCTTTGGATGATGTAAATTCATGGGCTTATTTAATAAGTGTTCTTGAAGGTGGTTACTTGTTTTTCTTCTGTGTGGTAGTTTCCCATATTTTAAACTTTAGAAAAGATGCAAGGGATGTAAAAGCCACAGTACAATGCTTTGATTACCCAGCTTGGTTCATTTCTGGGTTAAAGCTTTTGGTATTGTTTTTATTCTTTATTTTATTTTATTTTATTTTATTTTATTTTATTTTTAAAAAACCCTCACTGGGTTTGAAAATATTTTCTTCATAATGTTTGGTAAATCTCAACCAGTTTTCATATAAAAACCCTTTATATTTAAATACCTTATTAACAATTGTATTTATAGTGCAGGAGCCACCGTAGTGGCAGGTCTGACAACCTGTGCTGCTGCCACTGCGGTGTAGTGTTGTGACTGGAAGCATTTACACCCCAGGGGTGTCCCTCTGGAGCCTGACACAACCTCAGGGCTGTCCCTTGTCAGCAGGAGGATCCAGTTCCACGGTCCCCACAGTCCCATGGCCCCACGGCGCTGCTTGACATAGGCTGGGATGCTGGGTTCACTGGCTTTGCAAGACCCATAAAATATCTGCCTGATTTTCTTCAATAAGCACGAGCTAGAGGTTAATAATGTGGGGATGTTTGATTCCCTGCTGTTTTAAATAATTTCATGGGGAACCTAATGTGATAGGAGACTAGTTAGAAAGGTTATTACCCTCATCAAACTATAGCACTTCTTCACTATTATTTTCTACAGTTTTCTCAGCCCCCCCTTTATTCACTGCAAATGATTCTTTCAAAAGACTGGGTAGAGCAAAGCTCAATCCCCAGCTAGTGTCCTGCTGATGCTGGTAGCAATGTTTGTCCTTCTGCCCTGTTGCAGTGAATGGCATGTGCAAATGGCATCTACTGCTAGGGCTCAAGGGTGGGAGATGTCACCTGAATCTCCAGGTGGTCTGAGGATGGGAGAGTGAGCCACCACATCACCAAAGCGAGTAACCCACCTGCCACGTAGGATTATGGAAGCATAGAATATCCTGAGTCAGAAGGGACCCACAAGGCTCATTGAGACCAACTCCTGGCTATGCACAGGACCGTCCAAAAACCAGACCATGTGTCTGAGAGCATTGTCCAAACACTTTTTGAGCTCTGACAGGCTTGGTACTGTGACCCCTGCCCTGGGCAGCCTGTCCCAGTGCCCGACCACCCTCTGGGTGCAGAACCTTTCCCTAACCCCCAGCCTGACCCTCCCCTGTCCCAGCTCCATGCCGTTCCCTCGGGTCCTGTCGCTGTCCCCACAGAACAGCGCTCAGCGCCTGCCCCTCCGCTCCCCTCATGAGGAAGCTGTAGGCTGCCATGATATCTTTGTCCTTCTTCCTCTTTGCTTTTAGTGTCACACATTTTCTTCAGACTATTTGGGCTGTGATTCAGCACCCTTGTTTATATATTTTATTTCTTTCTCTCCTTCAATGAAATGTCTGTCTAGGTCGATTTCTCTCCTGCATGATATCTTTATCTTTAGGCCTTCCCTCTCCTCCTTCTTCTCTCCTATGTGCCGCTCCTGCTGATCTCCCATCCTTTCTTCATTATCTTTTTAAGGAAGATATGCCCAGGTGGCCAAGAAGGCCAGCGATATCCTGGCTTGTATCAAGAATAGTGTGGCCAGAAGGACCCTGGAGGTTATTGTCTCCCTGTACTCTTCTCTGGTAAGGCCGCACCTCGAGTACTGTTTTCAGTTTTGGGCCTCTCACTACAAGAAGGACATCGAGGCCCTGGAGCATGTCCAGAGAAGGGCAACGAAGCTGGTGAAGGGCCTGGAGCACAAGTCCTGTGAGGAGCGGCTGAGGGAACTGGGGGTGTTTAGTCTGGAGAAGAGGAGGCTCAGGGGAGACCTTACTGCTCTCTACAACTACCTGAAAGGAAGTTGTGGGGAGCTGGGGGTTGGCCTCTTCTCCCAGGTATCTAGTGATAGGACTAGAGGGAATGGCCTCAAGTTGCTCCAGGGGAGGTTCAGGTTGGAAATGAGGAGACATTTCTTCTCAGAAAGAGCAGTCAGGCACTGGAACGGGTTGCCCACGGAGGTGGTGGAGTCACAATCCCTGGGGGTGTTCAAGGAAAGTTCAGGCCTGGCGCTTAGGGGCATCGTTGAGTGGGTGACACATTGTAGTAGGTGTGATAGCTGGACCAGATGAGATGATCTTGGAGGTCTTTTCCAACCTTAATGATTCTGTGATTCTGTGATTCTATGAGGTTTTGTAGTCTACTCGCTTTTCAATACAACACTTGGGGATGTCTTGTGGTTGATAATGGGAACCTGAGTTTAAAATGGTGCTTACAGGGGGCTGCAGTGCTTTGGCATGATCACCTGGCCAAGGGGAAAACATTTTTGTCTGGTAAAAACACAGGCTGTGGTTCATGTGTCATTAGTGAAAAAATTCTTCTATGGCTTGATATATCTCTGTATATGTCACTCTTCAAATTTGTATAATTTCCTTCAAATAAATTCTATCTCTCTTCAGAGAAAAATGTGTTTAACAAAAATAAATTTTAAAATTGCTACTTTTCTGTGTCTTTTTCACAGCTACAAAAGAATGTAAAAATCTGTTTATATCTTTTTTTTTTATCCTCTTATTTTTAGTGGCGAAAGAGTAATGGAGAAGAATATTAAAACAGAAAAATAACTCAAAAATATTTTTAATATCTAGTAATAATATTATGACAATTTTTTTAAAAAAACAAAAGCATTGTTTTTGGAAGCAGCAGAAGGAAAATTATTTTGAAGTCTTGTAAAAAAAAATGCTCTTTTCACAATAATGACCGTGTATTATAGTTCCAAGTTACCAAAAATACTCAACACAATGCAGTGATTCATTGTAAAATGAAATAATTGCCTGAACTTGAGAAATTTGATAATAAGCTTGACATCACTGTGTTTTGTAGACTGACCATGTAGAGCTCTTGGGTAAACCTCTGAGTACAGTACTTTGCCTTATGAGATGTTGCTTACATTGTCCAAATCAAAGATTGAAGTGGAAAATTGCTTTGGTTTTGTAGAATCCTACAAACTCAATCTGAGAGGATGTATGCTTCTTGACAATAAAATCCAGTCCCCTTTGAGCACTGGGTAAAAATCTAGTTCTTAAAAACTTGTGACATTTAAGCATCCTGAGGTATTTTTCAGTTTTGTTTATATTTTTCTAAGCCAATCAAACAAATTTCAGATTTCTTATTCAGACCAGCTCAAAACACGCATAATGGGTAAAATTTATAGATACAGTATTTCGAATAAAATCCAAATACTTTAGAAAGACTTGTGGAAGACTGTTGATTTTCACATCTGTCTGTCCCTTTCTGTTTTCATTTATAAAGCTGAACACGTTGTAGTTGAAGCACTCAGGTCTCTATAATACCATCACAATCCCCAAATCTGGTTACAATTCAGTGGCTTGAAGTTATCATAAGCATCTTGTTGGAGGGGGGCAGGTAGGAGAGGGGCCAATATAAACCATTCCCAAGTGACCACAGGGGTAGGAACCTGGGTGAAACTCCCCCAGAACACGTTGCCTAGAGGCTTTGATTTACCACACACAACGTGCATTCATCATCAGCTCCCACAGTCAAGTCTGAATTCACACACACAGGTAACATACGAGGAGATTCAAGGCTTTGCTTGCTCTCAAGCACATTGTTACCTGTGAACCATATTTTTAAAATGCATTTTGAGATTTGAGCTAATAATGTGAATGACATTCAGTGAGATTGCCAAATGCTGGTAATTTACTTTCATTTTCACATTAATGTGGGCCCACCTGTGATGAATTGGAAACTAAATAAGCACATCAGTTTTAATTAGATATTTCAGAGACTGGATCTAGTCAAACAGCAGCATCCATTCTTATCTATTAAACAGCCACAGAGACAACTGTATTCCTTGCCGTGAGCTTCGTTGCCTTCCCTCTCACCTCCTTGGTGTTTCTCTCCTCCCCTGTTACTGGAATATTTTAGAGGAAACAGTCTAAGCCAGGGGACTCCTACAGGGTTAATAACACAGTTATCACAGCACTGCCTGGTCTAGGTGATTTTCCAAATTATACAGGAATTAAGGTTCTAAATGTTGTTTTACTCCACAATGGAAACCAAGCAAAAAATGGAACAATTGGAATAAGTTCGTGGTTTTGGCTTTGCCAAATGGAAGTGACTTTCTATTGATCATTGTTGGCTTGTCCTGCTGCACTGCCAGGAGTTAACCAGGGCAATTTGGGTACCCACTGGAAGTGCTTCCACTCCTGGAGGTGAAGGGAGCTGTAAGGGGGATGGAAATGCTCAGTGCTGTGTTGGAGCACAGACCAACAAGCAGTCAGGCCAGCAGCCTGGGAAAAGCTTTTTTTTTTTCCTCCTGGGCAGGTGCTGACAGTGAAATCTGCCTTGTGCTGTCTCGTACTGGCCTCAGTTTTTCCCCTGGCGAGTCAGCAGCGTGGCTGAAAGGCAGTTTCATATTGCTGAATGCTTGGTGTTTGTGTTGAGGCTACCAGCAAACAGTTGTTGTTGTTTTCTGTTTCAGCAGACAGTCATTCTCTGCAATAACAACACTGCGAGGGATTTGTGTCTATTTGCCGCTCAAGTGCATGCAGAGATTTTTCTCTCCCCTGATTCCACCTCTACTCCCAGGCTTTGCAGCCTCACCCTCTTCTCCAAGGCAGTTTTCAGTAGAAACCTGAGGTCTGAGCTGCACAGGCATGTTGCAAAGGAGCCTTGCAACGAAGAAAAGCCCCTAGGTTGAATTTATTTATTTATTTTTAAATACTTCTGCAACATCTTGATAGATTGAACGACAGCTTTAAGAAAAGTCTATGCAGTTATGGTTCTCTCCATGTATAATATTAATTTACATAACTATTTCTAGAGCTATTAATTACTGATTAAGAGCCATAGCAATTGTAGGTGTAGCCTAGTAGGAATGAACTTTGAACTACAGCCTTTGGCATACCTCTTGTTCTCATACTCGCATTTCCTTGGAGTGGTGAGAAACTTGCAGCTGCTGTCAGGGGAGCAATTGGTGTTGGTAAGGCTGATGTTTTGACTGAAAACCAGCTTTGTGTCTTTACTACCTCCTCCTCTATTTTTATCATTGGTATTTCTGAAGGAAAGGCAATCAGGTTCATAAATGCAGAGTATGCAGTGCTGGGGGAAAACAACTTTATGTGGAGGCAGGCATGAAATGTGTGAACACCTTGAAAATATTTGCCCAAGTCCTGGCTTGTTGCACGGACATTTCAGCCTACAAGCCAAGAAATATTTTGTGTGTGTATTTTATAAGTAACTGAGGTGTTTGGATACAGCACAGGAAATAACAGGGAGAGCCTGAAAGTAAATTCACATCTAATTCAGATTTCAGGCAGTTTCACTTAAAAATATGAATGCTTTTAAGCAAAAATATTTAGCATTTAAGCTCAAGACAAACAGTCCAGAGCTGCCCCTGCTCTCTGAGCATAACCCATGGCATTATCTCAGCACATACCTGTGCTAAGGTGATTCGGAAAAGATTCCCAGGAGATGCTCACAGGCTTTTCTTCCCTGAATCCTCTGTGAAAGAGTAATAAATAGTCATAACCTACTGAAAATAAAGTTGTGCTGACAGCTTCACAAAGCCAAACAAATTGCTTTAAGCGTATTGCAAAGCATTTAAACACGCAAACATATTTTGATGAAAACACTTTGTGTAGTAGCTTTAAAGAAAGAGAAAAGATGTGCTAAATGAACACAGATATATAACACAGAAAATAAATTTTTGCAAATAGTGGGTCATGCCTGCTTTTGGACAGCCTCCATGCTCCCAGATCAAGCAGGGCTTCATCAGAAAGCCTGGCTGCAGCCGAATTTTGAAGGATACAGACAGGTGAGGAAGGCTTTGTTTCCTCCCTCCAGATGAGAAAGTGTGCTGTAGTTTTGCTGGAGATCAGAGTCAGGGATGAAGGGGAAACTATCGTCTATTTTTCTGTTTTGTGTTGAGTGCAGCAGTATAGAAGCTCCTGATTTCTCAAACATACTTCTCTGCTGTAAATCTTTTGCATATTTCAAGCTTGCATTCCTGGTTTCAAACGTTGCAACATCCAAATCCTGGTTTTAATTTAGTCGTTTTCCATTGGCTGGCCTAAATTAAGGGTGGTGTTTGGCCTGCTTGCTTACTGTTTGTAAAGAAGACAGATTTACTGTTTAGTCCCCTACTTAAACAGATTTTCTATAAGACAAAGAGGATGCCAAGTATTTATTAATAGACCCCTCCTAATAATGGTGTTTTAATTAAAAGAGAAAATGAGGTGGTAGACTTAAATTCTTTATCCTACAGAAGAAGCGTAGGAAAATGTGAAGTGTCTAATTTGTCCCTTCCCATTCCCTTCACCATGGTTTAGAAATCTGTGCAGACCTGTCCTAGATGTAAAGGTTAAGAAGAATTGATGCTACAGCAACACATCTTTTTTGGCCTGAGTAGTCTTTGATTTCTGGATACATATGAGTTTAAAAAACTCTCCTAGATCCTAGTCTTGCAAAATATTATATAAAGTAATGCGTAGCAATTACTAGAATATGTGAATCATTCTGCAGGCCCTCTGTGAAATATGACTTTTCATAAAACCTGTGGCACTCCTTGAACTTGGGGTAGTGCACAGAAACAGTGCAATGAGAAAGAAAGCCAAGGCCAGGAGCGGCAGCCTAGCAAGGGTGGTCCGAGCTTGCGGTGTGTGCTGGTGCCCTGACCCCATAGCCATCCAAAAGTCAGTGAGAAACTATAGCTACCTCCCTTTTTCTGAACTTGAGAGGTGGGGATGAGGAATAATGCTTAGCTGCTGAAGAGGGGGAAGACGATTAAATCTAGAAAGCCCTTTGAATCATGCAAAGAGCTACTGCATAAAAAAGCCAGAGGACAAGGAACTAGCATGAGCAAGTGCCGTGTAAATACTAAGGCATCAATGGGTATTTTATGATTCAGATGAAATCTTGTTCAGAAAGGCAGGCGTCTCCAGGAGAGAGCTCATTCGAAACATGTGAAAGAGAAAAAGGGGTTAAATTTTCTAGGCAGACATTGACTCATCATATCATAACAAAACCTGCTAGAGCTGGTTAATGATGTGTCTGATACTTCAGCAAGTGACATAATGTTGAAATTTGGAATCAAAGCTGTCAGGAAATTGCTCCTTGCTCAAACACAAGATATTCATGATGAAAACCTGTTGTAATCTCCCTCTCCTGAGCCATTATGCTAAAGGGGCAGGGGGGAGTATTGCCTACTGACATTTCTTTCTGATCCTTCTTGAAGTGCTGCAGCTTTTCAGAGAAGTTTTTAGGCAGGGTTTTCTCTGATGATTGCTAATATGATACGGCAGTCCTTCAAAGGAGCAGAGCATACAGGGCTGCAGCTTTGGGGCTTATTTATGCAATCAGCAACAATGACTTATTTTAATTTTTTTTCCAACTAAACAGCTCGACATACGAATAGTGAACGTAAGGGCGCAGCCCTTTCAGCGTTGCCCTCCCAGTTTGTCTCACTTTTCAGGCCAGTCACCATTCTTTGGGGTAGGGTGGGGTAATGTCTGTAGTGGGATGTCCCATCAGAAGGCAAAATTGCAAGTACTCTATTGTGTATCAGTGTCTGCTGGTCAGCTCTACAAACGATCTGTCAAAACAGGGGTGCTATGGGAAGGAATTTATACCTATGCCACAGTGCACGTAATTAAGGTAAGTGTGCTAAGTTGCTAAATTTTCCACCTGTGATGTGAAGAGAGGTAGGTGGGCAGTTCAACTTTCTGATTGAGTCCCTTCTGGCCTTCTTCAGATCAGCAAAGCTGTCCACATTTTATTTTTCCTTTTCTCTTGTTCCAAGCTCAATTTAATGGTTCAACACAGAAGGTAAATGTGCAGTGCCCAGAGTGGAAACCTCTCTCCATAGTTTGACGGCTGAATTAAAGGTTCAGGTACATTTATGCTGAGAACGTAAGGTGAATGATTTTTCTGTGTGTCTGTATTCCTCTGATGGGCACTGCCATGGCTAAATCGGGGCTGTCTGGTGCACTCACGAATCATTTCCAGAGCCGTCATTCCTGGCTGTGGGGTGGGAATGCAGTGTCCTGCAGGCACCACAACACCATGGACCTGGGGCTCCTGCTGCATGTCTGAGCAATTGAGCCATAATTACTATTGTAATTAAGCATAGGTCTGACCGCATTTGGACTTTGGGAATATTTAGACAGAGCTCAGGGTGGGATGACTGCTTAAGCCTGGATCACAAATGTACTTTTTTGGTCTTTTGTATAGGATTAATTTAAGTGCCCAAGGACTCTCAGGCTCAGCATGAAGGTGCCTAATAAATTTAAAAATCTAGAAACTTGGACAAATTCCTCCACCTTGATCTCTTAAACACACACCCTGAATTTGTATGGTGAGAATCTCAGTTTATATTTTAAAAACGTTGAGGGTTACAAAATAATCTTGAAATCATGTTTCCACGGTAAGTCACGACAGCAGTTTGTCTGTACAGTTTGTCTGTAGATGCAGGCATCTACAGATCCCTGGGCCAGACAAAATATTTTCAGAGCCCCAAACCTTGGGGCTGAGCTACACGACCAAGATTGCCAGAGTCCTTGTATTTCCATTCTCTGATGTGTTGTTTTTTTTTTTTTTTTTTTCCTCCAGTTGTTTGCATGTTGCTGTGTGGTAGCCATGCAATGTCCCAGTCCTGCCTGCACTGAAACCGAGCCCTGCCAACACCAAACAGTCTCACTGGCACCAGTAGCATTAGGGCTGTGCTTGAAGAGTCATGTTCTCTTAATCCAGCTCCACACGTTTCTAGCCCATACATTTATTGTAAAAATTAATGCCTTTTATCTCTTTTTTTTTTTTTTCTTTTTGGAAGAGGAAAGCAATATTATGCCTGCAACATTTATTTATAGTAGTTGCCAAATGGTACTTTGGGGATTCTCCCTTTTTTTTTTTTTTTGAATCAGTTAGTGAGGGAGCAAATCCTGTATCAAAGCTGTGAAACAGCTCCATGGTTCTTCTATAAACATTTTGGTGGCACTACAACTTTTGCATTACCTCTTTCTTCCTAAGAGAGCCCTGTTTTCTTTTTCTTTCTTTTCTTTCTTTCTTTTCTTTCTTTCCTTTCTTTCTTTCCTTTCTTTCTTTCCTTTCTTTCTTTCCTTTCTTTCTTTTCTTTCTTATTATTAAATCTTGCACTTCAGGGAAGCACTAGTAACCGTGGAAAAGGTCTGAATACAAATTTTTGAGTGAGAGGACCAGCTTACAGCCTGTTATTAGATGTTCTCCTCCTGGAAATTGGGCTACTTCTGACCTTCCCACTGTGCAGTATTCCCTGCTCACAGCCTGAGATGGCTCCTTCCTAGGGCTGCTGTGTCATTCACTTTCTGCACTGGTCTTTGGTTGGTCCACCTAAGCCCCTTTTCTATGGGTTGCTGTTGACAGGGGCTTTGGTCCTCCATTCCCCCCAAAAAGAAGTTATCTGTTGGCTCACCTTACTGAACTGAATTCTCTGCAGCCATGGGATGTCTACATCTGATACAAGAGTGGGAGAAGGGAAGAGAAAATGGGTCCAGAGTAAGTGTGTGAGCAGGGATGCTTTTTTCAGAGGTAGCCTGCCTTTACCCCGATTAAAGGATAATGCCAAAGTGTCCTGTGGCACCTGATTTCCTCTCTCTGCAGTCTAGAGACATAGACGGATGCCTCTTGGTCCTCCTGCAGCCATCCCCACGGTGCTGCCCAGCCTGCAGGACAGATGGCTCACCGTGCGACAGCTGCTGAGCCACCCTTGGCGTCTCAGGGAAGCCCGGCGAGGCGGCTGGTTTTCCTTGATACACCCCGCTGCCGCTTGCAGAGGTCCGGCAGCTGCTGTGGGGGCAGCTGAGACCTCTGGTTAGCAGCAACGGGGCAGCCAGATGTGGCTGGCAAACTCTGAACCTGCCTAAGGGCCCAGCTGCTGGCGGGTGGGCAAGCCATAGTCCCTGGTGCCCAGGGGTGCACCCCTATATGCATGGTGTCCCCTCATGCTGCCTGAAGCTCCAGAGCCGTTGCTGGCATGCAGATGTCATGAGGGATTTTTCTGGGTAGGAAATATGCTGGTCTACCAGCGTGGTCCTCAACCCAGGCTTGCAGGAGTAATGTGTTGGTGATGGAGTGCATCCCAGGGAAAAGCTCACGGAGCTATTTAATTCAACAAATGCCTCTCTGAGACCCTTAGAACAGCGGCTCCATAAAGCTCCTTCAGCAAGTTCATATCCTGCATAAATATTGTGCAGTTAGCTTCTCCCTCGTGTATGGAAGTATGGCAGCGTGACGCCATGCTGACAGCAAGCGTAGCACAGGAGGGTTAAGCAGATTTTAAACAAGCCCAGAAAGAGCACCTCGTTTTTGTTCAAGTTAGTTATCTGGGTATTTTAAGATACCCGTGTCTGTGTGTGAAAAGTCTCCTGTGGAAGAGATGTATGTTATTTTCTGGCTATCTTAAATGTCAAAATGAATTTTAGTTTGAAGTGTTTCATATCAAAAATAAATGCCTGTTCTCTCAGCAGAAGTATATCATATTTTAGTGCCCATTGCTCCCAGGTTTTCAATTAGAACTTTGAATCACATTCCTGATTAATAACAAGCAATCAATCATAATTAATTAGTTAAAATGTTCAACCGTTAAAATCATTACCATTAATTAAAATAATTATCTCTATTTTGGCTGCACTTCATTGCCATTTCAGGGAAATGTGTTGCTTAACTCTACCTTTTGTGCTCAGTATGGGATTGTGGTGACTAAAATGCATATTAGAGGTGGGGGCACGACTTTCAGAAAGCTGGCTTTTGTAGCACAGTTTTAGTTAGCTTGAAATAAATATAAGTGCATCGCTTACTTATTTTTTTTAGTAGAATTATTTCTCCTTAGATTGAGAATATCTCTAATGGATGAAGAGATACTGTGTCAAGACTGTTAGTTCTTTTCTACAGATTTTATTCTTTACAAATGTATGTTGCATAAGTCTTTCACAAATAAGACACAACATTGATATTTTTGTCGTATCATGTTGGATATCCATGTTCTCAGACGGAGGCCATTTTCCTCAAGCTAAATGCTGAGGAAAGTAAATTTTGATCAAACACTGAGGAAAAGGATGGGCTCTGCTCCTACTGAACAAATATGTTTGATTCAGGAAGGAAGGTGTGGGGATCCATTTAAGAAAAGGAATTAAGCTTCAAGAGAGGGGCATAGACCCACTGGGCATGAATCTCAAATTGTCATCCCTTTAGCTGTCCCTTGTTGCAGTCAAATACCTCAAGTCCTGCTGTGCTCCCCAGAAACCCATTGTGTATTTGGTATCAGACAAGAGATAATAGAGAGATGGGAATTTAATCCAAGTGTGTGCTTGTGTCAGATATGCACCTTAATGTGCAGGCAAAAGCTTTCCAGTTAAAATGTAGGCAGTTTAAATATAAGGTTATTTCTCCCCCATTTCTTTACTTGTCTTCTAAATGATTATTTGAAAAAGAGACGTCTGTTTTAGATGCTACGAAAAATGGTTGAAAAAGAGTTATTTGAGCTTAGCTGGATGTGAGCAATACACTTGTCACTCAGGGTATGGTGGATCTCCAAACTACGGCACCTCTAAACTATAGCACCCCAGTGCCTCCACAGCCTGCAGTCACTGCAGTGTCAAGGGTGATGTGAGATCTGAGGCAGCAGCAAGAGATAGATGGGGAGCTCATAGGTGAGCAGAGGAAGAAGTGTCTTTACAACCGCTTCTTGTGGTTGTAAACTGTCTGTGAGGCTTTTTGCTGTTTTAGTGTGTGCTTAAATCCCAAGCCGCCTAGGAGGGTTTCTTCTGTCTTAGCTACTATTTAATTCTTTGAGCACAAAGTTAGTTCTGGAGATTGGTTCAAGCTCCCTGCTCACACATTGCTACCTACAGCAAGCTGTCCTGGGCCATGCCCAGTCAGGTTTTGCAGACCTCCAAGGATGAAGACTCCCCAGCCCCTCTGGCCTCTGCCAGTGTTTGACCACCCTTACAGTAAAGAAGTTTTTTCTTACATTTAAACAGAATTTACTGTATTTTAGTTTGTGTCCATCGCTTCTTGTCATGTCACTGGTTATTTCTGAGAAGCATCTAACTGTGTCTTTATCCTCCCATCAGAGTGATATTCCTCCTATTATGCCTCCTCTTTCTTCAGTGGGTGAAGATTTCCTGTACTTATAAAAATGGTCAGCACACACTTGGGTCACTTTGGCCTGAAATATGGCCTTAATTTCCCGGAACTGTGATTCAGATAGCTATTCATTGCAAGACTTCTCTGCGCCCACCTGGGACCTTTTGCTATGTAGCTATTTCTTTAATCAGTGAAATATCACCTTACAGATTTGACACTCTGCTATGAAGATGATGGACACAAATGTGCCCTTTGAAAAATCTTTTTTATATAGAAGGTGGGCGATGTCTACCTAAGGCACATGAATTGGAATAAGGACACTTGAGTTCTGTTCTCTGTCACAAATTTTTTGTATGACCTGAGATGTCTCATTAGTAACTGACCAAAAGCCTGCTGGGAGTCTTTTCATTTGCCTTAATGGTCTTTGAATTAGGTGCTTAACTTTCTCAGACTCTCTGACCAATTTATATAAAGGAGATGGTGTTATTTGCCTATTTCATTGGGTTGTCACAAAGTGAAATACACTACTACAAGGTATTTTGGGATCACTGAGTAAAGAGTGTGCTATTCAAGTGCAAAGCATTATATAAATCTTTAGAAGCAGTAATAAAAATGATAGAGCTTCCTTGGAAAACTATGATTTCTTTTTGCCTTTGTATTTCTAGAAAGACATGTCGTTTCATGTTTCCCCAAGGCATTCAGCATCATCTTAAGCATGCAGGGTCAAGTCTAGAGTCATATCTTGGTGGCCTGTTCCATAGGATAGTGTGATGGAAGAGACTGCTTTTACTCAGTTGAATTTAAAATTTTGTGAATTTAAACTTTTAAACACCAGGGTTGCAGGGGTCTCTCACAATGTATTATGGGATCATGACTTGAGTGATGCAGTTGGATGTGACAGTGCAAAGTGAAGAGGGAGAAGTTTCACAGTTCTGTGTTATTTTATAGAAGTGATCTAATTAACAGGAGTTTCTGAATATTTACTTAAGCAGATACAAAACTTTCAGATTACTGGAAAAAAAAAGGAATGGAGGAATGGTTCAGTCTGTAGATGTGCTATAGATAAAAACAAACATTATTTAAAACACCATTGTAAACAATGTTTTAAATGCAATGGATTTCATTCCAATGCATTTTTCTTTCCTCTTTTTCTTTGTGTGTAATAGGTAACTTGGCTAAAAAAGTTATAATCATCTCCCTGTGTGACTTTTTTTTTTTTTTTTGTCTGGGACTTAAGGCAGTTGTAAAATGAAATAGGATATTTTCTACATATCAAATCTGACTAAAACCAAGTGTAGTTCCCATAGGCACAAATCTGACATCATTTCTAATCACCAAACAAAAGCTATTCAATATTTTGTTATTTACTATTACTAAAACATCAAGTAAACCTGAAGTAAAGCTCTAAACTGTGTGAAGTTCAGCCATTACCAGGTGATCTCTATTTGGTCTGACTTTCCAGAACAGTGGTTCCAGACTTAGGCTGGAGAATAGGGACCCAGAAGACAGTGGCATCTACTTATTTTGGAGCAGCCATCAGTTTTAACTTCCAGTCCAGAGCAGGGTTTAGACTTGCAGCAGAGTATAGAATACCCAAGCATTTTGTGAATCCAGCTTTGTTTTAATTTTGTAAAAAATTAAAATCTGAACAAAAGTGGCAAAACTAAAAACCTCATCATTACATACAGCTTCTGTGGAAATGAGGAAAAAATATTTTTTTCTTTAGATTTTAGTGAAATAACTCTCTCAATACTTTTGTGGTTCTTAATATCTTTCTGAAGCTTGTTACTAATTTCCCCTGCTGGCCTGTGTGCATTCGCTATCTTAAATACTAGCATTATAAATCATACCATTGCAAAAAGCATTAAGGTTTTTTTAATCCTGCTTGAAGGACCTGATATGTTGGCAGTAATGAAGAAAGCTACTTGAAGAATGTAAGAACTTGCTAATCAGATTGTTAATTGAGTATGCAAGCTTCACATAATACAAAGGCAAACTGTGAAGGTGACGATGATAGCCAGACTTCATCTGTTGAGTTGGAATTAACGATGAACAAAATCAAGATCCCTTTGTGGTTGATTCTTGTCCAGCTGCAGCCAACTATAAAAGACCCATCAAAGAAATCAACTCATTAGTTGGTAATTCTGTACAACTTCAAAAAGAAATTCTTAACCCCTCATCAGTCTTTCTCTGACAACCCCTTAAAAGCTGTGTTAATACAAAACAAAAAACATTATTTGCTTCATCAACTCAAAGAAATGGCCTGCAGGAAGATGGTATAAACTGAGGCTTTTAAAAACAGATCTATCCATAGGTAGAACAGTCAAACCACAAATATATTGTGACATGCACAATCTCCCCCAGTCACCCATGTCACACAGTGTCAATAGCCTGTCTGTTTCACAGAAAAACTACCCTCACTTTCAAATAATTTTAATGTTGTAACAAAAAGTGACAAAAAACAGTGAATTCAGAAACAAGGCTGCCACTAGGTCCTTATTGCCCTGTCACTTCATCTGGAACTCTCCCCACTGGGGGAAGTTGCTAAACCAAGGGTGAATTAAGGATTATGGCTGTATTAAATTGGAAAAGAATGTGTTTCCAGGGCAAGACTTTGTAGGATATGAACTGTCCATTCAGTCATCTTGTTGCCTCTGTGAGTATGTACTTAACATTTCATTTACTTCAGCGGGACTACTATGAAAAAGGATTGCAAGCTTGAACATATATTTTATATTTTTAAGGTTTAATTTTATCAGATTATTCTGATATCAGATATCAGATCAGAGATTGTACAACCCTCCAAAGGTATTGTATTAAGTGGACAAAAATGCTTGTACAACCTCTATCTTATAGGCTTTTTAAAAATCTAAACCAATATTAGGTATGTGAGTATGTATGTATTTAGGCATGTAGGTATATGATTAGCTTTGTAGGAAGCATTATTTTGGATAATCTGATAAGAATGATGTGTGATTATATAGATATATTACTTTCTTAATGGAATTTCTATAATTACTATGGTAAGTGTACGTTAATTTTTGTATACTGCATTTAGACATATAGCATCTTAGAGGAAAGTAGAAGTTAGAGAAAATGAAGTAATGATGGGGAATAATCCCAAAGGTGTTATTTTGATCATCAGTTAAATATGTATTGAATAGTAGACAGCAATTTCAAACCACCTTTTTTCCACTTTATTCCTCTCCTTTTCCACTGTTTTTAATTTGTAGTCCAAATCAGTATTTTGCAGTGAGTACTACTTTTTTTTTTTTTTTTTAATTCAAACAGTAGAAGCTGAGTGTTTAGAGGTTTTGCTTGCTTGTTTTTGAAAGACAGACTGATATAGTTGAAGATGAGCACTCTGTAAAGTATCTCACCTGTATTCTTCTGGGGTGACTCCAATATTCTTTAGAGGAGACCTGACAAAAATGAAAGCAAAAAATTCAGTACCCTAATAGCAGCCTTAGGTCAGGATTCACATCTGGCTTCTGACTGTGGAAACATTTTGTAGCATCAGGGACCAGTGCAAGTGAGGGAAATACTCCTTCTAATATTGTTCTCTGGGGCATGTGGGAAGGTGTGAAGTTTCTCTGTCTTTTGTAGAATCCAAGATAGGAGAAGATCCATTTTTCCTCCCTGTTTGCTAGCTACTAGGATGTGTTTGGACCTCTACGTGGTGAAGTATGCATGACCCCTATTGTGCAGCCAGCACTGCTAGTAACCTCTGCTTAGAAAGAGCAATTGTTTGAAAAAAATCGTTTTGTGTGGCATGTTTAATCCTGCTTTTATCCTATTTTTTAATCCTGCTTTTCATGAGGCTTGTACAGACCCTCACTGCTTCTGAAATGCAGCTTCACTGCTCATGGATTTGTATTTGATGAATGAAGGCTCTTTAGTCTTCCTGTCCAGGGCAGAAATCTGACTTTCAGTTTAAAGTGCAGAAATACACTTGGCTAAAATCTCTAGCTGCAGTACTTGGAGCCTTCTTTGTAAGAGAATAATGTTAATTCTTGTTCTCTGACCAATTATGGTTTATGTGAATGCATTGGGTGAAGACAGCAGACAAGTATGATTACTTGTCCTTGTCAGCATGCCTGAAGCTTTTGAAATTAAATGTTTCTGGTTTACCCTTGGGGATCAGCCTTGAGGCTAAACTCCAAGGAACTCTTGATTTTGTGAAGGTTTTCAGACCTATCTGCCCATCTCTCAGTGCTCCAGTATCAGAGAACTCACAGTGAGCCAAGCTCAGTGCGTTCAACTCCGGGACCCATTTAACCATTTGACCGGCTCGGACCCCCTTCTTCAGGAGGCCCTTGCCAAATGCAGAGGAGAAGTGGCGAAATTGAGAGACAAGCGGAAAGCAATTTGAATGGGAAGAAAATAGGTGGGTGGGCACATGTTGGTGCGAGCGGAACATTTTGTGCCGCAATGTGTTCCTTCTTGCTGAATTCACAATTCACAAGTGCGTCCTATAATTAACACGTTGCCATTATCAATAAATGCTACGAAGCAGGACTGGGGAGAATTGGCAAAGTTGTCACCGCTCGTGCGAGGGCCATCCCGATCAAACCGTCTCCTACAATGCTGCGGAGCTGACGGGAGCCAAAGAAAGGACACCAGAAGTTGGCACTCTGGGTGTGAGCCTTTCTCTCCCGCAGCCCCGCGGTTTCGGCTGGCTTTCGTTCGAGCCAAGTTGGCATGTGCTGTCTCTTAGCAACTGTGAGCCGGCTGCTCTGAGCCGTCCGGTGGTGACGTGCTGCTTGGCCACCCCGCCTGAGTGGTGGTGGTGACGATGGCCACCATGGTGGAATCATCCCCCCTGGCTTTCTGATGCCTCAGCTCATCGGTGAGCTACCTCCTCACTTCATTCATCCAGAGTGCTGTGGAAAGCCAGAATCTGGTACTAATATGTCCATTCGAAGCTACCACCGCTGTAGGAACAGGGATGCAAACTACTCTAACATGTTGGAAGATGTCCTCAGCACATCTGTTCCTTTCCTCTGTTGAAAGCTTTCTCGCACTACTGCTTGACAAGGTGGGCTCTGCTCGGTGACAGCAAACACGTGTGCAGATTTTACCCACTGCAAAATACACGTGTGGGGTCACTGGGAGGCTACATGCACTAGTTTTTTTCTGATTTTGTGAAAAAGTTTCAAGATCCAAAATAGAAATGATCCAAATGTGGATGTTGGAAATGACCCCTGTTTGTCAGGGAAATAGGCTTTGTCATCGTAGCAGACAGCCCCTGGCAATGGCTGGAATGGTGCAACTCCAAAGATGGAACAGCATCATCGCAACTCATTTGGCTGCTTCCACCTGATGACGATTCTCACCCAAGTTTTACAGCAGCTTAGTACGTAAGCTTCAAATCACTTCATCCTTTCTACATATTGAGCAAACACATTTACAAATGTCACCTGTTATAAAAAATATATATATATCCACAAAAGTATTTTACTTTTAATTTTGGTTAAATGTTTGAGCTTTTTTGCTCAGTTTTGGTTTTCAGGATTTTCTGGATCCCTCTTATTTTCTCCTTTTATAGGTACTAGTCCCTTATGGGTATTATTATTATTTGCCTTTGCTTTCTCCCCCAAAATTTAGTTTTTAAAATGTTAAGTCCAGTTCACAGATTCCCATGCCTTGGCTACATCTCAGAGCAGTGGACTTAAAAAGAAGGAACACGTCTTTGCTTTTTCCTGGGCTTGATCTTCACTGTGTTACCATCAAAAATGAATGCAGTCATGCTTATGTAAATGTATTCCTTTAGTTTTACTTTCCAGCCTTGAGTAGTTTTTCTATAATTGCAATGATGGAGCAATTTAGATATATTCTGCAATGCAATGTCTTAAAGACTGAGTGCTTTTGCGCACAGAGTATTAAATGCAATTTCAGTACTGAAACTAATGATTAAAAACAAAACAGAACAAAACAAAACATTATTTATTTTTTTCTAGAAAATGCAAGTCCTTGAGGAAATCAGTGTCTTTGCACCATGCTGTGTGACTCAGTGCTAACAAGATCTAGAGAGCCTACAGTCCTACGGAATGTCCCTAAACATCCATTTTGCTCTACCTTATCTCTACCTTGCCCAGAGAAGCTGTGGATGCCCCATCCCTAGAATTGTTCAAGACCAGGCTGGACGAGGCCCTGGACAACCTGTTCCAGTGGGTGGCATCCCTGCCCATGGCAGGGGGATTGGAACTACGTGATTTTTAAGGTCCCTTCCAACCCAAGCCATTCTATGATTCTATTATTTCAAGTACCTGAATAGGGAAAAAATATGATCAAGATCCTTGCAATGATTTAGAATTGACTCTTTCAGCTATATTTTTCACTCAGTTTTGTATAATACCATACCTTCTTTCTGAAAGCCCAAATAAGAACATTTTCTGGCATCACTCAACAAGATCTCATTTGTGCTCCCATTGGACCTCTTTACATTTTCATGCAGAAGCTGAAAAGGCTCCCAAAAGCTCTTATGCTCTTTTCTGCCCATTGGTGGAAGCTAAATCACTTAACTTGCTGTTAACAATTTCAAAAATAGATTAGTGAATTTCTTATTCCTTTCTCTGTTGAAGGTAGCAAGTGTTTAATAGGACTTGCTATGGCAAGCGGAGTTGAGATAGGTGCAAGCTGAGAGGGGAAAACAAGCTGGTAATTCATAAAGCCCTAAGTGAGTCACAAAGGTTTTCCTTTATGGGCAGGATAAAGCTAACAGCTGCTCTACTGCATTCCATTTGCCTGAGTCAACAGGCCCATTCTAATAGTTTGTTGATTATCTTACATTTTGTCAATATTGTGGTATGATTTCCATGTTTGTTTTATTATTACTCAGATTGACAACATTTTATTTTGTGAGCTATGATGAGATAGAGCTTAGGGTGTGATGATAAGAATGATTTATCTGCAATTGCCATTGTTAGCAGATTGTTTAGTAGTAGCTACTGCCCTACGCTAGCTATTTAATGATTTTTGCTTTCTCTCTCGTGGCCCCCAATCAAACTGATTTTTTTTTTTTTTCCAATCAGTTGTTTAAACCATTGTCCCTATCACTCATGGTTGTTTGGTATTCTTAAGGTGCAAAACATATTGTCTGTCTCCTCTCAATGCCAAGTTCCTTCCCTTGACCTAGGGATCATATTTGAAGTATTCTGACAGGGAAGCAGTAGAGTGGGTCTCTGGGCTGCTGTCCTTCATGCCCTGGTATGGGAAAAAAAATGAATGCTTATGTCCAAGCATGGGTGGTCACTATCTTTCCTACACTCTGTGCTGGAGGCTCAGGAGAGAGCAGTGGCCATCCTTGCTGTCTCCAATGGGCACAGACTAGCACTAACTGTGTAGTTCTCAACCTGTTAGCGTATCTTCTTTGATGTATGTTGCTAACCAGTCCATCTACCTATTATAGGAACATGAAGTGCTTAATATGTTCTAGAAAATCAGCTATTAGGGACCTAGGGGAAATGTAACTGATTATACTGTATAAATGTATGATATGAACTCATACTATAGGGGACAGGGAACAATGGTTTTAAAATAAGAGAGTAGATTTAGATTGGATATAAGGAAGAAATTTTTCATGATGAGGGTGGTGAGAAACTGAAAGAGGGAAGTTGTAGACACCCCATCATTGGAAATGTTCACAGCTGAATTGGACAGGGCTTTTGGACAACCTGATCTAGTGAAAGATGTCACTGCCCATGTCAGGGGTGTTGGACTAGTTAATCTTTAAGGTCCTTTCCAGCCCAAGCCATTCTATGATTCTCTGAACATGCACAGTAGTGTGTAATGAAGAGAGAACCTCCCAATAGCTGAATTTGTTTTTTTATTGCTACCAATGGAAATTTAAACAATGGCAAGGAGTTACAGTGACCCCAAACAAATAATTAATAAGATTGTGGATCTGAAACTTACCATATTATATATTCAGCCCTAAATTGCTTCATTCTGTCTTCTCCCTGTAGACATACCCTATTGGAAACATATGAAAAGTTCCAAACATAAATGGCATGTTCCTAATAAATAAATGATTATGCTGGGAGCAGCAAGAATATTTTTCTGTTTTCTTTCAGCTACTGTTATGCAAGTGTTAGCAATTTTCACAACAGTTCAGAATTCCCATACCCATCTGTAGTGATTTCCCTTAGACACCCATAAACCCACTTTCTGAATTTTTTAATGTATTTTTAACTGTGCTAGAAGAAATACTCAATTCATCTGATGTGCATAAAGCATTCTACTTTGTCAAATCATTTTTAAACTTCAGCAGTGAGTGCAGTAACATTAATTATAGCCATGTACCTTGCTCTGCTATTTCAAACTGCCCACTATTTATCTAAGATGCTCCAGTATCTTCTATCACTCTAATCATTTGCAAATTTATGTTACTCTTTTACCTTTTCATGCTTGCTATGGCAAAATATGTAATAATAGACTGTAATTAAATCTTCTTCAACTTACTTTATCACTGTACATCTTCTCTATACATTTTCATCTTTCCACCCTCCATCAGATGATGAAACTGACAGAAAGGAAAGATACTGCTTGTGCTGCACAAATGCTTATGTGAGAATTAATCTGAAATTAATCTAAAAAAAAAACACATTAAATTAATCTAATATTTAATGAAGCTCTCAAGTTTTAGGATGTTAAGCCTAGTTTGGCTACATTTGAACTGAGCTATTGCTATTCAAGTTCTGCAGTGATAGTAAGTTTGGTTAGGAAGTGAAATTTTTTAGCTTAAAGTAACATAACAAAAAATTGTGTTATAGTGAATCATTAGTAACACAGCAATTTCAGTGGTATCAAACTTTCCACCTTGGCTGTGTGTAGTGGGTTTACGTGGCAAGGTTTTTGGTAGCAGGGGGCCATAGGGGCAGCTTCTGTGAGAAGGATCTAGAAGCTGCCCCATGTTTGGTAAGGGCCCCACTGCTGACCAGAGCTGAGCCAATAAGTCATGTTGTTTTGCCCCTCTGTGAGAGCATATTTAAGTCAGCGAAAAAAAAACGCTGCGCCACACAGCAGCTGGGAGAGTGAGAGGAGCGAGGAACAGCCTTGGAGGCACCAAGGTCAGTGAAGGAGGAGGGGGAGAGGTGCTCCAGGCGCCGGAGCAGAAGTCCCCTGCGGCCTGTGGTGAGGACCCTGGTGAAGCAGGCTGTCCCCCTGCAGCCCATGGAGTACCACGGTGGAGCAGGTTCCACGCTGCAGCCCGTGGAGGAGACCACGGTGGAGCAGGTGGACCTGCACCGACAGAGGCTGCGGCCTGTGGAAGACCCCTGCCGGAGCAGATACCGGGCCAGAGCTGCAGCCCGTGGAGAGGAGCCCACACAGGAGCAGGTGACCTGGCAGGAGCTGCTGCCCGTGGGGGACCCAGGTTGGAGCAGTTTGCTCCTGAGGGATGGACCCCGTGGTATGGACCCATATCTGGAGCAGTTCTTGAAGAGCTGCTGCCTGTGGGCAGCCCACGCCGGATCAGTTCACCAAGGACTGCATCCCGTGGGAGGGACCCCACAGCACAGGGGACGAGAGTGACCGAGAAGGAGCGGCAGAGAAGAAGCGCTATAGACTGACCATAACCCCCATTCCCCCGTTCCCCTGCACCACTCAAGGAGGAGGAGGTGGAAGAGGGCGGATGGGGGGAAGGTGCTTTTGGTTTCTTTCCTTTGTTTCTCGCTTCTCTAGCTTGTTAGTAATAAGCAATAAATCTTACTATCTCCCTATGCTGAGTCTGTTTTGCCCATCACGATAATTACTGCGCGATCTCCTTGTCCTTATCTCAACCCTTGAGCCCTTTTCATCGTATTTTCTCCCCATTCCTCTTTGAGGAGGGGGAGCGAGAGAGCAGATGTGGTGGAGCTCGGCCGCCCACCCGAGTAAAACCACCACATTGTGGTGAAAAATGTTTAAACAAAAGGATCAATTCCATCCACTTATTTTTTTCTTTAAGCCAATGGAAAGCACTTTATTCTAGTCCTGATCTCATCCTGGTCTTTAGTAGTGACAGGAAATATTGTTAAACTAGAGTGAATTTCTAAAGGAATGAACTATGTGACTGATAAAAAGAATGGGTGATCAGAGATCAGGTACAACTTCTGGCTTCTGATGAAAATGAAAGTGAGTATCTTTTATTGTATATTATCCAAAAGAATATAGGGATTGTGGCAAGGAATAGTAGGGATTGTTCCATTAATTTCCAATACTTAAGAAAAAAAAAAAGGTGTAAATGGGTGAAATTTTTAGCATCTTTTATTTATTTATTTATTTATTTAGTGATGGAAACTGGATGTCATTGAATGAGAGTTTCTTTATTAATTTTATATACAGAAATTTCAATTAGACTTCCCCTTCTAGCAAAATTTGTAGTATGCTATGAACATACGACTGACTTCCTCTGTGGGATGTTGCAGTCTCATAAAACTCCTTAGAAACTTCTTATTATTATTTATTAAAGAATTTATTAATTTATTACTTAAAGAATAGTCTCAGACTAAGTCCTATTAATTTCCTTATTAGGCACAAAAATTAAGGACAACAGAAATCAGACATTTCTCAAAAATCTTCAGTGTGGATTTCAGGAATTTAAATGAAAACACGCTAATCAAAAAAAAAATAACCTTAGATTATAAGTAAATCTTCAGTCTCATTTCACTTTCTGTTTTCATGGCCTTTCTCTATTTCTCTCTTCCTCTATTGAGGCCCTCTGATTTTCTAATTTTAAATAAGAGTTTGGATGCCGCATTGAAAACATCTTCCTCTTTCTAGGCTTTGAGGAAATGTGTGTCCAACCACAAAATGCTATTGTTATTATTATCTTTTTCATCCTGTGGAGTCAGTGAGGTTCAGACTGTGGGCTGGACATCTGTGAAGTTTCCTGTTTCACAAATCAGGACCAGCACCTCTAAATCCTTCCAAAAAAACACCAAACTCTTTCAGTCCTAGGGCAAGACATATGAGAGGGCCTCTGACCTATTCTGGTTTTGGCTAACCATGAGAGACGAAGTGGAAGACATGGTTATCAACTGGAGCCTGTTGTTTGGTGACGACGAGATGGGGCTGACTGAGCAGACGGTAGAGTCACCGTGGACAAGCTTTGTGTGAGCAGTTACCAACATCTCCTGCAGCACCATGCAGCTCCTTTCCCATCTTGCCTTCTTTCCCTTTCGTTTTTTCATCCATACATGCCTGGTTGTGGCAGGGCATACATAGTTCAGAGCTGGCAGTGGGTGTATAGCTTTAATTCTGCACTTGTTTGTGGAAGGCTTCAGACAGTTTTTGTGAATGTTTTGTATTTCTCATCCTAGCCTGGATGCTTTGGTTACTTCCTGTCACTCTTCAGTCACCACAGCAAAATATAACAGATTAATCTTTGGCTTCTGAAGAGACGTGAAGCCCCAGTGTATTCAACAGAATCCTAATGATTTGTGATCTTGGGTGCTGTTAAAATAAAGAAACAATTGCATGGTTTTTACTTTTGTGCCCATTGCCTCTCATCCTATTGCTGGGCACCGCTGAGAAGACTCTGTCCCTATCCTCTTGACAATGTCCCTTCAGATATTTAATATATACACATGGATCAGATCTGTCCTCAGCCTTCTCTTCTCCTGGCTGAACAGGCCCAGCTACTTCAACCTTTCCTCATATGAGAGATGCTCCAGACCCTCAGTCATTTTAGTAACCCTCCTCTGGACTCACTCCAGGAACTCCATGTCTCCCAGCTACTGGGGAGCCCAGAACTGGACACAGTAATCACCAGGGCTGAGTAAATGAGGAGGATCTCCTCCAGCCTGATGGCAGTGTTCTTCCTAATGTACTCCAGGATACCACTGGATATGGGGAGCTCTACAGTCTCAGAGAATATCCTATTTCTTGCTCATCCTCATGAATGCTATGTGGCCTGTTTACACACTCCTGTAAGTCCTTGACCTGGTGACATAACTCATCAACAACACCGCCACACCTTCGGCAGAAGAGATGACTGTCAGCCCCAGCTTCACAGAGAAGCAACCCTGCAACCTGAGGCCTGCGGAGCTGCATCCACTGTCAGAAGGTTTGTCTGGGTGGACGACTGACACAGCTGACACAGCAATTCCAACAGCTGCTGGGGAACGAGCTCTGTGGCATGTCGAAACCATACCTGAGAGAGTGTGCGCTACTCAGACCAGAGGCGAAGGGGTCTTCTTGCCCCCTTCTGAGTGAACTGGTGCACAAACTGCTCCTTGATTAGCTGCACTTAGATGGTCATAAAACAGTGCCTGGTTGCTGGGTTGTGTGTGTTTCACATCTCCCACTCAGCCAGTGGAAAGGCCCTCCTTAGAGGACGGGCCCTCCCTGCGTGCCCTCCTGCCATGGCTGTCTGCTCTGGCTGAGGCAATCCTTAGGGCTGCTTTTTGTCCCTGTGGGGGTGGCCACTGTTCCTCCTGGCCCTGCCCACGCCTTGTCATCTGCTCCTGGGAGAGCTGTGGCTCCCTCCTCTGCTGGGGTTTCCCTGGTACTGGAACCCACCCAGTGCACTGTAATCCCTCGCTGCGCTATGGGCCGAGCCAGCACCAGAGCTGATTGCCTCAGTGAGTGACTTAAAGATTTCAGCAAACAAAATTAAACCCATAGATACGCAGAGCTTAGGGAGTAAACGCATGGTGGGCAACTGAAAGGCCACTCTGATGACAATCAGAGAATCAACAATCTGTTGATTTTGTAGATAGATACCTGCGAACTGTTAGGTAAAAGCTTTTCTCCTGCTGGGCAATAGCTTGACATTTCCACTGTGCTGTAGCTATGTGCGCCCTTTAACAGGTGATGCCGGTGGAGCAGATTTATCACAAGTATCCCATGTCCCACTATTTTTAATTATTTTAAAAACTCTGTATATGCAAGTGTAGATCCATCCATTTTTCCTTGAACGTCAGTCATTACGGCTTATATATGCGTGATTTCAGGAATGTGCAAAAATGAGACAACAATCTCATGAGATGACAAATCTCTTTGGCATTGCAGAGAGATGCAGGAACACTACCACAAAGAGCAACAAAATTCTGTGATATCTGGTCCTGTTGTATGGTGTCTGTGGGCTGTGTTTGTACAGGTTCATCTCTGTAAAGAGTGGAAAGGTTTGAAAGCAGTGACAACTTGGTCCATCTCCTCTGGCACAGCAGAGAAGTATGGGGGACAAAAAAGACTGTTAAAAAGGTAAAGATAAAGATTACAATGAATCAGTGTGTTGAGGAAGATATAGCTGGAAGCTTTGGCAAGATACTTGGAGCAGTAGTGTTCGTTGTTGTGTTTCTTTTTTTAACAGTCTTCTACTACAAGGCAGGAAAATGATATACATGTATGTTTTCCAAATGGAGTGGGATTAATTTTAAATTACGTATTTGTCTGTGATAGTGAAGTTTGCACTCACTGACTGAGATGCATCCCAGTCCTGTTTTGTGATCAGGTGGTGGTTTTCCTCCTTCTGACTATTACTTTATGATTGGAAAATAGTAAGTGTAGTGCTGCAGATACAAGAGGTTAGAGGGACAGACCTGACTGTGAACAATCTCTTTATAAATAGAAAAATAAGACCAGAATTCCTAACACACTTAAATTCAAATGATGGCAGAATATAAGGAAATATACAGGATTTTAAGGCAGCCAGCAGCTCACAGTCCTGTGCTTGCAGCACAACTCTAAATGGAAGTGTAAGTTTGAGGACCATTGAACAGTGTTCCTCTCCCCAATGAATCACAATTACAGTAACACCTGGATTAATAAATTTGTGCTGATTCATCTGGGAAATTCACCTTGTTTAATAGCCCTCAAATTTCTAAATAAAGTTGTTTATCTGTGGCAGGATGAACAACTTTGTCCCAAGCTGGGCTGCAGAGCTTGTAGAAAGACTTCTTCAAGACCATTTGAAGGACTTTTCCAGTAACTGTGAAGTGCAGTGCTGCCCTTGTACAGGCTGCTCATGTTTCTCAAGTTCTGCAGTTTCATTACCCGCAAATAACCTCATTAGGTTTACAGCATAATTCTAACATAGTAAGATTGAGATTTTGAACAAGCTTTCAGCTCAGAAAATACCTCATATATAGAAATATGAGAGTTACAGCAGCTAGACTGTCTCTGAGGGATTACCAAATATCTAATTTATGTCTCACGCATGGCAGTGCTTGAGTCATACTGCTTAGGGATGTTTTGCTGATACATATGTGTTATTTCAATATTTTTCCATCTTTTGCCATTTTGTGCCTGATGGGTCACCCTTTGTAGAGTTTAATATTCCCTGTTGCTGTAAAGGTTGATTTCAGTCTCACACGTAAAACTGGCTGTAGCTAAATTTACCTGATTTGTGCCACTTTGCCAAGACTTCACAGTCCTCTCTTGTTGCTTTTCAATATTCAGACAGATACTGTTAGCTCTTGGATTATTTCTTCCTGAAATGCAGTCTTACATCTTTAGGAGAGAGAAGCATGGAGATAGATTTCCATTGCTTCTACCAATTTGCAGACTGGAATCTAATTCCCATTGGAAGTTAAGCAACAAAGCATCCATACAGCATCCATACATGAGATCTTGCATCTGCCATGCTGTGTGTGGGAGGAGGGTAAGGACAGGGCACAGGAAGGGTTGCGCAGCTACCTGCTGTGTGTCAGGCAGGGCAAGAGGTGGGAAACAGCATCGTTGTCCCATTAGTCCCCATCCTGACATTTGGAATGTGTTTTACTGTCCTGCCATCGTCTCTGACATTAAATGACAGAAAAACTGTGCAAAGAGTAGAAATGTCTTCATCCACTCAGGCAAGGATGTGCAAACAACACTGAAAAAAAAAACAAAAAACAACAACAACAAAAACCACTGTAAAAGCTGAGGCTGGTTGTTTCAGAGTCTTCTGAACTTCAGCTGAAACTCTCCACACCAAAAATCTGACAAACTGCACAAGTAGTTGCATGTATCCTAAATAGTTAATCAGTACATGCAGATTATCTTTTTTATTGAAAGTTACAAATAATTTAAATGCATTTTTACAATTACTGGTGAAGTTCCATTTTCCCACCATTTCTACCTCTTTTAGACATATGTGGTTCTGAATAGATTCAAACCTCTACAAGATTCCCTTGTATTTGTGTTTAAATGATGCCCACCTAGCATTATTTATGCAGTAAATTCCCTGCTTATTCTGCACAAATAAGACATGTCAAGAACAAACAGGCTCTGCATCAGTGATAAATGGCACTCTACAGGATCTAGGACCATGTATCATTGGGGTTTGTTGATTATTCAGGTGACATACGGTAGTGAGAGTGATTAACGCTGTACTGCTCAAATTCATCAGTGAATAAAAGCATTACATTACCGTGTTTCAGGCTGAAACAAGCTACTAAATCAGACTCTTGCAAGACAGCGAACATTCACTTTTCCTAAGTACTAAATAAACCTTGCATCTTTAGGTTAGAGGAAATTGGACAGATGAAGAAATTGTAACCAATGCTATCCCTGTAATTTTGAAAGGTGTTAGATTTTTAAAGAAGACTCCTAAAATTCACCAAGCTTTATGTCCGATTGTGAGCATGAAGGCAGTGAAGCTATGTATAGCTTTGAGAAAACATTGTGAAAATTATATTTTTGAGAAGATTCTTTAACTGACTTTTGAAAGAAATTAGAATGTTGGAAGGCAGAAAGGAATGGAAAACCAATGCCTGTAGTTTTCCAAGTATATTTGGGAAAGGAAAAAATTGAACCTTATCAAGCACTAGAAATATGAAACCAGAAAAGTTGTGCAGTGTATGCATGAAAGGAATAGCTTACTCTTCCATTGTGGATTTTTCACTTCTACACTGGTGAAAAATCAACAAGAGCCTGCCTGGCTGAACTGGACTGATGAAGTTAGGCACCTCATTCACCATTTATTAACCCAAATTCCAGTTCCTTCAGCAGCCAATATGAAAGAGTCATCAGAGCATTGGTTTTTTTCCTGCAGTTTACTGTGTACACTGAAAAACTACATTAGCTCAGGGTAGGAAAGTGTCATGGATTTTTTGGAGAAATTTAAGGCCTATTACCATGTGAACAGTCCGATGTTAAAAATGGTCTTGCTATGTACTTTAGAAAGGCAGGAAATCTACTTTCCAGATTTAAATGCTTGTGCATAGGGTGCTTTGGGAGAGCTCAGGAGAGCAACTGTCACTTTCCTGACATTTTAAAGAAGGCACCTGAGACCATTCTAGGAAATTCTGAAATATATATGTTTTCTTCTCCCTAAGAAATGTGAGAATCTGACATATTTAACAGACATGCATATATACACTGCTAATGAAAAACTTCAGAACTAATAAAAATCTTTCTGAACTAGCTTTTCTGTGGCATGTGTGACATCTACTGAATGCAAGACAGTGATGATATGAAAGTTTCATTGGCACACATTTGGGCTGACCTACATATAATCATTGTGCCTTCCTTACAGATGAAGCAACGTCCTAAACAATTGACAACAAATCCTTTAGGTCACACTGGCTCATCAGCTGGTAGAAAGTGTGAGCAATAGCAGAAAACTGGCAAGCATATCTCACCTGGTTTTTCAAAGGGTGGAAAACTAATTGCTTCCCAAAAGTTTAGTGGATATATAGTATATATAGTTTTTTTTGTTTGTTTGTTTTTTTCCTATCTCAGAACAACAAACTATTTAAAAAATACATAACTTACAGTTACAAAGCCTATCTTGGCCCTGACTGAGCCAAGTAGCTAGGAAAATAAGGAATGCCTTCACTTCAATTCAAAAGATTGAAGGGAAATATAACAGCAGTCTTCAAGCTGTTATACAGCTGAGATTCATGCTGCAGAGTGAATAAATCTTTCTAATGAGAGGAATGGATAAGCATGGGATGAGTGACATGGAAAACATGGTAGTTCCATCTCTGGAGGCTTTTAAGATGAGGTTAGCCACGTATCTCTTGGGAGTGGTTTTTAGTACAGCTGATCTTGCTTTACACATGCGGTGGGGCACAGCAGATACCTGAGCTCTGGTGTTCCTGCTCAGACAAATCTGTCTCCACGTTTATCCGGTGTGATTCAGAATCGCTGCCTGTGGTGCAGCAATGATGCATCAGGTCTTGCGAATTCAGGTCCAGTCCTGAGATGGTTTCCAGTACTGCAGGGCTCTACCAACAGTATTAGAAGTGTAAACATGGTTTATCAGGCACAGGGGAGGCCTGAACACAGGTTTCCCACATCCCAGGTGATTAGTCTAATCAGCAGGATAGACAAATAGCTGCCTTCTCTATGATGTATATAGTTATTTGCACAAAACTGCTCAATTAAGGATCACTACTCCATTATAACCAAGCAGTTAGGACGCTAACTCAGGCAGATGAATTTCCTAAGTGTTGGGCCCTCTAACCATGATTTGTGCTGAACAGAAATCCTACCCTAAACACAAGTAGCCATCCTCATAAAGGGTGTTTTCATGCAAAAATTGAGAAAAGCATTGGCGTCAATGTCTTGAAAATTTCTCACAATTTTATTTCTTTGAAAAAGCCTGTGCCCCTTCTGTACATCTAATTTCAATCTTGATTATCTCCTACACATTTGCTACTGTTACATTTCCAGCTCTCCAGAAGGCAAGCTGGCGAGGTTCTCCCCTTCTGGTTAACAATGATCACTTCCCAACCTTCATGACATAGATTGTAACTCCACATTTGGGATGGAAAGAGCTGTGCTTCCCAATAGCTGCTTCTTACAGGGTAACAGAGTTTTAAATTAAATCTCTGCACCTAGCTTTCATATATTAAATGAAAGAAAAGCTCCTATGAATCAAGCCCCCACTAAGAAAATAAGATGTTGGAGCCATTATCAGCCTTTCTGGTACCTTGTCAGGCTTGCAATTTCTTTAGCTTTGCCTTGGGGATTGCTTGGTTTCGATTTACAAGTACTCCTGTCCCTGTGCTTGTTTCTCTTCTTCTGCTCTCCCTGGTAGGTTACAGAGAGAATCTTTAGACCACTATTGGCAAAATAATACATGCTAGGTCTCTTTTCCAAGGTCTGAAACTTGTCCCAATCCAGTGCTGGCATGTCTCACTAACTTGCAAAAAAAATCTGCTCCTGTCGCTTTTCCTTAATTGGATATTATCCAGATTTCATCAGGCTCCTAGTTTTGCCCAAATTATGTTTGTCTGGTCCTGCCACCAGTAATCTGATCTACACCATCAGGTAATTTTGTCCACCTATGACTGTTAAAAGAGCCTGGGATCTGGTTCTGGCTCTGTTCCCATTGAAAATTTCCATTCAATTCAATAGCAGCGGGATGAGACCATTTGTTTGCAAATCGAGGAAAGACTTTAAAGAGTGATATCTCTTCCTAAATACATTGGAGATATTTGGAAAAAAAAATAATAATAATAAAAAAAATCTGCTGATTATTTTTGTGCTAGGATGGCTGAAATGTGAGCTAGATTAGGAGCAATCCAGTTAGCATTTTAAAAAAAGCCAAAAATTGCAGTCTAAATGCCAAAGATGCAACTTTAGCCCACTATTAATTAATGTACAAATGAGTTATGACATAACAAGTTACTGCTATAAATAGCCTGTACAAAAAAGAGTGTCAATGCATAAATGTTGCAAACCATTTTTAGGGTGGCTAACTGCACACTCTTTTGTCTGCAGGAGCATCGGACGAGGCAGCAAAGGCTGGTCAGAGTGCCAGAGGGCTGGTGTCCCAGCAGCAGGCTGCATGGGTGCTGAGGGATGCTGAATGTGCACCCAGAGCAAGGCTCGCCACCGTGGCTAACAGGTAACACAGGTAACAGAGACACAACAACAGTGCCTTTCTTTTAACTGCTCTAGGATGTAGGTAGGAACAAATTACTTTCTGTTGCTGAGCATAAAAGTTTTCAAGGCACTTTTTTCTTTCTTTTTTTTTTTTTTTTTCCTCCCTCCATGACAGACTAAAGAACTCATTGGTGCTGTAATGAAAGGCAGACTGCGTTCCCTGTCATGTCAAGAACGCTGCATCGGGAAAGTCGACATGATTTCATGGCTAATGATTCACTCGCTAATATCAATGTGGGCTGCAGTGAGGATAACCAAGTTGAGCTGTCTTAGATCAAATGATTCAATTAGGCCAGCTGTCCCTATTTGTCATGGCTCAACTCGCTTTCAAATTACCTTTCCAAAGTGTGTACGTGCCTTAGCATAGAACTTAACAGCTCGACTGTTTTACAAAACAGGGATATTTAGGCATGATGATAAGGGGAAAGAAAGACATCCCTTTTCATCTGCGCTGAATATTTTCCTTAGCAGCTACAGTATGTATTTGCCAGGGTAAACTTTAAACATCGCAGTCAAACGTGAATCACTTGACTCTCCTGACAACGCTCTTTTGGATTTCTAGACTGTCTTTGGGCAGATTAATGAAAAAGAAAAGAAAACCTAATGGGGTGTGCATGTGCACAAGGGCAACTGATACAAAAAGGAGCAAAGGGTTCATAGAAACCAATAAATAAGTGCATAGTCCCTCAGATGGATCCTATGGACATAAAGCCAAAGTCAATAATGGCAAATGATCAATCATACGATATCAAGTTAAGAGCTGTTCTGCAGTGCGTTGGTTATCTCGGTTAACCTACTGATTCGCTGACATGTTCTCTGTGGGAGAAGCAGCCTGCTGTCCCTGGGCAGCAGCCCTCGATGCCACAGCGGTGAGCGCTTTGCAGGGACAAACTGGAGCTGGTGGTTGGCAGTATCAGTGTGCAGAGCCGGGGCTGAATAGGCGTGGAAATTGAATTACCCTTGGTGGTGGTCCCTGCAGTGTAGGACAAGGAAGCTTTTCCTGCTGAGGCTGATGCAGAAAGGAAGCAGCGGCTGTGCTTGCAGAGCTTTCACCTAAAGGCATCAATTCCCTCCTTAGCACTGCCGAGGTGGTAAATGGGTGGAAGAACCACCTGGATGTACCTGAAACAGATGAAAGTTATTACAAACATACTATCACAGCTGTTAATAAAGTATCACATATTTCCTGTAGTTGGATTTGGCTGATAATTTGGGCCTTCTCACTTTAAATATTTTAATAAGATTCCAGTGGTGTCTGAAAATTTTCCCCTGCTGTCTCTATAGCTTGTTTTGCACTATCTATATTTATTTTGCCTAAGCTCTCTCTGGCAATCATACCAAGTTGGAAAATAGCAGTAGTATTTACTAGAAAAATAAGACAGTTTTTCCCTGCTCTGCACTGAATATCTTGTAATTGTTAAATATCTTGTACTGCTATTGAACAAAATATACTATTGGTTTGGAAAAATTCTATAATAGCAAAGTATTTTCCATTTATCTAAGAGGAACAGTTAAAATTGGAGCAGGCTGAACTTTGGTTCTGAAAATTGTGTGAAGGCCTGTCTTTTTATCACCCACATCTGTAACTGAAAATAGAAACATCAAGTTAAAAAGTGTTATTGAAATACTAAAAATCAGAACATTCTGAGCAGTTCTGTTTGGAATTTGTTCATCTTCCGATGGGTTATGCTGATAAGTAGTGCTCTGTGGAGTCCTTTCAACTGATTGGTAGGAAACACTAGGCATGCAAAGAATATGCTAATTCGATGCTATTAAGCAGAGATACAATAAATCCTCATTTGAGTTGTATAGCCCAGAACAGCTCTCTGGGTCCTTTTGTTCAGAGCCACAGTTAGGGTTATGGACTGCTGAAGTTTCTGTCCTGGTGCAGAGTTAGGAGTCACTGAAGCAGTGAAGTCTCTGAGTCTCCAGCACTGGTCCTTGAAGATGCTTGTGGCAATTAAGATGTGTATATCTAAAACTTTTTTATACAGAGTTCCAGAGTTGTTTTTTTTTTCCCTTAATTTCTTTCTTTTTATTTATTTTTTCCCAGAAGCCTGAGGAAATGCCAGCTTCAAACCAGTATGACTCAGCAGGGTTATGAGAGAGTAGGTGGAGCACTACTCTCTCCTGCCTGCCCTAGCATAGATGTGCTGCTAGTTTGTATTCAAACCCAAATAGTTCTCTGGTGCAGTCTTGCAAATTTTCTCTTCCTCATTCCTGTTTGTTTATTTCAGTGGGAAGGCGGAATCAACACAGATTGTCCTCTGGAATCAAGGGAACTTCAGACTTTTTAAGTCACAGACTTAAAGCAATCAGCAACATTTTTCAAGGACAGCATGTGAGACTAAACTGAATTTGCCTGGGCTGCGATTTCCACACAGTAATAATGTATGGGTGGCTACTTTCATTCTCTGCCTCCTCTCTCCCATTTCTAGTTCTGCTCAACGACAATATAATGATCAGTACAATGTATTTGTCCCCTCTTTATTTTGAGGAAAACTTGCCACCAGGATACCACCGTCGACTTACATGTCGAAGAAACACATAGGAGCTCTGCTCCCCAGACCCTCCTGGTGCTCAGCAAAAAAGAAAACCTTTCCTCAGACAAAGCATACCATGTGTGTGAGACATACCCCGAGATAATTGTCCTGCAGTTTCAGAATGGCTTGCAAAGTTCATGGCACAAAGGGTCTACAATGCCTAAACTGGCCTTCTGCTCCCGTAAAATATATGCGTCTAAGTGTGTAAAACTTACAAATCTACTTATGCAGCCTGGCCCCTACATAGCCAGTACTAAAGAGAGTCCAATATACAACAATGCTATATTAGTTGAATGCAAAATATTAACTCACAAGAAGTAGAATGTAGTTTGCCTGCTGTCTAAATTAATAAACACAGGTAAACAGATTTACCAACCTTATGCCTGGTATTTATATTTGTTAATTAATTCAGTTAATCAAAAATATGATGTGTTTTGCAGTTAGCAGTCTCTGGCTTTGACTGCAAGAGACATAGCTATGGGTGGGAAGGCTGTGGAGCTGAAGAAAATGAAAGATTGGGTGTGGGCTCTAGTGGAACACTTTTTCAAAGGGGAGAAGAACCTGTATGAGTACAGTCAGGAAATGTGTCCTGACCAAACCGTCATGTTTGTTTTTTTTTTCTTTTTTTTCTGTTTGCTAGGTTTTCAGCTTTCTTATTCCTGATATATAAATCTTAGCAATGAAGTAGGATCTAAAGAAAATGACACCTTCCTTCCCGAGAATTTAAAATGCAAAGACTGCAAAATAGATTTGGGACTATGTTAACAAATTTCCTTGGGCTTTGCCTTGAAAAATACCATTCAGGGCTTATATTTCATCCTCCCTCCATTTTCCTTTTTCATTTTAAATATCACTTTGGGTTGGGAGTGTGTGTGTGGAGGAGGAGGGAAAGGGGCATTTCTAGACTACAGGCTCTGCTCACTTGGAATAATGTTTGTTTGCATGAGTAAACCAGCTAAAGTGGCTATCACTGAAGTCATAACTGGGAGATGAAACCAGTTGGGACTATTCCCATGTGAAGTGAGTCAGGTTGCTGAATCAGGACCATGTGTGAATTTTGCTGTGTCCCAAAGGTATTTTTTGCATCACTTTAGAAAAACTGTACATCTAGAGCACCAGGCAACAAAAGCCTGGGAATCTGAAGTTCAGGGGGACATAATATCCTTTTGGCTTTTCCCTCTCACCTTTCTCTCAATTTGCCTTCCTGCACTGTGGCTACAAATAGTGATTTTTTTTTAAATTCTAGGCTTTTAGCAGTTTGATATTTTTGTTCTACTTTTGCCCAAATATATGGTACTTCTAATTTTTATTTTATTCTTTTTGAATCTAAGCATCCTCCTTTGTGCCTAGTTTTATCATAGAGACAGCAAAGAATTACCACGTGTTAATTGTATTCATTATGCGCCATGTATTTTATCTTCTTCTACAACAAAACCAAACTGGAGGGTGTAAAAACAGAAAAAATATGAGAACTGTAAAGACATTAAATGCATAAAAAGGACCAACTAATGTGTGTCAGCTCAGCCAGATGCCCAAGGCTAAATCTCTTGATGTGAGATGGTGATTCAGCTGTCAAGGTGCCTGAGTAGACTTGTGGTCATCATAATGATTGGCTATGGATTTTTGATTTTTTATTTTTTTATTATTTTTAGAAAGGCAATAAACAGGAAAGGTCAAAGTTATTCAAATGAACCAACAGCCCATTTTGGTGAAAATATAGCAGGGCTCGTTAACTCAATTCACATCTTTTGTGTCAGTTTTCTAACATACCATACATCTGGAAAAATGCAGTGATTTGTAAAAGACATAATGTGCCTCTTTCCCCCAAAGGTTTTGTTTACTGTATGTAATAAAATAGGATACAGTTTTCCAAGGAGATGGGATCTGATAATTTGTTTAGATATAATATGAAAGTATCAGTCTGTGAAATGAACAACATAAAAAGTAAGCAAATGCTTGAGATGTGTCAGCTAACAAAATGGCAAGTTCCAAAGTGTGCATTCAAGTGAAAATAAAAGTCTTCAGCTATATATATATATATTACTTAAAATCAGTCTCTCCAGAGGGTGTCTAATATTTTGATGTTGATTGACATTACTGAGGTTGCATTTTACTGTGGCAGAGACCTTCCTACTCTAGGCAAAATTTACCTCCAGTCAGCTGAAAATCTAAATAACGAACATATAACTCAGGTTTTCAGGTATCACAAAGTATCAACTATGAAAGCTCTGCTCATAATTCTCATAAGAACATGCACACCAAATCAGACCAAAGGTTCCCATCTAGCTTGACGTGTTGTTGATGTTGTTGGCTAGTACTGAAAGTCTGGGTAAACCATGTAGAATTGTCTTAATCTGGAGTAGAGGTTACATCATATTCAACTCTTGGTTTTCACCTCAATACATTTTCCTTCATAATTCTTTGTTGCAGTTCAGATTAGCAGTCTTTAGTTTTGAAATATATAGCATATGTGTCAGAAGTTTGTGATTCAACCCCCACTCTTTCCCTTTAGCTTGTGCAGGTGCTCTCAGTCATTAAAAGCAACTGTTTGTTGGAGTATGCTTTTGCAAACTGTCAGGAAACAAATGACATTTGTGAAAAGCAGGTTTTACTTTTCTCCTCACAAATTGGAGACAAATATGTTTAAGAAGTGGTCCAGCTAAATATATATGAATTATGCCTTATCTATGTCAAGACCTTACACTGGCCCCAATTGCAATTGGCTTTCTTGCTGTACTTTTGCCTCCATACCCAATGTGATTTTAAGCCAAACAAATTAGGTGCTTTATTCTTTGTAATTAATCCTCGTTGGAACAAATGGTTTCACCTGACAGTGAGTTGCTTTGCTCTGTGGTCATACCGGCCCATTTCAAGGTTCTCCGAGTGGCACCCCACCCATAACTGCTATCCTTCTGAGTGAAGCCAGCCTTGGCAGATGGCATTCGTATGGCTCGGCTTTAGGCTCCTTGTGTAATACAGAGATTAGGAGCTAGCTTCTCTAGGTTCACTATAAATTCAGCCTCCAGAAGGTGATTTAAGGTTAACTTAGACTAACATACATACCCAGGTTGCTACTTGCAATGAGACAGTGTGAATACCTCCACTGCAGCCTCAAGTCATATTACTGGGTGCCCTACGAAAACGTAGAGACGCATCTTTCCCCTCATTGATCTCAAATGACTGCTGCTTGTATTCACGAGAATTATGAGCAGAGCTTTCATAGTTTGTCATGTGGATGGCTTGACAAGAGCTGAAAACCAGTGTGAGTAAAATAAATGAGCTTTGGTGCCAAGTTAGGAAAGCTCCTGAGATTTCTCTCAGATACTGGACTTGCACTAAGGTCACTGAGATGGTTCTTTCATCGGAGACTAGAGCGGTGAGAAGCTGATCTGAGTGTGGCTATGATGACTAACATATGACTAACTGGAGAAGCAAAATGGACATAGTTTAGTTTCATTAAATTGGTACAACCAGTGTAAATAGGCTACATCAGTGTAAATTCCTCGTGCATATGCAGCTTGGAATTGAAAACCACCTGAAGAAAGCAGCAGGATAATTGAATATCAATTTACTGTATCAGAAAGCTTTGATATAGCTAGAGTAAACTGTTTAACCTTTAAAAAAAATAAAATTGGGTAATGTAGAAGGTAAAAAAAAGAACAGATTTTCCTTGCAAAAGGTGCAAGTAGGCTATTTGCCGAAGGCCTAAACCATTCACTGAGTGTTCAGCTGCATTTTAACTCTAGCTCTCAAGAGCTCAAGGCAGCCCAAGCAGTGAATGCTGTGACTGCAAGGGGTTAACAGACAATTTATGTAAAGTCTTAGTATTCTGCAAAACGAAATGTGCATGTGAAATGGAAAAAAAAAAAGGAAAAGATTATATTTGTCAGCTGTGCTACCATATGTTGCTCTGGCGGAAGCACAGCAAAATGGTGACAATTTCTATTTTATTGAATGAGGATCTGTGTTGATTTCCATTATTTGAGAGCTTCTCTGGACAAACAGAGGTATCTTCATTATCACATAAAACTGTGCTCACCAGTAACCTAGCATATCCATGGCTACAGGGTGACCTGGGATCTCGGTCTCCTTGAAAATAAAATATCAGAGAATCAGCTCAATCCATCTGCATATTTTAATGGATTTAGCCCTTGGAGGGCATGGGGGAATAGTCTTGTGAAAAGATAAGTGGCAGATACAGGAAATACAGACAAATTTGAAGCTCTTTAAAATCTGAGGAGAACTTATCTCATCAGCATGATTAAAACAAGTGTGTGTAAAGGCTTTGGTGGTTGCTGACTACTCTCAGCCATCTGGTCATGCTGGGAGGCAAGGCTTCATGGTTTGGGCACAGAGCTGCACAAACATAACTAAATTTCTCTTGGACATAGCCTGATATGTTTGCTTGGCTCCACTGTGTCATGTGGGCTTACTTGTTAGGGTTTTGCAGAGTAAGGGGTATCTGTGCCATTCCTTTTTTCATGTTATAGAGATGTCCCAGAAGATGTTATTCGTTATTCTAGGATCACAGCATTCTCTCAAGATTTTTCTCAGCATGCCAGGACCTCAAGGTGTGAGTTGCAGCGAGCTGGGTGCTAAGTGTTGCTGAGCATCAGGGGCTCTCCTTGACTCCATGTGCTCTGCGGGTGCAGTGTCTCTGCTGGCCATATGTCAAATGCAAGGCATAACAAAATAGTTCCATGGGGCACTAGAAATGATGCTCATTTACCTTCAGGACAGCAAAAGTTAAGATTTTATTGTCTCTCCTGCTAATGTTACTAAGCACCCCTTGAGTGTCTCTCCTTCCAGCGACCACAAAGCTTTTTTAAGCTCTCCATATCAACCCTGCCTCTGAAGTGGCACCATCATTTACTGGCTAATGACACCACTGGGTATTACAGTACATATATTTTGCCTCAGCAAAGACATCAAGCTGGTTTCAGCTACCTGAACACCCATCCCAGGAAGGTGGAGGAGTGCCTTACTGCTATAGCATGAGGTGCACCACCACGAACAGCCCAGTTGTGTCTGTGTGGTACTGCACCTAACCTTTAACCCTTGTTAAAAACACAGCTAGGCAATACGCAGGCAGGGATTGCTTTTGCTTCACCAGTTTTGGCTTTCCAGAGCAGCAACCAAGCCCTGAGTGTCTCATCCCCACTTTAGTGTGCTGTGGTACGTGGCCCAGGCTCGAGAGGCCCCAGCAGGAATGGCTGGGTTGTGTCCTCTGGGTGCTGGCGTGCAACATACTTGGAGAGAAGTGCATGTTTTTATTCCACAGGTAAGGTTGGCAGCACATGGTTCTTGGTCAGGCTGCAAAGTAAAGTGTAGACGTGAGGGTTTCTTTCCTCGAATGTCACTTGGGGGAATTAAACAGTTCAAATCATCTTGATTTTCTTACATGCCCAAGCAGGAAAGGGATTTGGATGCATAACCTGAGCATTCACTGCCTTAATGGGCGGGTAGGTAGGTAGGACAAATATTTGCTAGATATGGACGGTTGTTTGCTAACAGATGTGTTAATAGACCATTTGATAGGGAGGGGTAAATTTCTGCTTCAATTTCAGGCCATTCCATCTCTTAAAAGGAAATAAAATCCATTGATTTGCTACCCTCTCCCCTTCCGTTTTGCAACAGACAGATTTTGGACTGCAGATCCTTTCTGTGATTCCAGACACCAAATCAACACAGCTGCATGACACCAGGGTGAGCTGTGAAGCTGCTGAAGAGCCACATTTTGGAAGAAGCAGAAAAGTAAAATCTTGATTCCTTGCAGTAACTTGTATGGAGGTGTGTTTGCTTGAGTATTGCCGCATATCATCTGATTAAGGCCATTTAAGCTGCTTTGCAATTTTTATGGTTATAGCATGCTTTTTTAACCTATAGTGGTTGCTGTTTGTAAGGCCTTTCTGCCTTGCACAGTTATGGCATTTTTAGTGAGTGATATTTCTCTTTTTGACAGTGGTTGAGAAGCCAGTGACTGTGATTTGCTTTTAGCTCACTTGGCCCAAAAGGTGACACATGCACAGTGTTCGCCACCGCAGTAAAGAAGTTCTTGTGTCTTGTGTCTTAACTTTGCAACTCTCTTTTGGTTTTATGCACTAAATCGTCTATGCTGTGCAGTGAGTTAACTACCTTGCACTGAGCAATCATGGAGCAAGCTTGCATAGGTTAAGCTTTTTTCCCCCTAAATCCTATTATTTAGTTCTGTGGGCAATATATAGTGTTTTAATAAAGTGATCGTCCTTCATTGAAAAAATAATAAAATTATTTTTCATTCCAGCAGAAGGCACACCTTGCTACTTGTCCTTTTAATTGCCTTTCTGAGGACACATTTAATTTATGCTGTTTCTTTTTAGTATTTTGAGCTTGGAAGAGAATAAATGAGGACATTGCTGTCGCTTACTATCACTATCACTTGCTGGTAAAGAGAATAATATTTTTTCATTGTTTCTGTCCTATTTTTTTTTTCAGTCTTGGTATTTGCTTTCTGAGTGCTGTTGTACATAAAAAAAAAAGTTCAAAGTAATAAGTTCACACTATGCTTAAGTTTTGGAAAAAAAGTAGCTTTACTGAAATGGAAACATAAACTCATAAAATTTAGTAGTTGGCACTACTCATAACTATTTCTCAGACAATATAGTTTACAGGACCTCTTAAAGAGTTGAAAAGCTGGCTTTCCTTTTAATCATACTCTTTGATCTTAAAGTGAAACCTGGACAAATAACTTGTCTTTTACCGAACTAACTGAGCTGATCTGTAAGTAAAATGACCTCCTAAGCTACATACGTTAGCTAGAATATTTTCGGTGTCTAGGTTTTCATTAAGGAAGGTAATATATGACGGATGTCATCTTCAGTATGTATCTCTGAACAGGTCTCTCCATACATCACTGTGCATGCGCTATTGATTGCAAGTCTATGTCATGACTGCTGTCTATAAAACAGAATAAATTAATCATTTATTTAAGATACATGTTTTACTGCAATTTGACTGTCATTTACATACAGTTCTCCTTATAAATGTAAACATATTAAAACTTAAACTTGAAACTATGACAGCATATGTTTAGACATAACTTCCAATAATCTATTTAAATAACTCAGTATGAGTAAAACTTGAGCAACACATCTTTAAAGTAAGTCAGACTGCTAAACTGGGAGAAATCATTAGTTCTGTCTGAAAATAAAGTGGAAAAAAATCCTGAAATATTTTCTAACTACAAATCATCAATCCTGTTTATAATAAATCAGTTATTTTGAAATGTAAAATAGTATTGATATTTTATGCACCTTATTTAAAAGAAATCAATTTAACTACTATAAAACTGCAACGTTAATTTTCTGCATTGTTAACTGAATTTTGATATCCACCCAAAAACACTCTGGCATGAATGTGAATAAAGACACAATCTAGTAAATAGGAAAGGTGGTTTAACGTAGTGTTTCATAATAGAATAAAAACAAAGACAATATAAGTACAATAAGCAATATAATTGCTTTCACCACTATGTTATTCTGAAGAGAAATTCCAAATTTATTGTAAAAGTGACTTTAGAGCATATTTATTTTCAGCTAATGGCTGCCAAAAGGTGAGTCAAAATTTTCAAAAGAAAAAAAAGTAAAATTGAAAGAGGCAGCTCCCACTGGAGTTTCCTTATTGTGTTTGGAGTGAAGTTCTTGAGTGTCACCATGTTTGTGCTTTGAGCAAAAACTTTGAAACTTGTGATGGAAGTATCTCATCTCCTGTTAGAATGTCATTCCCATGTTCATGCCCTTGAGAGAAGATTTTGCTGTTCCCATATCTGTTGTTAGCTGGTTGGACAGAGTTCTGTACACAGGTATGGAGACTGACCCTTCTTATTCATTTGGCAAACACTCTGAAAGCGCATCATGGAATTTGCTTCAGATTTTTGGGGGGGAGGAAGTTTGCCTAGAAGCTTCAAAAATAATAATAAAAAAATCCTCACAAATTTAAATAATGTTATTAACATTGCAAAGTAGAATTTTGAATGTCAAAATTGAAGTTGTCTCTGGCAAGCTGTGGCACCTTCAAAGGCATGCATTAATATGCCATCTTTTATTATATGAATCACTTTCTTCCCTTGGGTTTCATCTCATGCCCAGGTCAGATCTACTTTTTGTCCCGTGGCAAGATTCACTGTGTAAGTGGAGTGGTTTGTAAGTAGTATGATGGTATTTGCCTTAGTCAAATGTAGAGAAATCTTGAGAAGAGTTATGAGAAAAATAATTACCAACTGATAGAACTGTGTTGATAAATGTAAAGTCATACACACTGCAAAGAATAGTAAAAACTACATATTTGAATATCCACACTCAAATTGTAACAGATTAATGAAAATTCCACTTTAATATCTGTTATTGACATACTATTATAGTGGAAGAAAATGGAGGTGCTTATAAGTAATTTTAAGAGAAAAAAAAGGGAAAACATTGTAAAACTACATATAAATATATATCACTTGATGCATTTTACCGTAAAAGGTAATAGATGAGCCTTATTACAAAAAAGATCTAAGAGATGAATATAAGGTCTTGGGAAAAATGACGAAAATGTTGAGGTGCACATCAGACTTCTATCTGATGAGATGAGGGATGCCTGGGTTTGCTCAGAGAGGGTGAATGGAAGAATCATAGAATGGTTTGGGTTGGAAGGTGCCTTAAAGATCACCTAGTTGAACCCCCCTGCCACGGGCACGGACACCTCTCACCAGACCAGGTTGCTCAAAGCCCCATCCAGCCTGGCCTTGAACAATTCCAGGGATGGGACTTCCACATTATTAAGAAAATACATTAGATATATGTGAGTCAGGAATGATTGAGAGAAGGTGATCCATATATTCACATTTTCCTTTCTTCAAAATAGCAAAAAAAGTTTAGCAAATTTAAAAGTGATACATTTACATGTGACATGAGGGAATTCTCTGCCTCACTCACAGCTGATCTACATGCAAGATATTAGTAAGTGTAAGAATTTAAGATTTTGGATGAATCATGTTTATCGATATGAAGAGTCATAGTTATATTAAGGATGTAAGCACCTTTTTGAGAGAGAGAAAACTCTCATGTTTTATGGCATGAATCAGCTCTAGCTCCAAATTTAATGGACTTTAAAAATCAACTTCCTTGAAATATTACATTCCTGTCCGGTTCACTGTAGAGTGCTCTGCTCACTTCCTGAAACTCTTTCAGAGTCCTTTTTATGACGGCCTCCTTGGCTGAGATATTGGACGCGTCCAGTCCAGACCTGGGTCCTATTCCAGTCTTCTTGCAGAATCACATATAGAAAGGGGATTCAAGCATAGGAACTGAGTCCAGATATGTCATAGCAAAGACTGCCTAAGCCTAGAGAATCGTTAACTGATTCCTATCCAAGCACTCACTTGTAATTTTATTTTGTGATTTCGAGATGGTATGTACCAAACTTAAGAATCGATGTAAAATAAATCTATGGGTTTTCGGGATAGTATTTGAGTGGTGCACCTAGTTTATCATTTTTAAAGTATTTTGTACTAGAGTCAAATCTCTGTAAGGGTTTTCTACTCTTGAACAAAAGAAAGCCAATATTAAATGATCCTTCCAACTTTGCTTTGTACATGTAGAAACAGCACAGATTTGGTACAGTTTACTTTCTGCAATGTTAATGTTGCTCTAACTGGGGACCAACTAACCTGAGGAGATGTCCATATGGCATCTCTATGGAAGCTGAGGATGGCAGATTCAGTGCATCATTGTATCTGATAGCCCAAGCCTTGTAACATTTATTTGGTATCAGGAATCCAGCCTAAGAGGTTGGTTGAATGCTATAACTCACTGAGTTGAAACGAGTATGGATAATCTACATGGGACAGCACAATAGTTGAAACACAGGGCTGAAAGATGCCTTAAGAGACCAGCTAGCACAACTGGTTGCTCTGACAGAGGACCCAGTATAGCTTAGCAAGCTCATATGTATTGCACGCATATCTAAAGGTGAGGCAGCTTCACCTGTATATCTACAGATGAGACAGCTTTATTTGTAATGCTGCATTTGGTTCCCGCACTAGCCAAAATGATAAGTGGGCACTGTGGGGCTGCTAAGAGGACTGAGAGGAGAAATTAGTAGACAAGCTTGCTGGAAACCCTCTAGAGCCTGGAAAAACACTAAAAGAATACCTTCAGGAATATGTTAATCTCTGGAGAAAGCTATGGCTGAGGCCACTTAAATCACCAGTTTAGATAAGGATAAGTAGGCATTTTTGCTGAAGTTATTTTGGGAAGATTTTCCTTGTATGTATGAAATGTCTTTCCTTCTGTTATAACATGTGTATATAGTTCAGCACTTGTTTGTATAATTCCCTGTACATATTTAGCCTGTAGTGTTTTATGTTAGACTTAAGAATAAACTTGTTTTGTCATTTTCCACTCACCTTCTGTCTGCTATTTATAACTGTATGGAACAGTAATTAAGGAGAGAACGAAACAGCCTAATGTGATCGCCCTTGAAACAGTATTTTGTAATGTAAGGAAGAATAAGAGAACTCACTCAGTTTGTGGGCAAAAATAAAAACTTGCTGACATATTTTTCATCTCATTTTTCTTCACAAGTGAAATAATTGAATTCTTAGATTACTCTCTAAAAAATTTAGGGTGTAAAGGGATAAAACCTGATGTGCTGAGTATGGGTTACTGTCAAAGGAGTTACTGTTCCTTTCTTGAGCCAAGTACCATTTGACAGTTTTAAAATAAAGCTTACAAATCATTTATGGGAAAATGCACAAATATGTTATCATGAGAAAAGTGTTGCGTGTTTCAGAAAATGCGAAAATGACAGGGGAAAATCCTGACTGATAATTTCATGCATTTGACATCTTCATAATGGACCATGTCAAAGTCCCAGGAAGGGGAATGCAAAAAGATTATATACTTTTCCACTGTAGTAAAGCAGTCAGATCCCTACTGTGTGTGTTGTTCATCTTTCCTTGTATGGTTTTTTGTTTGCTTGTTTGTTTTGTTTTCTTTTGTTTTTGGTAATGCTCACATTCACAGAGTGATTAGGATATGCTGGAACTGCTGCTGCCTAAAAATCTATCATTATGGATTATGATAGAAAGAATTTGAATGTCTTTCAAAGCTGTTCTGTTCTATTCTGTTCAGGTTCTTTACCACACCCAGTGCTACGGTATCTGAGTTTTCCCCTAGAGCATTAAATAACATGAGCAGAATCTGTCACATGTGGTTTGTTCTCCTAGTATAAATGCAAGGTTAGGTCAAAATGTTCTTCAGCTTTCATAGTTAGATGTGCCCAGTAAATATGAGCTAATATACATGTGCCAATTTTTGGAGTGTTCTTGAACTTTTGTATTGCATCACTCTTTAAGTGTTGTTTTTTTTTTTTAATTTATTTAATTCTTTTTACCTGTTTGATACATATTAAACTGCTATCTGGCATTCAAAAAGTTGTTTTGAATTGTGACATTGGATCAAACGTGTGAGTGCCTTGGACAGTCAAAACTTCCAAACACATGACAAATGCAAATTTACTTTCTTTTCTAAATTAAAGAATTGCAAGCATCTCCTCAGTAAGTTGTTAACATGTAAGCTTGTACACTTGTGGAGCAAGGGGCATTTTTGTGGAGAGATTATGTGTATGAAAGATTCTTGGTTCTGAATGCTTGATTACAACACAGGAAAAACAAGGAATTTAGACTTAAGAAAAATTAGGACTTAATCAACCCCTGCAAGACTGTGACCTTCAAGACTGGTGGAAGATGTCAGAAAATAAGCCATGGGTGTAGGCAGGAACCAGGAAGGCACAGGAAGTTGCTCAGCTTGATGGCTTTTAATCAGTATGTACTACTTATGGCTTGCATTTGGAAATCACACTATTTTTGAGTGTCAGGGTCTACTCTGTATCAGCTGTCATTATTGGCTAATGGTAATATTTGATAATCATGTTGGAATCTTATAGATTTTGACAAACTTTAACTGTTGGCTTTGTTATGGCAACATGACTACTACTCCAGCCAATTGATGTGTGAATTTGCCCAGTAACTTCTCACTTTATCATACAGTCGGGTTCAGACTCTATCTCCTAGTACTAACAGAGCAAGCATTTTGATGGCACACTGAAATCTCTGCAACTGTGATACGCTATATTCTTAGAGCCTCCCAGATTGTTAACTGCCTCATCCGATTCTTTAAGAATAGCTTTTGAACACTGTTTTGTAGACAGTTATACCACGTCCTTCATCTTATGTCTTTAGACGAATATCTTGTGCCAGTATGAGTTTGTACGCCTAGCACTTTCTATGCCCTTTCTAGTTTTTGTGATCACTTTATGAGGAAAACTTTGTTTTTGCTTTTAGTACTGGGAGGTCAATCTTAATTTTGCATGTGCTTAGAATGATGATAATGTGTTTAGCTCCAGTATCTATTTTGAAATTTACTCTGACTGGTTATTTCCATTTTCACAAAACCAATCTGTTATAGAATCTTGCTTTGATCAACAGACCCAACAAAGACCTCTGTTTTGGTATCAACATCATCCGAGCTTTGCCTTGTTGTGGTGCACTCATGAATATGTTTCCTTTTTATGTGTCTTTGCAACTTGCGCTGAGATTGACACACTTTGGCAAAATTTTATTGGAGATATGAGACAGCCCCCCCCTTACTCTGCATGCTTTTGTGTCTTGTTATGATTGCCTCCATATGGTGAACAAAGAACTTGAAACTCAGCCCAGTAATGTATAGTACTGGCTACCTAAATGTGTTCAGCCTAGTTAGATCAAAACTTATGGAGACTCAGTGATAACTGTAACATTGAAGGTTATTTTAGTCAAGCTAAGAGGTAGCATGCAAGAGAAAGCTGCTGAGATCTCAGGCAATGGTTTGACAGCTCAGTCATCAAGTTCTTTTGCACTTACTGCCATTGAATGATACCTCTTCAGTACCCTTGGAGAACATGATTGTTTCCAGAGGACTAAGTGAATGGGAGGACAGCAGAGACCCAAGGAGTTAAGTGGAGAAAGTAGGGACTGGTACAGCAAAACAGTAAGAGACCTTCAGATGGGTGTTCATGATTGTTTATGATCTCATTTGCACAAAAAGATAAGTCTAACATGACTGGTTTTTACTTCTTGTTGCCGAATGAATTTATGTTTCTCAATAGTCTGCTTTGGGGCTGAGCATAAGAGTTTGTAGCTTCTCTTCTTTTTTTTTTTTTCTTTTTTTTTTCTTTTTTTTTTTTTTGGTGTGTGTGTGTGTGTGTTAATGCTGAGCCTTTTTCTATTGATACAACTGAACTTCTACTCTGAAATAAGCTCATTGCAGTTCAAAGACCACAATTAAATATATTTTCCAAAGCTCAACTTTGGTGAAAACTTTAAGAACTATATGACTAATTATTTTTGATGGAAAAGATGAGCACAATTTACAATGTTTTTGGATTACAAATGTTACAGCAGTTTGCTGAGGCCAGAGGACATAATCACAAAATTAACAAGAAAATAGCTGTACAAGCAAGTGAAGTTGTTAATTAGACTTCATTATATACCATAAGTTATAACTTATAACATAAGTTAAAGGATATATCTGACCTGTTGAGTGGGATGAGATACCAAACCAAATGCAAACTTCTGACATTTTCTGATAAGGTAAAAACTGTAGGAGTGGATAATCCTGTTATAGGCACCATGTGTAATAATGAACAACAGGTACCTACTTATTGAAAGGGGAAAATAAAATTGTTTTGAATTTTGATGATGCAAATTCCCGTCTACTTACTGAGTTCAGTTAAGCAGTAATTAGAGAACTTTTCCTTTAAATCAATGGATGCTAGTAGTTTATGCAGAAGTTGTTGTGTTAACACCTGACAAAACTCAATTGTTCTGTTATTTGTGTAGTTGCTCTATGACCTTTTCCTTTCTATGCTTCTTCTCAAGCTACTTATTTCATTGAGATAATACATTCTTAAGGGCAGGGACCTTTTGTATTGTTCTGAGAAATATTTTGCATCATTTCTGTACAGAAGTAGTGTAGTACATGTAAAAAATGAGCTATAGATGTTTTTGACTTTTTTTATCATTGTAGCATCCCTCAGATCCTCTAAGCAGGCTTATACTCCATCCTCAGTAAAAATTCTACACTGAAAAAGAAGCTGCATCCTCTTCAACAAAACTGAGCTGAACACTTTCTGTAAGACTATATCTCAGTAAAGCCCATCTGTTCAGTAGTGTTCAACATGTCAAAAAAAAAAAAAAGGAAACAAAAGAAAAGAAAAAAAAGGATTTAGAATTTACCTAATGTAATCGGCTCTTTATTCTTATATAGGTTGATGCATTTCAAAGAAATACTGGAGACACTGACATATAAGTTTTTGTCTTTGTGGTTCAGTACTCTGGAAAATTTATTTCTCTGCGTGAGAGCTCTTTTTTTAACAGTAGGTTTCTCTTCAACTTTTTATAACATCCAATGATAGGCAGAATGTCATCTTAGATGTTAGAAAATCCAACTTGATTTGGTGATGCTGGGTTTTCCTCAGTCTTTTCTGATGCTAACCGCTGTAAAGGTTGTAAGAATAGCTGGATATCTTGACATGATCTATCTTTTCCACTTTTTTCCCTTTTCCACTGGGATCTTTGGATTTCATGATCCTTGATTGCAAATGTTTGTATTATTGCCCTAAATTTAAATATGAATATCATCCTCTTATACTGGTCAAAAAGATGCTAATCTTTCGTTTGCTAATGTACAAGTATTGCAGAAGTCTCCAGAGATTACAGGTGGCTTTGATGTCTTTTCCTACTGTCACACTCTAAACCAAGAGTATCTAAGCAAAGATTTCATTTAAATACACGTGGTAGCTATTGTCAATTAAGTACAGTTGTTAAAACATGCTGTCTAAATGCTTTATACTTTCATTATAAATAATATATCTATTCCAGACTCTATATGCCACTGAGATGGAAACTGGTATTCATGAAGTGTATGGTACATATTCAGTTAAATATGTACTAATAACATGGCATACCATCTTAAAACAACCAAGGCAGTAATTTTGTCAGAAAGAAACAGCAAATTGTGCCTTATAACCCTATGTGTATGGTGTTAAATCTGCCCTCTGTATTTTCTGCTTCTCACATGCATAAATGAAATGGATTTCTTTGCATCTGACCAACGCGTAAACCGCAGGGAGATGTTTTTAATAGGATTCATTGTGATTAGGAGCTGTGGAATAGCCCCATAGTCATAGCAATGTTAGAATGCCACAACTATTTGATAGGAGACATTTCAATCTGTCATCATCTTGTGTGCCCTGACCCCGATAATACACCCCATTCAACCTGAGGCACAAACAGAAATGGTGAGGTAGGGTTGCATTTTTTTTTTCTTTTAGCACAGCTCCAGTCACAGTTTTTATGGGTTCCTGGGAGAAGAAAAAGCATTTTTATTTCCTGCGCTGTTTATCTCTTATCTAACCATTTAAAAAAAGATATTTTGTTTCCTGAGACACAATAAACAAGTGGAAGAGGGAGAAAAATCCTTCCTTAGGTAACCTCAGAACAGAAGAACTTTGTGCATTATGCAGCTCAGGCCATGCCAAAATGCAATTTGGAGGGTGTCCAGCACTTCATTGGAAAGTAATGGTTTTCACTGAACTGAGTTATGACCAGCTGTTTACAGACAGTCTGTGACATACTGATAGAGCAGAACACCGTATGTTGCTTTCCAAATCAAATGATACAAGAAGTGTGACAGAGTGGAGAAACATCTGTCATTAGCAATTTTCAGCACGCTTCACTAATTCTGGACAAAATACGAGTAATGAACTTACCGCAGGAAACTTCAAATACTACCACTGCTGAAACAAGGATATAAACAGCTAGTGCTCCTAATGGCGTCTAATTTAATTCATTTGCAGTAAGAAACAAACAAAGTGGGTTATTTGTTTTTGATCATGGGGTAGTAAATAGTAATCCTGATCACAAACATTCATTTTAATCAAAGAAAAAGGGATCATGGAACTCAACTTTCCTCAAGTTCAGACAGAAGGTAATTATCAGATACTTTTTTTTTTTCCTTAGTCTTTTAAAATATCTTTCTGTCTGTCTGTCTATCTGCCTATCTATTTTAAAGAAAGATTTTCTTAGAACAGGCCAAGGAGAAGTTGTAACACAGATATCATCCTTCTCTGCCTTAGTCCTCTCACTCACTTCTGCCCCCGTCAAGTCCTTCTCCTCAGCCTTCAGGGACCCTGAAGACTGCAAATTTTCTGTGCAGTATCACTCACCATGAAGACAATGGTGAAAGTAGCCCAATGGTGACATTTACTCCCTTTGCCTACATTGTGGCACTGCTGATCCTGTTTGAAATCTAATGGGTCCAGATGTATTTTTTTTTAAAGTGGCACTTTAATGCATATGTGGCCCCTATATATTACTCACTTTAGTATTTTCTGGTTGACTTCTCTATTTTAATCATATCTGGAGCCCAAACACTGTAATTTCGTGATGATTTTCATTTTATGTCTTTGAAATCAATTGAGTTGTTATGCCATTCGCATTCAGGGGCTTTGGTTTCCCCTTACCACTGATAACATAGCAAAATCCTGAAATGGTTTGGATTAAGTGGCAGTCCACAGGGGAAAAAGGGGGAAAATGAAAGGACAGGTTGTTACTCTTTATATGAACTTTCAACTAATGTTCACACAAAGCTATAATACGAAATGTGGAGGATAGATTTAGTCCAATCCATTGGTGTCCCACCTATGGGACTTTCCTTGGAATGGATCCCAGACCAAGAGAGTGAAAGCCATTCCGAACTGATGACTGTAAAATGAGTGTAGGAGGTCTTTGAGTAGCTGTGTAATTGCAAAATTATTCATGATAAAAAAGCACTAATCTAGAATTCCCAGTTTCTTGTAGATTTTCCTGAGATGTCACATGAAAATTGTGTAACTTTCTAATGCTTTGGATAAACCAAACATATCTGAACACAATACATGGAAGAAGAAGAGAAAATTAATGGAAATATTTTATTGCGATGGGAGATAATGATAGAAGTAGTTTTCTCTTTCTTTAATGCAGAAAAAGAAGACTGCTTGATAGAAAATATTTCAAGAACTGCAAATGTGATGTTCCTCTAATTCTTAAAGAAATCTACACAGGAGAGCAAAGCAAAGGGAAAATATAGGTACCATTGACACCCGTCATTATGTTTGTGATCTAGATAATAAAGTAAGCAGACCCAAGCAATTCGCTAACACTAACGCTATTCTTTACATAAACAGTAAATGTTTAGATTTTCCTGTTCACTGACTAACAGCACACATATCATAAACACTAAGCTGTTATAGTACGTTTCGTGTGTTGATTCACTTTAACAGTTGTTAGTGTGAAGACAGGAAAAGAAAAGTGGGTGTAATGAGACCATGTGCAGTATGCTGTGAAAACAGAGGCCCTTATTTGGCATAATGGGTTGCACCATAAGGGCCATAAAATTGTGCATGTGTTAGTATCATTTTAATTATTACGGGTGCCACATGTTAAGCAGAATAGCGGAACTACTAAAACAGCTTCAAAATCCTTACTGCTGATCGCTGCATTTAATTACAAATAGGAACATTTGGAGATAGGTCACCATAAAACCCTTCTGTTGTCAAATGAGCTCAAATCTGATTTTTGTAATTATGTTTTTATACCACAGATCCTGTTGAATAACTATAGGGAATAAAATTTTAATAAGTACTGATTAAATGCAGGTACATCTTGCTTCCTAAGAATATTTATGAATGTTCTTCACCACTTACATGAAGGTACCATCACTGCTTCTGTTTTGGTCAGTGATGATCATTCAACCTTAATCCAAATAAGCTGAATAACTTTATGTGCCATGAAATATTGTTTTTTTTCAGTGAAGCATAAAAGCACTGGATTTCAATTATTCATTCTGTTTGCCAGAGCTGTGTACGGTATTCTAGTCCTCTAGTACCAAGGCACTTTCATTCTAACACTACATGTCACGTTCAGTACAATATGATAATTAACCTTCCTAAGGCAGGGTTTTGATGTAAAGAATGAAAACTTTTATTGGTCTTTCCCTTTTTCCATTGTAATAACATGTTCCTGGTTTCATGTTAATAGAATGTTAGTATCAAAATGAAAATTGTAAATATATCAAATTTGCAGTAAAAGAAGTTACAATCACTAAGATATTAAAAGGTGCTAAAAATGGTAATTTTGGATTTAGATAAGTAAACTTTCATTTTACATAAAGATTGACTATAAAGTTCTCTAAACAGAGATTTATCACTGCAGGAATGAAAGTTAAAGAGGTGTTCAGTGACATAAAAAGGAAGTAGCAATTACATATATAAAATTCATCATAGGTTTTAGGCTTGATTTTCAATTATATTAAGTATAGCAGTGTTGTATTTGGCTAGATTGTTCAAAGAATAAAATTAAAAAATATATGCTTGTAGATATTTCTGTGCATTTATTTGGTCATACTTCCCATTTCTTTTTTGGAGACTCATGATAACCTAAAACAGGCCTGACTTTACGCTTTTGCAATTTTAAATACTGTCATGAAATAGAATATTAATAAAAATAACTCACTGTATATCTGAAGAAGGAAATGTGTTTGTGAGACATTGCCACTGGACACGTGGGCCAACACCAGCTCAGAACATGCTCCAGAGCTACTGTGTATGCACTGGCTTCAAGAGACCATCAGCTGGAAATAATAATATGCAGTGCTTCCTGGAAAGAAACTGATGTAATTTGTAAAATGATCAGTAGAAGAGAATTGTTTTTCTGTTTCTGATGCAGACTGCTCTGCATCACCTATAATTGCATGGTAAAATGTCTCATTTAACCCCCACAGCAGTCCAAGAACTTCTGTCATGGCTCACAGAAAAGAAGCAAAACTCTTGTTGATTTTCATAACCTTTTCTGAAATGTGAATGAATAAGAGTTAATAAAGAACACAAAATATTCTGAGTGCTAACAAAGAGGCCCACAGATTTTGGGAATGGCAGTAGGCAAGCACCATGAGAAAATAATGAGCTCCTCTGGATTAGAATATTTGCAGGTTATCTGCTAATGTGAACCAGCAGAAACATTGATACTCAATTGGGTAAAAACACAGGTAATGGCGAAAGTCTGGCTCCACTTCAGTCTCAAACCATTACGCACACCAGTGTGATGCCATTGGGGCTCATATTTTTTTGTACTCATCTCTGTGAGGGCAGAATGGACCTCTTGTTGGACTCTGGATCAATGCTGGAATAATGCTCTATCTATCTCTAATGAAATTGTCTCTTACTAACATGAAATCTTACAATGCTACCCTCCTTCTAAAAAACAGGCAGCTAAAATCAAATGCTTGGCTTCAGTACGTCCATTGTAATTCTGAATCCTGTGTAGCTCTGGTTGTGATCCTATTTCACGCTGTAAGGCATGCTTAGTGTTGGATGGAATTATGTCCTTGCAGGGGAAAATAATAATAAAAAAGTTTGAAGAATACTCAGCTGATTAACTGTCTTGTAGAGAAGATGAAAAAATAAAATAAAATAAAAGCAGTTCTTTATCTGTGGGTTTTTTTTCCAGGTTAATTCCATGAATCGATCTTGCTCTGCAATTGGCAGTATAAGAATCTCTTACTAAAAAGAGAATGAAGATGGGGATATCAACACAAGTGGTGGATGTTAAAGAATGGTAAGACATTATCTTACACCATAACATTGCTGAGCCTATACGAACCCATTATGTACTCATTTGAGCTCTATATTGGAAGTTGTCTGGAACATACTGGCTCATCCTTGTGGGTTTGGGCAGGAAATGCAAGTCATGAGGTACAGGTATATCGGTCATTGCTCCTACGCATCATCATACAGTACTTGTAACCTGCTGCCTGTGGATGACTTGTTTTGGAAATTTGATTCTATGTTAATGGTATGTCTGCTGTATTGCTCTGTTTGACCCTACTTCCCTATCTATAAGAAAAACAAACCAAACAAACAAACAAAAACTCACATTAAATTGAGAAGTTTGATATAAATAACTTCTGGAAAAAAAAATCAGTTCATCACTTCATGTTCTATCAATTTAATTTTAAATATAAAGGGTCATAAAATTAAAAATTAAGGTGATTATTAATATTACCTTGCAGAAGCTGCTACTGCATGTCAGAAATCCTGTCATCCATTCTTATTGATAAATAAGATCCTGGTTCAATAACATCACAGTTGAGACTTTTCCGGCAATTGTACATTTTGAGAACTACAGCAAAACTCACGGTAATACCAACTCATACAGATGGAACTGAACTCACATTCTTGTTTTTGGGCCAAGCCAGGTCCACTTGTGATTTTGGTCCATTTCTCTGTGCTAATGTGATTTCTTGGAGAAGAGGTTAGAAATAATACAATAAAGGTTATAAACAATTTATTTTCTGTGAAATGGACAGTATTTTACACAGTTACTTAACTAGTGTTTGCTTCTTCACCAACCAGTCACATCTTCTCTTATTTAATTCGTATCAGTTCTCAGGGAATAAAGACAACTATCTAACTGGTATTTGGTTACATTTAAAATCTGAGTGTATTCCTAATATTTTAGTAAGGAAATTCTTTGATTGTTCCGATCAGAGCAAAAATGTTCTAAAGAATATATTGCTTTACATATTAAAAAGTCTCATCATTGGAACCTAAAGTTTCATTGACTGCACTAGATACTTCTGTTAATTCTCCAACACCAGTCCCTTATGAACTGTTGAAATTTTTGCTGCTAATATTAATTACATTAGCTGGAATTTACAGTTACTAAACCAGAAATATTTGTGATAATTTCATTGTCATTTCCAAGTCTGTGATGACCATGAAGGTAAAGCATACATAAATGAAAGTGGTTTTGCTGCACAGATGTTCTTCCAATGTAAAGACAGCTGAAAAAAATAGACCAAAATTGTTTTTTACTGGATTTGCTTTTGCCTGAATTCTTCTTCATTCTTAATCCAGTCATGGAAGCTTCATTTCATTTCAAAGTGGTTGCTGCCAAACAGTTGTGGTGCTGGTACCCTATCTCCTGCAGAGCTACTTGAAGATAATAAGAAAGAAAACAAGCTCTGTATCCTGAAAAGCATGAAGGACAGTTTTTGCAGGTGTCAGTGTTTTCCAAACTGTAATGCCCCACAGGAAAAAATAATAAAAAATAAATAAAATGGACATGATACGTGGTAAATGACAGCAACGTATCAGTTGGACAACTGAGTATCAGTAAAAGTGAAGGTTTTGTTTTTGTTTTTGTTTTGTTTGTTTGTATTTGTTTGTTTTTTGTTTTTTTTCTCTTTATAATGAGAAGACATTGTACAGGATAAGACATAGCTTGATAAGACATTCCAGCTAGGTCACCCTTTTGACAGAGATACTGAGGACTGCTGCTTGCAAATGTATTGCAACAATCAGGAATTGTGGGAACATCAATAGTTTCGACAGTGACGCCAGTAATGGCCATAGAGAACAACTCTGTGTTACTGTGAATCAGTCCTTGACCTCTAGAAAGGGATTTTGCCTTTGCAAAATCTTGAAGTATGCTGAAGTTGAAACTCACCAGTCCACTATCTTTGCCTATCTATTAAATTCCTATTCAGAAATATTTGCAGAATTGTAAATGGCCTTTTCGATACTGTGCAAAAAGTACTTTTCCCTAACTGCTCTGCTTTCTGTGTCAAGCCATTTCAGGGATAACTTGACACATCAGTGTCTTTTGTGAAGTACTTTATGTTGTGCTAAGAATACCAGCTTTTAATTTTGAACATTGTCAACAAAATTACTTTAGCCTCCAGATGTGATCTGTCTCCTTCAGGTGCCCCCTCTGTTCAATTAGCTTAGTTAGGTCTTGTATTTTAAGAAGATAGAGAACAGATCATGCCTCTTTGGTGCATGAACTAACTAGGTTTGCAGAGCCCATCCTACTCTGCATCTTGGTCTTGGTTCATGTTTCAGATAAGGGAGAAAATGCTATCACTTTGTACATTGTACATTTTTTTTTTTTTGGATGACAATTTAAAGGAATCTCTCAATTTTTTTCATCCGTATCATGCACTGATACTCCATCCCTCTGAGCCAAATCATGCCCTAAGAAAAACTATCACTCTGCTTCCATGAAATGTTACTTAGTATGCAGAAGTGTTGCCTGTGTAATTTTATATGGAATCTTTCTGTTCCTCTCAATCTTATTATGATTGATTTGGCTGAGCTGTCTGCAAATATCAGATTCTCTGCTTGTCTTAGCCAAGATATTCTTATCCAGCTCTGTGTTTTTGTTTCACAGTGAAAGTCTATCAATCACTTTATTAAAGAAATTTAAGACTTTCCCTTCATCTAATATCCCAGCTTATGTGAATTGCAGTAATTTCCTAGTTATTTTGCTGGTGATGATCATGAAGAAGAAAAGTGGCAACATACACGTATCATGGTTCTCCGATGCACAACAAAATACCTTTCTGACCCTTTAAAAGACAGCAAGCAGGCAGAAGTGATAAAATTGGAGCAGGATGTGACAGAATATAAGTATTACTTTCCATTATATGGTAGAACCTAAAAGCCCTCATGAGACTGAAATTCTATTCTCTGGAAGACTGTTCAAAGGGGCAGAGAGATGCTGTCGTTGTCATTTAGTTTAAAGAAAAGCTTGCTGGGAGGGGGCTGAAGGAAGGGGTAGAGCTAAGAAGTAATGGGGGTGGGAAACTGTTCATTACTGGTACATTAATAATTAATAGAATAATCTTACAGTTTCACATGTTCATAAACTATAAATACTGATTGCTTAAAATATTTAAAAATAATTTTGTGTATTAGCCCTCTGTGTTCTCATTTTACGTATCTGTCATCCTGGGAAAAAGTCATTCATGTTTTTCTGGCTATTATTTCTATACTATTTATTCCTTTACTTATGTATTCAGTTGAAAGGATAGATAAAATGTTGGAATAGGTAAATTATAAGATGGCATCCATGCTGAAGCAGCTGAAAATGGGATAACCCAAGAGGATAATTCATGTACTGAAACAGGAGCAGATGTCAAAAGAGACAGCTTGTCTGGTTTGTTTGGATGATGATTCTCTAGCATGTATTGACGGAGCAAGATTGTCAGACAGCCTGTTTGTGAAGTTCAGTGTTGCCTGTCTTAATCGTTCTTTACGGGGAGGTGACATTTTGTTGCAGGCAATTGTTGAGTAAAATTTTTTATGAATTGTTTAAAGCAAACCAAAACTGCACTACCAAGTGAAATTCTTTGCAAATATCTGAAGTCCAGTGGAAACAACTGTCATCTTGACTTTTTAAAATTAAATTGGATGGATTGCCCCATCCATACATTGTGCACAGAATTTTTCTGTTCTCTTCCTTCGGTATCCAGAGAAGGAGAATTCAAATGAAACAATGAGAAGGAAGATGACATCCATTCTGGACAGAAGGTAGAGAAAATCTTTTAAAGACTTTTAAAGACTTTTAAAAAATAATATACATCTTCTACACCTAGGGAAATGTGCTTTCTCAGGATGCATTTGTGTTATTATGAAGTTTTAGAAGAAAACATGAAGGAATATGAAGAATTAGGTTTAGTATTTAATAAGTGTCCTGAAAAACAAATTTCTGCCTTCTTGACCCTGGCTGGTAGGTAGCTAAGCACCACCACACTGCTCTCTCACTCCCCATCCTCAGAAGGACAGGAGGAAAAAATATGATGAAAAAGGGCTCATGAATTGAGGTAATGTCAGCGAAATCACTCACCAGTTACTATCACACGCAAAACAGACTCAGCATAGGGAGATTAATGTAATTTATGGCCTATTGATAACAGAATCGAACAGTGAGCAACTAAAAGCAAACTAAAAACAGCTTCCCATCTATCCACACTCCCCACCTGCACCCCCCACCCCTCCCACCCCCTCTCCCAGGCAGCACAGGGAACGGGGAATGGTGACTGCAGTTAGTCCCTAACTCTTTGTCACCGCCTCTCCTTCATGGTCCCTCTCTGCCCCTGCTCCCTGTGGGGTCCCTCCCACGGGATGCCGTCCTTCCCGAACTGAGCCTGCGGGGGCTGCCCACAGGCAGCAGCTCTTCAACAACTGCTCCCACATGGCTCTGTGCATGGCTCCCACATGCTCTCCATGGGCCGCAGCCTCCTCCAGGCCACATCCACCTGCTCCACCGGGGGCTCCTCCATGGGCTGCAGCGTGGAGATCTGCTCCGTGTGGGACCCATGGGCTGCAGGGGGACAGCCTGCTCCACCAGGGGCCTCTCCACAGGCCGCAGGGGAACCTCTGCTCCTTCCTTAACTCTGCTTTCCCCGAGGCCCAAGCAGCCTCACTGCCTGGCTCAGCTCTGGCCAGAGGCAGGTCCCTTTTGGAGCCGGCTGGATCTGGCTCTGATCTGCCATGGGGCAGCTGCTGGGCTCTGCTCGCAGAGGCCACCCCTTCAGCCCTCCTGCTACCAAACCCTTGCCATGTAAACCCAATGCAATCACATTTTCAATTTTCTGCTGTTTTGTGTAAGCAACTTCAAAGGAGTAAAACATTCAGCTGGAAATTTGGTATTACCTTGTTAAAGGGAATGACATTACCCCTCAGTTTTTGTGAATCCCACTGACACTAAGGATCAAGGGTCTACTTAGCTCCTTGTAGCAAAATAAGGAATAGGGAACATGCCCTCCCAGAAGAATAAGGAAGAAAGGTTTGTAAAACCCTGACTTCAGAGACATAAATTGAGGTGTAAGCCAACCTGATATGGTCACATACATCTACCCACCACCCACCTTTTTTTTTTTTTTTTCCTTTCTTGAAATTAATTCTGTTTTCTTACCTATGTAACTAATTAAATTCTTCAATAGCTCTCTTACTGAAACAATTTCAGTGTCTCAGATTTTTCTCCTCTTGGTGCTGTGGTCATTTCTAATTGATGTACACAATATTCTGCTCCCCATCTCCCTTCTCCCTTCTCCCAGTTTCCTAAGGCTTTGAAACACTGCTCATTTCTTCAGGTTTCTTCCTTTTCATTTTGAAATCCATGTCTTTTACAAGACTAGGATTGTTCATGTCCAAATTGTTTATTTCTGCTCTCTTCTATTTTTTGGTTTACTGTTATTTCTGTGCTTTTTACTTGATTTCTCTGTCCATCACTTCTTCCATTATCTTTTGTGTGAGCTTCTCCATGTCCTTGAAACAACCTTCTGTCTCCTCTATGCCAACCATCCAGTCCCTCTTCTTTGAAATCCATCCTTAACTCACACCTTTTAACTTGCCAGTGATGGCTTCTCTAGTAGACCAATTCCTCATCAAGCAAGTAACAAAAAAACAGAAAATAAATAAATAAATAAATAAATAAAGAAAGACAGAATTTGCAGATGTTATAGTTTGTTTTCTTTAATGCCTCAGCATGATCTTCCATTTTGAATCTTCCATCTCTGAAAGGACACAGGTACGTATGCATTGCCTTTGTTTTTCTTCTTTTCTCTTGGTCTTTTAAAACGCTCAATTTAAGTTGATATCAAGGCTTAGATTAACACCATATCAAGGCCTTCAGATGACAGGTCATGAGGTCAAGTCCTTTGTTTTGCTGTATCCTTGCTAAGTGAAATATATATTTCTTTAAGTATACAAATAATACTAAGAGATGGAATGAAAAGGCCTTCAGAGGTTAAACTTAACATTAGCAAGAAATCTGTGAAAACACAGGTGTTTTAACTACTTGTGCTTTTGTGCCAGCCATGACATATGGAGCAGACACCAAGAAGATGGAGCCGAAGACTATTGTTAGAATTCATTAGTATCATCTTGCATTTTAAGCATTGCAATCTAATTTACTAATCAAATTTGTATCAGCATATGCATGCTTATGCTTAAATATATGATGAAGCAGCCACATATTTTTAAAAGATGACATATTTTTATTTACACTTAATTTTGCACTTCCCAGAATTTTTCTGTCTTTTCATATTGCCTTATGGTGTGTTGCTTGACTCCCGTTCTCTGTAAGTGTGAAAAGTCAGGAGGAGAGTTCACAGCAGGTTGATGGCCTGGAGATTAAAAGTCTGTCTAAGGACATTTCAAAGTTGTAAAGGTATTATTCTCACATGTACTTATTTCTTGGTGGGTGTGAACAACAGCTACTCACCAAGCTGGTCTAGTGTGAAATAGTTTCCTGTGAAATGATGTGCAGACATATGCAGAGAGCCACATGTACAGCACATGCACAGACTCCATCCTTGACTTATGATTAGTGGGATTCTTGCTGATAACTGAGTTAGGAATGACCAGTGGGGCATCCAATGTTTTAATTACTCACACAACTAAGTGGATTTTCCATGTTTACCAGAATAAAACTGCAATCCTGTCCTGATGCTTTGAGATTAACACATTAGAAATGACCTTGACTTCTCATCAGTAGTTCCCTATTGCTAGGCCAATTGCAGACTGAGCATTTCCAGTGTGCATGGTTTGTCTCTATACATGCCTTTGTTTGTCAATTCCTGGCATGAATTTTACCCATGTTTCATAAAAGTAACTTTTATTCTACTAAATGGTAAATGCTATTCTTTGTCAAACTAAATATGTCAGCTAAATTATACAAAATAAAGTAGTCTTTTGAGCAATTTTTAAAACCTAGGTAATAATTTGGCATCTGGTTACTATGGGGGATGGATACAAAATATAGTAGAAACACTGCTGATAATAATTTTTTTACTTTATTTTATTCTTTTAAGGCAGTTTATAGGACATTGAGGCAAGACAAGGCTATCCAGGTCTTTTGACAAAGCTCAATCACAGAAGTCCAGTGTGACTGTGACCAGAATGATAGGTCTTTTAATATGCGCTAAAGTAAACTCTTCCAGCCCTACTACTCTACCCCAGCATAGCCACACCTTTTTGATGGGCCAAAAACTAGTGTGCCATATTCCAGAAAAGACAAAAGGAGCAGTAGGTGGGAATTGGGACAGGCTATGTATTGAAGGAGGCCCTGTGCATTAGGGGAATGAGAGTAAAGCAAAACTTGGATATAATTCCTGAAAAAATTTAAATTATTTCTCTCTTTGTGTTATTTTGCTCAGTTGTATTATATTTATTGTATTAATGACCCCATATTAATGATATGCTGAGTTTTGTTCTAGAAACAGATTTTAGATTTGCTACATCTGCTAGGGTGACAATTTTTTGGAATAGCTCTTGGTGGATATTTACTAACATATGCAGATACTTCAATCACCTTAAAGTCAGACACTTCATCTTGTATAGTTGTATAGACTCCCTCTGAAGTCACTGAAGTCATTGAAGAGCCCTGGAAAAGCTGAATTCTCTCCATTGACTAGAATGACTACTTAGATATGGATAATACTCAGATGAGATTAACCCAGCTCTTGGTAAATACTTTCTGATCAGGAACTTGGTGGGATTTACCAGCATTGTGAGCTCTTCTCAGATAATTCCTGATAATTACCCAGATAAATTCAGAAATGCAGTGTAGGAACTAAGGACATTTAAATGGAAAACAAGTACTGCGGTATGAATTTGTATACTGAACTCAGAGTACTCACTGGACTGTAATACAGAAATCAAAGAATCATAGAAATCATGAAATCGTAGAATGGCTTAGGTTGGAAGGGCCTTAAAGACCACCTAGTCGCAACCTCTCTGCCACGGGCAGGGATGCCACCCACTAGACCAGCTTGACCAAAGCTCCATTCAGACAGGCCTTGAACACCTCCAGAGATGATGCATCCCCAACTCCTCTGGGCCACCCATTGCTGTGCCTCACCATCCTCTGAGTGAAGAGTTTCCTGCTAACATCTAACATGTAATCTAATACTATAGCTTTGTTACATTGATAATAAAACCTTATTTTACACTTAGCAGAAAATCTTTGGTTTTGATTGCTAGTATTCATCTCTGATGCTGCTTTCCTGTAGCATTGCCAGATCTCTTTATTCTTTAGGGCTAGCATTGTAATTTATCTTTTCCTATTTAAGAGTTATTTTTGGTGAGATTTTCTGCATATTCTCTCTTCCCAGTTCTGTGTCTATTCTGATATCTTGTCCACTCCTTTTCACTAGTAGAAAAGTAAAATAAAAGTTTGATAACTATTGTCTTGAACACCAAAGAGTTTTAACAGAACTTCTGTATCAGTTCGCATTCTACATGTGCTTCTGTAAATACTGAAGAAAATGTGATTAAAATCAAATCTCAGTGCTTCAGTTATTCCTCAAGGATCTAGTGAGGTTCTTCTTGCCGTTTTTGTACAGGAAGATGTCTGTGCATATAGCAAATCACAAATAATTCCATTCTAAATGATTTCTTTGAGTGCTTTGCTACTTTTGATTGCCAGATATCCCACCTCAAGCTCTAGCCTTACACCTTGTCCTATGGAGAACAATTAAGAGAACAGACTAAAACTTTCTACATTTTCACAGATTACTCAGAGAGCAAAGAACTGTTCAATGTGAATAATCCTGTCAGACTGTGACCCTAAAAAGAAAGTATTAATTTTCGTTCTGTCATAATCTGTTTATGACAATGAAGATCCAAGCCAAAGAAAGATCAAAGCTTTTACATGACATTCAACAACCTCTAGATGAATAGCCCCATCCATGCTGGCCATTAGCACATTTTCAGACAAAGAAATCAGATCCCAAACAAAATAAGCATGTTTCAGAATAAGGCCAATGCTAGAAAATCCCAGGGGGAATAGTTAGCAATCTGATTCAGACAAAACAACTGCCTTTAACATAAATTGTTCTTGATATTTTAAAGATATATTAAGGTGTTAAAATTTGTTGGATGTTTATTGACCAATGAAAAAGAAAGCATCCATGCAGCCTTGTATTAGTTCATCTGTCTATTTTGCATACTTGTTTGCTGATGAGCAGAATTTCTCTAAAGGAAAACAGAGAAAAACAAAGGTAAAACCAGCCCATTTAGTGAAATTATCATTAAACATGAATGTCATTATCTGTGATCGGGCACCATTTTCATAATTGTCTTACAATTAGGTTGTATGTCCAGAGTGTGACAGAGCTCCCTTTCTGGAAAAAGAGTTGTTTTTTGTTGTGTTTTTTTTTCTTGCTCATATTGAGTCCTCTTTTTATTTCAAGTATTAGCAGAGAGTAGTTGGGCTTTGTCTTCATCTTTCTCCTAACTAAAATAAACTTTTTGGACATGACCATAGATTATAGGCAGGCTGCTCCAACATATGCAACATTTTCATTTGTTTCACAGTGACTCAAGGAAGAAGTGAAGTTACTGAATTTTAAAAATAAGCTTTATTGAAAGTGTGGGGATAGAACTTTCCTCTTTCCAGCAACTTGAGAGGTAGTTTTTCAGACTCCTAAAAAGGCACAGAACAGTTTAGGTAAGAAGTGAACTAAAGGCCAATTAATTTGGTCCAACACCCTTCTCAACACTGGACTACTTGTGTCAGGTACCTTGTCTGACTATCTCCAAGGGTGGAGGTTCCACAGCTTCTGTAGGCATCATGTTCCAGTGTTTGCTCTCCTTCACAGGCAACATTTGCTTCCTGATATCTTGCTGGAATTTCCCTTACTGCAGCTTGTCTGCGGCCTTTGTGCTGTCCCTGTGCACTGTTAAGTTCTCCAGACTGAACAATGCAGTGCTGCATGTGGTTGACCTTTGATGCTGGATAGATACACTACTGACTCATGCCCAACTGTTTGTACACTTGTCTTATCTCTCAAGATATAAATAAAATTTCCACAAAAGGAGGGGAACGTTCATCTCCCTTCTAATATTTTTCACTTTCCAAAAGAAAAAGAAATGCAGATGAGTCACAGGTACTCATGTTTACTTATGTTATAGAACCTAGAGTAAATCCATTGTTTGACTTCTTCATTGCTGAAATTTTTTCTTCCATGGACCTATAAACTTTCATGCACATAGTTTTGACTACTTAGAAGTGGGAGTAAGGAGCATGTGGTGGATTCTCTTCATGTTCCTGCTACAAATCATTGTTAAATTTTGAATAAATAATTTAGAGGAGACTATCTTAGACCTCTTTTTGATGGCTCCTACTTGTTAAGTAAAAGCTATTCTCAGAAGTAGTTACTTAATTGGAAGGTCCTGTAAAATATCTTAGACTCTGAGCACACTGCAGCAAACTCCTCTGTGTCTGATTCCTGAAAAATAAAAAAAAAAAAAGAAGATGGGGAAAGAAGGAGAGAGACTGAAATGCAGTTGTAATTATCTGCCTTCTAAAAAGCACGTTGAAAATATGTGTGCCAGATTCTATTCAGGCAAAAACAGTGTCATTTTTATTTTTATTACTCTTACAATTGATATTTTTAATGGATTTCTAATTAATCAGTTTCTATATATAAATTTCTGTCTTACTGTATGTAAACAGTTGCACCAGAAAATATTGGGATCTACTGTCTGTACAGAACAGAAAATTACACCCTGAAGAGAATCAACTCATCATTACAGAGTTAAATTAAGTCTGTCGATTAAACCTTTGTATAGTGGTTGGACTTTTTAAAGATATGTAGTTTTATTCAGTTACATTCCAGCAGTGAGGAAGAGTATATTTAAGGCAAAGGGAGTTGTTCTCCAGAACAACTGTGATATAAATTTTTTTTGTTATAAAAGATAAATAAATTTAAAAAGATAAAAGATAAATAAATAAAAAACAATTATAAACTGGGAGGATTATTTTTCCATGAGATTTTTGGTGACAACAGTTTTAAAAGCAAAGTTTGAATGACTTCTCAGGTTTCTCCTGGTGGTCTTATGCCGGTCCTACTACCAGTCTAAGACCATGGACATTTGACAGATGTGAAAATCTGCCATTCAGAGGTCTTTCATGGTTCACATACACTACAGTGTGCTGAGTCCAGGAATGCCACTCCACATGTCATTGTTAGCATGTCTTTTTCTTCTCTCCCCACACACCTTCTTCCTTATCTAATATTGTTGCTGCATTCTCTTCTCTCCAATTCCCTGTTTTCAAAAGGAATGCTGAAGAATTAAACTGTGTTAAATACTTACTGCTCTGTTGGGGATTGGACGGGAAGTGTATGCTTTACCTGAATATCTCTTTCTAACAGTCCCCTTAGTCCTTTAAAAAAACAAAACAAAACATGTTGCTCCTTTTGAGGACAGTTTCTGTCTCCAAGAGAGGTAAAAAGTAAAATAGATAGTTAGCAAAATGTCATCTGCTGGCTAAAACCATGCAGTGTAGAAAGGCATCTTGCTTATGACTTTGCTGCTCTGATTGACTTACAAATAACTTTGATATGAAGTTTCTGGATCTTGAGTGGAGAACTAACCTGCCTGGTAAGGCTAGGCTTCCACCAGAGATTAGGAGGAAGCCAAAAGTCTCAAGCCTATTTGACCAATGGAAAATTTGAAACCAGGTCTTTCAGAAGTGCAAGGATACTTTTCACCAACAATAGCGATTAGCGCCTTTGTTACATCATTTTATTGTTTAGGCATGTGTTGGTCTGTGTCAACACAGATTGACAAAGTCATAGAATTTTATTGGACAATGTGAAAACTCATTTGCAAATTTTATTGCAGTCCATCATTGCCTGCATTCACAGTCCAGAGGCCTTGCATTGTTGTGAATAACAATTGGGAGTAATTTCTGGCTATGGTCAATGTAGAGGTTGCAGTCTTCCACCGACAGGTGTTCCTTCCTAATTGCTTCCATTAGTTTCTCTTTATTGCAGGGCTTCATCGCCCGATGAATGTAGTGCTTCAACGAATACCAGACCAGAACTATCAGCTCCAGTGTGTGGCATGATAATCAATGTACACTCATCAAGCCCAACCTTAGTAAAATCCTCTGGTCAAATGTACAGTACTTATTTCCCAATAAAATATTTATTATACCAAATGCAATGATTCAAACAGAAAATGCTATCGGTGCAAAATCTGTGGCAAAATACAAGTAATTGCCAATACTTGTAAATATGCTGACAAGTCATGACGCCTATGGGAAGTAAAGAAACTTCTGACCTAACAATGTCAGTGCAACATAAAGCTTGATTTCATTCTAGATTGTCAACCTTCTTGATCATCAAACCTTTGTCTACTTTGGATTCAGAATCATAGATATATTAGCAAAAAGAAGAGTGCATTTTGTATTTTTATTTGCCTTTCTTCTCATACTCATTGAAATATTCACACAGGTACGAGTGCAAATTGGATTCTTGCCTCCATCCTACATTCTGAATTATCTGAATTTTGTGGCATTGCACAGAGGTAAATGAAAACTTATGGTGCCTTTCAGATCTTTTGTTCTGTGTGGTAATTCTCAAACCAGACAGAATATTAATAGTGGTTTTTGTGTGTGTGTGTGTGTGTGTGTGTTCTTTTTTGTTTGTTTGTTTGTTTGTTTTTTAGATCTGAGGTTACATTTGCAGAAAATACATTTAAGAATGACAACAAATGCCTGGTGTCTTCTTGCTAAGGAACTGAAGAAATTCAGTTGAGAATTATTGGAGATAAAAGGCCCAGAGAACCATTGTGTGCTTATTTAGAGTCTTTCTCCAGAATATAAGTGTAGTTTAGTAAAACCCACAATCATATAAATCCATAGCTGCAATGAATTCCTTCAGAAATACCTTTCTGCCAAGACATTACTTTGAAAATATTTTTCAGTGTCGACTATCCATTAAAATGAAGACTTTTTTTTTTCTTTTTTCCCGAGTTATTCCATTGTACTTTCAAAGTCTTTTCCTAAAAGCAGCGATTTTTGTTTTTGTTCTCTATCATTGTCTTTTTGCATTTGTTCTTTCCCTATGCCTCTTTCTCTCCATGGTAACACAGAAGTTGATAACAATGTACACAACTTACCAGCAGAAGGATTCAGAAGGGAGAAGTATAAAGTACAAGAAGTGTAGAAAAGTGTGCTTAAAGCTGCACAGTAGCTCTCTAACTTCTGCAGGCTTTAACCTTTTTTTTCTGCGCTGTTCACATCTGGATCATTTTCCAACATAGCTGGGTCAAATTGATTTTGTCTTTTTTTTTTCAGTTTACCCCTCTTCTATTCTCTCTCTGTTGCTTCCTCAAAGTGAAAAATACTTGTTTGTTGAATGTTTCAGGACTAACCATTGTTAGGAGGAGAGAATGACGTGGTGGTAAACCTGCCCTCAAAGGCAAATAACAATACAGCCAATACCAATGGAGGCTTGCAAGTGAAAGCAGAATCAATCAGCAGCATAACCATGAAAAGAATAGCCAGTCTCTGTTTCACAAGCATTTTTTCAGGACAAAACAAAATTCTCTGGATCACATTCATCTGGGCCATATATTGACATCTTGTGACCATTCATTGACATCTCCCCGTCTGTTGTGCCTGCACCAGATTCTGCTGCTGGGAGAACTCTTTGCACCAAAACCAACCAGAAATTAGCTTTTTCAATCAATGTCATTTTGTCTCTGCTCTAGATGCCAAATTACAGGATGAAAGACCCTTCAGACCACTCATTTGGTTCAGTGACTGTATATAGGAGTGCCCACAAATCCTCACTGGCCAATGCCCTTCCCTGCTGCCTGATGTAAACAGGATGTCTCATTCACTGCGCTATTACTCAACCTGTACATTTTTGACCATGCTGCTTGTTCCTCAGCATCTCACAACTATGTTGGCCAAATTGCTTAGCCAAGTGAAAGGCCAAATTGGTCTGGAGGACTTGTAAAACACAATTCATGACTACATTTTCCCTATATCTGAGAAATTCATATAATCCCTATTTTCTACTGGCCACCCAGAAAGAATGTAAATATCATCATAATTAGATTAATTTGCAACATTTTTTACACACACACACATATTCCCCTTTGGTTTTGGGCATGCATCCAACAGAACAATATGTGTCGCTGAAGTTTAGGGCCATTTGCTTAATCTTACCTTCTGGCACACTCACCTGTAAGTCACAGCCACGGCTACCTATGGGACAGATAGAGCCTCCACGGTGCAAACCTCTGCTTCAGACTTGCTCTCCCTTAAACTAGCTGGCAGAGGCAAGGATTTTCTGGCAAAAAGAGTTAGGTACTGAAATACTCATTGTTGGAAACCTGGGGGTTTGTGCATGTTTTGGAGGATGATTTTGGTAAAATGTGTGCACTGTGACATTTTCAGTCCAGAGTATTTCTATTTTTGGTACCAAAAAAAGCTTTTCAAAAACCAATCTTCATTTCAGCTAGTGAAATCAATTATTCATGGACCTTTATTGCACAGTGAAGTTATCTAGCTGTGTTTGGGCCCAATGCTTATAAACTCGTCTGCCTTTGCTCTCACATTTCAATTTTTGCTTGCATGCTTCCCCAGATATGTGCTCCTTAGAAGCAACATATTTTGAGAACAAAGAGTGCATAAAGCAGCAAACAAAGCCAACCTGGGACTTAATATGCCACACTGCTCTTCCCATTTCAAAAGAAAGGGAGATTTGTCCAAGGAAGTATCCCTTTGTGGGAGACACTGGTTTGCATGGGTGTAGATCAGGTGAATATAAAATGCTTTGGGGTAGCACAGAGAGGAGGAGGTGCTGCTGGTATGAAGTCAAGGGACTACCTGTTGAGATAGGGTGGGTGACACCTCCTCCCACCACTGGCAGCCTTGTTGGCACGGCTATGAATTTGCCCTTTTTCTGCCAGGAGCCATGATCTCATATTTGTCAGATATTGGAAGCAGTCAAAGTCAAAAACACTCCTACAGTTTCGAGGACGCGAGGATATTATTCTGCGGCTATGCTACAGCTAGTTATGCTGTGCTGCTCTCACTTACTACCTCCTGTGCTGCCACCTGCCAGACCCAGCCCGCCTCATCCGAGCGCCGTCTGGCATTGCTGGAGCGTGAGGGGCACGGCCTCCCCGTGAAGGTGGAGTATGTTGGCACCGCAGGCCAACAACCCTTCATTCTTCAATATGGCTGGCGCCCAGGGTCAGCACAGGAGAAGGGTTTTTTTTCTTTTTTTTTCTGGTCCAAGTAGCTCAAACAAAAGCCAATTACTGCATATATGACGAGGCTAACAGTGCTCCCTGAAAGCAATGCTGGGATTGTATGATGGAGGCGTGCAAGTCCCCAGTGCACTGCTGGGGAGAAAAATGTTGCATTGGCATGGCAGATTAAGAATTTAGATGCTGAACCTGTCTTAAGATGCATAAGTTGAATAATGTTTTATTGAAACCATGGAGCGGCTTCCATGAGGTCTGCATTTATCCGCTTATTTTCAGTCCTTATGGCTGGTAACAAGCAGTCCAACAAGTCTGAGGTTTTTTTTGTCCTTTTCTAGGACAAACCCGCCACCCCCTTGAATGGTCAGGGTAAAACTCCAGAGCAGAGGCGTGGCAGGGCGCAGGCATGTGTTTCCATGGAAGAGCGGTCAAGGCAATGGCATGGCAGCTTGTGGCGTTATGGTATGTAGCCCATACAATTGCAGAGAGGCTGACTGGCTGGCCCAAGCAGAGCTTCTTCTGCCGAGGTGTGTTACCACAGGCTCACTGGAGTGAGGACCTGTAGGCTGCGCCCACTCCTCCATTAACCCCCGTCACTCACCGCTGTGGCCCTGGTCCAGATGGACACAGAGTTATGCAGGCTGGAGATGAGGCTTTGTTCCCACTGTCAGTACTGTGGAGCCCATTTTTCTAAAGAAGCAGCTTTCAGATATTTGGGTTTGTGCCAGGTGCTGATAATCAAGAAAATCCTGAATATAAGTATGTTCTTTAAAAATAGCATTCCCTTCACCTTCATGTGCCAGGCTACAAACACTGTTGTAGGAATAAGGGCACCTTGTTTGACAGAGATTTTTGAAGGATCGTGTGGGGCTTTTGTTTTAAAATATATTAATTTATTATAACGTAAAGTCATCTGCCTGAGGGATGTGAGATGTTGTTGGACTACAACCAAGTACTGGCTTGTAGCCTCCTAAAGCAGGGTGCTAAGAAATAAGTCTCAATAGAGATGGATGAATTGTTTATGTTGAAAATGTATTCAACAGACTTCACTTTTCTTATGTTTTTTTTTCTTCCTCAAAGTAGTTAATGCTTTCTAGATTTGTTCACTGCATGAAATGCTGTGTGCTGATGTAGTATACAGCAAAAGTTGTTTGTGTAATTGCAAATTGTTTGAAACACCTTTTCCTTCTGTGAGGGTGCCATGGTCTTCTAATTACATTGCATTATTCCTTCTCTCTGAGTAGATGAGTAAAAAATTCGTTGACATAGAAGAGGTTAATTATAACTAGCTTCTTTCAGGTGCTAGCCTAGTATTCTTATATCTAAAGCAATGATCACAGAATATGGATAAGGAAAACATATTAAAAAACTATTGCAGAATGACTAAATTATGTAAAGCAAATATCGCATTCTTTTCCTAAATAATTTTGGTGTTCTTTCCTCCCCTCGCAGCCACACCTGTACATTTTAATCCTCATTCTACTAGCCCCTTGATTTTCTGAGGTCTTATACAAAACTGTTTAAAGAGACCCCCGGAAGATAAGGATTAAAGTTTCACAGTTTTCCTTCCATTAGTGTTTCAGTAAGACAATGCACTATTACAGAGAATAACCATGATATTGGCGGTGATACTTATAATTTCTCATACACTCATTTACAGAAATTGTCAAACTTTTAAAACACATATGGTGAATCCTAATGACTTTTTTTGGTTCAGTTATTGCCATGTGAAATGTAAGTGTGTATAATGTTATGCTGTTGATGATAAGCATGCATATTTTTAACATCTGAAGATCAGTGAGGACAGGTTAGCATCATGCTACTCCCTTTTTCAAACAAAAATTAGGTGAGCATTAATTCTTAACATTACAGGTTTATAGATAGTCCTGTGGTGTTTCTGCATGGGTGGTGTCTAAGGCAGCTTGCAGTGTCCACTGGCACCACATTGAGCTTAAAGGACCTCCATATGGAATGGAAGTGTTCTCATATTCTGCCAGTTATAAGACTGGAGAAAAAGACAGAGAAAAGAGACATAATGAACAAGCTAGACTGATGGACACATATTAAACCAGGCCAGCCCAGTACAATACCTCTTTTTTTTTTTTTAGTCAGAAGCTCTCAGAAGGAATTCATACTTAGGGGTTTGGAGGGATAATCAGAATATTGGGTTGAAAACTATCCTGTTGTCTAAAAAAAAAAAATTGCTTCATTATTTCAAAATTTTCTCATTATGCTTAGGAAAAATCTTCTGTCTAAATTTAGAAATCTGCCATTTTATGCTCCTGTAAATTCATATTTACAATTGGTTTTTAACACAGTGTCAGTAGAAGAATGCCAGTTGACAATGACTAAACAGAGGGAGAGGAGTCTATTTTTTACAGGGCAAAACATTTTTATTTTTTCATTTCCTCCTCTTTTATCCCTCACTTACCTGCACCTATTTGTCTCTTTCCATCATCTATTTCATCTCCTAAGAAATCCAGGCTGTAAGCTGTCTGATACAGGCACCCATCTTTCATTGTCTGTGCAGGTAGCTTCTGTAATATAAATAAATATCAAAAATTCTTTGTAACTCCTCAGACAATAAAAGATTTTGTGAAAATACTGTGACTACTACCTCTGTGCTATTATGTTACATTGAGGTAACAGCTATAGATCACTTAGGTAGATCTAGAAGGTCCATGAAGAAACTACCACAGACTTTGAATATTTTGAGTTGAAAATGGAAAAAAAGAAGGACTATCATATGATAACACTAACTTTAACAGCATAGTTATCTGCATGTTTGACTGCCTTAGAAGAAATTTATAACTTTATGCTTGACTGCTTCAAAGATCTTGAAATTTGAGTTGGTAATGAAAAAGATTTTGATTGCAAGCTTTGTCTCTTGAGATGTTACAAGGAGGCACTAATTTCATACAATTAACCAAGTAAATATGTAAACCAGACAATTATAGAAATATAGCTAAAACAGACTTCTGAGGGATTTGACAGATTACAGGCTGCTAACACTGTCATAATCACTGTTAAAATCTGTAATCTCATTAACATCAAAGAACAGAAACCAAACTGAACTAAACTGAAAAATGATTCAAAAAGATAAGAAACCTTTTTATTACAGCCACCAGAACTGTTGTGAAATATAAGAAGAAATGAAAGAGAGTGAGAACATTTCAGAAGAGGCTGATGAAATGAAAGCTGTGATGAAATATCTCCTGCCTTCCTTTGCCACACTTAAAATTGAAGATCCCACACTTACTCCAAACTAATGTTTGTTAAGCATGTTCTGTCACGAGGGATGAAGGGATATATTGAAATGATGTATAACAGTAATACTAAAATCAAAAAAGACAGAATGGTTGAGCTCAGAATTTTTTCCATTGTTAAAAATCCTGCCTATCTGTCCAACCATTTTGACATCAATCAACTGTTTTAGTACATTCATGTTGTTTATGTCAAAATTTCTGAACATGCTAGAGGCACAAATTCAGCATTTTTGCACTTTTATTTTTATCCAGGATAGAAGAAGCTGGTGAGCTTAGCTAGATTGCATACTTTGATTATTGTTGGTTTTTGCAGACAGAATTCCCAGGTTTATGATGAAGATAACATTATCAGGTAGTTTTATGCCTTTTTGTCATCCGTGTTATTTTTGACAAGATTTTGAAGTCTCACTGTTATAAGATAAATGAAAATGGGGGAGCTTTCTACTTGATGCAAGCAGCTATAATGCACAGATTCCAGAGAAACCCAAACTGTGACGATTCAGCATAAAACATAGACATTCTTTTAACATTACAACATTCTACGTACATTACAAACAGCACCTCATAAAACAAGCAAACAAATAAATAAATAATAAAAATAATTTAAAAAAAAACAGGATAGGATGGTGAGCAGATTCTCCTATGTTAACACTGTGCAAGAAATAAACTCAAAAGGAAGAATAAATTACAGATGAATATATAAATTCTGGCTGTTTGCAGCAAGTGATACAATACGAGAGGTGGGTTTTCAGGGTTTTAGTGCTGTGAAGTTGAAACTGTCAAATCCCTGGTCAGTACATGCAAGCCATGGAACTGCGCTAGAACTATGACAGTGGAGAACAAGCAACAGTTCTGCACTATCTCAAGTTTCTGTGATCCTTTTAGAGTAATGTTAAATGTTACTCTAAACATACTCTTCTTTAGAGTATGTTCTGACATGCTCTAAACTATAGAGTTTACTATACTTATGCTCTAAACAGGGGTATGTAATAGTGAACACCTTCAATTCTGAAGGGCTGGCAGGTAGTTGTCTCTGAAAGATACAGTTAGTATCTATCTGCATATATGTATTTAAATGAAAAAATATACAAAACTCAAAAACCAACAACTGGTCTGTTCACAGCAGCCAAACGATTTTCAAAGATTCTTAGATTTCAAATCTGATTATCTCTTTATTGTTTTTTGTTGTTGGGTAATTAAATCAAAATGTTACAGGAGATGTTGTTGAAGAAAACAGACTCCAGGTCTGTGATCCTCCAATATTTACTAAAGCCGGCATTTGATTGTAGGTGAAAATCAAGAAAAGAATAAGAGAAATGTAGAATGGAGGTAAAAATCACTCTTTTCAGATATACTGCATGCTTCAGATTAAGTCTGAGACAGTCTCAGATAGCTCATAGATACAAAATATATGTTTTATATTCACGGAAGAAATACAACAGCAAGATTATTAGAAACAAGACACAAGCATATGCATACAGAGATTTACATCTGCTGCCACATAGATGCTGACTTTCTAGTCCCTCAACTATTTGAACTATGTCAGATCAAGGTCATGTGAAGGTTAAACAGACGGGAAGAAGGTTTCATGGGACAACCCCAGCTGCAATCATTCCAGAGGTTCTTCTGGGATCTAGAGTAGCAACAGTAGGAAAACTGAAAAGGCAATAATATAATAAGCGGGTAGGTTAACAGGACCTCATGGAAAGGGCTATCAAAACCTGTTCTCAGATTTAAAAAATTAGGATGGACACCTGACTATTTCGTAACCAAAACGAGACTAGTAAGCATCCCAGTATACTCAGTCCTCTGGCTTAAAAGCAGACAATATAATCCAAAGTTTTTGTTTCTCTGAGTTGGTTATCAGAAAAGTGAGAATTGCAGATGCTGCCAAGTAGCCTTTTTGTTGCCTTTTCATTAAGCTTTCTCTTCTTCTTTACAGCTGTGTGCAGAATATGTGACTATGTGTACAGGGGTATTATTTAGGGGAACAAAAGTGGGATACTTGCTTTCTGCTGGGACACAGCCATGCTGATCTTTCAGTAGATGCAAAGGGAAAACTGATTCCCAGCACCAATAGGTTTGGTCCAATGAACACACTCTTGGAAGAGTAAGCCTTTCCAAACACAAAAACATCCAATACTTGAGTCTTGGTGTGGCGTTATACCAAATCAGTGTGATTATAACTACTGCTCTCACTGATGACACCAAGGTCCCTATGTAGCTTCTGTTGCACTGTGACCCATAGGATGACCAGTGCTATCCTGCCTTCCCCCTGTCTGTCTGGACCATGTGCTGATGCGTCTGGATCAGCTACAGCATTTGAAGTTATGGGCACTGGTGTTTTTTTTTCCCAAACAGGGGAAGACCTATGTTTGTTAAGCCAGAACTGCTGGGTTCAGTCCCTGTAGCTAGGGTGCTACAGCATCTTCCAACAGGACAGATGGACAATATCAACAATGGCACTTTGAAAACAATTAAGAAGCATTATTGAGCAGAGGCCAGTCTGCCTACCATCATGGTAAAGTATTCAGTCTGTCTTGGGTAACTGTTCCTGTTAGACTGATACAAAAGCAATGAGAAAGAAAGGAAAAAAGTCATTCATGAACAAAATGGGACCCATATTTGGATGTACTAAAAGCAAAGCATGCACTTTTTAAAATGGAACTGGGTACTATTCAGGCAGTGCTCTACCATTTTGACACACCATGTGGACTCTGGTGTGGGGGAAAAAAAATAAAAAAAAATAATGCATATGTGTGGTAATAATCTGCACATGACTGGTTGCTGTAATGTGCACTGCTGTACTGCCAGCAGGGAAGTGAGTGATTGCATCTCGCCTACACAATGGACACTGGCTTTGCCTCGCATGGTTTTTCAGCAGGAGAACAAATAGGAGGGGGGAAAGAAAGGAATGAAAGCCACTGCCTGGCCTGACTGCTCCCCAGGCCTATGGGGGCTTTGAATAGTCAGTGAGAAGTATTTTTCTTTCTTTTCTTTTTTAATCTTTTTTCTTTTCAAGCCTACTACTACGATCAGGGAACTTGCTGGGCAAGAGCTGAAAGGAAGGTAGCTGCCTTTTGCTTTGACCTCTGTGTCTTTTAGCATAGGTGGTGAGACATATGTCACAGAAGCCATGCTCATCAGGAAAGTTTTACTTGTTTTGCTAGCCTGGTGGCTTATCCAGAGCAGTTTGATATTCAAATGAATCTGTCAGGAACAAGAGTGTGGTGCTTCAGTTCTTGCTTGGGCCTGATGACATTGATTTGTGAGCATACTGCCTGACTACGGGATGTGTGACAGATAAATTTTATCAAAATTAAGGCACAATTAAACATTTCATCTTCCTAATTACTGGCTGTAGATTCAGCCTGATGACCATGTGCTGTAAGAAATCAGCGACCATTACACATTTTAATGGAGCACAGCTGTCTTACAGCTTGGTAATATTTGCACAGTGCCACAGAACTGTAATTTATGATAAAAAGAAAAAATGTGTATTGGCTCTTTTTTGCCAAAATAGATTAAGGATTCATATACTTTAATGAGATTTGGACCTAGCCTTGGATTATCGTTATAAATGATTTATGTGCATGTTGGTGGACTCCTGTAGTTTTGAGTTGATTTGTGTTTTGGTCGACCAATATGTAATTCACTATTTCCTTGTGTGCCAGTATTTGCATTCTTTCCCCTCTCTCAGTTTCAGTTCTATTTTTCAGCCATAACTTAGCGAGAAGGGCAAGCGGGAAGGTTAAGGAAACACCGAGGCATATTTTCCAGGAGCCTCTCTCACAGCAAAACCAGCTCCCGAAATCCCTCCCCTGCTCCCTCCCTGAGCTCCTCAAACACAGAAAGGACAACAGGGAAGGAGGTGAGGGGAGGTGGGTGACACCAGCCTGGAGCAGGGTCACCCCTGCAGCCTGGAACTAGGGCACAGGGGATCAGATGCTCCCCAAACCCCTGCTTGGACAGAGACCTGCTCAAACACTGTCGCATCTCAAAGCAGAGTAACAGAAACCTTCCTCCTGCTCATTCAAAGCATGACCTACAAAGCTATGTCTGCTCCTCCACTTGATATTTTCCAGTTCCAGTCATTTATTTATTTATTTTTATTTATTTATTTTTTTTTTCAGAAATGGGGTTCCTTCTGTACAGGAAAACAAAACAAAACAAAACAAAACAAAACAAAACAACAACATATGTACCCAAGCTATTATTCTCAGAACCACCTTTCTTCTCCATTCGTTTCTTCAGTAGGTTTCTGTCGCAGATTATTTAGAGAATGTGTGGAACAGGGGAAACAAGGTAAAATTAGGTGTTTTATAGATACACATATAAATATATATACAATGGTTGTGCTTGTATTTGTTCATGTTTTACTTTTATATTAAACTTAGTGAATCAAATTCATACTGAGTTTAACTACCTAAATTTCCAAGGAGTCATGCTTAAGTCCAGAGTTTGGCCCCATATGTTGAAAAACACTGAGATCCATATGTGCAGAAGAAAAACTAAATTCTAATTTTCATAATAAAAAAAAAAATCCTGTCCAAGCTTGATTTACTTCAGTGTTCATATGCTGGAATGTTTCATACTGTACCAGGTTGCATATGCTTGCACACTAATTCTCAATTGCCGTATGCAGTTTGTGACAACCATCTGCTAAGACCTCCCTTAGAGTTCTTTCTCCCACTCAGCCCAGCTGAAATAAAAATATGGACAGAAACTACTTCTGCAGGGAGATGAAAAAGTTAATAAGGGACTCAGAGTTAGACTACGTATCTGATATGAATTCCATTGCTCCTACAACTTATGCCCTACTTATAAAACATTCCCAAAGTGTAAAACATTAAATATAACAGAAAACTGCAAAATAAAGCCATACTTCCTTTGACAGACTTGAATGTGCTAGAAAGGTAATAATAAAATATGTACACACAGTGCACATGTGTTAGCTCGCTCTCACTAACCGTTCTAAAACAGCAGCTTAGACTAACTATGTATAGCACCTTATCACATTAAAGCACCCTAAAGCAGGAGGGGGATGAGTGGTGAGAAAAAGAGGGTGTGAGAGAGAAAGGGCTGAAAAATCTGCTCTCGGTTTCATCGCCAGAGAAGTGACTCCATTTAAGCCAATCTCATCAGAAATCTGAGTGCTGGATGTTGGCTGCTCCAGATCAACCCGGAGGTGTAAGTCAGTGACCAGAGCATCTGAAAATCAGGTGCTGCAGGTGAGGGAAGAGGGTAGGGGAACAAGAGATGAGCAATTGTAGAGGAGGGAGCCGTGGGGTAAGAAAGTGCATATGGACTGTTATCTTTGAGCATCTGATCATCTCCAGTTTTCCATTTCACCTTATCATGCAGTCAAGGGTTAAATTCCCTGTCACATCTGAACATAGGAGTGATAGAGAGTTCAAAAGGCTGCGTAGTCAGTCCCCTGCCCTTGAGCACTACCAGATATGCCAAAGCCATGGAGTGCAAGAGTCATTGTCAGCAAGTCACTGTTTAGCTACCTTGTTCTTTAAAACCTCCTGATACAATAACATTGATTCCATCATTTCCTACAGTCAAATCTATTTCCATTTCTACCATTTGAAGCCTCATGCTTCTTGTTGGAGCATCATGGACAAAGGTGGTGGTGGTGTTGGTTTTCCTTAGTGCTGTTCCTCTGTACATTAGCTGAGGTCCTGGTTGCATGGAGCAGAGGTGATGACTCCAGGTGTCTTCCAGACAACAAATCTATAAATATATGCCCGTATGATTGTCATCTGGTTCATAACAGCATGACATTTTTGCCCCATCTTTGGTTTTTGAAAGGAGATGAGTGCCCTGAGAAAAGAACGATGACAGAATTATACATTGGAGCCAGAAATCATGGGGCTTGGGCTGCATTTCTGTGATGGCTTGACTTCAGCAGGTTTTCATTGCAAGTGTGAGTGAAAAATCAAGCCCAGCAATGAAGCCTAAGTGTTTCGATTTAAAAAGGGTAGAAAGGAAAAGGGAAAGGAGGAATAGTTTTAGAGCTGCTGTAAAAACATACGTGGAACTTGTGGTTTGTTGTTAGATTTTTAAAGACAACTTATTTTTCTTTACGAATTTGGGTATTTGGCAAACACAGTATTCCTAGAATAGACTGTCTTGGGTGATAGCTTGGGTTTTAAAGGCACAGCAAGTTATAAGAAATTTGCCCTAGAAATTGTAAGGCTGCACATATGTAAACCTTGAAGCTGTAATAGGATTGGACTATTTTAAGAGCTTTTAAAAGACTAGCATATTAAGTTATATATCAATCTGTCTCCCATTGATTATTATCTTAACAGCTGCTTTAAGTGTAGCCTATCAGTTTTAAATATAGAAGCAGCAGTAAATAGTGTGTTATGATATTCCAGATGGAACACTTATAATAAATTGAAATATACATGTATTTGAGAGTTTTATATAGCACCACTATTATGCTGTCATTTTCTGTAGGTAGTGTAACAACCTCTTATCCCTACAGCATTAAGAAGTTTGAGGGTGTGGATGGGTGGAGAACTGATGATAACCAAATATTCAGCAAGAGCTTCTGGTTTCAGAAAGCGTTCCAGGGATCGATGCACGAATGCTAAGAGAAAGGCATGTGCCAAATCTGGGATCTGATTTCTCTTGTTCCAGATTCTTTCCGCTCATGCTAACCACTGGAAATCTCTAAGAGGCCATGGTGCTGTAAAACGTCCATTGGTAACTTGTAGCATGTGGTGCCTTGAGGTGTTTCTGCTCTAGAAGGGAAATAACTAAATTAAATGGAATTATGGAGAAGGGCAGCTCTAGTGACCCAGTATTTCTGACGGAGAAAACACCCTGAGTCCACCTGGAGGTCACAGTTTTCCATCACACAGCACTGCTGATGTGCTTTGTTTACAAAGTGAAGCAGAAGTGAAGAGACATTGATCATTTTTTCCTCTGCTGTAAAATTAGCTGTACTGGGGTAATGTAGTAGCTTGCTTTTGAAGGACCGTGACTCGATGTGAGGTGGTATGGTTCAATAGCTGAGCTGAGAGATCAGTCTGCCAAGCTCTCGATGTTATACCTGCACTATTAACTACACGTGTTGGTATTTGCACTAATAACCACACACAAGCCTCTGCATGTCTGCCTTTTTCCCCACTTGCATTGCCTACAGTGCTGAAGTCTGGGACAGTGAATGACTGTTGCAATGTGCCAGCCCCACTGCAGAAAGTGCAATTGGTGAGGCTAGTAGTTCTTCTGGTCTGCATACTTGTAGCTTTTCTGAGGTACTTTTTAGTGCATTGGCTCTATGTTTAAACTGCTGGAATTAAAATTCCAGCACTCTGACCAGGCAGGCCCCTATCTCCTGTTAACCTTGCATAGAAATAAGTTTTTGCCTGGTGGCTAATTCCCCCCCATGCCAGCAGGTATATCAAAATGGACAGTACTGGTGCTTATCAGGCACAACGTAAAGGAAATGGGTTAGTTCACATCTCTGCCGAAAACGAGGTACCGTGCAGATGGCATATGAAGAATAACAGAATAACTTACCGTCGCCTTCACAGTGGTGCTGATTAGCAGCAGGTGCCTGCTCTGCTGTTGCTTCTCACCTGGGTCAAAGATCTTCAGGTGGGAGGTGAAAGCTCTTTAACCATGAGTGTGTGTGATCACCAGGTCGTGCCAAGAGACGTGTCATTTATAAAATTAACTTCCTTCTGCAAATGGGAGAAAAACCTAAAAACTCGTCACATCCCTGAGGTTCCAGAAATGTAGCCGTCAAGTGAACAGTCTGTTTTTTCTACCTATTGGACTATGCCACACCCCAGCCTTATTTGTAGACAATATGATGTTTATTTATAAGAGGTCACACTTGAGAAATCAAGAAAAAAATGATGCTGGTATTAACTATAAAGCCTTCTATAACATCCAGTTCATGTAGTCTCAACCCCCAATTTTGGGTGCAACCACAGAAATCCTGTAATTTTCAATAAAATTGCCACTTACTGACACCAATGTGAGCTGCTGAAAGCAATTACCTATACATTGCTCTGTATGCTGGGAAAAAGCACATTGCACGATGCCTATAGCCACATAATTCAGTTTCAGTAGCAAGAGTCACTATAGGAGAAACTCGATAACTGAATGCTGAAAAACCTCTGGCAGATTAGTTCCTCTTACTGGTAGGTGTTACAGTGACAATATATCAATCTTTTTAAAGTAATGCATTGCCATTCACAGGTCTGTGGGCTGCTTTTATACTTCCATCATCGTATCTGTGGCCTTCAAAGTTACAGCTGATGGACCTTCTGTCAAGACCCAGATACTTAATTAATGTGACAGCATCCTACATTTTTTTGAACCCCAGAGGCCTTGGAAAAGTTTAATGCAGCTTCCAGGTAAAGTTCAATCCACATGGCTGAGTCCCCTGAAGTATTTTCTGCAGAGAACATCCCTCCCCCACACTTTACCATAGCCAATGTCCTTTACATTTCAAGAAAGTGAAGAGCTAAGCTGGAAGGCCAGGCATTATTGCAATAGAAATGATGTGCTTTACAGAGCTCTGCTGCCCACTAACAAGTTGGATGCAAGACCTATCGTTAACCCCCTTCACTTGCAAAAAACAGGACAGGGCTGAGGGCTTTTGCCAACAGGAACGAGTTTCTCCCCATCACCATTACAGTTAAATGTAGTTTTCTGAGCACCTGTAGAGTAGAATATGAAGGGGAGCATTTTTGAGGAAAGGGAAATACGTGTTAATTTTGGATGGGTACTAAAACAATTTTTTTAGTAAAGAAACAACCTGATGCTGATCTCATTTACAATGTGAATGCACTGACACAGCCCCATCAGCATCAGTTTATTTCACGCTGCTATACCTGTGCTCACCAAATGATTCCAGGGAAGCAGGATTAGCTGAGAAAGACACTGTGGGCTTGGGAGCCTCTCTGCCTTCCCCAGACATAGCATCTGACTTCAGAAAGGATAATCCCTCTCTCTAAAGATCTTGCTTCCCCAGGATGAAATTATTCCCTCTTCCTCTCTTTGTACATATACATAGAGAAGCACACAGGGTCAGAATCTGGCCCACAGTGCTTTTGTTCCCAGCACTTGCCAATGGGTGCCAATTATCTGTAAAGTAAATAAATACTGGCCACATTATGATATGAATTTCCTGTGGAAGGGAATGTTCCAGAATCCTAATAGCTGCATTTTCTTTGTCTCTTTGAGTTTTACCTTTTACATGCAATACTATTATGTACAGTCATTAACCAACTTAAAAAAATAATGCCTGTAATTGCAGCAGAAGCCAGTTCACTTATGGCTAAGTTAAAATGCCATATATCAGATATGTCAATGTGATCTGTATAAAAAATTTAAACAATGAAAAATAACATTATCAAACATGAAAATCCATTAATGCTTGTCATTAGATTTTAACTATGCTTTTCGGGATGATAATGTGGAGAAGAGGAAGACACTTCAGCTGACCATGTCTAATGCTGCAAGCATGCAGCAGAATTAAATTCTTTATTTTCTCAGTACCCAATAAAGAAAACAGGAGCATTGCCTACTAAAATATAACAACTTTGATGAAAGATTCCTTAGCTCCCGTTCCCTTACTATAGCTTCTGTGCAGAAATTGTACTGCAGGTACCACATTGCATAAATAAGCTGACCTGTCAGGTTTTTGGCAATTTATGGGGCTGGTCAGCCTGTACATTTGTGCAGTTTTTTGTTGCAATGAGATGTAATGGCTTTTCAGCGCACCATAAGCACAGTTGTGACCACAGGCTCACTAGTGTCATTTTGTGTGCAGTAATGAAGCCTGACGAGTGGTCTCCTGCTTGCAGATAGCCGGCTGTTGTCCTAAAAATGCAAACCATTGCCTCAGGCCATGGAATCAGGAACAGGCAAAGGACAGTGGCACAGGCATGGCTCCCCACTGCTCACCCTCCCTTCAGCACACTGTACTTGGATGCAGCAGAATAGTCTTTACCCTTGTACATAAGGACACAATGAGAGAGAGTGATAAAAGCAATTGTGTGAAGGCCATGTTGGAAATCAGGCTTCGTGATGTTGCTGAGCTGACATTTGGAAAAAAAAAATCCATTGCCAGTACATTCCCCCCCATGCACAGGGAGTACTTCTAGCAAAGATGCTGCTTCATCATACTCTCCCTTCCTGTTCTTTGTATCTGTATCAATACTTGTGCAGAAATGTGTGTGCATTGTTATTTATGTTTGTTTATATTTTGAGAATGTGTACTTACACCCACACCAGCATACACATGCACACGTGTATACATATATACAGGGAGGCAGAGCTAGCAGGCTCAGTGGCTCACAGGAACTAGCCTGGCTGCTATTTTTTTTTTTTTTTCACAGTTCATCTATATTCCATGGCCCAGGAGTGGCACGGGGGCTCACACTTCCCCCAGCCCATCCGGCCCTGCAGCAAGCCCCCCTCTTTATTTAAACACTTGAGGATCACCAGAGAGTTCCTTTGAGCTGGTCAGCACAGCACTAAGAGGTGTCCTCTTTTCTGGAGAAAAGTGAAAAATTAGTCTGTTCTGAGTCAGGTAGTCCTGGAATTGGGTGATTTGTGATTTAATTAAGCTTTGTAGTGCAGAGCTCTTTCCTGCCCCCTTTCTCTATACCAGGCACCTGGTGCTCCTGGTAGAGGATCCTCTAAATCCTGACACCTGAAGGTGGTTTGCTCTTTTAAATGGCAGGGACCACTCCTGGGGTTTCCATGTGCATACTCACTGTTTTATAAACAACTACAGGCAAAGAATATTGGAGCAAAAGTGACAAACCTATTCCAGCTATAACCTCCTTGTCATATTCCTTCTCATTGTTTCATAGCTCTCTGGAAAGTCATCCTTCCTCCTGGAACATTTCACTTGGTGGGAAGCATCTTCATAAAATGCCACGTTAGAGAAAAGAGGGGAGCCAAAGGCTCTCATGTTCATCTTGGCTCTGACCTTCCCAATCTTCATCTTCAAAATACCGGTGTGCTCATTTCACAGACTGCAGAAAGCTGCAGTTTATTTGGTGTTCCTCATGCAGGGGTAGAGCTGGGTTGAGCATGAGGAAGAAAACAAGGAAGGCCTGAGGGAGGCACAGGTATTTCCGTACAGGTATTGCTCAGCAGCTGCAACTTTGTCTTAGAAGTGAGATCGTGGTCATCAGACATAAAGCCTAGATTGCCTGGTTTTGCATTACTTCACTTCTGAAGTAGCAGCAAATATTTGGTGAAGTATCAGGACTGCTGCAAACAAGCACGCTTGTCACAATGAGCGGTTCACCTCCTTATGTGACACAAAAGTGGCAAAAGCAAAAGTAGCAGATCCACTGTAGCCACCAGTCCCTAACGTGCCTTATAAGTAATGCATTACCTTTGTCCTTATTTCTTAAAAGTGTAGCTTAATAATGATATTTCTGAAATGTTAAATATAAACCAAAAACATACAGAATGTACAATGTTGCCTTGGGAACCTTTAATTATTATTATTATTTTTTTAATTCGTGAAATTTTATGATAGAAATTCTGCAAAGTTAAGGTAGCATTAACCCAGTCTCTGGGTATATATAATACAAAATGCTTGAACTTCTGGGACAGCAGCTATTTCTATGGATACAGTATGTTGAACAGACATGGAACAAAGAAAACCAAAACAGTTGGTTCTCTGCTGTCAAGGAAACAAGCTGCTCTTTCTGCTTAAATATCTCTTACCAAAACTAGGAGGAAAAAAATCCTCCAAAACTCGAGTTTGCACTTAAAAAGATCTTACAGGCACTGGAATGAATGCATTTTCAGATGTTTCAGGAAGGAATATTGTGGTGTCTGATATGGCTACATCAGCATACCTCCTTGAAAGACCTTAAGGTTAAGGTTATTCTTAAAGGTAAATATTAAATCATTTTTTTGGGAACAGTAGGAGTCCAGAAGGAAAGTGAGAAAACATTTTGCAGTGTTCTGTTTTTTGTGCTGCATGCAGATGACTTATTTAGATTGAGTCTGGTTATTTGTGCTCCTGTAATTTAAGCTCCTTTTTTTATTTTTATTTTTTTTTCACCTATTTAAGCTACTCTGAGCTTTGTGGTTTAAAATAATGACAACCTTATGTTTGTTGGAGAACAGAAAAAATTAATATTTCTTTCAAAAGTATTTAAAAGGTATACTAAATAGAATTACTTGCTCTCATATAAAGCTTAACTGAGGATGCACATGCATGTCCTATATGACACCTCCTGTGTACAAATGACATGGGAGACTCAGAAACATGGCTAAGGTTACATGAAAGAAAGGAGCAATAGAAAAAAATGAAATGACCTACAAAATTTTTAAAATCTCAGAGATTGACATGAGTTCTGGTTAGAAAAAATCTTCAGTTGGAGTTTCTGCACTTTGGTGGAGGATATTGCAAGACTCTCTGGGAGCACCACAGTAGAAAATAGGTCTCTGCTAAGACAGGCAAATATCCTGGGAAAAAGGCTGTGACCTGACACATGCCACATAAGCCCATATCATTTCTAGATATATGAGTAGACCTAAAATGCCCAGCTAGCTTTGGCACAAGTTCACAGACATGGGTCCTTGCTTATTCACTGCACCATTTCCTATTAGAAGCAGAGTACAAATGAGGTTGAAGGCAAATAATCTGTTGATTTAAAATTGATTTTGTTTCTGGACCAGGGCATTCTCTGTCAGGTTTTGTAACACCACTGGTGGGCTTACGTGTATGATGGCTGGGTACTGATTGCCCTCCCAGGAATGGGTACTCTCCACATGCTCATTCCTAGCCCCAGGTAACAGAAAAGGCACAGGCATTCAGTACCGCACCCTTTTGCGAACAGGAATCAAAATAAAACTTATCACCATATTCTTCCTGTGGGCTAGGAGCATGCAGAGGAACCTGGGCGTGTAAAACAGTCTTGTTTCCAGAGCTAGCATCTGCCTTGGTAGGAACTTATGAAGAAATTCAGTGTATTTGGCCCTTCATATACAAGTGATTAAGGTTGATTATGAAGAGAATTGCTATGAATTGCCCCACTCCGTAATTCTCTGCTCCTATTTCTAGTAAGACTTTTGCTTAGGTACTCTCTCTTGCTATGTTAGCTTTGTTTGTCTTGTAGGCTAGAATTATTTTGGAGTGTTTTTCTTGAGAAAAGGTTGTGAAATAATTTTAAAACATTGCCCTTAAGGCGGAAGAAATTGATAGATTCAAAAGACATATTCTGAAATGTCATTAAAGGCGTTACACACAACCCCACTTAAATAAGAATTCCTATTGGAGACCTAGTACTCATCCACAATTAACTTTAAAGTGTCTTCTTCACAAGTTCATGGATTATAAAATCAGCTAAAGTAACCTTATCTTTGAATTTCCTGGCTTTTCTTACTTTGTTTAGACACTACTGTAGCAGAAAAGAGGAGTGGGTTTGGGGGGAAGGGCTAGTTTGTACACTTCTGAATATTTGAGTTGTGCTTAATCATCCTCATGTGTGAAATCTTTTATTAAAAAAAATCAGTTTATCTGATACTTACTGCTCTTTAGTACAGCACAGCTTGGTAGCACTAGGTACGTCTTGTTGAAAGTATGTCCATAAATATGTCCCTTGCAGCACAGAACAGCTTGTTAACTTGGCAATCCTCAGCAATTTGCTTTGAAAAGTTTGCCTCAGTTTTGATAGTCCAAATGTAGGGCAAAAACTCAGAGTAACTTTTTAGCTAATTTTACCAATTGACACTTTCCTCCCTGTTTTAACTGCCTGCTTACTAGAACAATGACTGCAGTGTTTACTCTTTATTCAGTAAGATTTTTTTTTGCAAGGTTCTTCATTTTTAATGGGCTGGAATGACTGATTTTCTGTTTTTCTAATACATAGTGTAAAAAAGCGTCCATTATCTTGATGATATCCTATTATCTTGCATATACATAAATAGCAAGAACAACAACACAGTGCCACTAAGCAGTATTATATATAGGACGGTTATACTATGAATTAGAATTGTTTTCAATCAAAAGAGAATTACAAAAGTGGGCAAATGCTTTCTGTCCCTATGTCACAGATGGGGAAAATGTGACACAGAGAGGAAACTGCCCAATGCCCAAAGGCTACAGAGGATCGGTAACCTTAAAGAAAGCACAGATTTTTGCATGGATGGTATTAAAAATTTCTACACTCCTTTTTCTTTGTTTTAGTAATAGTTTTGGCAAGCTTTGCTGGAGATCTTTTAAAATGTGAGAATAGAGGTAGGATGGCTCCATTATTTTTATACCAAAGATATTAGGCTGACTTATGGGAGAAACTCTGAAGTGAAAACTCTTGAGTCTATCTTCTAATTTAACCACATGAGGATGGTGATTGTAACCTTCAAAGTGGGTTACAATGGTTAAGTAAGTGAAAGATAGTATCTCTTTGCCATTATTGTCTAGTAGGTCTCATTGCTCCTCTGGGAATGCTCCTTAGAATAAATTAAAAGGATCCACTGAGAACCATTTTGCTTTGAGGTCTTTTTTTTTTTTTTTTTTTTTTAATGATTGCCAAAAGCTATTTGCTAGAATAGTACAGAATGTTTACAGATGCCTTAGGAAAAAAACAGCAGAATGTGGAACTAATTGTGTTTATTCAAGATAATTATGAAACACAAATGACCATTACTTACAAGTCCCCTGACAGCTAGAGTTTGACTTATGGGGCCAGGATCAAACCCAGTAAAGAAAGGCCTTAATATTAAGTTATACTGTCCATATGGATACCGTATATCAACACAAACAATACTGCTCACCGCTCTTTGCTCCTGTACCAAACTTCTTCGATACAGAGCAACAGCTGCTAACTTTGAAGAGGAAAGGTTGGTAGAAATTATGAGTGACTCAGAAGGGATCAAAGAGCCTGTTGGTGTGAGAAGTTCTGAAAAATGCAACCAAAGTATTTTCTGACAATTAAGTGGAAGTTCAACCATAGGAAAACAAACCAGCTTTTCTGCACCAGTGATGGATGTTTAATTTCATTAGAGAAAGACAAGCATAAAGCAATCTGAAGACATGATTATTTACTGTAAAGAACAATGCAATGCATATTGCATCTGTGTTCATCCCCAAACAGTTTGTAAGGCCATCTCTATGTATTCATGTAAAACTGGTATGAAAATTTCATTCTCAAATCAGAGGATAAAACTGGTGCAGTGCAGTGTTGGAATTACACAGAGGTAAATGGAGAAGAAAAATAGTGAAAAATTACATAATGAAAATTTTCAAACAAATCAGTATCTAGATTAAAGGATCTAGACATAATCTGATTTTCTAGTTTTGTAGGGGGCATAAAAGTGTTTTTTTAATTGATCTAGGAGATTATCTACCTAGTTTGTTTTAATTGATCTACCTCATTTGGATAATGACACTCAAATGGGTCAATATTGTCATTATGGTTTCATTTTGATTACTTCATTTTGTGGTTGCTTTAGTTGAATCGTTTCTGCTTTGGACAAAATAAATAAATAAATAAATAAATAGAAATAAAAAGATATTTAGGCTACCAAAAATTTCATTAGTGTGTGGTACTCATACAGAGAAGTCATTCATATATTTAGCAGTGTGAAAAAAATGATGCAGGCTCTACTGTTTTTGTTGATTTCATTTTCTGGTGACACTCATGAAATCCAAATTAAGCAATGTCCAAATGAAAAAAGCAGCAAGTTCTTTATTGACTTTGAGTCTTGCTTGCCCACATGGATGAGGGCACACTTTGGTGAAGTCCTGGTCCTTAAATCACTGCAAGTTTTGCTTCAATGGTCACTTAACATACCATGCATGTAACCTATGTTGAATGTTATAAAACAGCATTCAGTGTATATTTCACCATTCCAGGGGAAAGGATGTATGTGAGAAGAGGCACACTAATACAGAATTGCTGATCAGGGTTGAAACCCATCAGCAAACACACAGTGACTGAGGAATACTAGAGGTTCAAGGGGACCAGAAGTGGTCTCAGTACACAGGTCAGTTCCGAGCAGTAAGGGTCCCTGTTAACTACGTTCCCACATTTCAGTGTTGGTACATTTTCCTGGGGAAGAAAATCTCCACTTAGCTCTGCATTTAATATGTCCGGAAGAAATTGGACTAAGATCTCAAATTAATTCTCAGAAAATTTTACAGATGGTTTATCACACCCCCTGTGGTTGCTCAATTTTGGAGGTAAGTAATAGTTGCAGGATTTGCATTTCATTCATATCCACTAGTGAGCCCCTGGTTGTCATAGTTTTTCCTTGTGTTTTTCCTTATTCTCTTCTCAAAGGTGATTGCAGGTTCTCAGGCAGATGCAGGTATCTGCAGGTCTGTGCTGATGCCAGGTAGGACTGACCCACCGTGGGCAGGAGTCACTTAGGTGGGAGAG